>NC_088861.1:15415211-16655211 GCF_963853765.1 Magallana gigas | reverse complement strand
TATTACTCATTCAATAAAACCATGGATTTGATTTCACCCAAGCCTCATTTACTGGTTGTTTTTTTACTGATGCTTTTAAATGCAAAGTGGGCAGGGAGTCCCTGGCTTACATGAGTTAAAAGATTAATAGCTTTAAAAAATCTGAATATTTATATTTCTCTTTTTTTTTTGTTCTATTTAATAAATAGTATTGAAACAGTTTTATAAAAGGTGCAAATACACTGTAATTTACTAGAATGCGCAATATCATGCACAATGAAAACTTTGCAGAACGATAAAACGTACGCTCAACTAGGACCCCAGGTCACCTGCTTATTCACAACTACCAAATCTGTGCACTCCGCTACAAAATGTAGTGCATTGCAACCGCAAAGTGAAACTAGAATAACTAGTACCACTACTTAGCATTAAGAAATGATATACAACAGGCAGAAATGTATTTTTATTAAAGAATACCCCTCTAAGTATTGGATGTACCCTATAGAGGATAAAAAATTCAACATTGACTGTTATTTGAAAGATATATGATATACGTTATATAGACATAAGGTGACCTGTGGTCCCCCTAAGGATATATAAGTAAAATGTAACACAAAATCCTCCTCATTAAAATATCAAAGTACTTCACCTTTTTACTCTGTATACGTAGGTGTAGCCTGTAGAAAGAATAAGTTTTGCCCCCCCCCCCCCCTCCCCCCAGCCACCCACCCATAGACTTTTTACTGATACTTTAATATTATGGTACTGATTTGATTATAAATTACATTAGATGTATTAGATGATACAGTTTTGTATAAAAAAAAATATCTGACATTTTCGAGCCCGTTAGTGATGAGAACTGTGTGATATTTTTTTTTCCATACAGAGCTGTTTTCGGCATACATCGTACTAAAAACACTGCTATTAAATTCCATTGTTGAATCACCTGAGACAGTCTGATTTTGAAGGATATCAGTACTGTAACCACGAGTAACGGTCTTATTTTAAGAAGCTCACTAATATCGGACTGTACATGTGAAATTTTAGACTGCTGGAACAAAGGAATGACAAAGGCAACCTTATAAACTTAATGCTCTAGCTAACATCTGGTCTCTTTATTGTCATTACGGAGTAGGTGTTCCCCTGTCTACAGGTGTTGCATGAGGGTTGGAGTTCACCACTCCCCCCCCCCCCCCCCCCCCCCCCCCAGCTCCACCTACTACTTCCCTGGACTGGATTGTCACTCATCAAATTAAAAAAAAATATTTAAATTGCTAAAATAAACATAGTAAATACGGACCTTTTGAGAATTGCATCTAAGAAATAAATGAAGACGAGCAAATCGTCACCCCTTTACCCCCCCCCCCCCCTGACTTCCTTTGACGACAAAAAATAAGGAATAAATGTGATCAAAATGTGTACCGTTTTTGCTTATTTATAAAATCAAATCTGAACTTTTGTGTTCAGTAGATTAGAGTATAATTTTTCACACACCACATTTTTAACCTGTTGTCTCCTTATAAGTTATGCAATCTCTGGTCTCCCCAATGATGTACAATATATGGCGAACTCTGGTTTACGTATTTATTATCATCTTAAGTGACACATGTTCCCTCTAACAATTATGTTCTTCATAATAAACAATATAAATATAGCGCATGATTTTCGTCTTGTAAAAAGACATAAGATAACCTCTGGTACCCGTATTGATTTTCAAAATATAACATTGATTTAGAAGCTAAAGTGACCTCTGGTCTCCTAATAGACATTGGTTTCTTTACAGTGGATGGATTCTGCATGGTAATTCTCCATCTTGTAAAAGAAGGTGGCATCTGGTCTTTGTATTAATGAACAATTTACTACAAAAATTTAGGTCTAAAGGTGACCTCTCATCTCCTTATTGATAATTCATAAAATTTTATCCCTAGTCTCTCTACCGTGGATTACTTTGGTCTCTCTACAGTGGATTACTTTGTTATCTCCACCTTATAAAATGAAATAAGATGACCTCTGATCTCCTTCTTAATTAACAAAATTATTACGACACATATATATCCAATACCTAAAACGAACTCTGATTTACCTACAATAGATGATATTTTATGATTCTTCATCTTGTAAAATAACATTAACGGATCTCTTATCACCGTATTGATTTACAGAATTGATAATTATACTACATCAATTTCTATCATAAGGTGACCTGTGGTCTCCTTTTGGATATTCCACTTAAGGTGACCCTTGGGTCCCCTACAGTAGATGACTTTTTTGAATCTCCATCTTGTAAAATGACATTAAGTGACCTCTGGTATTCGTTATTAGTTAACAAAATATAACGACATAGATCGATTACCAAAGGTGACCTTTGGTTTTCCTACAGTGGAAGGCTTGTTGGGAATCTCCATCTTTTAAAATGACATTATCTGACCTCTGGTTAACGTATTGATCTTTGAATTAAATCTAAACCTTTTTGAAACTAAGGTGACCTCTAAATTCCTTTTAGATATTCCTCTTATAATGACCACTCGGTTTCTCTACAGTAAATGACTTCAGGTTAATGTCCTTCTTAGAAAAGAAGGTGACATCTGGTGTTCGTATTTATCAACAAACTAATACATTGATTTAGGACATATCGAGACCTATCATCTTGAAATTCCATTCAAACTGACCCATGATCTAACAAATGGATGACATCTAGTGAGTATACATCTTGTTTAATGACATTTGGGGACCTCTGGTATCCTATTGATAAACAAAATTATTGCTTCATTAATGTAGGACATAAGGGGACCTCAGGGCTCCTAATGGATATATTACTAAATGTGACCTCTGCTCTCCCTACAATAAATGACTTATTTGAATCTACATCTTGTAAAATGACATTAGGTGACCCCTGATTTCCGTTATTAATGGACAAAATTACAACGACAGACATCGCTTTCCAAAGGTGACCTTTAGTGGATAGCTTCTAGGGATATCCATCTTGTTATGACATTAGCTGACCGTTTCTATATTAAAATTATTTTATTGATGAAGGACCTGAGGTGACCTCTGGTCTCCTTGTGCATATTTTTACTTCAGGTGACCCCTGATCTCCCTACCATGGCTGAATACCTATCATGTAAATGACATAAGGTGACCTCTGGTCTCCCTATAGATAAGGAAAATAATTATTTAATTGATAGGGGACATGAACTTACCTCTGTTCTCCTTATGGGTGTTTTTGTAAATGACATACGTTGACATCTGGACTTCATGTCATTTCAAGAACATTAAAACTACATTGTCTTTAGACCCAGGTTGACGTCTGGTAGCCTTTTAGATATTCACTTAGGGTAATCCCTGGTCTTTCCACTGTGGATGGTTTTGGTAAATCTTTACCTTGTATATTGATATTTTGTTAAAACTCAGGTCTCCATATTGAATCAAAGAATTGCAACGTCAATCTAAAACTATTGGTGACCTCTGGTCCCCTTATCGATTTTTTACTTGAGGTGACCCCTGGTCACCCTACCGTGAATAACCTTAGTGAATCTCCATCTTGTAAAATAATCTGAGGTAACACCAGGTAGTCAACGAATGGATAAAGACTGATTAATCTCCATCTGCAAAATGCATCTGCCGACCTCCAGTTTCCGTATTGATTTATAAAATCACTACGACATTTGTGTAGGACAGGGATGGGGTAATGGTAGTTTGTAATGGTAATTGAGTGTAATTAATTACAAATTTTGATGTAATTGAAAGTAATGTGTAATTGGCCAAATTTTCAATTACATGTAATGGTAATTTAATTAATTACTTTCAAAAAAGGCATTTAATTCCAATTACTTTTCAATTACTTTCAATTACACACTGATGTACATATAAATATGAAGCTGTCCACTACCCATTGTTCCCCACACTATCAATGGTACAAGATCAAGTTAGTATGAGAAGTTAAAAAGCATTGAACTATTATTATAGCTATCATACTTAATATTTTTCAGAATGAACTTTTTCAGTGATTCAATATTTAATAATAAGTTTCTCAAATTTAATTAAGTACATGTATTTGATGATTTGCTTGATCTCTTTTTTCTTGAAAAATACTTATTTCCCTTCTTATTAGAAAAATTAGTGTGTCAATTATCATTGAGTTAGATTAAAACATCACTGTTTAATTTAAAAACAAAATCAATGTTATATAAACTATCAAGTCATGCAGCCTAAAATACATAGAGCTAAAATGCATGGCTTCAAATGGGTTTTAAGTTTTTGATGTCTAACATGTCCACAGGGTGTGTTCCCTTATTGCAAACATTTGATAATTAGGTAGAGAACAACAGGTGTGTTTTGATAACAATTATAGTCTGCCCTCTACCTGAGATTAACCTGTAATTTGGCATTGTATTTATAAAGGGAAAAAAGTGTATAAAGATGCAAAGGATAAAGTTTTCATTTAATAGTTTTGCATGCTGGAAATACTTCCGTTGACATGATAGATGTAGGTTAGGGGATATGACTTTCAAATATTTATTGAATATTAAGGGACACCTCCATATTGTGACTACCGATACCTGCGTTTTGAAATAAACAATAAAACCAAATTTATATGTTTTCTTTCCAAAAATTGTAACTTATCAAAGTAGTAAGCAAATACAGTGAAAGTATTTTAATTATGACGAAATTTTATTCACATTATAGACATACCTCCTTAAATGTTTATGTGTTGTAGATAAATTATAGTTTTATTAAATTTCTATGAATTTCAAAATGTAATTTGTAATTTAATTAATTACATTTGCAAAGTAATTGTAATTTAATTAATTACATTTGAAAACTCTTGTAATGGTAATGGTAATTTAATTGAAGAATTTAAGCAAGTAATTGTAATTAAATTAATTACTTTCCAATGTAATTGACCCCATCCCTGGTGTAGGAAATACATGTAAATAGGTCACTTCTCTTTCTCTCATGATATTTCAATTACTACAGTGGATGACCGGTAGCTCTCAATCCTGTAAAATGACATAAGGGGACCCCTGGTCACCCTACAATGGATGATAAATGACTCTCCATAGTGTAAAATGACATAAGGTCATGACTGGTGATTCTCTGTCCTGTAAAATGACATAAGGTGACATCTGGTCACCCTACAGTAAATGACCGGTGACTCTCTGTATTGTAAAATGACATAAGGGGACCCCTAGTCACCCTACAGTGGATGACCGGTCACTCTCTATAGTGTAAAATGACATAAGGTGACCCTTGGGCACCCTTCAGTGGATGACTGGTGACTCTCTATCCTGTAAAATGACATAAGGTGATCCATGGTCTCCGTATTGATATAAAGAATTAATACAACAGTGATAAAAAAAACTTACGTTACCTCAGGTCCCCATATTTTAAATAAGGTGACCCCTGGTCTCCCTACGTTGGATGGCTTTGGTAGATGTTCACCTTGTTTATTGAAATATTTGTTAAATCTGGTCTCCGTAATGACTCAAAGAATTACAACATCAATCTAAAAACATTGATGACGCCACTTATTCATTTTTCACTTAAAGTGACCCTTGGTTATCTTACAGTGAATAACCTTAGTGAATCTCCATCTTGTAAAATCATCTGAGGTAACACCAGGTATTCGAAGAATGAATGAAGACTGATTAATCTCCATCTGCAAAATGCATCAGCCGACTTCCAGTTTCCGTATATATTGATTTACAAAATCATCACGACATTTGCGTGTAGGCATATGCATATATGTAAAGAGGTGACTTCTCTTTCTCTCATGATATTTCACTTAATGTGACCCCTGGGCACCCTACAGTGGATGACCGGTCCCTCTACATCGGGTAAAATGACATAAGGTTCACATAATCATAACGACATTTATGTGGGAAATACATTAAGGAGGTGACTTCTCTTTCTCTCATGATATTTCTGTTAAGGTGACCCTGGTCACCCTGCTGTGGAAGACCGGTAACTCCCCATAGTGTAAAATAACATAAGGTGACCCCTGGTCACCCTACTGTGGAAGACCGGCAACTCTCAATGGTGCAAAATGACATGAAGTGACCCGTGGACATCCTTCAGTGGATGACTAATGACTCACCATCCTGTAAAGTGACATAAGGTGACCTCTGGTCACCCTAGAGTAGATGACCGGTGAATCTCACCTTATGTCATATAACATGATGGAGAATCACCAGTAATCCACAGTAGGGTGCTCACAGGTCACCTTATATCATTTTAGAGAGTCACTGGCCATCCTCTGTAGGGTGACCATGTATGTCATTTTACACTATGGAGAATCATCGGTCATCCACTGTAGGATGACCAGGGCATCCACTGTAGGATGACCAGGGGTCACCTTATGTCATTTTGCACTTGGGAGAGTGATCGATCATCCTCTTTAGGGTGAGCTGGGGTCCAGTTATGTCATTTTTAACTATGGAGAGTCACCGGTCATCCTCTGTAAGGTGACCAGGGGTCACCTTATATCCTTTAACACGATGGAGAGTCACCGGTCATCCACTGCAGAGTTACCAGGGGTCCCCGTATGTCATTTAACACGGTTGAGAGTCATCGGTCATCCACTGTAGGGTGACCAGGGGTCACCTTATGTCATTTTACACAATGAAGAGTCACCGGTTATCCTCTTTAGGGTGACCAGGGGTAACCTTATATCATTTTACACGATGGAGAGTCACCGTTCATCCTTTGTAAGGTGACTAGGGGTCCCCATATGTCATTTTATATGATGGAGAGTCACCGGTCATTCACTGTAGTATGACCAGGGGTGACCTTATATTATTTTACACGATGGAGAGTCATCGGTTATCCTCTGCAGGGTGGCCAGGAGTCACTTTATGTCATTTTACACTTTGGAGAGTCAGCGGCCGTCCACTGCAGGGTGACCAGGGGTCTCCGTATGTCATTTAACACGATGAATAGTCACTGGTCATCCACTGCAGGGTGAACTTATGTCATTTTACACGATAGCGAGACACTGGTCATCCACTGTGGGTTGAACAGGGGTCACCTTATGTCATTTTACACGATAGAGAGACACTGGTCATCCTCTGTAGGGTGACCAGTTGTCACCTTATGTCATTTTACGCCATGGAGAGTCATCGGTTATCCTCTGGAGGATGATCGGTGACTCTCCATTGCGTAAAATGACATACGGGGACCCCTGGTCACCCTACAGTGGTTGACCGGTGACTCTCCATTATGTAAAATGATATAAGGTGACCTGTGGGCACCCTGCAGTCGATTACTGGTGATCTCCATCCTGTTATATGACATAAGGTGACCCGAAATCTCCGTACTGATATAAAAAATTAATACAACAGTGATAAAAAATAATAAGGTTACCTCTAGTCCCATTAGGCATATTTCATTTATTCATTGCGTAAAATGACATACGGGGACCCCTGGTCACCCTACAGTGGTTGACCGGTGACTTTGCATTGTGTAAAATGATATAAGGTGACCTGTGGGCACCCTGCAGTGGATAACTGGTGACACACCAACCTGTTATATAACATAAGGTGACCCGAGATCACCGTATTGATATAAATAATTAATACAACAGTGATAAAAAAACTTAGGTTACCTCTGGTCCCCCTAGGCATATTTCATTTATTCATTGTGTAAAATGACATACGGGGACCCCAGGTCACCCCCACAGTGGTTGACCGGTGACTCTGCATTGTGTAAAATGATATAAGGTGACCTGTGGGCACACTGCAGTGGATTACTTGTGACTCTCCATCCTGTTATATAACATAAGGTGACCCGATATCACCGTATTGATATAAAGAATTAAGACAACAGTGATAAAAAAACTTAGGTTACCTCTGGTCCCCCTAGGCATATTTTATTTATTCATTGTGTAAAATGACATACGGGGACCACAGGTCACCCCACAGTGGTTGACCGGTGACTTTCCATTGTGTAAAATAATATAAGGTGACCTGTGGGCACCCTCTGTGGATAACTGGTGACTCTCCATCCTCTAATATGACATAAGATGACCCGAGATCTCCGTATTGATATAAAGAATTAATACAACAGTGATAAAAAAAACTAAGGTTACCTCTGGCCCCCCTAGGAATATTTCATTTATTCATTGCGTAAAATGACATACGGGGACCCCAGGTCACCCCACAGTGGTTGACCGGTGACTCTGCATTGTGTAAAATGATATAAGGTGACCCGTGGGCACCCTGCAGTGGATTACTGGTGACTCTCCATCCTGTAATATAACATAAGGTGACCCGAGATCTCCGTATTGATATAAAGAATTAATACAACAGTGATAAAAAAAAACTTAGGTTACCTCTGGTCCCCCTAGGCATATTTCATTTATTCATTGTGTAAAATGACATACGGGGACCCCAGGTCACCCCACAGTGGTTGACCGGTGACTCTGCATTGTGTAAAATGATATAAGGTGACCTGTGGGCACCCTGCAGTGGATTACTTGTGACTCTCCATCCTGTTATATAACATAAGGTGACCCGATATCACCGTATTGATATAAAGAATTAAGACAACAGTGATAAAAAAAACTTAGGTTTCCTCTGATCCCCCTAGGCATATTTCATTTATTCATTGTGTAAAATGACATACGGGGACCCAAGGTCATCCCACAGTGGTTGACCGGTGACTCTGCATTGTGTTAAATGATATAAGGTGACCTGTGGGCACCCTGCAGTGGATTACTTGTGACTCTCCATCCTGTTAGATGACATAAGGTGACCCGATATCACCGTATTGATATAAAGAATTAAGACAACAGTGATAAAAAAAACTAAGGTTACCTCTGACCCCCCTAGGCATATTTCATTTATTCATTGTGTAAAATGACATACGGGGACCCCAGGTCACCCCACAGTGGTTGACCGGTGACTCTGCATTGTGTAAAATGATATAAGGTGACCTGTGGGCACCCTGCAGTGGATAACTGGTGACTCTCCATCCTGTAATATGACATAAGATAACCCGAGATCTCCGTATTGATATAAAGAATTAATACAACAGTGATAAAAAAAACTTAGGTTACCTCTGGTCCCCCTAGGCATATTTCATTTATTCATTGCGTAAAATGACATACGGGGACCCCAGGTCACCCTACAGTGGTTGACCGGTGACTCTCCATTGTGTAAAATGATATAAGGTGACCTGTGGGCACCCTGCAGTGGATAACTTGTGACTCTCCATCCTGTTATATAACATAAGGTGACCCGAGATCACCGTATTGATATAAAGAATTAAGACAACAGTGATTAAAAAAAACTTAGGCGCAATACATCTGGTCCCCCTAGGCATATTTCATTTATTCATTGCGTAAAATGACATACGGGGACCCAAGGTCACCCTACAGTGGTTTACCGGTGACTCTGCATTGTGTAAAATGATATAAGGTGACCCGTGGGCACCCTGCAGTGGATTACTGGTGACTCTCCATCCTGTAATATAACATAAGATGACCCGATATCACCGTATTGATATAAAGAATTAAGACAACAGTGATAAGAAAACTTAGGCCCAATACATCTGGTCCCCCTAGGCATATTTCATTTATTCATTGCGTAAAATGACATACGGGGACCCAAGGTCACCCTACAGTGGTTGACCGGTGACTCTGCATTGTGTAAAATGATATAAGGTGACCCGTGGGCACCCTGCAGTGGATTACTGGTGACTCTCCATCCTGTAATATAACATAAGATGACCCGATATCACCGTATTGATATAAAGAATTAAGACAACAGTGATAAAAAAAAACTTAGGTTACCTCTGGTCCCCCTAGGCATATTTCATTTATTCATTGTGTAAAATGACATACGGGGACCCCAGGTCACCCCACATTGGTTGACCGGTGACTTTCCATTGTGTAAAATGATATAAGGTGACCTGTGGGCACCCTCTGTGGATAACTGGTGACTCTCCATCCTCTAATATGACATAAGATGACCCGAGATCTCCGTATTGATATAAAGAATTAATACAACAGTGATAAAAAAACAACTTAGGTTACCTCTGGTCCCCCTAGGCATATTTCATTTATTCATTGCGTAAAATGACATACGGGGACCCCAGGTCACCCTAAAGTGGTTGACCGGTGACTCTCTATTGTGTAAAATGATATAAGGTGACCTGTGGGCGCACTGCAGTGGATTACTTGTGACTCTCCATCCTGTTATATGACATAAGGTGACCCGAGACCACCGTATTGATATAAAGAATTAATAGAACAGTGATAAAAAAAAACTTAGTATACCTCTGGTCTCCCTAGGCATATTTCATTTATTCATTGTGTAAAATGACATACGGGGACCCCAGGTCACCCTACAGTGGTTGACCGGTGACTCTGCATTGTGTAAAATGATATAAGGTGACCTGTGGGCGTGACCATGCCAATATAAGGTAACCTCTGGCTTTGGTAAATCTTCACCTTGTATATTAAAATATTTATTTAATCTGGTCTCAATATTGACAATAGGACCTAAGATGGCCTCTGGTGTAATTTTGAATAGTTTACTTAAAGTGACCGTTACTCTTTAGACTAACAAAAATATTTTATTGGTTAAAGACCTAAGGTTACCTCTGGTCACCTAATGGATATTCCACTTAAGAGGACCCCTTGTCTTCCTACAGTGGCTGAATTATGTTGAAGCTCTGCACCTTGTAAAATCTTGTAAAATGACATAAGATGAACTCTGATCTCCCTATAGGTGAACAACATTTTTATTTGATTGATTTAATACCAAAGGTGACCTCTAGGCTCCTTACAGTGGCTGACTTCTGGTGAACCTCCATCTTCAAAAATGACAAAATGTGATCCCTGGTCTTCTTATAAATTATTAAAACAACATTGATAACGGACCTATAGTGACCTCTGGTCTTCCTTTGGATAATCTATTTAAAGTGACCCCTGGATTCTCTACAGTGGATGCCTTTTGGTGCAGCATCCTTTACACATGTTTTAAAAGATAGAGTTTGGTGGTGAACGTTAAAGCATCAGGTCTACCTTAAATTTTAGAAATTATGTTTTAAGCTATAATCTATATCTTTTTGTAGAATTTTATTATAAAGGAGATCAATATAATATAAAAATGATCACGATCATCGAACCTCCTTAATATGTGACCTCCAGTCTCCCTAAAGATTAACAAAAAATTATTACTTCAGTGATCTAGGACCAAAGATGGACTCTGGTGTCATTATAAATGGTTCACTTTTAATAACAAAATTATTTAATTGGTTACCTAAGGTAACCTCTGTTCTCTTTATTGGTGTTCAAAGAAAAAATCTTAAAACTCTTGACAAGCAAAAAATAAAAGTTCCTCAAAGTCTTCAAAATCCTAATCCGTGGGGGACTGGGGGGGGGGGGGGGGGCATTGATATTACACATTAGGTGACCCCTGGTCCCTTCAGTGGATCACTTCGGACGAATCTCAATATTGTAACTTTTGTTTCCGTATTGATTAACAAAATGATTACGACATTGTTTAGGACGTAAGGTGACCTGTGGTCTCCCTATGGATATAGAAAAAAAAAAGAAGATTTACATTCTTATCTTCACTTGTTAAAAAGAGTTCCATTAGTGCTCATTAATACACTCATTTTGGAGAACTATTTTCGGGTGACCCAAGGTCCTAGTTGAGCGTACGTTTTATCCTTCTGCGAAAACTTTTTAAAGTTGGCTTCTTTGAAATTAAAACGAAAGAAGGATTCCACCCCTCCAGAAATAAAACCAGGCAGATAAAAACGTCATTGTTTAGTATACAATCGATTTTAAACGGGATTTTGGGTGCAATTATGACATTGAGACGTAAATCGAATTTTGTATTGAGTTTGAGTATTGAACACGTTCCGGTGGGTGAACACAGTCAATCGTTTTCTTCGGGATCGGTAGGCGTTACCTTTTGCAATGCTATTGTTCAATAACAGGCGTAAAACTTTTCATCCAGAAGAGACATTTTACCACCTGTTTGAAATCGATTGTACAATTAACTGGTTCATAACGTTGGACTTTAAAAGCTTTTTTTACATAAGAAGGTGAAGGACTGTTTACGTTCAGCAAACTTCTATTCTGAACCGTCACAGAACTAATTCTACTCATTTGAGAATATTTTCGAGAGAGGTAGGCTTAAAAACTGAATACCATATCTTAAGATGTTTTATTTTATTTGTTAGGATATCTGAATATTTAGACTTGTAATACAACATTTTTATTTATTCATCTTTCAAAAGTGAAAGTACATGGTATGTTTATTATGCATTTCATAATGTTAAAAAATGTTATGTAGACTAATTTTATGTTGCTCTTTGTTGATGCATTGCACAGCTCGTACACACATATTTCCTCTTTTGTTTTCATTCAAATGAGTCAAGGACTGTTAACATCCAAGAAAACTACGCAGTTGAACTATTTTGTTTATTTAAGAGAGATATGAAGAGAAAAAAAATCAATATTTAAAACTTATTTAATAGATCCGTTGAAATATTTAGATATACAAACTTAAGCTCACTTGAACTGAAAGCTCCAGTTAGCTATGTTGATCACTTTTTGTCTTGTGTCCGTCTCTCTTTTTTTTTATCTTTACGACTGAGCCGATTTTTATGCACTTTGCTAGAGCAAATCATTTGGCAAAGAGGATTAACGTTTAAGGTAGTCCATCCATAACTGAGGTGAACTTAACAATTTTGATTGATATTAACTATATTGAATATCTATTTTAAAATTACTATGAGGCCGACATAAACCAAACTCTGGAATATGTATGCAGTCGATTAAATGAACTGTTTGCACTTGAAACTGTTTTAAAGAGTTGTCTGCCCCTTGCAAAAATTTAAAAAATTCAATTATTAAAAATGTGTACGGTAAATATTGATTTTTTTAGCATTGTCAAAGAAAACGATGCTTTTACAACTTTTTACCAAGAGATTTGTGAGAAAAGTATTTGTACTATAAAGATATAGTTAAAAATGCCTTTTTTCCCATAGATTCAATGTTACCATCAAGATGGGATAATGCCAAACTTTTATATGAAATATATTTAAGAATATAAAGTTCCATGATATCATAACGTCATAAAAGCACGTACAATAACAACGATCATCTACCAAATAACAGAAAAATCGTTTAAAAAATAAAAAAAATACCTTGAAAAAATCTAAATATTTACATTTCTGTTTTGTTTGTTTAGTACTATTTAATAAATAGTATCGAAACAGTTTCATTAAGGGTGCAAATACACTGTAATCTACTAGAATGCGCAATGAAAACAAAAGTTGGCTTCTTTAAAATCAAAACGAAAGAAGGATTCCACCCCTCCAAAAAATAACCAGGAAGAAAAAAAACGATGACATTGTTTAGTATACAAGTAACTGTTTAAGAACGTTGGACTTAAAAAGCTTTTGTTCACATAAGAAGGTGAAGGACTGTTTACGTTCAGCAAACTTATATTATGAACAGTCACAGAACTAATTTTACTCATTTGAGAATATTTTTCAAGAGAGACAGGATTAAAAACTGAATACCATATCTTAAGATGTTTTATTTTATTTGTTAGGATATCTGAATATTTAAGCTTGTAATACAACATTTTTATTTATTCATCTTTCAAAAGTGAAAGTACATGGTATGTTTATTAGTGCGTAAGAATGCATTTCCTAATGTTAAAAAAATCTAATGACTGATTTTAAAATCAGCACATTTTTGTTGCTCTTTGTAGATGCATTGCACAGCTCGTGCACATATACTTCCTCTTTTGTTTTCATGCAAATGAGTCAAGGACTGTTAACATCCAAGAAAACTACGCAGTTGAACAATATTGCTTATTTAAGAGAGATATGAAGAGAAAAACACATCAATATTTAAAACTTATTTAATAGATCCGTTGAAGATATTTAGATATACAAACTTAAGCTCACTTCAACTGAAAGCTCCAGTTAGCTATGTTGATCACTTGTGTCCTACGTCCGTCTCTCTATTTTTATCTTTACGACTGAGCCGATTTTTATGCACTTTGCTAGAGCAAATCATTTGGCAAAGAGGATTAACGTTTAAGGTAGTCCATCCATAACTGAGGTGAACTTAACAATTTTGATTGATATTAACTATATTGAATATCTATTTTAAAATTACTATGAGGCCGACATAAACCAAACTCTGGAATATGTATGCAGTCGATTAAATGAACTTTTTGCACTTGAAACTGTTTTAAAGAGTTGTCTGCCCCTTGCAAAAATTTAAAAAAATTCAATTATTAAAAATATGTACGGTAAATAATGGGTTTTTTTAGCATTGTCAAAGAAAACGATGCTTTTACAACTTTTTACCAAGAGATTTGTGAGAAAAGTATTTGTACTATAAAGATATAGTTAAAAATGCCTTTTTCCCATAGATTTAATGTTAACTTCAAGATGGGATAATGCCAAACTTTTATATGAAATATATTTAAGAATATAAAGTTTCATGATATCATAACGTCATAAAAGCACGTACAATGAAAACGATCATTTTAATGATGAATCTTTATCATTAAATAAAGCCCTTAAAATTACAATACGAATTTAGCATTCAAACTTGCAATCTATTAGATATAAAATATGATAGTTATGGATGGACCACCTTAACAAAATGAAATTGTCCATCGTCTTTTCAGGGGGAGATAATTAAGAATTGTTATAAATATGCTAGAATTTAAAACAAAATCGTCTTGGGAACCAATAAGTCAGATAAAATGTAATTTGTGAGGAAGCATATTCAGGTAGTATATATTCTTAAGTTTGTTGAAAATGTGATCCCCTGGGGTAAGAAAGGGCCACAATTGGGGTCGATAATTTGCCTAGATATATTTCGAGAAAAATCTTTAAAGTTCTTTTTTCTCGGAATCATTTGTCTAGAAAAGTTGTCACTTATGTGGAGCTTCCTGGGGAAGTGTAAGTTTAGATATTGATCTCCGGTGTTAAAAGGGCCATCAAAAGAGGTCGTACATCGGAAGGGATGAAAAAAATATCTTCTTAAACATTTTAACTAGACAAACTATATCTTATTAGACGCATTATCGGGTAGTGTAGATTTTAAGAGGTATAGCGCACTTGATATACTATTTGACCTCAAATATAGGACTTTTGCAAATATCAGACATTTTTGATATTATACAATAATCAGTTTACATACATTCAAAGAAACACAAACACGACAATGTTGATACAAGAAAAGTCTTATCTTACACGATATCATTCAAATATTCAGGTTTTGTTAGAGATATATAGGACAGTTGTTAGTATACGATAAAAAAAATGAATATTTGAGTATTTAAACCACTCTGAACCAAAGAAATCCGATTAAAATTATGTTCTACAGGTATTGTAGTCAGGCTTGGGGTAATGCTAAATGTAATGGTCAGGGGCTGACAAATACATTTTTAAAGCACTTGCCCTCGGGCAAGTGACTAGGCAAAATTCACTTGCCCTACCTTAATATCTACTTGCCCCACCTAAATCTTTATTTTGATAAAATAAAAACAATTTTCATATAAAGTGTTGTGTACTTGTTTATTTCATTTTTCATACACTTCAAATTCATCATAGTTATACAAATCATTTTCATTTTGTCTGGATTTTCTCTCAGGGGCCTGATGTCCATTCACATGTCTACCCCTTGATGACCCTAACCAGTGTTCTATTGCCTTGGAGGCCTTAAATTCATGGAGGGGTGGGCCTTCAACCATAACATTTATCTGAGCTTGCAAATTTTCCTGACTTAAGTTTGATCTTAGTCTTGTTTTCATTAATTTCATGCTTGAAAAAACTCTCTCACATTTTGCTGAACTACAACTAACACTCAACATTAAATCTATGACTTTCTGCAAATGTGTAAACTTTGGGGAAGCTGTTTCAGACACTAGCAAATATGCATCATAGATAGACATAGTTTTATAATGTGCAATACATACTTTCAAATCAAGATATTCATTTAAAATTGAATCTTTAGTTTCATCAAATATAGGTTCAAAGAATTTCAAAATGTTTTCAAGACCATCTCTTCCATAAAGAGCTAGAGAGGTTCTGTCTGATGGCCAGATTTTGAAGTTAAACACAGTGTTAAAATCCTTCAGTGGACTTTCTCTAAACATGCCAAATCTGAAATGAAATTTAAATCAAATATAGTTCTGTGTCAAATTCATAAATTATAAGAAATTAGATGTAACCTTATACATAATAGTCATTTACTCAGTTACAGCAATTCACTTTTAACCTATAAATGATATTGACTATGAATTAGTAGTCAGAGCCAGTTCATCTCTCTCAGACTGTAGAACAAGAAAAAATATTATGTGCATATTTCAGTGCCAATACCTTTCATCCAAAGACTTTATCACAGCATCCAATATCTTTCTTGTTTCACTGTCCATATAGTCAACAGGATTGCAGGGACCATGTAGTTTAAGATCTCCAAACATTTTCTCCTCTGGATTATACTTGGACATAAACTCCCTCATGTTGTTTCCAGGATGAAATTTCAATGAGGTCAACCTCAAGATGACTGCCTCGACTTTGGGAAGCACTTCCAACACAAGCATATCTTCTGTTTGGAAGAACTGCTCAGAAAAATGTAAAATTAAGCAGAGATTTCAGAAGAAAAAATGAGTCTAAAATTTTCAAAGCAATCAATTTAAGTCACTTACATCAATTAAAATTAATAAGTTAAATTAGTTTACTGTTAGTTTCCACTTTACCTTGGACAGATCTGTAATGACATCTAAGACATCAATGAGTAGAAACATTATTTTCAAAACTGGGGCAGATGTCAAATCTTTGAGGTATTTCTTTGCTGTGCCTGCATACAAGTCTGTCCTGCTTGCAGCTTCATCTAAATGTGTTGTGACAACAAGCAAATTTGTTTGGATGGCTCTTAGGGCTTTCCCTTGACTTGCAACCCATCTCACCTATAGAGACAACACATCAATCAATGTCATTTATAAAAATAATATGAAAAACTTTACAATCAGTACACATTTCAAACTAACAAAATGTATTTCATTTTAAAACTTACATCCTTAACATCTGGAATATGTGCAAGATCAGCATCAAGAATGTCTGCTATGGCTTTTATTTCTCTGCGTCTCTTTGGTGATCCATGATAATACTTATAGATTCCTTTTAAAGTGCTTTCCAATTTCTGAAGACTTTGAACATCCTTGACTGAATCCATCACTGCCAGTTGAAGTTTGTGTGCAATACACCACATTCCCAAAACATGATTGTATTCCTTTACCAGTTTTCCCACAACTCCATTTTTCTTACCTTGCATGACATTTGCACCGTCAAAGTTCGCGCAAATTAATGTTGGACCTGGTTCATTAGCTTTCAAATTCTCCTTCGTTAAGCCAACTAAACTCAAGGCTCTGAAAATGCCATCTAAAACGCCATCTGCATGACCATGTTCCAAATTTACAATGCCACAAAATATTGTTACAGGATTCCGAGTCTTAGGAGACACATATCGTACGAGGACATTCTCTTGTTCAAGGTTACTACAGTCAGTGCTACCATCAGAGAGAACAGAAACAAAATTTGCTCCTTTCAAATCATCAGCAACAGCTTCAGTCATAGCATCAGCGATAGATTTTATAAAATCTTTACATCTATTTGCATTCAAATAATTGTTCCCAAGATCAACACCAAGTTTCTGAATCAATTTACAATCGATTTCAAAATCACTGTGTGGTTTACCATGTTTTGCAATTTTATATGCTATATTGAAAAGAGCATCAAGCCTTTTCATTTGGTTTTCATCTAACTTCAGCAATGCTGTCATAATAGGTGTTGCTCTAACATTGACATTGTCACTTACATGTGTTTGATTTCCATCCTTTGTCACGGGAGTTCCGTTTTTCTGGCGATAGAAACTGGTGCATATCACATGAACATCGCTAGTTTGATGGGCCTTAAGAGATTCCACACGAAAGAGTTTGCATCCTTCGTAGAAAGAATTTTTTTTTACGTTGCCAACCGCAGGAAATTCCCTGCAAATTGTGCAGTACATTGTGTCATTTATATCGTCATGTCGTACCCAAGGCCAGGTTTCCTCCCACGTTTTCACGTAGCATCTTTTCCGTTTGGTCTTTTCGTATTTACCATGTTTCGCTAATGTAGTTTCGTTGTTGTTTTTATCAGCTGTCTGATCATCTGTACTTTTTCTCTTCGATATTGTTACAAACTTGTCCATCGTCGAGCTTTAATCGCGCCGTATGTCATATGTACACGTTTATTCCGCGCTTTACCTTTACTTTTAACAGAGACTTGAAAAAGCGTTTTTGTGACTAAAGTTAGCACTCGGCACACCTCGGCCGTATCTCATAGTTTGATGTAGGTTACGGAATCGACCAAGGTTTGCCGAATGTAAAGTTAGATGATAAATTGTTAACTCGTACGTAAATCTATTTTCAGTGTAGTCGTTTGTTGTGTTTAAAAAATTCACTTGCCCTCGGGCAAGTTCCTACTGATTTTTCACTTGCCCGATCGCAAAAAGCACTAGCCCCGGGCGTCGGGCAATCGGATTTGTCAGCCCCTGAATGGTAATGCATTGCAATGCATTACATGTTTTCAAAGTAATGCTAGTAATGTGTAATGCCACAAAATTAGCATTACAAGTAATGGTAATGTAATTCATTACTTTCCAAAATTTAGTGTAATACTGGCATTACATGGCATTACTATGCTTATTTATGCATGTTTACTTTAAAAAATGTGATGAATAAATGAATAGCTGGAATTGAATTTCATTTTGATTAACTTTATCATAAAGAAGAAAGAAATAATTCATGAAATAAAAATGTTTTAGTTGTATTAAAAAAGATTTATAAAATTTCATTTTTAAATTGTTCAAGAGTTTTAAATCATTTAAACAATTTACTCCAATTAGTTTGCACTTCAATAGAGATGTGTCAACAACACACTATGCCCCCAGAATAACCTAAGTATCAAAACAATCTATTGTTATAAGAAATGCTAAACACCCCAATCCCCTTCCCTACGCCATGTCCCAATAGAAAAGAGGACAGACATGCACCTTTAAGGGCAAAATGAATGCACTGTCCATCAATGATGAAAATCAAAATCACTTCCAATATTATAACCCATTTGAAAATAATTTTACTCTCTCTCTCTCTCTCTCTCTCTCTCTCTCTCTCTCTCTCTCTCTCTCTCTGTTTTACAGTTATACATGTATATTAAGTACATTAGTTTGGACTGATAGAAAATACAAGATTCATGTATTTTTTCTACTTTTTCACTTAATATATCCTAAGATAAAGATTGTCAAACAATCTTTCAGTCCCAGCTTCCACTGCACCTGTACACCATTTATTTAGTATAGCTGGGAAGATTTTCAAACTAATAGGAAGCAGCTAAAAGATGAAACCTTTGAAACTTTGATCATAAAGTGCAACAGCAATCTTTTGTCTCAAAGTGTCCTCAGCATAAAACAATCCGATTAAAATATATTAAGAAATATAACTGGGAAAAATCCTCTGTCTATAATTAATACAACTAAGTGTCCAGAATTATAAAGATTTGTGTTATCTGGGGAAATATCTCTATTTAGCTTTTTAATAACCGCAACATTATTCCATAAATTGTTTTCTATTATGCACGAATTCTGTGTCTCTATATCATATCTGACATTGTATCATGCCAAATGTGTATAAATATCTTTTTACTTATATAATATGTTGTTCATAATGCCACAAGATTATTATATATTGAGCAAATAAAGAATGACTCTTGTATATATAGTCATTGAATTTGAACCTGATTCTGAACATGAACCTGTAGATATGTTAAAGAGTGTTTTATATTTGAAACATTTGCAAAAACTCTTTATTAAAGAAAGTAATGGTAATGGTAATGCATTACTTTACTCATGTAATGGTAATGTAATGCATTACTTCAAGAAAATCAAGTAATGGTAATGGTAATTTAATGCCCAAATTCATGAAGTAATGGTAATGTAATGCATTACTTTATAATGTAATTCGCCCCAAGCCTGATTGTAGTGCAGATTTACATTGAATTAGTTTCGGTTTAACGAGGTCTTCGTACTGAAAATTAGACAATTATTTCAGTTAGTGTCTTTTTTAATACAAACATGTATATAGCCATACATAATGAAAATACATCTTCAGAAAATGTTAGATACGTGGCCTAATGGTAACGCGGAGGTCTTTTTGACTTTGTGGTCGTTGGATCAAATCCACCAAGTAGTAAATATATTTTTTCACTTAATTGAAACATGAAAATTAAAGAGCGATTAAGTAACATGTATCTAATCTTCTGATTTTTAAAAAAAATTACCTTGACTGTTAAGTTCAGTCCGAGTATGAGCACACATGACTTTAACAGATCTCTTCATTAACACTATGCATGTACTCTATTTACACATAGATCCATTGCATTTTTTTAACTTATCACAGTTCAAGTTATCAATAAACATTATACACAGAGTTTCCCGAATTCATGACTAATCAGTTGTTACAGTTACCATTATAAAAACAGTATCTAGGTTTCGAAAATCATTTTGCTACGAAAGCCGAGAAGGATCATTTGAGATTCGAGATTCGAAATACTAGATTCGAACTACGAGATTCAAGATTCGAAATTCGAGATTTAATATCTAAATTAACCAATCAAATTAAGGATCTGAAAACATGTATCTTAGCGACAACAAACTGTTCTAAATAAAGATCATTCGTACATGCTCTTATATACAAATAAATGCTATGTTCACTTCTCCCTAGCTAACTAAATAAGTATTTGTATTTATTTTTACACAGACTATTAAAGTAGACTAGTAATAATGCAGTGTGTTTCGCGGATCTAAGTGATTTTGTTTGCCCTGGTGCATTTCCACCTGATGCGTTTGAACCCTGGGGTATTTCACCACCAATAGTTTAAACCCCGGGTTTATTCACCCCCTTTTGTGTAAAATGCGGTTATGGTTGAGAGTTTCATAAGCGGAGCCAATTTTTTCGGTAAGGGGGGGGGGGGGGGGTCCTAGGCCAATTTTCAATAATTTTACTACATGTATGTAAATTTAATAAGCTTCAATTTTCCCGAAAATATTATCACATGGTACGGAATTATTAATTACTACAAACATTTTTTTTCCGTTTCTTGAGTTAACAACTTATTATGAGTTTTACTTTTGGCATTGTTTTCAATATAGAAGGATACATGCTCTGTACAATTAAAAGTTTGGGATAATAGGGTGCCAATTAGTTCACATAGCCGATTTCTTGTGCAGAGAACAGTAAAACTTTAATAATTTGATTTTACATGAATTTTTCAAAATGTTCTGTTGTAGTTTGTTATAATTCATTCATTGATATATCAACAAGAAAGCATGGAAGGCATAGACAGGCATATGTATCACATCCAGGTTGAGTTTCTCTGTAGTTTCCAACCCCCCCCCCCCCCCCCCACCCACCTCCGCCGCCGACACCAAAATTGACAATAATTTCATATAGATCATACAAATGTTTACTTTATATGTAAGTTACTCTCTAAAGATATAAAAAAGAACTCTAAAGATGTGTGTACCTAATATACTACTACATTACACTTAGCTAGATAAAATGTAATCAGGGTGAAGCTACAAGGGACGAGTGGTGCAAATTTATCAATTTGTCGCCATACAAACAGAACACCAAACTAGACACGATCTCGTTGCGAGCAACGAGGAGGTCTTCCGTCTGATTTTAGAATTTGTTATGAGATATATGTTCGATCTTGTTTTTGCTATTTAATAGCTAAAGCTGATTAGGAATAGAAAAAACAAGGTCTACATTCTAAGGGCTAGATACTATTTTGTTTCAGGGATAAGAGCTTTGTTCAACAAGTGTTTTAGAAATTCGTCACCGTTCTTGAGATATCTGAGAAAAAAAAATTAAGGGGCCAGTCCCTTATCTCCTTATTGAAGCCGTTGAACCAAATTTTGAAGGCTGCATTTTGTAAAGTATCTTAAGAAGTAAATTATAAAGCATTTTGAACATCTTTTCTTCTATACTGCATTTCAAAATAATTTCATTTTTGAGATATAGGTGGTCATAGTTTCTGTACTCTTGACCCCTAAAAAATCCTTATTGCAGAATCAATCATTACATTACTTGGATACATAACTGTAAGATAAACATATTTGCTTCTATAGCCTTTCATTAAATTTCCCTCAGTAAAGAGCTAAAGATGAAAGATTTTAGAGCCCTTTAGTTCCCTTTAGTTAATTTGAGGGGCCAGCCCCTTTTTCTTAATATCAAATAAAAGGTCATTTAAATCTCAACACATTTTGTTCAACAACTGTTTAGAAATTCAGTACTGTTATTGAGATATATGGGAAAGAATATTTTAGGGGCCGATCCCTTAACTCCTTATAGGGGCCGTTTAACGAAATTTTGAAAATTGCATATGATTAAATACATCATTCTGAGCATCTTTTCTTCTATACTGCATTTCAAAATATTTTTCCTTTCTGAGATATATGTGATCAAAATTCTGGACTTTTGGCCCCTAAAAATCCCTTATTACGTAACACATGATAAAATCATTACATTGCTTGGATACATAACTGTAAAATAAACATATTTGCTTCTATAACTGTTCACAAAATCCCCCTCACTAAAGAGCTACAGACTTTAGAGCCCTTTCGTCCCCTTATTTTAAGGGCCAGACCCTTTTTCGTGATATCAAATGAAAGGTCTTGTAAATATAAACTTTTTTTGCATTACAGGTGTTAACAAAATATTTTTCAGAAAAGAGATAAACTAAGAAAACCATGAAAAATTAAGACTTTTTTAAGTCTCAATTTTCGGGACCAGGCGAGCTTTAACGCCATTTAAACATGACAAATATGAATGGCAAATTGCAAATCTACAATCTCTTGTTTACAATCCCTGGAAGTTTGAACTCAATATCTTTTACCGTTAAGGAGGAGATGCCTGGACAAGCCGACTCTCTGAAAATCGCTAAAACGTCATTTTATCAAGAACGGAAATGACGTCATCAAAATAAAAAATGTATATTAAGTTCGTATTAATATGTATTAGATCTGCAAGTTTCAGGAAAATCAGTTCAGCCATTTCCGAGAAATCGCCTGCACAAATTTTGTAAGAAAAAAAAATTAATAATTAGAGCAAAGCTCGTTGCAAAGCAACGAGTCGGTCTTCCGTTAATGCCGGAAGTAAAGCTGGGAGTCCTGTAAGAAGCAGAGCTCTTAAACCAATAACGAGAGTAACTGAAATAAAAAGATGAAAAAAATCGAATTATTCCTGGTATGACTTAACAAAATCCGAATGATTTTAAGTACGAATTAACAAAAACCTTTTTGATTTTACGAACGATTTAACAAAAAAATTCGGAATGTGTGCAAGTACGACTTAACAATTATTTTTGGTAAGAGTTAATTTTACTTTGAACATTACGCTATATTTTAAACTAAAGACGCGGAAACAAAATTTCCGGAAAAATCAATTTTTAAACCCCGATTTATCTGCAATGCAATGTCCGATCTTAAAACGGATTTCAGTTTTAAATTAAGCTTAATAAAAACTCCTTTGTTACTTTATGATTAATATCAAATTATTGGTCAGAAAAGAGTTATTATAAAAACACTAAGTAGCCCTCCTGGCCCCTAATTTGAGGGTTCAGCCCCTTTTTGTTGATATCAAATAAAAGGTCTTGCTAATATAAACATATTTTGTTCTACAAGTGTTCACGAATTGTAAACCGTTCTCGAGATATCTAAACAACTGTGTTTTAGGGGCCGACCCTTTAACCCCTTACCAGGGCCACTAACAACAAAATTTTTGGTATCATATTGTTAAGAATATTATTTTGAACAATTTTTGTTCTACATTGCTTTTAAAAATATTTCTCCTTTTTCAGATATTAATGATCAAATTTTTGAATTCTGGCCCCTTGAAACCCCTAATTACGTAATATATGACTTAAGTATGGTACTGTATAGATAAACAGCTGTACAATGAACATTTTTGCTTCTAAAATTAATAACAAATTTTTCAGTAAAGACTTATTGTAAGAAGACATTAGAGCCCTATTGGTCCCTAATTTGAGGAACCAGCCCCTTTTTCTTGATATCAAATGAAAGGTCTTGAAAATATAAACATATTTGTTCACGAAATGTTAACGGTTCTTGAGATATCTGTACAAATGTGTTTTAGGGGCTGACCCTTTAACTCCTAAATTGGGTCATAAACAAAAACATTTAAGGTTGCATATTGAACACAACATTATTTTGAGCAACGTTTGTGCTACATTGCTTTATAAAAATATTTATCCTTTTTCAGATATTAATGATCAAAGTTTTGAACTTCTGGCCCCTTTGAAATCCCTAATTACGTAACATATGGCTTAAAAATGGTACTGTATAGATGAACAGCTGTACAATAAACATTTTTGCTTCTATAACTAATAACAAATTATTGTTCAGTAAAGAGTTATTGTAAGAAGAATTTAGAGCCCTCTTGGCCCCTAATTTAAGGGGCCAGCCCCTTTTTCTTGATATCAGCAGAAAGGTCTTGAAAATATAAACTTTTTTTTACATAACATGTTTTAACAAAATATGTACACATCGAAAGGTATTACAGAAAATGTGCAAAAATTTCGTGAAAAAATTTGGTGCTAATTTTCAGGTTCAGACGAGCTTCAAGGCGTTGAGCAATTTTCATTATTGGAAGCACGGGGGTACATCTACAGACATTTATCTATACTCCCTGAAAATTTTAAGCTTCTACCTTGATTAGTTTCGAAGGCGATGCGTGGACAAAATGATCCTTTAAAAATTTACAAAATCGTCTATATCTGAAACCGGAAGTGACGTCATCATTTGAAAATTAATTGAGGAATATGTAGCGACGACGTTGTTTTATCACTCCTGAAAATTTCGTGCAAATCGGTTGAGTAGTTTTTGAGAAATGACGCTCTAAAAAGTCAGAAAAAGAAAAAAAAGAACTAGGGCAAAGCTCGTTAAAAAGCAACGAGTGGGTCTTTCGTTAACGTCGAGAGTAAAGCTAGGTGTTCCTATAAGAAGCAGAGTTTTTAAACCAAAAACAAGATCAACTAATTCGAAAAGAACAAAAATCGAATAATTCTTGGTACGAGTTAACAAAATCCCAATGATTTTAAGTACGAATTAACAAAAATCTTTTTGATTTCAAGAACGACTTAACAAAAAAATCCGAATGTGTTCAAGTACGACTTAGCAATTAATTTTTAGGTACAAGTTAATTTAACCAAGAACTTGATACTTCTTTCTTAACCAAAAACGCGGAATCACAATTTCCGGAAAAATCAATTTTTAAAGCCAAATATCTCTGTAATGCATCGTCCGATTTTTAAACGGATTTCAGTTTTAAATTAAGCTTAATAAAAACTCCTTTGTTGCTTTATAATTATTATCAAATTATTGGTCAGAAAAGAGTTATTATAAAAAGACTTAGTAGCCCTTGTGGCCCCTAATTTGAGGGTTCAGCCCCTTTTTCTTGATATCAAATTAAAGGTATTGCTAATATAAACATATTTTGTTCTACAAGTGTTCACGAATTGTAAACTGTTCTCGAGATATCTGTACAAATTTGTTTTAGGGGCCGACCCTTTAACCCCTTACCGGGGCCACTAACAAAAACCTTTTTGGTATCATATTGTTAAGAAAATCATTTTGAACAATTTTTGTTCTACATTGCTTTTCAAAATATTTCTCTTTTTTCAGATATTGATGATCAAAGTTTTGAATTCTGGCCCCTTGAAACCCCTAATTACGTAATATATGACTTAAGTATGGTACTGTAAAGATGAACAGCTTTACAATGAACATTTTTGCTTCTATAATTATTAACAAATTATTGTTCAGTAAAGAATTATTGTAAGGAGATTTTAGAACCCTCTTGGCTCCTAATTTGAGGGACCAGCCCCGTTTTCTTGATATCAAATTAAAGGTCTTGCAAATATAAACATATTTTGTCCTACAAGTGTTCACAAAATGTTAACCGTTCTCGAGATATCTATACAAATATGTTTAAGGGGCCGACCCAAAATCTCCTTAATGGGGTCATCAACAAAAAAATTACGGTGGCAAATTGTACAGAACATTATTTTAAGCAACTTTTGTTATATATTGCTTTTCCAAAAGTTTCTCCTTTTTCCGATATTGCTGATCAAAGTATCAATCTTCTGGCCCCTTGAAACCCCTAATTACGCAATATACGACTTACTTGTATGTATGGTAATGTATAGATAAATAGTTGTACAATAAACGTTTTTGCTTCTATGATTATTAACAAATTATCGTTCAGTAAAAAGTTATTGTAAGAAGACATTAGACCCCTCGTGGCCCCTAATTTGAGGGGCCAGCCCCTTTTTCTTGATATCAAATTAAAGGTCTTTTAAATATAAACAACTTTTGCATTACATGTTTTAAAAAAATATGTACACATCAAAAGGTATTACAGAAAATGTGCAAAAATATTGTTGAAAAATTTAGTGCTAATTTTCAGGTTCAGGCGAGCTTCGAGGCCTTTAGCAATTTTCGCAATTGGAAGCATTAAGGGAAATCTACAGTCATTCATCTACAATCCCTGAAAATTATAAGCTTCTATCTTGATTAGTTTAAGAGGAGATGCGTGGATAAAATGACCCTTAAAAATTTACAAAATCGTTCATATCTGAAACCGGAAGTGACGTAATCATTTGAAATTTTAATAATCTGTAGCGACATTGATGCTTTATAACTCCTAAAAATTTGGTGAAAATCAGTTGAATAGTTTCTGAGAAATAACGCTCCAAAAAAGTCAGAAAAAGAAAAAAAAATATAATAATAAAGAAAAAGAAACCGTAGAATAGCAAGAGGGTCTTCCGTTGGAAACGGAAGACCTTAATAATAGGGAAAAAGAAACCGAACGAAAACAATAAGGTCTTCCGTTGGAAAACGGAAGACCTTAATAAAGAAACTGTGTGTGGTTTGAGGAATGCATAGAAGATGGCGGCAAATTATCGCAAATAATCAGTGCAAAATCCAACAAATAGGCTGGTGTTTGTTACCTATTCTAAAAATACATTGATAAAAATTGTTATCGTCACATAACATAACCGATTAAGTTAATGTGTACATATGGTCAACGTACATGTATTTTTAATACAGAAGGAGGCGGACGTATCAGGCGGGGATCCAGAAAAATAAATTCCAAAAATGATCGGTTAAATTACAATGAATGCTTTGAAAATTGTTGTAAACTATCGCACGGGTCAAAATGCATGATAGAAGCTGTGTACACTGTAGTTGGAAACTTTCATTTTATATCAATATACCGGTATATTACTATTACAACAACTGAGAGCATAACACAAGCAATACATGTCCTTTACCGGCACCACCCCCCCCCCTCCCCATAAAAAAATGAAACAATTGTCGTTTTATTTGCTAAACATGTGTGGAGAAAAACTGGTTCAAGATATTTCTAAAGGACATACCCGATTAGTAATGAAAAATTGAATCGTTTAAAACTAATTTCGTCATAATTTTAAGGTGCATTTGGGTATATTTTGGTCCATTTGGGTAAATAGATGCACCAGCACAGCTCTAACTTATATATAATCAGACCATAAATTCAAAATATTTTCAAAAATTAATAGCTTTAAAACCAGTGGATAAAAAAAGGAAAGCAAGTCGAACTTGATGAGTGCTTATAGCTGTGTTGAATGAATAGTACAGTAGGATATGCGCTAAAAGGTCCCGTCTACTCTTTCCTACCCTTTATTTATTGGAACACTAAATCCAATCATAAAAGTCAAATTTGAAATAATAACGGATATATATACCTGTTTATCAAAAGTAAAACTACTCATAATTTATCTGTAGTGCATCGTTATGGAGCTACACAGAAAGTTTGAAATTAATTTGCCGAGCCAAAACGAAAAAAAAAGCCTGGAAAACGAAGAGGAAACGAAGCGGGGACATAATAACTGACAAATTAAATGAGGATCAAGCCCCTATCGGAAAGGGAAATGCTAGGTGATGAGAGAGAGAGAGAGAGCGAGAGAGAGAGAGAGAGAGTCGATGTAAATCATACGTGCGCTAACACCGTTGAAATTAAAGCTTGCTAGTTGGTATGCCCTACCCTAGCTACCTCCTCTCTTTTCTCCTTTAAGAGGCTTAATTATTGTCTATATATGCTTGTATCAAATCAAATCAATTTCAAATTCTAAGACAAAATTGAATTTGACACTTCAAAACAAACTCTCTCTCCTTCTCTCTCTCTCTCTCTCTCTCTCTCTCTCTCTCTCTCTCTCTCTCTCTCTCTCTCTCTCTGTATACTCGACAATGGCATTGATACCCTACAGTACACTATTCCTATCTGGATTGTTGTCGTTGAGGTTGTAAATCATTATCTTCTATGGTTTAAAACTTTTTGAACTTCATCATAACCTATATTTTGACATGTCGATTATTTCATTGAATTTCGTTTCATAGCTAAAACCACACTCAGTTTTAATTATTTAGATTAAAAAGATTTTTCTTCGCGAGCCGATTTTTACACAGTCGGGGCGAATACACTTCGGGTTAAAATGGTTCGGGGGAGGGGGGGGGGGGGGGATACATACAGGGCAAACAAAACCACTTAGATTCGCAAAGCCAACAGTGTTATCACTCATTTAATTGTTTATACTGTGTGGAGTTAATTCATCAATGTTAATTTAACCATTTTATAACCACTATATAAGAGCTATTAAGACATATATTTGTAGAAAAGAGCATGTGCAAATGATCTTTATTTAGAATAATTTGATGTTGCTAGGATACAGGTTTCAGATCCATGATTTGATTGGTTAATTTAGTTATTGAATCTCGAATTTCGAATCTTGAATCTCGTATGTCGAATCTCGTATTTTGAATCTCGAATCTCGAATGATCCTTCTCGGCTTTCGTATTTTGCGACACTTAGGTACCTGATGCTATTTTTAGGTACGGGTACTTTCCGTCCAAACACATGTGTAGGCGAAATAATGGGAAAAGGCGAAAATCCTCCTTGTTACAATCATTTTCTCGTGAATAAGGGTATGATAGAATTTTTATTAAGTAATATATATTGTGAATAATCTTTAAGTATCTTACTCTCGAAAACCAATATAAATGCATTGGCAAGAAAAGCTTTAACTTTATATTTAGGCACAGATGGATACTTTTGGTTTTAATGCACGCTTAACTTCACTAAAATTAGCATATATTTTAAACAATAAATTGAGGATTTTTAAAAAAAAAAAATTGTACCAAATCTATTTGAATTTTGTCTATGTAAATCAGAGGAAGGAGACATTTAAATCGACACTATTCTGTTGGTTGATCAAATGGCGCTATTGCTGAATTAAACTTTATCCGTTTTTATGTCTAGAAAAAAAATCGAATAAAACATCGAAATTGCATATTACCATAGTGATCAATTGCAAGCAAACATTCCCGGCCATAGGAAGTACCAGCCTAATGTTTTACAAACTTCTTAATTAATTGCACAGGAATTTTTAAAATGTATAATGTGTCTTTTGTCTTTCCCACAAATTTGTACACGCTTAGGCTGACAGTAAATCTCTATCTACAATAATGGTAATTATCACATTCGTGGATTTTATATGATATTGTTATCTTTAACATTTTATTTGCATGATTGTTTTTTACACAAAATATAATGTAACCGATGAGATCCCCCCGCCCAAGTTTATTTCCACCATTGTTATGTCTAGAATGGTAAATTTAGGCTTCTTATGCTTGACCACACTTTGAAAATCGAGCTACAAACTAAATACAGAGCTTTAAAGTCTTTGTTTTATAGATAAGCTGAAGCCTCCCCAATCCTGAAAATTCAAATTTCTTAAAATTTACATAGTAAAATTACCAAATATATGGCTCGGACCCCCACCACAACTACCTCCCCACCCCATGCAGACAAACCTTAAATTTCCCTCGGACCTATCCTTTCTTCCTGGAAAAAATATGGATCTGCGCATAAAAACGTTCCCTGTAATTCAGAGTGCGTTTTTCTTCAGGTAACGATTTCTTAAGGTTAAAAATGTACGATTTCTTTTGATACCTCTTTGCAAGCCATCCAGCGGATATTCAGTACATGACTGTTGGTTTTGTATCGGTGATCGTTTGTTTTGCATTGGTGTCTGTTGATTTTCCAAAAGAGGCTGTTGGTTTTGTTTTAATCTGGTCTGTTTTCGTATTTTAGCATGTTTTTAAAAATAAGTTGTTCGTTTTGCATTAACGTCTCTTTTTTATCCTTTCCGCCGCCCATACTAATTAAATGAAATAACACATTTCGATTTACATAAACAAGAATATAATCTTGTCTATATTCAATTCAGATCCTCACAAATATCTTTGTAGTGCTAGCACAGTGTAGAATTTCCATAATTTACAATTTCTTTGAACACAGTGGAAACACGAGCTAATATTTTTGCGATACGAGACCAGTAAAAAGCTACAATGAGCCTGAATGCCCTTTGTGATCAAAATTAGCGAAACGCAGAACAATTGCTTTGCCTGATGAGTCACCAATCTGGTGGTTAAACACAATAGTACAGGAAAACCAAATATACGCAAGTAAACAAAATCAAAGCAGGGGATTTTCGCTTTGTTTCTTTTTCTTTCCACAGTATTAAATAGACTAAGTATAAAACAATATCTAAGAGAAGTACAGATAATTCCTACCTTGTTCAGTTGAATCCTCTACTGATTCCCGTTCACACTGGTTGGAGTTAAATTCCCAGATATATCACTAAGTCTACATGTTTATTCTGATCACAGCTGCAAGCGCCAATGTGACGTATTCAACCTCTACACGTCATCAGCCGACTTAAAAATTTCATAATTTTGCGATATGTATAAAGAATAATTGATGTTTTTATTTCAGTACACCTTTCTTGATACAATCAAACTCAATAATTAATCATATTCATTTTGGCAGATGTGTATTAATTACCGAAATACAATATCTCATGAAAAAGGGAGGGGCTTATGCAATTTTTTTTAATTCACACGTAGTAGATTTTTGATACCTCCCTTAACATAACTGAGTTTTTATACGAATTGTCAAATATTTAAAACATTTACAATATCGAGACCGAAATAAACAGAAGATTTCAAGTGAGTTCAGCCTGTCGTAAAAACAATTCAGACATAAACATTTTAACGGATCTGGTTTTTTCCTCATGATCAATAGTTATTCTGCACTTTTTAAGTGTTTTTCATTTTAGAATATTGTCTAACACGTGCTGAAAAAACGCCATAAGATGGCAATTGGTAAAATGGTAATTTTTTAAAAAGTTTTTTCTGTGCTAATTGAGAAGACGAATCTGTTACAAGATGTTGTAAATTTAATGTCATTTCCTTTATCTAAATATAAGTCCTCTGGCAAACAGTTGTCGCAAATTAAAAATAAGTTGTTGAAGCAAACAGTCGGCGCAAATTTGCGGCAAGTTAAGAATTCATGTGCAAATTAGCTTCTGGCAAACTGTTTTCGGCAAAATTGCGGCAAGTTCAGAATTCGTCTGCAAATTAGCTTCTGGCAAACTGTTTGCGGCATAGTTGCGACAAGTTAAAAATTCGCATGTCAATAAGCATCTGGTAAACAGTTTGCGGCAAAGTTGCGGCAAGTTCAGAATTCGTCTGCAAATTAGCTTCTGACAAACTGTTTGCGGCAAAGTTGCGACAAGTTCAGAATTCATATGTGAATTAGCTTTTGGCAACTTGTTTGCGGCAAAGTTGCCGCAAACTTACATATAAACAGTACAATGAGCAAACTAAAGATATTTACGGCAAAAGAAAAACAATTAATAAACACTTATCATTTATATATTGTTGGTAAACAAACATAAATTTAACAGTTGCAGCAATATTACAGATAAAAAACTAGAGTTTCAACATACTTATAAAGGACACCAGTTCAAATTAATAATTATGTTTTAATTTTACGCATTTTAAAGACTTCAAAATTTAACACAAATATGATGAACAAATCATAATGTCAAATAGTACTCAACTGATCGGTTATGATTTGTTGCTTCAGATTGATTAACTCGAATGCAGTTTTATCACGCAACGCGCACTGATGGACTTGGAAAAAAGTATATAGCTCACAATGAGCGAAGTTCAAACCATATAGTTCACAATTAAGTCCTGTATGACCACTAGCCGTATTACGATCGATCGAGGCATTCTTTATGGGCATTCCCAATGCCTTTTTTTGTGACCATCTCGCGTGCTTTCTGATTTAAATTCACACATAAACAATCACACAAACAGCTGACAATCAGAATATCACAATAATATCCACATTGAAATTGTCGGACTTCAGCACTGTCATTTATATGCTCTTCTCCATAATCTTAAAATACATCTTCACTCCTCTTTTGGTTGCATTTTTCGATCATAAAATCAGTGAATTGACAGTTTTTCATTTATGGTTTTCTTTACGTCTATGAAGCGTGGACACCTGGGCATACCTATTGTGAGGATAAATAGATTTCATATAAGCAAAATTGGTTTCAAATTTTTAAGTAGTTTCTAAGAAAAACAAGGAATAATATTCTCTATAAAGCTCCAAATTTGCTCTTCTAACTCTGAGAAGAACATGTATTCTTTTCTTTATGTCATATGAATGTAAATCGTATAAAATATACACTCATCGCTATGGAATGATTATTTTCAAAATTAAACGATGTTTAAATATTTTTTTCATTGCTCGTTCATACATCACAAGTCAAGTAAAATGTAAAAAAAGAAAGATAATAATATCGGGCGTTTTGCTTGATCCCATACCCAGCATTGTCATAGGGACAGACTTGACTGTTAAACCCAAGTTAAAAGTAGATCACAGTCTTTCGTTTTATATTCTGATAACAAATATGTTTAAACTGTCGTTCAACAAATATATTTTTATTTCTTAACCTACTTTTTAAAAAACGGGCTCATGCAGATGGTGCACTGGGTGTTGACACTCGATTTTTTCATTCATTTTTGTCCTCTGTTTCAGGAATGGGTTTTTTTACAGTTAAACACATCATTGACAACGATTTTTTTTACCTATACAGCTAATTCCCTTATTATCATTCATTTCAACATCTCGGTGGTTGCAGACAACATTGCATCATCGAATGTGAAAATTGGCTACTAGCTATTGATCGGCCATTCAGCGCCAAAAGTAAAAGTATAATCAAACAGCATACAAAAAATCCTTATTCAACATCAAGCTGTTCGAATACTCGATCAAATATAAGACAAGTAGACTGATATTTGAACTTTTAAAAAAAGAATATACCGTTACAAAAGAACAGACAGGTTAGTGTTTATGTAATACGTAGAGTCGGGTTGGGCGGGGGTTCCAATCGCATTTGAATATTGAAACATCATTATCTTCCGATTAAAGTTGATCTTGCTCCGATTTCACAAAAAAAACTTAAGTTTTTACCTAAGTTTAAACTCAAATCTTGAGAATTTACTCAGCTGAGATTTTTCTCAAATTGCATTTCACAAATCAAACTTAGTCATTTCTCAGCTGAGTTGATTTTTTTTACTTAGCTGAGTCAATAATTTTCATTGTCACAAGTGGCCCCTTATAACTTCTCTTATTTTTTTTTTATTTATTCTCAATAAAAACAAACGTCTGCTTATGTTTTCAACGGAGGAAAATCGGATTAAATTAACAAGAGTCATAAAATGTTAATCAGTCATGAAATGTACACTTTGTTATGCTTATTATAGATGACATATCTACATGATCTTATATATTATATAGACCAATCCACACTTTACAAAAGTTATGTCCCTTGGCCGCCATCTTTGGGGAAAAACCCATATATTTCTCACAGTAGCCTTTGTAGTTTAAAGGGTTGTAACTTCGTCATTTGACTTTAGAAATCGGTTTCTCTGTGAATTTTGATTGCCCTAAGTTGGGGCAACCCACACATTGAAGGAATAAATTAAATTCCAAAAGATTATTTCACAGGACGCCCACACATTTGGTTGCATAAAGAAGGGAAAAGTTGTTTTTTCCCTTTTGACCTTTGGGTTGACCCCGCAAAGGGGAACAACTTTTGCAAAGTGTGGATTGGACTATAGCAAACAAAAGAACACATTAAATACATAATGGTTACCTTAAAATCAATAGAAAGTAGAATCACTGCACAGTTATTCCATTTAACACAAACAAATGAATTTGTTCCCTTTGTTTACATTTTTGTCAAGGGATATAACTCCGCCGAAATTACTATTTTTTAATGAAAAAAATATTTATCAAACCTGGATGAAATATTGCATATACGGTGATCATTGAGTGGAATAGATCTAAGAAATGAACATTACAGACATTATAATACTGTATTAATGATGTTAATGACATATTCATATTTGAGATTTGACTTAAGTCTGCTATGGAGTAAACTCAAGTTTTTTCTCAAATTGAGTAAAAAACATGACTAAGATTTTTTTGTGAAATGCAGAGATTTGAGTTTTCTCAAATTTGAGAAAAAACTCAAATATTTGAGAAAAAACTCAGACTTAAGTCTGAGATTTGACTTAAGTTTTTTTTGTGAAATCGGGGCCTTAACTCGTAATATTGCAAACTTTAAATGAGACTCTCTTATAATAAATGTTTGATCCTAGAATATTTGTTGGATTTATTTATTTTTTTTCTCTTTACAGAATATACAAAATAAAAACAGCAAATTAATGATAATATAAAGTATTAAAGTTGTGCTGAATGCGTAAAATTTTATAAGTTTAATTTCCGGTAAAGCTTTGACACGCTCAGAAAGCATAGGTGGGGGTATCAACAAAATTTGATTAGGATATCAATGGGTTCATTGGGTAATCAATAGGTGAAAAAAAACGCCGAGTAGTTGAAATTTAATTTATTTGTGTAACATGTTGGTAAAAAAAATTCATTAAGGATTTACAGAGTGAAGTGCTAATTTTTTAATAATTCTTTTAAATTCGTTTGAAGTTGGTTAAACTATCAACAAATACAATGTAAATCAATAAAGGGGCTTGGTCACAATTTTGGTCAAATTCTATTATTTTGTTTTGATTAATTATAATGCTTTAAGAATGCATTTCTAATGATCAAAAGAAATTTGAGTTATAAGCAACGTCCGGGGCTCACAATTCTTTGTTATGTAAACAAGACTCGTTTCCTGTCTTTGTTTACATATGTCAAATATATCAGTAAAAACCTTTTTCAAGCGGATTTGTCTATCTTTTTATTCATTTTAAGCATAAAAAACCGTTCCTAATGTTTAACACATTCGTTTTAGGTATAAAACTAAAATTTTCACTTCAACATTCAAAATGTAAACAAAAGCATTGTTTACATAGCAAAGAATTGTAAGCTCTGTAACTGGCTTTTAACTCAACGAATGACACTGAACTTTTGGTCACCTATTAAAAATGCTTTCCTGAAGCGTTGTAAACATTCAAATTAAAAACAAAATCATTTTTGACCAAAATTGTGACCATACCCCTGTTCATCACTTCGAAATTCTTAAATAATTGTATCTAAAGATAAGCTCAGAACACTTAATTATACCATGTTATCACTGACAGTATTCTTATTTAAATTAGAGGCATACGTCAAACGAATACAGTCCCATTGCCTTTGCGCCAAAACTGTAATTGTCAATACATAAACCCAATTTACGATTTTTTTTTTAAATTTGAGTTGTGCAGTTTTATATTTCGTTGCTTATAGAAATATAATAAGTATTGTTTTGTTTTTCTAGATGATGAGAATGGCATATAACATCTGTATTTTTCCTTTTTTGGTTTTGTTGCAAATGCAGGTAATTATTATTGTTAATTTCGCGTATTTATTTCCAAACAAATGATTTCAGTTGCAAACCTAAATGACGATCATTATGATTACATAGCGCAAGTATATTTACACATAAAACACATTTCTACAACAGTTAATAACAAATCAGGATAGATACTGTCAAGAAGCTGTCGATAGTGTGGAAAACGTGGAGGTTTGTCCAACGACAAAAACAGAATGGGATAGAGCCGCTACTAAAAAAAATTGCAGCAGAATAGCACCATACCAAAATTGCGTATCTGTTGAAAAATTCAAATACCATTGTGTCATCAACGGACAAAGAAACAAATTGGTGGAAGTGTGTGCACCTGCAAGAATAATTTTTGGTAGACTTTTGGATAATTTTCTCATCTTCAAATAAATTAGTCATATTTTCCTTTCAGAACTCTAAAATTTGTATGGTTTTTGTAGGACATTGTGTTGAATTCAATGTTCGTGGTGGAGTAATTCAGGATCAAATAACAGCCCCTTGCAACAAGACATTTCCAATGTGCGGCAGTATTTATTCCTCATCAGATGCTTACAAATGTAAAGTTTCAGAAGTTTTTAACATTATGTTGCCGTTCGAAGAGTTTATTTCCTGAATTATCATATATCTCATAAATTTAAACTTGAAATTCCTTTATATAATATGTTTAGTATTAATATTCACCGATCAAGAAAATATGGTCAGAAAATTCAGATTACAATGAATGAATATGCATATGAACGCATATGAACCAAGACCCCGATATATGATAGTAAAGAAAATATTTACAGAAAGTGTTTAATCTACTGTTTTAAACCTACTTTATAAAACTTTGATTACTTTATTTACAGAAAATGTAAGGACAGATTTATCAATCATATTTATTCAATATTTATAAGATAAAAACTTCGTAAGGTGTTCAAATCCTGTTTATATTAGGTATACATAATTATATAAAGTAGTATGCAATAAAATATGTTTAAAGCAAAAGTTTCAAATTTAAAAAGTATAATCATAATGTTACACATTGCAGATCCTGATTGTTATAAACTTGTGTCCATGAGTAAATTTAGAACTTCAACAAAACTAGGACCAACATCACCTATAAGAACAACAACCAATGAAACATTGTATCAGTAAGAACGCAAGTGTTTAAATTAGATACGACAAATGAAGAAACATTTTCTTTGTTCGAACCTCTTACAGTTTTAAAATAATAAATATGACTTTTTTTAGAAACTCAGTTGCTATTGGCGTCATTGTAGCGGTTTCTCTATTGGTTCTTCTGTCGATCGGTGCTATCGTATCAGTTGAATTTAGAGGTAAGTCATCAATCTTACAATTCATACCATATATGACTATTTGATAGTCTGTACATGTATGATTTAGAGAAATACCATGATTTTATTTTTAGAAGAAAACGCCGGTAAAGGTAAAGAGGCATAGCTTGATAGCAAGCAAGGTGAGTCTGATTGAAGTTTGTTCTATCGGATAGAAGCCATATGTTGCTTTGCACATAGTGGATTTACATGTTTGTACGACATGGGGGACCTCCATACCTACCTAAATCACATACAGAATTGTACATGCACATCCAACAAGGGGGATGCCCCAAAAATTATAATACTTAATGTATCTTACTTTAAGGTTACTTAACTGACAAAAGATAAACAATTACTCACGTCATTTGATGGTGTCTTTAAAAATATTTAATTTATACAATCTTGACTGTATTGACTTGAAGCTAGATTTTTCATTGATTTTATATATGTAAATTGACAATAAATATTAATTAGAATATTCTGAAATATTGATTTACAGTACCGATCAGACCCAACCTAACAGAAAGTTAGAAACCCTGGGTCTACTTTCTGGGTTTACTCTGGGTTAACTTCGGGTTAACTAGAGCGGACCCATAGTAAACCCAAAGTATACCCAGAGTGGACACAGAGAGTAAACCCAGTCAGAAGTATACCCCTGAAAGCAGACTCTAACTGTGTATATGGAATATACAAAGGGTAGGAATTACAGGCAGTAGGATGGTAAGATAAAATACTAGTCTGCTTCACACTTCAGTGCATACAGTTGAACTCAAAAGCAATTATAAAGTAAACCCCGAGTAAACCCAAATTTTCAAAAAGTAAACCCCAAGTAAACCCAAAAAGTAAACCCGGGGTTTAGTTGGGGTTTACCCTGTTGTTAGGTTGGATCTGATCGGTACTGTAACTTTATCCAAGATAAAAACTAATCAGTAAACTAGCATTATCATGCCATGTAAAGAACTTTAAATGAGTTTTACGTTCGGACGTTTAAAGTTTATTATTTATAATTTTGTTTTTAACTAGAACACCCAAGTGAGATAGAAACGGTCAAAAATTATAGAAAATATTGGATGAATCTATTTCACCGTCTTTTTTCTTTATATAACAACTGCTCTATTTTTCTAAAACTGTTGGTCATAAGCAATATTTGTGTGAAGTAAGAACATTTAATGCTTCTCCATAAGAAAGATAATGACCGGACACAAATTTTGCACTTTTTCTGCCAGTGACCTTGCCCTTGCCCAAATGACCTTGGGTCAAGGTCATGACACACCCTTTGGTCCTAAGCAATATTTGTGTGAAGTTAGAACATTCAATGCTTCTCCATAAGAAAGATAATGACCGGACACGAATTTTGCACTATTTTTCTCAACGACCTTGACCTTGCCCAAATGACCTTGGATCAAGGTCATGACACACCCTTAAGTCAATAGCAATCTTTGTATGAATTAAGAACTTCCAATATTTCTCCATTAGAAAGATATGGACCGGACACGAATTTTTGTATGTTTTCTGCCAGTGACCTTGAACTTGCCTGAATGACCTTGGGTCAAGGTCATGACACACCTTTAAGTCATAAGCAATCTTTGTATCAAGTAAGAGCTTCCAATGTTTCTCCATAAGAAAGATATGGACCAGACACGAATTTTGTATTTTTTCTGCCAGTGACCTTGACCTTGCCCGAATGCCCTTGGGTCAAGGTCATGACACACCCTTAGGTCATAAGCAATCTTTGTGTGAAGTAAGAACTTCCAATGTTTCTCCATAAGAAAGATATGGACCGGACACGATTGCACAGACAGACGGACGGACAGACGGACGGACAGACGGACAAGGTGATTCCTATATACCCCCCCAAACTTCGTTTGCGGGGGGTATAATAATTAACACAAAATAAACATGGTAATTAAAACGTATATACAAGTTGTACATTTGTATATTGGTGATTTACTAACATAAAATATATTGCAAACTAAATAATTACGCAGATAGAGATCTTCTTGCAACGATACGCCCATTGTCGGCCTTTAAATAAATGTGTACCATAAATGTTTTATCTTGCAGTTCTCGATACAGATTGTTTGAAAGCATAAAATTTATCACTTTATTGCATTTAATCATTGAAAACCAAAAAAAAAAATTATCACTTTGTTTCATTTAATCATTACTAAAAACTAGTTCGGGACAGCTGATATAAATTAAGAATAACTTATTCTTGCATACCGTGAATGCTGCCATATTGTAAATATCATTTCATTCATTTTGGATAATGTCTAAGCACGATAAGTGAGATACATTGATTCATTGCATACGTTTAGTATTGCATCAGAGAAATGAGAATTGAAACATGAAATTAAAGTAAAAGAGTTATCATTTGTCAAATAGAATTGGTTAAGAAAGGATTTGAATTTTACAATGCTTTTTCACTAGAAGTAAATGTTGACTAGAAGGGAATGTATCTATCTCTGGATAAGTCTTATTGCCAATGTTTCAAATTACTTGCATTCAAGGAGTGCCTTAAATTAATTGAACACATGTAGGACTATATGAATGAACACAAAAAATGCATTGCTAAGCATTCTGATATTGACACAGCGAGTTCTGTCATTCTGCTGACAGCAAAAACCAAGCAAATATATATTATCTAGATTAAATCTATGATAGAAACACCCAGATTACCAAGTCAACAGCAGCGGTTGGACTCATCTACGCCAGAGAAGAGCTAGCCTAAAAGATACATGCAGGGGGGAATAAATAAATAGAAAATAAATTGAGAAAAACAAACAAACATTTTAATTTCAAAAACTGAGAACAAAATGACCTCAATATTTAATTTAAGATTATTCATTTTTTGTGTTTATTCATATAGTCCGACACGTGTTCAAACTCATATTAATTTATGGCATTCCTTAAATACAAGTTATGTTATATAAAAATTACAAATCTTTATAATTAAAAAGATATTTTACTATAAATTATATAGATATTTGAGGATAAAAAATGTATTTGAATCTCTACAGACGGTCTAAAGCTTTTCTGATATGTTATGGCTAATGTGTCCCAAGTAAGAAATTTTGCCCCCGGCCTCTTGTTTGAATTTGAATATTATTTTAAAGCAGTGCATTGTTATGAAAGAATTTTCCACTAACAGAAAGATTTTGTAAAATGAAAATTAGCAATCTTGTTTCCATAGAAAATTAAAAGTCACTGGAATCTAACAAGAAAATTATTATGATATAGAGATATAGAGTACTCACCTGAAATTCAAATTTTGTGCTAGTGCTTATTGAAGACATTAATTATATAAAAGGAGGAGTTGACATGTTACTGATGAGACCAATTCTTTGATTATTTTGTTTATAAGTTATGTAAAATATATATTGAGACAGTTGTTAGATGAAATATGAAGTAGAGTGGTGATAAACTTTGATTTTTTACATTTTGTGTACATTAGTTGGACTGATTAATTTCTTCGCTTCAGTCCCTCGATATTTTCACACAGACCTGCCGTTTGATAGCAGTTAAATAACGGGGTATTTTCCATATCAATTAAATGAAATGTAATATCGATTTTTTAAAAGTGTATCATTTGCTTTTAAGAACAGTTTATGCATGCTATATTAACAAATTATCATAACCTTACTTCCAAATATTAAACCCACAAAAACAATAAAATCACTCTCTCTCTCTCTCTCTCTCTCTCTCTCTCTCTCTCTTAAAAAATAAGATCTTCATTGTCAAGACATTTACGGAAGGTTTAACACCTTTGATAATCCTGAAAAGAGAATTGCATCATTACTGAAAAAGTGAAATAAAGATGAAAAGACAATATTTATAGCATTAAGGCACTGATCATTTCATATAACTTAGTTTAAACAAACGCATGTACGGATCAAGTTATTTTCTGCTGAATTACATATTTGCTTAATATTTTCTTTAACAAGACACCCGCTTGCCACAAAACAACTTCCTTTAATTATTTGTAGTTCATATTATGATCAAAGGGTTCATCTTTTAACTGCATCCTGTTAGTTTGAAAATCTTCCCAGCTATACTAAATAAATGTTTTACAGGAGGAGTCGAAGCTTGGACTGAAAAGCTTTATATTAGGATATGAATCTTGGATTTTCTATCAGTCCAAACTAATGTACAGTGTACTTAATATACAAGAGAGAGAGAGAGAGAGAGAGAGAGAGAGAATAAGTAAGCAAAATTATTTTCAAATAGGTTATAATATTGGACGTGATATTGATTTTCATCATGGATGGACAGTGCATTCATTTTGCTTTTGAAGGTGCATATCTGTCTCCTATACTATTGGGACATAGCGAAGGGAAGGGGATTGGGGTGTTTTAAGCACTTCTTATAACAATAGATTGTTTTGATACTTAGATTATCCTGGGGACATAGTGTGTTGTTGACACATTTCTTATTGAAGTGCAAACTAATTGGAGTAAATTGTTTAAATGATTAAAAACTCTTAATAACAACACTCTTAAAATGTTATGAAATTGTGCTGTTATATTTAGTAATATTAACAATTCAAAAATGAATTTTTAAAAATTAATAATACAACTAAAACATTTTTATCTCAAGAATTATTTCTTTCTTCTTCAAAAATAAATTTAGTCAAATTCAACTATTCATTTATTCATCACATTTTTTTAAAGTGAACATGTATAAATAAGCAATGTAATGCAAAGTAATGCCATGTAATGCCAGCATTACACTAGATTTTGGAAAGTAATGAATTACATTACCATTACCACTACTGGCTCTAAAAAGTACTGAAAGTGCCATTTTTTACTGATAATTTCTGATATTTACTGATATTGTACTGTCAGTGCTGAGAATTGCTGATATTTACTGATAATTTTACTGCTGTTACTGATAATTGCTATTGGTTCTGATATTTACTGATATTTACTGATGCTTTTGCTGTGAGCTCTGATAATTACTGATATTTACTGAGATTTACTGTTGATACTGAGAATTGCTAATAATTACTGAGAATATTTTAAGGCCCAAAACATTGTCTTTTAATTATTAAATAACACATATTTCAGATTTAACACAATTTATTTAATTATATATTCTTAAGTTTTATTTATTTGATATTTAGCTTCTTTTGAACTTCGGAAACTCACAGATCACATTTTAGACAATATTAGAAAGCCGGTCAAAAATTGGTACTTAAACTTAAGGCAGACTCCACAAAAATTTTAATTTCTAAATGCGGTGGACATTTTTTTTTCAACAATGAAAAACCCCATAATTCTTAACATGCTTATTTTTCTTTTCAAAATAGAGAGATACCCGGTCAGGACTTTATAATGTCTTTGAGGTTTTACTTCACAGAAAGATTAGCGAGGCAGTATCTGTGTATAGTATACATACTTTCAGCAGATCAAGAGCTTTGAATGTCGCAATTCAACCTTGTAAATTGTCAGTCTGGCACCTTGTGTATGACATTACGTAATATCCGTATACAGGAATCCATGATCTTGAGCATATTTATTCAAAGAGAAAAGTATTCACTCTAAAAAAAGTTTTACTTAGTAATCATTTTTTACTTAAAATCATATTAATAAGTAATAGGTAATTACTTAACATTTACTTACAAATTTAAAACAATTACTGAACTTCATGTCAATTACTAAATAAAAATATTTTACTTACATTTACTTAATGTGTAGAAATGTTTTACTAAGTAATTCCTTTTTACTGATTATTGTTATGAAAAAAGGGACAATCATTTACTAAAAACAAAACATGATTTACTAAGTAATTCCTTTACTGATATTTGTTATGATAAGGAACTATCATATACTTAACATGATTTACTAAGTAATTCTTTTACTGATATTTGTTATGATAAGGAACTATCATATACTTAAAGCAAAAAAAAAAAAAAAGACTTACTATATAAGTATATTATGAATTATATAATTCTAAGATAGTCTCAATAAAAATTTCTATTATTGCGAAAATAAGATCAACTTTAATCGCATGATGTTTCATTACATAAAAGGCAAAATGACCCCCCCCCCCCCCCCTCCAGACCCCACGTATTACGTGAACACCAACCTGTCTGTTCTTTTGTTATGCTATATTCTTTTTTCCTACGTTCAAATATCAGTTAACTTATATTGGAGTGTCTAAACCGCTTGATGTTGAATCATGAAGATTGAAGAATTTTTTCGTATGCTGTTCAGTGTTTGTTTCTACTTTTACTTTTGTTTTAATGTTAAGCTACGCGCGCGCTGATTGGTCGATCAATAGCTAGCCGCCAATTTTCATATTCGATGCTGCCATGTTGTCTGCCATCACCGAGATGGTAAAATGAATGAAAATAAGGGAATAAGGCTGTGCACAAGGTAAAAGAATGATTGTCAATGGAGTGTTTACTTTTGGAATATCCACGGCTAAACAGAGGACGAATATAAGTGAATGAATCGAGTCTCAACACCCAAGGCCACTGCATGCACCATCTCGTGCATGATCATGAGCACGTTTTTGAAAAAGTAAGTGAAGTTATGAAAATACATTCGTTGAATGGCAGTTTAAACAGTTATTGGAATATAAAACGAAAGACTGTGCTCTTTTATAATGAGTTTACACTGGAGTCGGAAGCAAATTGAAAGTGGGGGGGGGGGGGGGGGGGTAGACTAATCCTCAGAAAATTGAGGGAAAAAAAACTAATTCCCAAAATCATGGAAATCCTAATCCGTGCGCAGGGGGGGGGGGGGGGGGGGGGAGGTATGGTATACCTATACTTCCAAAAAAAAAATCTTACCTACCAAGTTTCTTTTTACCCAAAACATGAAATTCCTAATCCGGGGGGGGGGGGGGGGGGGGGGGAGGCTAGTATACCTATGACTCCAACTTCTTAATTTTTCAAGGTGAATTTAGGAACAATTATCATTGCTGCGAGAAAAAGTGGGGGGGGGGGGGCTGAACCCTCTATGATGCTATGTCCCTAATGATTAAGGTCTAACTTTGCAAAAAAAGTGGGGGGGGGGGGGGCTAAGCCCTCCCGGTTCCGACGCCTATGGTTTAACAGTTTAAGGCCGTCCATATGACAATGCCGGGTGTCGAATCAAGCAAAATGCTCGTTATTACATCGTTGTGATGCATGAACAAATAATTTAAATTCAAAATTTATTTAAACAACGCCAAATTTAGTGAATTATCATTACATAGTGTATAGGTACATTTTATATGACTTACATTTTTATTACTTAAATAAAAGAATTCATGTTCTACTCACATAGTCAGAGTTAGTAGTGCAAATTTGTACCTATATTGATTAAAAGATCAGTTGATGGAGTAAGTATATATATGATAGACTAACTTGTTTTTCTTAGAAACTGCTTTTAAATTTGAAAAAAAAAATGTGCTTATATGAAATCCATTTATCTTCCCAATAGGTGTCTGCCCTGGTGACCGGGTTACACAGACCTAAAGAAAACCTTGCATGAACAACTAACTCACTGATTTTATGATCAAATGATGCAAACAAAAAAGAGTGAAGACAGAATTTGTGTAAGACTAGGTAGAAAAGCATATAAACAACAGTGCTGAAGTCTGACCATTCCATTGTGGACATTATTGTGATATTCGGCTATTTGTGTGATATTGTTTATTTGTGAAATTATATCGGAGATCACATACAGGAGACTGTCATAAAAAAGACATCAAGAATGCCTTAAAGATTGCCGTGATTAATTGTAATATGACCAGTGACAATGCAGGGCTTAATTGTGAACTATATGGTTTGAACTTCGCTCATTGTGAACTTTTGTCCAAGTCCATCTGTGCATGCATGTTGTGATCAAACTGTATTATATAAATAGTGCCTGTTTGGGAGGGTAACAGTTGAAATTGACACCCCGAGAAAACCATTGTCAACCGACGCGAAGCGGAGGTTAACAATGGTTTTCGAGGGGTGTCAATTTCAACTGTTATCCTCCCAAACAGGCACTATTTATTTTGTTATACTGAATGTCTTTTTTAAAAATTTTAAGAAAATTTTACTGCTTTTATATAGGAATAGCGTGAATTCTACAGCGAACCGTACGCGCATAATTTTCGCGCATGTAACATTTTTTAATGTTACCCGTTGCCAAGTGCGTTGCTAACGCTGAGGGTAATAGTAAATATTATTAACTGCGTCTTAACCAATCAGATTTCAGTATTTAACATGAAAGTATAACAATCAAGTTTATCAATCTGCAGCAACAAATCATCACCGATTGGTTGAGTACTATTAAGGGGGGGGGGGGGGGGGGCTAGTATACCTATGACTCAAACTTCTTAATTTTTCAAGGTGAATTTAGGAACAATTATCATTGCTGCGAGAAGGGGGCTGAACCCTCTATGATGCTATGTCCCTAATGATTAAGGTCTAACTTTGCAAAAAAAGTGGGGGGGGGGGGGGGGGGGGCTAAGCCCCCCCCGGTTCCGACGCCTATGGTTTAACAGTTTAAGGCCGTCCCTATGACAATGCCGGGTGTCGAATCAAGCAAAATGCTCGTTATTACATCGTTGTGATGCATGAACAAATAATTTAAATTCAAAATTTATTTAAACAACGCCAAATTTAGAGAATTATCATTACATAGTGTATAGGTACATTTTATATGACTTACATTTTTATTACTTAAATAAAAGAATTCATGTTCTACTCACATAGTCAGAGTTAGTAGTGCAAATTTGTACCTATATTGATTAAAAGATCAGTTGATGGAGTAAGTATATATATGATAGACTAACTTGTTTTTCTTAGAAACTGCTTTTAAATTTGAAAAAAAAATGTGCTTATATGAAATCCATTTATCTTCCCAATAGGTGTCTGCCCTGGTGACCGGGTTACACAGACCTAAAGAAAACCTTGCATGAACAACTAACTCACTGATTTTATGATCAAATGATGCAAACAAAAAAGAGTGAAGACAGAATTTGTGTAAGACTAGGTAGAAAAGCATATAAACAACAGTGCTGAAGTCTGACCATTCCATTGTGGACATTATTGTGATATTCGGCTATTTGTGTGATATTGTTTATTTGTGAAATTATATCGGAGATCACATACAGGAGACTGTCATAAAAAAGACATCAAGAATGCCTTAAAGATTGCCGTGATTAATTGTAATATGACCAGTGACAATGCAGGGCTTAATTGTGAACTATATGGTTTGAACTTCGCTCATTGTGAACTTTTGTCCAAGTCCATCTGTGCATGCATGTTGTGATCAAACTGTATTATATAAATAGTGCCTGTTTGGGAGGGTAACAGTTGAAATTGACACCCCGAGAAAACCATTGTCAACCGACGCGAAGCGGAGGTTGACAATGGTTTTCGAGGGGTGTCAATTTCAACTGTTATCCTCCCAAACAGGCACTATTTATTTTGTTATACTGAATGTCTTTTTTAAAAATTTTAAGAAAATTTTACTGCTTTTATATAGGAATAGCGTGAATTCTACAGCGAACCGTACGCGCATAATTTTCGCGCATGTAACATTTTTTAATGTTACCCGTTGCCAAGTGCGTTGCTAACGCTGAGGGTAATAGTAAATATTATTAACTGCGTCTTAACCAATCAGATTTCAGTATTTAACATGAAAGTATAACAATCAAGTTTATCAATCTGCAGCAACAAATCATCACCGATTGGTTGAGTACTATTTGTCAAATTTCATTATGGTTTGTTCATCAATTTTGTGTTTATTATTGAAATTTATAAAATGTGAAAAATTTTAAAGTTGATAATTTTAACTTGTGTCCTTTATCTCTAATTTTGCTGCAACTGTTTAAGTTAAACATCTTTGTTAATCACCAGTAGAAGTTATTTGTAAATTGATTAAAAAGCATAGTACATGTATGAGTAACTCATTATTAAATGATTATAAGTGTTTATTAATTGTTTTTATGTTGTAATATCTTAAAGTTGCTATGTTTATCAGTAAGCTTGCGGCAACTGTTTGTCGCAAATTTGCAGCAAACTCTCTGCAAAATTGACGTTGCATTAAAATTTTGTACAAATTAACGTCATTTTATTAATTAATGGGCCTTATTTTCTGATTTAAGTTGTTAAACATAAAATTATCTGGAATTAATTTAATTTCTTCCTAGGTATATCTATTTTTTCCTTATTTTTATTGTTTTTATATGGTTATTTATATTTCTGTGCATGTTTGAATAGTTTGATTGTTTACAATGTACATATAGTTGTGAGTCATTACGTATTTTGCCATGCATATCCTGCAAAATGTTTAAAAATGCAATGTTGAGGTACATGTATGTTATACAACTAATATTTTGGTTGTTGTGAAGGAAACGAGAGAATTTCCTTTCAAGTATATAAAAATGTGAAATTCGATTTTTCTATCCATTATTTTTTTTTTCAGTAAAGCTTTAAATTGCAATTATTACCAACAGATTTTCTATATACTGTAGCTTTTTTAAAGAACTTTCTTATCTGGAAAATTATTTGCAATGCTTATGATTGCTTGAAGTAATTACTGTTTTCTCTCAAGTGCACATTTGTTGTAAATCCAAGCTAGTCAAATTAGAAACCTTGTACACATAACATTTTGATAGCCAGTTTATTTATATGTGTTATGGTATTACAGATTTATTGATTTACACAGTTGTCTGGTGTTTTTTTTCCCTAAAATTTTCTTAGTTCACGGTTATCAGCGAGTGCAAGGAAACAGAATTTTAGACGTTCAATTTTTAAAAACAATGTTATATAATATTTGGAGAATAATATGTCTACAACAAGTAAAAAACAAATGGGTAAACTATATTAGTATGAAATAAGTAAATTATTTAGATATAAAGATAAGTATTGCTATTACTTAATTATAGAATATTTTAAAATAATGAATTTGATTACTTGAAATGAGAATTATATTGAGTAAATAAATAACAAGTATTTATATACATTTTAGTAATTGCAAAAAAAAAAGTTAATAGTGAGTAATAAATTTGTCTACTACAAGTAATTAAATTACCTATAACAAACCATATTAGATAAACTAATGAAAATAAATGAATTTAATTACTTGAAATGAGAATTATATTGAGTAAATAAAAAACATTTATATACATTTTAGTAATTGCAAAAAAGTAAATAGTCTACAAGTAATTCAATTACTTATAACAAAATGATTTTGATTACTTAAATTAAGTATTAAATTGAGTAAATAAATAACCAATCTGTATATACATTTAAGTAATTGCAGAAATGATGAGTAAAATAAATCATAAGTAATTGTATTAGTGGTATTTACTAATTACGATTCCAATTACTAAACGGGATTGCCTTTTACTTGCTATTCTGACTAATTGTATTACTTAATATTTATAGTTTTTCTAAATTCAAATTCTTATTTTAAAAATGTATAGTAAAACTTTTTTTAGAGTGTTATTTTTGTTGACAACAATATAAATAACGTATTAGAATGATTTTCATATTTATCATCTTATTTGTTCCGCATTCAATTGATTCAAAAAAGTTGGATAAATAATCTCTCTCTCTCTCTCTCTCTCTCTCTCTCTCTCTCTCTCTCTCTCTCTCTCTCCTACCATTTGCTGAAATCAAAATAGGTAACGATCGGCGAAGAATAATTTTTATTGTCCGACCTTTCACTCTTTCTCTTTTAATACATATGTAATATATTTTCTGTTGCACGGCTAAGTAATGTTGTCATGATCTAGTTCTATTATTGTAAATCTGCCCACCCTGCTCTCTCTCTCTCTCTCTCTCTCTCTCTTGCTCGCATATATTATCTAGTCCTAAAATTTGAGTTTCCGAGTCAAAATGGCATAACGGCATTAGCACGATAAAGTTCTATTTCAGCATCACAACCGCCATTTTAAACACAAATTTCGAGTGTAAACTTTTCTAAGACTACAAAGAACACCAGCTTAATATAGTGAAAAAGTGTTACGGCTTATCATGCTTTAATTCTCTCTCTCTCTCTCTCTCTCTCTCTCTCTCTCTCTCTCTCTCTCTCTTTCTCTCTCTCTCTCTCTCTCTCTCTCTCTCTCTCTCTGAGAATCTATTATAACGTATTTTGAGGCGTCAATGCAGAAAGGCTTATATATGTGACCAGCGGCTATATAATTTTGAAAATAAGACACATAATTTAACTGATTTTCCTTAATCTACATGTATTAACGCTTAGATATTTAATCTCCACGCCTAAAAGCAAGCAGAAAAAAATATTTTGTATGTCTGGGATTAAGAAAAACCTCAGAACTAACAGAGAGCACTCAGACTATACACACGACAGGGTGACCATGGCAAGGTGTGAAAATTGACCACCTGTGTATATGTCTGGCAGTCGCTGAAAAGATTCTTTTATATGTCTGGGATCAAGAAAACCCTCAGAACTAACAGACAGCGCTCAGAATATATACACGACAGAGTGACCGTGGCAAGGTGTGAAAATTGACCACCTGTGTATATGTCTTGCAGCCTCAGAATAAACAAATATAAATGACCGGGAAATACAATGTGAAACAAAAGTGTTTGATTTTATTTTGAAAACAAAATTAGTGATTATGGCCGGGTTAAAAACATCTTAAGTTTATAATTATAAATATTTAACACGGTTCAATTAAAGAGTTGATCGCTCAAAATTTAGAATCATTAAATAGATGTTTATCAATTACATAAAGTGGTTAAAATCTTTATAATTTTTTCTACTATGGATTGTTCTATATATACAATGTAACACTGTAGTATCGAGTGGATTGGCGCACGGGGATGGGATATACATGTATAGCAATTCTGCAATTTCTACATTCATTTATTTATGTGCTGAATTGTGTTAATCAGCTAAAATAAAACTTAGAACAAGAACAAACAGAAAAAATATGCACTGAAATAAATAAGCAGATTATAAGAAGAATAATCAAATCTAATTTTAGTGGTTGTAAAAAAGAAGTTACTGTTGATAAAACTTTAGTTAGATCTTACATATTTCTTCTTAAAAAATACCCGGTATTTGTTTACCGATAATTTTAAATAAATGTAATTTGCATGTTACAGTAATCAAAACTAATCTCTTAAAAATCCCCTGCCTGTAATTCTCAGTAATTATCAGCAATTCTCAGTACCAACAGTAAATCTCAGTAAATATCATTAATTATCAGAGCTCACAGCCAAAGCATCAGTAAATGTCAGTAAATATCAGAACCAACAGCAATTATCAGTAACAGCAGTAAAATTATCAGTAAATATCAGCAATTCTCAGCACTAACAGTTCAATATCAGTAAATATCAGAAACTATCAGTAAAAAATGGCACTTTCAGTAATTTTTAGAGCCAGTAGTGTACTTGTAATGCTAATTTTGTGGCATTACACATTACTACCATTACTTTGAAAACATGTAATGCATTGCAATGCATTACCATTACATTTAGCATTACCCCAAGTCTGTTAGCATATAAATTAGGCGTTTCTTCTCGTAAGTATATACAACACGTGACTAGAAATGATTCACCTACATAATAAAGTACTAAACGACATTTTTTGCTTTCTTCATTTAATCAAAAAAAATTTTTAATATTTCTATTTTCAAAAAATGATCAATATTTACTTTTATTAAAATGCATGTTTGACTAAAAAAATCAAAAAAAAAAAATATTAAAAATCCTCTAAAATATTTTTTTTTCAAAGTTTTTATTGCATTTTGCGCATCATGTGTATTAAAGGTAGCAGTTTATGTTGTTCACTAGTAACAAATGATAATTTACAATATACATAATTTCTGAAATAAAAAATAATCTTGTCATGATAGCATGAATCCGCTATGCTTATAAACGAGTTATTGGTCAATATTTAGAAGGCAATGTGCACCTAAAAATTACAGAAGTTTTTGTAATTGAAATACTAGTACATGTACTTGGTAAGAATAATAATAATAGTTTTAATCTATAAATACGAAAACATATTGATTCATTTTTCCTGTGTTTTTTTGCTGCATGAAATCTCACACTTCTACGATTTTCCTTTCCATGGCTCTGAGAGGCACCTACAAATGTAATGTTTAAAATTCACAGAGGAAAAAAATCGAATTTTCAATGTCAAAACATAAACCGAAGTATAAACATTATACATACACCTCCTTTAGTATATAACATACTTAGTCGTAAATTTAAAACGTAAATATCAATAGATGAACATAAATATTTTACCACATTCAAAGCTTAATTGCGGCATATACATGTATATGTGCACATTTACACTAAAAAGGAAGCTATATTTGTTAGTAATTGCGAAATATTGTTGTTTGTTGTTGATTGAAAATGGCAAATTTGAATGCAAAAATAAACAGAAATATACGAATGTATATGGATATATTTTCGAAAGCTCGTTATTAATCCAACGCCTAAATAAATAAAAAGCCAGTTTTCTTATTAAAATTAAAGGATAATATATAAATAGTGCCTGTTTGGGAGGGTAACAGTTGAAATTGACACCCCGAGAAAACCATTGTCAACCGACGCGAAGCGGAGGTTGACAATGGTTTTCGAGGGGTGTCAATTTCAACTGTTATCCTCCCAAACAGGCACTATTTATTTTGTTATACTGAATGTCTTTTTTAAAATTTTTAAGAAAATTTTACTGCTTTTATATAGGAATAACGTGAATTCTACAGCGAACCGTACGCGCATAATTTTCGCGCATGTAATATTTTTTAATGTTACCCGTTGCCAAGTGCGTTGCTAACGCTGAGGGTAATAGTAAATATTATTAACTGCGTCTTAACCAATCAGATTTCAGTATCTAACATGAAAGTATAACAATATAAATTGTTGCAAATACATATGCATTTATTTATAAAAAAAATAATTAATGCAACCAAAACTTAAATGTTTCCAAATTTCTTTTAACTTACAGAGTAAAAAACACCAGCATGAGGTGAAATGGTGATAAAAGACGCTTAAATGTAATTTTCAAAGTAGCTTTGTTAAGATATTATTTATTTGCATTTCAGTTCCTCCAGACAAATCAGTGGCACCTTTGCTGAAACCTTAGTTACGGATTGAGATACATATGATAAAATAACTACTAGTGTATTTTACTGTATATTAATTTTTCTTGATTTCTTTTATTGTGTGTGACAAAATCAAATTATGTTTAGATATAAGCCTATGATTTTCATATCAGCACACTGGAACAGCTTTAGTTTTGGGTACAGTGTTTTGTAATTATATTTGTATTTGATTAAACAGGGTACACTACCATATATGGATAGCATTATTTAACATGCATATGTGTCAATATTTACGTCAAGCAGATTCTCCAATCCAGTGAATGAGTCGAAAAACATGACGGTCTATAACGTGTTTACGATTGAACAAACGCACATGGTTTTTGTTTTATACACACTATTTAATTGCTAGTCGGAATATTTGCACATCTTGATTTTGACGATATTTTTAAAAAGGTAAAAAAGAAAAGAGTACGTACCATTAACTTTGTTCCATGCTCACACTGAAAAAAATGTAAGCTGTGTTAGTTGATCAATTGTTGCTTCAAACACCGATCAGTATCAAAAGAATGGCAAACATACACATACAAGTACAAACAGATTTTGATAAACCTGCATTGATTGTTTATTGATGACTTTATCACTGTGCATTATAAATAAATACATGTAACTGTACATTTTTAACATACGTAAATAGCCACGGTAATAGAAATGCACAAATATACAAACGAAGAAGCGAAAACTATTAAGCATATAGTATTTTTACGTTAAGCATTCCGATGAATGTCTCTGAAGAAAATATCAATGCGCATTTTTTTGATGTTTTTCAAAATCAGGAGTATCTCGTGAAAAAACAGTACTCACTAATTCAAATCCTCTCTTTTGAACATTGACAATGGGGTATTTAAATAGCTTGATTTTCGACCTCATATACAATATTTCTTTAGAATGTGAGCATAGAAATGAAAGTTTAGACATAATTGTCCATAATTATTACATAAAATCTGGAAATCATTCCAAATGAGTTTTCAAAGGACAATTAAAAATGGTATATATTTTCAATACGCTTTGTATACACTGAAACTTGTAGAAGACCACAATGCCTTGCAACTCATTCATCTGATTGGTTTGTCGATAAAAGTAAACAGATGGCTCATTTAGTATGCAAATTTATACCAACGTCACAAAATCTAGCGATCTCGACCTGTTTAAAATATAGCACCACATCAAACGTAAAATGCATTTGATCTTTCATGAAATTATTCCAATGATTTTTCATATTTTTAAGCACACACACACACACACACACACACACACACACACACACACACACACACACACACACACACACACACACACACACACACACACACACACACACACACACACACACACACACACACACACACCGATCATACGAAATTTTACGTCCCTGAGCAGATTTGACTACTTACTTTTTTTTTCTAAAATGCTTTACTAGAAATTATCCTTCTCTCATTTATCCGCAACAAGATGGGAAGATATAAAATAGTTGATTTTAAGAACGATGATTTGAACATTATATTACACGACAGAAATAATACATAATGATATTTAAAGGCTATGAAAGAAAATACATCATACAAATTACATTGTAAAAATCTGCTATGAATATTTGAATTCTGATAATTTCTTGTCAGTGCGAACACGTAAAACTTGTTCGAGAAAAATAAAATAGCATTTCTAGTTTTACTTCAGAAAAAAGATGGAGGGGTTACGGACACATGAGAAAATAAAATGCCTTTTCCACGGGTTCGTTGCGTTTTGATATAAAACAAACTGTTTAATAGAATATATAATATAATAAAACTGATATATATATATATATATATATATATATATATATATATATATATATATATATATATATATATATATATATATATATATATATATATATATATATACTGTTTAAAATATGGGACACCACATCAACAAAAGAAAAAAACTGTTTATATAAACAAATATAGACCTGTTTTAAATGCCTAATAATTATATTATGTGTCAAATAAAAACTGTTTCCTGCAATAATTTGATATATTTGTACTTTTGTATGGAGAATCTTTTTTCCCCCGTTTATTATGAATATTTTTGTATGATGACGTCATAATCAATTCGGCTACATAACGTAGCATAATAGTATCGCTTTATGGCGTCACGAAATAAACTATGAATTGTATGTATGTGTATTTGTGTTACTTTGTAACATGTTGTCAAACTCCTGATGATTTAAAATGAAACTAGTTGAGTTTATTTCGATGATGTATATAATTATATATATATATATATATATATATATATATATATATATATATATATATATATATATATATATATATATATATATATATATATATATATATATATATCACTGAAATGGCTAACAACATGATAATACATATTGTCAAATTTTCTGGACAACCAGTCTTTTATTAAAGGAATGGAATGTAAACAAACGACTACGTGCACCAATTCGGTGTCGTTAGTATATATTATATGATTCCAATGATTGAAGGTCATCATTCGTTTAAAATTTGACTCATTTGATTTTTTTTACTTGCTTGTTGATTTGAGAAAGTTTCAACCTACATTGATATTTGAATTTTTTTTGTCAATGACTATTGTTTTTTATTGTGCGCAGTGGAAATGTATTTGGTGTTTATTGAATCAACACGAGATTATTTAGCAAACGGTAGGCTTGTCCTTTACATGTTGTTAATCATGCATATCATCAAAACATCCCTCCTTTTTTGTTATAATAAATATGTTATTCATAATTAATGTTGAAATTGTGTTATATTTCGAACACTTTTATAAGATTATTATTTCAAACAGTATAATTTGATATTGCTTAATTATAAGTAGGTAAGATCTGTCAGCACAGCTGATTTTTTATAAGGTGTACAAAAATACAAACTAGATGATGTCAGTAGACAGTAGAACATGTACCCGCACCAAGTGTTTGCCCCTTAATAACACCGTTTGTACAAGTTTTAGTTAAAACGTAGGCTACATGTATAAGTTCCAGTAATTTTTAAATTTTTATAAATTGAGATCCCATCCCATAATCGAATGAGCGGCCCTTTATGTACAATTTTGGATTGAATTTTTTGTATATGATTTTTAAATCAATCAATAATCTTAACAGTTCCTTCATATAAAGTATTTTTTTGCATATTTTACATTTTCATGTGCATTTCCATTTACATGTATTTGCCATTTTGGGTTGACAAAATTGCCATATTAAGCCAGTAAATGATTGTAAATGTTTCAGACTTTTCAATTACATGAATTTGCCATTTGGGTTGCCATAATCGCCATATCAAGTTAGTAAAATTCATTACATTAATGTTAACGTACATACATGTAAGTACGTTAGGTAATAGAAACAAAATCATCTCTTGTGAGAATTTGAGTCTTACATCGTCATGATTACTTCATGCACTTTTGACCAATCGATGAACAGGGCGTGTCAATTTCAGTCCTGTCACTTTCTTGTCAGTTTCAGGCGCTATAGATTTCGACCAATCGATAAGGTAATATATATAAATTATATATATATATACAGAGAGAGAGAGAGAGAGAGAGAGAGAGAGAGAGGCGAGCGATACAAGACGTCTTTACCAGGGAGGAAGACAAATAGATATAATTTGAAATGTTTGCACAAAAACCACTTTTTGGATTATACGTTCTCTCTTTATTTAGTCATTCCCTTCATTATATGACCTATTCAGCCTCATTAATTGATGCATGTGCTCTGTAAATATATATTTTTTTGTGATAAACAAAATGACATATGACATTTATATTTTTTCTGATTCCAATTGCGATGCCAATACAGGTAGTTATTATTGGTCTTTACACATGTTTTATTCCCAGCAAATTATTTGAGTTTAACTAAATTAAAAATCATTCAATTCAAAAAGTGCATCTGTATCTTTTTATAAGCATGTTTCAACAATAGTTGCTTGAAAGTCATAATATATACTTTCAAGAAGCCGTCAACAGTGTGGAAATTGTCAAATCCAAAAAATGCGACAAACCCAGATGTAGTACATGCCCGTATCTGACAGAAGGATCAACATTTCATTTTAAACCGGGGGCGATTTCTCAATAAAAACCTCCATGTCATGCACCAGTTCAAACTTTATCTATGCCATACGTTGCGCTGGTTGCGGTGCACATTATATTGGTCAAACAGGACACACCTTGAGACACAGGATGACCGTACACTGACAGCAAATCAGGGAACCTAAATACCAATGTACGCCCGTCAGTGAACATATAAGGAACTGTGTAAGGAATAAAAGTCCCAATTTTACCGTGTTTCCTTTTTAACCGGGTTTTCCAACGGAAAAATCCGGTTATTAAAATGGTGAAAATGGCGGGCGGGCGGGCGGGCGGCTGCCAAAAGGGTACCCTCATTGTACGGATAACTCCTCCTACAGTTTTCAAGATAGGAAGTTGTTCTTTTGCAGATCAATTGTACATATATCAGAGGTGTGCATATTGCTAGGATTTTGATTTCCGATAATTTATCGAAAAAATACCAGCTTTTGAACTTAGTCCTTTTTTGGCAAAATATTGCATATAGGGTACCCTCATTGTACGGATAACTCCTCCTACAGTTTTCAAGATAGGAAGTTGTTCTTTTGCAGATCAATTGTACATGTATCAGAGGTGTGCATATTGCTAGGATTTTGATTTCCGATAATTTATGAAAAATGTACTAGCTTTTGAACTTAGTCATTTTTTGGCAAAATATTGCATATAGGGAACCCTCATTGTACGGATAACTCCTCCTACAGTTCTCAAGATAGGAAGTTGTTCTTTTGCAGATCAATTGTTCATATTTCAGAGGTGTGCATATTGCTAGGATTTTGATTTCCGATTATTTATGAAAAAATGTACCAGCTTTTGAACTTAGTCATTTTTTGGCAAAATATTGCATATAGGGTACCCTCATTGTACGGATAACTCCTCCTACAGTTCTCAAGATAGGAAGTTGTTCTTTTGCAGATCAATTGTACATATATCAGAGGTGTGCATATTGCTAGGATTTTGATTTCCGATAATTTATGAAAAAAATACTAGCTTTTGAACTTAGTCATTTTTTGGCAAAATGTTGCATATACATGTAGGGTACTCCATTTCACTGGATAAGGGTTGACATGGATTATGGATACAGTTTACATAAAAGAAAACCCGGTTTGCTGTCACATTGACAGCTTTTCACTTGTTACAAGTTTCAGATGGATACCACAGAAAAAGAACTTGAGGCAAAGAAAAAACTGTTTATTAACAAATATACCTGTTTTAAATGCCTAATAATTATATTATGTGTCAGATAAAAACTGTTTCCCGCAATAATTTTATATATTTGTATTATTTTTATGGATAATTTTATTTTTCAAGACTAATTCAATATCTTTATATGATGACGTCATAATCGATTCAGCTACATAATATTAGCACTTTATGGCATCACAATAAGAACTATGATTTTGTATGTATGTGTATTTGTGTAACTTAGCAACATGTTGTCAAACTTCTGATGATTTAAAATGAAACTATATGAGTTTATTTTTCGAATTCGGTGTAGTGATTTTTTTCCATACACTACTACATGTGTGGAGATATAGATTATTCATGCGCTGCTTTGACCTCTTGACCCATAATGTTGTTATGCAGGAATAATAGCGGATTGCGCAAATAGTGTTATATAACGGAAACATTTGCAAATGTGTGTATATATATATATATATATATATATATATATATATATATATATATATATATATATATGTATATATATATATATATATATATATATATATTAAGCACAAAATTGCAATAACTCGCAAACTGACATACATGTATACCTGCCCATAGTGATTTAATTAGATATATATAAAGCACAGAGAAGTTCACTTTTGTCGGAGCTCCACCGTCCGCCCCGACCGAGGCTTGAACAATTTGAGAGGATCGGAATGATACACATTGCATAGATACACACATATATAACAATTAAGCACAAAATTGCAATAACTCTTAAATTGACATCTACCTGCCCATAGTGAATGATATAGATATATAAAAAGCACAGAGAAGTTCACTTTTGTTGGAGCTCCACCGTCCGCCCCGACCGAGGCTTGAACTCACGACCTCTGGAACCCATTCTCCTAGCAGTGAGCGGCCACCGCGCTCCCCGCTCGGCCTTCTAGGCAAGACAAAAATCTTGCTTTCGATGACGAACGGAACCTAGCGCGATAGCCGCGCATTACACAGTCGCTTGAGATACAGGTGGAATACAGTTACACGACAGTTTGAGAGGATCGGAATGATACACATTGCATAGATACACACATATATAACAAGCACAAACATTGCAATAACTCTCAAATTGACATATTCCTGTCCTTAGTGAATGATATAGATATATATATATAAAGCACAGAGAAGTTCACTTTTGTTGGAGCTCCACCGTCCGCCCCGACCGAGGCTTGAACTCACGACCTCTCGAACCCATTCTCCTAGCAGTGTGCGGCCACCGCGCTCCCCGCTCGGCCATCTAGGCAAGACAAAAATCTTGCTTTCGATGACGAACGGAAACTAGCGCGCTGGCCGCGCACTTCACAGTCGCTTGAGATACAGGTGGAATACAGTTAAACGACAATTTGAGAGGATCGGAACGATACACATTGCGTAGATACACACATATATAACAAACACAAAATTGCAATAACTCTCAATTGGTTCTTAGCTCGAACTTGAATTAGACTTACTAAATACATTTATTAGCAAACATTTTTGCAATAGCTTTAGGATCTCTCCCAAGGTCAATTTGTTTAAATATGCCAGGGTTCAATATAGCTGGAGGGGATGGTGGATTTACATGTTTAGGTCATTGCTGTCAGGATGGATGATCCAGATGCTGATGTTGTTGGAGTTTCCTGTTGTTGTCTCCCACTCAAACTACAGTGGCTCACTTTTTCTTGGACCATAGAAATATCGGATGCCATACAGGTGTCCACCAATTGACTGATGTCGTCTGTTTGATTTACCTGCGTTAAGCAGCTCAATTGTTATCTGAATTTCTGTGTTCGGCGCCGTTTAGGGGTGGATGCTATCCTGAAAAACGAATAAACATTACGATTAAAACCAAAAAAATCGACATTTTACCACAAGCGTACTAAAAACAATAAATAACTTGTGTATTACTTTGCTATAAATATAGAGAGTATGTACAGTGCTTAGCTTATCAAATAGCCAGAGGCACTTCTTATCATGGCTTAAGAGATTCATACTGCTAAGGTTCTTTTATAGGATTTGGGTATACTCCATCCAGAAATATGTTTTTTCTATTCAGTTTGTGAATCCTTTGAGTCTTCATTATATAAGTAAAATTAACTTCCTTTCATTGTTCTTTTAAAGAAAAATTATGTAATCATTTGTTGTACTGTTGACGATTTAACAAGTTAAGTGGTCTGTCGGCTTTCAGGCTAATATACAGCGAACTCGGGCTAATATAAAACGAAAAAAAGCAATATTATGATTTCTGTGTCATCAAAGAAACATCTTCAAAGAAACAATTTAAAAAACACCATGCAATAAATACTTTTTGTTAACAAATCTCTCCATGTCTATATGTTTGATCTTTAATAAACATTCCTGAAATTTTTGAGCCAGATGTTTGTATACCAAGATGATAAACGAAAGGGGGTGTGCTAGAACATCCAAAGATCGCCGGAGAGGGGTGCAATATTCATCTTATATCACATCCTTATGGTTTATATTGCACAGGGCGGAAACGGGTATATTTTCTATTACATGCAGTATACTGTATATGTATACGATTGAACATTTTCTGAAAATGTGCTGCATATATATTTTGGAAGAGAATATAGTTGCTAATATCCTGTCGAAAAACATTCACAGCACTTTTATTCTTTTGGTGGTACAATATGAGCTATTTAAGACTTAAAAAGATATTGAATGAATTCCAAAAGTAAAACTTTGTATTAATCTATCTCTGTCCCTGATATAGAGAATATAAAATAGGGTATTCGAAACCCGTAAAATCAGGCTCAGGGATGGGGCCGATTACTTTCAAAAGTAATAAATTTGATTTAAAGTACTTTGGATAAAAAAAAAATGACAAGCTGATTCCATCCAATTTTGGCAAAATACAATTACATTAGACAACGTTTCCTCCTGGTACATGTAATCATAATTACTATAGATTACATTACAAGTATTTGGGTTTTGTCCCGGTTTATGTTTTACTTAGTTTCAATGTTTAAAGTTAAGGAAAGGAACATTTAATTTTCAACCGAATATCATCGGAAGGCAAAGCCCTCAAGTGTCAACAGCCTGTAAAAACAGTTCAACGCCCGCTTTCCCAAACAAAGTTATATCTAGATTGAGCCAAACCCAAAGAAATGCATCTGCCTAAAAAATCTCAGCAGAGTCTTAAGTGTGAGTATGCTGGATCTGAGTATGTCATTGATAAAATAGGATGATGAAATATCATATGATTTTTGTAATTACATGATTTTAGAAATGATGTAGATAACCATCTATAATATTTGTATTACTTTAGAGAACTTATGTCAGGAATTGAAGAGCTGCTGGGATCGTGTGCAGAGAATACAGAGTGTGTTAATAGGAAACGTAAACTTTTTAACTTAGTTGAGGGCTATATTTGATAACTCGAATGGACAATATAATTTAAATTCTTTTTGATATTGTTGTATTTGCAAATGTTTAAAACAATAACTAAATTAAAAGAATACTTTTATGACCTATGAGGTTAGTGGTCAGAGTGTTAACCCTTCGATTTAAAAAAAAAAACAACCCAGTGCAGTTGTCAACATCATAATTTAGTGTGTGATCCATTTAAGTAAGATCTTTTCAAGTAAAATTTGTAAATTTACTTTTAATAATAAATAGACTTGTTTTCGTGTCACCTGAACTTATCATGAATTAATATTAAGTTGTCAACTGACATCTCTATGCATGAGTTAGACGTAGATGCTAATGATGCTGATGATGATGATGACCAAGACTATCAGCCCAGTTTTGATATCACAGCTATAATGTGAGCAATGAAATTCATTCATCAGATCATTGTATGGAATATACTTTTTTAAAGAACAAAAATTCTCATCTCAATTATTATAATGCATACACACTGATCTTTTAGGACAATGTATGGCTATAAGAATTTTTGTATTATTAAACTGTTAGCTTTTGTTGAAGAATTTATTACATGAATTGGTAAGTAATGTTTCAAAAATATATTTATTAGGTCAAATGATATGAATAACCTCGCAGCAAATGTTGCTTTTTAAAGGGTTTGAATTTTGGAAATGAGGTGCCTTGTACATGTAATGATGGTGTCCTTGAGGGTCCAGACATTGACAGGGACATTCAGCTTTGGATTCAACAAGTTTCAGATGATGATGTATGCAGCCAATAGAAAACAGCCACAAAGTTAATTTTTAAATCGTCCTATACAATCTATAAAAATGGCCTATACATAACAAATATCTTATTCCCAATGGATTAAACAGTAGGGGATAAAAGAATGCAAAATGGATATGTTGTTTCAGATGTCCTACAAAGTTGTTCTTGAGAGCGATGAAGATTAAGAGTTTCTATAAATCATATAGTTATACAATTACCGTATATTTTGAAAAGAAAAACAAATGGGCTGTCAGGGATTTTCTGTTTTCTTTCGTTGCGAATGTACCTTTATAGCTTATCGTATTATCAACTTAAAAGAAATTGTTTCAAAGATAGTTTTGTGTTTCACAATTCCATTCTCATTCATTTTTCCCACAGAATGATAGCAAAATATTTAGTTTTAAAAAGAGATAATTATCATGTTTCCTTCGGATTATTATGCAGCGGAAACAGGAACTACAACGAAACTCAAATTTAAGCGACGAACTCTGAATATTCACCCAATACTTGACACGTAGTCCTATTACCGACATTTGCTCTAGCTAATTATTTGATTATCTGATGCCATTTTGTACATAATACAGACTAATAAGCTTAAGTGTACTTATAATGTGTCCTTTAGATTTGTTAGGTTTTATTTTATTCTAGTGTTAAAATAATACAGTGTACTAATTATTGCAACGGAACTCAATATTTTTGAATTTTTGCTATGTCCATCTGACACACATCGTGTACCTAGATACATGTATTAGCGTAGTATGTTAATTTTTAATGCTTGTATTAAATCATTTTTGAATAAGGCTATAGAAGTACGTTGTGTTTCAACATTTAGCTTATCCAAACCTCATTTTTATCTAATACAAAACAGTACCTCACTACAACATGTATTAAAAATTAAGAAAAAATTCTAAAGAACCTTGATCATATGGATCTTTTATTTTCATTCTTAATTTTATTTCTGAAATAGCTTAGTCATTGTTCAACGATTATGTATACATTTTTGAGGTCTAAAGTTTGCATAGTTCTCTCCAACAAGTGTCTGCCTGAACACTCAATCATCAAAATCACGAATATTCAAACCTAATGGATGACGACATCTTAAACTAACGAAATAATCAATGAGCAAGTTTTGACTCCTCAGGGTCTTTTCGTTTGCTGTTACATGTATATAGTAGCATGTAAGCAAGACGACATGACTTATTTGAGCAACAATGGCCATTTGGCATGACAAAAAAGGTTTAACGTGGTCAAAGCATTGTGATAGTAAATAAAGCAAGCATTTCATTATTCTTCATACTGCTCAAACTGACTGAAAAGGTAAATAGTTCTAGGAAACTATTGTTTCTGCAAATTGCTGTGCCTAAAGTTGGATCTTGTCGTGTTACTATTCTAATATCTTTCTTAGCGTTGGAATAACAAACATATTAAAATTTGCATACATAAATTAGTCTTAGTGACGAAAAGTTGTAAGTTAATAAAAGGTTATATCTTTGTCAAATATTGGTATTGAATGAGGAAATGGGGAAAATATGAACTTTCGATATATTTCAGTTCCTCATCAGCAACATTAAATAGGTACTATGAACAGAGTATCTGTATAACGGAAATGACACTTCCTTTTCAAATGATTTAATTGTTTCTTGCAATTTCCTTTTCATTTACTAATTTCTGTATTTTTTTTTTTACAAGTTTTGCTTTCACCTTACAGAAAAACAATATTTTTGATACATTATTGGCCACTTTTTTGAAACAAGACACTTAAAATTATTTTTGAATTTTAGTTCTGTACCTTTAAGTTAGTTCGGTTAATGTGCCTTTTATCAAGATTTGGAGCTTCTCTATTGTTAATTGGTCTTAGAAAAGTCGCTTTTTTAAAATTTGAAATATATCTATGTAACACCATTAAAATTCACTTTGAAACTGATATCATCAAAAGAAGAAATCGTTATGAGTCCTCAAATCTAAAGGCCAGTTTTGTAAAAAAAAAAAAAAAAAAAAAACCACTTTTTATTAAGCAGAAAATAAAATGCATTTGACACAGAAAAGTTTAGTGTGTATATTATCAATGTGAAAACAACGACTCTTACTGGCCATTGGTGTATTTGGCATGATCAAAGTTAGTGTAGTGTAATGTGTTTTGTGTGTTCTAACCACGAATGATATCAATTTTTCTTAACGTTACTTTACGTTTAGTAATTAATAATTCAATAAAAATCACTTCACTTTGATCACAAATATGATTGAATGATATAATGAAATTTCCTTTTAACCCTCTGTGCTTGAAACCTTTATTTGTCTGAAACTCTACGTTCCAGCAAGTGTGCTGAACCAAAGCCTCCCAGACCGCAGTCTGAAACCTAGTGCCTAAACTCACTCTCTTGGCTTTGTATTTATTACTTGTACAGTACCGAAGAATATATAAATCTCAGATGGTCCGTCTGCATTAATTTGTGACACCGCAAATGAGACCTATAATTCTTACCCGTATAGTTCCTTTCGCTTCTACAGCTATCCGCCAACTGAACTCCGTTCAATATCGCATCGGCCTTTTATAGCCTCTAAAAAATAGATTTCTGTCATGTGACTCGGGATCATGGTAAAGTTTTATCTAATAACCAAACACAGAGGAAATTCTCTGATTCAATGAATGTTTACTACAGTAGTTTGTAATAGTCCTAAAAGCGAAAAATAAAAAGATTAACTTTGCATTGCTCTACAAGTTGACCTCATTGAATGCCTTAAAACTATAAACGGGTGTACTTTACATATTATTACAACGGAAAGTCATTTGTTTTAGACGGTGGTGATTACCGGTTGCGTTTCAAAAAGAAAATGAAATGTCAACACGACATCATATAAGCTTGTATCTGTTTTACAATCTAAAAGTCAATAATGATCTACTATACTGTAGGAAGTGAATATTTACTAATTGAAAAAAAATTATTGTTTAGTTGTAGACATAGATAATAATATTGTGTTTAAAATATTGTTTTAATTTATATTACATCAAGACTTTCAAAACCAGTTTGGCTAGCCTTGTCGTCACAGTTAACAGAAAAACAATCGACTTGTTGATTACTTTTTGGGAGTTGATTTTACAGGTACTCTGGCAAACCGAAAGTGAAACAGTGTTTGGACCCAAGCACAAATCATCTCCGCTGACAAGACTAAGTTCTTGAAAATAATAGAAAAAAAATTCGATTAATTTATGCTGAAGCATGGTTTTTCAAGGAAACTTATCTATAAACACATTGAAAATAGTCAAAGTTTATATACTACGAACAATTTAGATATTTTTGTAGTGTCATGTATTCCTACGCCAGAGTAAATATAGTCTCGTTCAACCAAGCACTCGGCTGTCTCAGTAAATATGCGACAAGCAGAGAGGGGACAACCGAGCGTCTAGTTAAACGAGACAAGAGTTCGATATCAATAGTGCTAAGATCAATACACTTTTTAGAATTGTTTCGATAACTTACACATACTAGTAGTTGAAATATATTTTTATATAATATACAACATGATTCATATGGAGTTTCTCGAAATTCTTGTCGGAAAAGTCTAAAAATTCATATTTTAAAAAAAGTGCGTAATTCAAATACAAACTAGAAACTAATTGCCATGCAAGATAAATTGATTTTAAAATAAATGATAATCGATAAAATCAACTCCCGTAAGTACTTCAGTACTTTGATTAGAGTGAGGATCAGTCTTTTTTTCATTCAAGTAAATAGCTTTTGCTTTTAACTCTTTGATTTTAATTTGTTACAATTTGTAATGTAATGATAAACATGACTTACAGAAAATGTTCCAAACATGTTAAAACTTACATTGAACATAAATATGTATTTTTTCAATTGAACGATATTTGGCGTTTACCTCTTGAAAATCTCACGCACGCTCAAATTTTTTTTTTCCTTAACACTTATACGTTGATCGATTGGCTATGTAATTTATTTGCAGGTGCTGTAACAATCACAAAATAAGCAGGGTTTTGTGCCAAATAAAGGTATATAATGTAACTTCAATTTTGAAAACAAAGATCATGACGTAGACAAGACGTCATGCAATTTAGAATACGATTTTTCTGACTCAGGCATGCTTGTTTGAAGGTTAATTTGCATAAAACTGTTCTCTGGAAAGTAGAAATTATTAACCTGAATCAGATTAAGTTTTATTTTATTAATGTAAATTATTAAAAAAAAGAAAAGAAAAGAAAACTAGAACAAAAATGTATACTTCTGAAGGGATAGAAACAAAAATTATTTATGTAGTATTTGTCAATTTGGAAAAGCAGGAACTTTCGTAAATGTATATGCCTATTAGTTTGAGTGCATATATTTGTGTAATTGAATATATAGTGTTTTTTTATACTTATAAACAAAAGTTTCAATCAACACATAAACAGTTTAATTTCACTCTGTATGGCGTACAATGTTATACGTTTCTATGGGAAATTTTAATTCTAAACCAAATTATAGATTTACAATTGGGTTAATCTCTACAGATGATATAATAAAACACAAAAGATTGCAATATAGATAGAAAAAAACCATAGATATTTTATAATTTATGATAGCGATTTTTATGATCGATACAACTAGCGCCATATTGACCATGCAATAGAATTTTTAAAAAACCACGAGAATTCATTGTTGATATTTGCATATCACCCCGTTCTAGTTATATTAACTTCTTTATAATTTTTCATATAAAATCAGTTGAAGTAATACGTTCTTGATCATTGTATTATAGGGAACAACATACCGGTATTATATATTATTTAGAAGCTACTCCAACTATTTGAGAGTCCCATCAATTTTTGTCATAGTTTTAAATTATTAATACTGACTAATTAACAAAAATAAAATTTACGTTCATTAAAAGAGATGGAAGTGTCATAACAGTGCGTTTTCAGTGAATTCAGATAACATGGTCAGATAGAAAATTTAAATTAAACCATACTTTATATGCACTATAGCAAATATTTGATGCGACTAGCCCTTCGCAACACCTTCTACATGCAATGAGTGATGAGTAAAAATAGTACTCAAGAAAAGAAATTTCCAATAGACATATATAAAAGAATATAAATACACATTTACCTACTGTTTTTGAAATGAAAATAAACTTCTTGTCAAAGGAGGTACGATATTCAAATCGTAAACAGTCTATGAATGAATTATATGCAAATATCAGTGTGTAGGATAGGATGTAAGTAAGGTTAAAATTAAATGAAGCTATTAGATTATTTTTCAGTGCATTTTTCTAACAGGTGATAACACAAGTACTACGGATAGACTTTGTATTATAAAGTCCAATAATCTCAAATTACGTATTGTTTGTGCGCACGCGGGGTTTGCATGATTGATGATCTAATATTTAATGGTACATTGGCTCTAAATATATTTAAAAAGTAAAATGGTATCGTTCTTTTAGCATTATGGGGTCATAATTTCGATCAAGGCCTGATCAAATCTATCATAAAGTCCTTCTGGTTTTTGATTTGCCCACACCTCGATCAAAATTATCAAATCTTATTACTCAAAGAATGATTCCTTATTCTTAACAAAACAAAGTAGCAACGACTCATGTTTAAAAGGTGACGTACTCTTTAGAAAGGTTACCAAAGTGTTATGACAATTTCGTTTGTAAAAAGGACCTAGATTTAATCAAATGAAATTTAAAAAAAATTATACTTACAGACACGTTTAACGATGTTCTCAAAGCGGAAATGGTTTGTCATGACAAACACTAGGATAAGTGATTGAGATGTAAAACGAACATATAAATTGTCATTCATGTTGCTGAAAAATGTTTTATTTTTCATTATTTTCATTTGATTTAAGGTTTTTGTTTTTGTTTTTCATTGCATATACATTTACATGTATACTGAGTATTTAGATAGTCATGTTTTGTTATCCTTTTGCCTTAATACTGAGTAAACAATTTAGAAATTCGTGTTCATGAATACCAATCATATTCAACTTGAAAACAGGAAAATACATGTTTTGAAAATAACATCCGCCCAATGCTTTCTATAAATGTTTCCTGCTATTTCTTGTAACTCAAAAATGCTAGCGTGTGCGTTGGTTTTTAACATTATACATCTTTTCCCATTCGTAGACAATCTTAAATGTACAGGGTAAGTGAAATCTAGATTCTTCGTAAATATTTTAACTCTTTTGTATTATTAATTCATAAGCAATTTTTTTTATAGAATTACTGGATCAAACTGTTGTTATGGATTTTTTCTTAATAATACAACTGGAAAATGTGAAGGTAAGGATGAAGAGTATTGAATATTTCAGTAAAGTTGATAAATAAATGTTAAGAATAACTGTTTAATGATGATAATTCATTATTGATCTTCGTAAATGTTAATTATTGTATCTTTTAAGCTATTCGTATTAAAAAACAAAACTACATGTAATTCTGCATTTAACTCACTTTCTCAAATTTAAGAAATTTATTTAAAATTTGAGAATATTTTGTTCAAAGAAATGTATTATTTGTTCACTTTGCCGTCAAGTTGAACTCACATTTTCAATTTACACATTATTTTAACATTAACTTATGCTTAAGAATATGTGTACATACTTTGTCTCGAAATAGCAGCCTGACAATATTAGGGTTTATTGACTTTTCATTAATATATCGTTTGTTGTGAATACACCTGGGCACCTGATCTCACCTCTATTTAGAGGTTCATGTTTGCTTTGCTTTGAATTTGTGTTTCGCTATTTGGATTTTTGAGACGGTATACAGTTTGTTGTTGTCATTTCCTATCTAGCATGCTCAAGTGGCTATCATGGCAAAGATTGTGCAATTCAATGTCAGTACCCCACCTATGGAGAAGGCTGCCAATCTGAATGCAAATGTTTAAAGAACGAATGTCATTACTCTGGGGGATGTATACTGCACACAAGGATTGATACAGATTATGAAACAAAGAGTACGTGTTCCTTTATTGCATGCCTTGTTGTAACTTCAATAAATTGAATGTAGTTTGATAGTTTTAGCCTTTTAAACAACACAATATCGTTAGAATGTTATTCCGTTTCTACAAATTCTAAATTAATCAACATATGATTTACAGGTTTAAGAACAACTGCTTCAACAAGTTTGTTATCAAACTTTACGGTTTCAAATCGATTGGTTTACCAAAGAATATCAACGGAGATATCCAATCTCAGAGATGCTACTATGATTACTATCGTCAAAGAGGATTTATTTTTCAAAAACAATTTTGTGATAAGCTTACTTGGAATTTTTGTCTTATTTTTCTGTATTTTCGTTTTAACGTATGTGTTTTTCAAATGTTGTCGAAAGAGAAGTATTGATAACAAAATGACAATGAGTGAATGGAAGGCACAGTATCAATCGTTGAGCCCAGGAATTATGGAACAAGAAGATACAGTACAACCAGCACATTATCGTGTAAGTGATTCTGCGTACCTTTCACCTGCTTACTTAAACCCTGTTTCAAATCGTTATGAGAACACAGAAACCATCAGTCTCCATGCAAACGACGTAAGCAATAGTGTTGTTGAAGTTATGACAAGCGGACAGATTCGTGCTACCGACCAAATGTACACGATAAACGGGCCAAACATGTCTTTAGAGGATCAATCAGAAAATGTTTATAACGAAATACTTACAATATAAATATAGCTTTGGATTAATTTTTCGAGTGTTACCAACATTGAGAGTAACTTTGGCAGAAAATGGACTTCAGTAGAAAACATTTCTTAACAATAAGAAGTTGAAGATACTCAGTTGAAAAAAAAATCAATGGAATCTACTAACGTTTGTAAGTTTATGTAATTACGGTTTAAGGCAATAAGCTTGTAATCGATTAATATTTATGGGTGGTTTTAGTTGATCTAGTTTTAAATTTGATAAAAATGCTATTTTTCTTCTGTATGTCCCTCTTTTTTTTTATTTGGTTGTATATTTTCCGTTTTGTTTTGTGCCAATAACTTCTTTTCCTTAAAAATTTCCTTGTTTTAATGCAACATATAGTCATGCATTGCGTGAATTTCAATTGTGGTTTTTGTTTGATTTTATTTGTTTTTATCAATATTGATGGCATCACATTACGTTCCTATTTATTGCCCTTTTAATAAGTGCAGGGAAGTTCTAAGAAATTGAACATGATTTGAATATAAAATTTTCAGGATAGAAGAAAAATAATAAACTAAAGTTGAAACAGTTTTGATTGTTGATGGTAAAAGACATAAAATAGACAGACAAATTCTGACATTATAGATTTATAGGAGATCCGTTGGTTATTCCGCCGCACAGAAAATGTAAAAAAGAATAGCAATCCCCGTAGGACGATGACCGGGGTCATTTTCCGGCGACAAACAATGACACTCAAGCTGTAGAAAAATTAAACTTTTTCTTTTAAATGACCCAGGGGTCATTTTTCTTCATGTGATACACAGGAAGAGTAATGACCCCCGTAGAAAAATTATCCCGTAAACAAGAATAGGAAGTCTCGAACGATTGTGTGAAGAGTGCCTGACTATAGTGAAATATCTTGAATTAAAAAAATAGATATTAAGCACAGATCACATATAGTTACAAAACAGATTACTGTATATTCATAAGAATTCGTGGTAGCTCATTTTTGTGGGAAACCTTCAATCGCGAATTAACATCCTCCACGAAAACAAATCCTTAAGAGTTAGTTTTCTTATTGAAACTTAATATCCACAAAAGTACATCTCAACAAACAAGCGAAAACCCATAAAGTCTAAAATGATATATTTACATTCTACTGTGTTTTTCCATTAAATTCCGTGATGTTTAAATGCCTCTAAATGCAACACCTATTCACTGCGTATGAATTTACGAGTCATTTACATAAGTAGTTCTCAAACAGTGATTCCTATGTTATCTGTTAAAAAAACATTGCATGAATGTTGTCAAAACACCATGTTTTATAATTATTCAACAAAAAAGTTGACTTTATTGTTAAAAACAACATTTCAAGAGTTATTTATCATGGATTACATTTTCATGCTCGTCGATCACATCTCAACAGTCTATGTGAAAACCAGTTTGAACCGGTTTTGCAAAACAGCTGTTCTTGCTGTTACTTACTCACTCCCTCCGTGATCTGCACTTTATATCGACTTATTTAAGTAAACAATTGATTTCTTCAGTAAGGGAATGTAAATATAAGCATTAAATGATTTATTTTTGACGTCGTCGTGTCAATAACTGCCGTCAGGTGAGCAAACAAATTATCATAACGCGCTAACGCGCGTTATTCAATTTGTCTGCTCACCTGACGGCAGTTATTGACACGACGACGTCAAAAATAAATCATTCAATGCTATATTGACCCCAAGAATTTAAATGACTCATTGATATATCTAAAGCGTTGATAAGATTTTTAAAGAATACCAAGTACATCTAGTTCACATTATAGATTAAATTATTATTAATAACGTATTCTTAACGTATACATAGTTTCAATCGAATTTTATATAAAAGTAAACAGAGTTCAACGAATTTATCATAACTCATAAAACAAAATAGTTAAAAGATATCAAAAATTAGTGTTGACCCCTGGGTATTCTTTACGTATAGTGTGCTCATTTTTATGATATTGAGATTTATTCTGCAGGCAAAAGAGTCATTTTTCTACTAACAATAATGACCAGGGATCATTATTCTACGTGAAAAAATGACCCCGGTCACTATTCTACGGGGTACATTATTCTGCGTTACAGGTAGTTCGTGTATATGTAGAGCTTAAATTTGGTCGACGGATATACTGGTACATTTCAATTAACTTTAAATTTGCTTGGGAGACGATTATAGCGGGGTATGAGGTCTCAGAGTTTACTCTCAAATGAAAACTGTACCAGTAAACTGGGACGGGGAAGTTGTGGTCGATTAATGCATAGTGTCAGCACGTTCTACTTTAAAAGCCTTTGATTAAGTTCATTTTGAAAGGATTTCAGTGAGTTAAGTGCATAAATGATAATATTTTGTGTATATTTATTAATTAAAAAAATAGATATCTAAATTTAAAGACTAGTTAAACTTTTTTTTCTCATATTTAAATTACCCCATAAGGTTTTGTGCTTTCTGATGTATTCATAAAAAAACCAGTTTTTAATCATTTGTGAAAAAGCTTATTTGTTGTAAAATTAACTGAGAAATATCAGCACCCGATAAAATACAAAGAAAATAAGATCCATATGTATTTACAGGTAGGTTCGCTAAACACGGGTTTTTAATGCACATACACTATTATATGGACCTAAGACGGTTTGTACATTCTGTTGTGTCATTGTGTGATATTTCTGTTCAGATCAACATGGAAAACTTTATTTTTTTTAAAATATGTATCATTTACATTTTATTTTTTTTAAATCAATTTATGAAATTTGATTATTACTTAAAAATATCACGACTTACATAAATAATAGTGAACGAGTGTACACCTTAAATAAATCATGGGAAGGAGATGTGGCTTGTAACTGCGTACCTTGAATCGTAAAACGAAAGTAGAAGACGTAACCTTGTAGCCGGTAAGCACGTGTATGGTTTGTGAAATTCAATCAATCAATGATAATTAATAACAGCATAACTTACGATTCTTTTTGTTGTTTTGTTGTACTTGTATAAAATAATTAATCGTTTTATTATCCTCATGGGGTTATGGCCGATTGAAATTTCCTATCTCAAATCAATTCACATCATAGTGTTAATCGATCTCTAAATTAGGCTGCTTATAAATTTAAAGCATCATTATTTATTTGTTGTTTGTTTGTGTTGTTGGGTTTTTTGGGCCTTTTTTAACAACTTATTTACTTAAGCAAATTGTTGAAGAGAGTAGTTTCGTATCGTATGTTTGTTTGCCAGTTGCCAAAGTACAAGTATTTGCTTATCTAACCGTTAATGAATGTTTTTTGCTACTTCATTATGTGGTTTGAGTATGTTTTGTTAAAACCCTTGACATACTGAGATTAAGGTATAATTTAAAGCTTGCATAAGACACTATATATATATATATATGACGAACAGAATGAAGTCAGTGTGTGATAATGAAAGCGTACTCTAACAAGCTAATTTTATAATAGTTTCATAAATACTTCAATGAAATAGATGTATTTTGCATGCACAACAGTAGCTCTTTGATTTGATCATGATTTAGTTCTCCCACTCCACTCTACATAGCGATATTTTGTAGGTACATTTTTTTGTTTAGTCAAATCAGATTGGTTTATCTGCTAATCGTATATTTTAATATATTAATCAAACATTATAACTAGGTCAACATCATCGTTTTTCATGGCAATGGTAAAATAAGAAGTTTTTTGCTATTTAATGTCCAAATTATTCTGTGGTCGGTTTCACGTAAATATTTAATTAAATATTAATTTGACCTGACTAATTAATATATTAATATATGCTTAGTTCGTAAATAAAACAAGCTTTAAAAGGCATTTTAAAAAATACTGTTATTACATTGCTTATACTTGAATGGTCACATCCAGGATCCCATAATTTTACTTTCATCCTTTACGAGAAAAATGCCAATGTTCCGTCAAGTGGAAAGATATCGGGTTTCCACGTTATATATATATATATATATATATATATATATATATATATATATATATATATATATATATATATATATATATATATATATATATATAGTTGTTAAAAGCGTTGAAAAATCGTACGTTTTAGTGCTATTGATTTTGTCTTAAAATGCATAGAAAAGATGAAAATAAGACTATAAATACCTTCCATGTGTAAAAAGTGCATTTAAACACCATTTGATTTTATCTAACACAACCGTTTAACAAAGCACCCGATAAAATACAAAGGAAAAAAGATTCTTATGCATTCAGTGACTCATCTTTACAGGTAAGTTCGTTGGATACGGGTTTCGGTGCACCTACACTATTAAATGGATCTAAGACGGTTTGTACATTCTGTTGTGTCATTGTGTGATATTGATATTCAGATCAACATATAAAACTTTATCTTATTTTTTAAATCTTGTATCATTTACATTTTTTTTTTAATTTCCATTAATGAATTTGATTATTATTTAAAAATACCACGGCTTATATAAATAATACATAACGACTGTACACCTCAAAGAAATCAAGGTGTGGCTTGTAAATGCGTAACTTATATCTTAAAACGAAAGTAGAAGACGTTACCTTATAGCCGGTAAGCATGTTAAATCATACACGTGTATAGTTTGTGAAATTCAATCAATCAATGATAATTAATGATAGCATAACTTATGATTTATTTAGTTATCTTGTTGTACATGACTGTATAATATATTTAATCGTTTTATTATCCTCATGTAGTTATGGTCGATTTTAATTTCCTATCTCAAATCAATTCACATGATAGTGTTAATCGATCTCTAAATTAAGCTGCTTACTTTAAAGCAACATTATTTATTTGTTGTTTGTTTGCTTGTTTTGTTTGTTTCTTTGTTTGTTTTATGTTTTTAACACAACTTGTTAACTTAAGCAAAATCAATGTTGAAGAGAGTAGTTTCGATTCTTATGTTTATTTGTCAGTTGCTAAAGTACATGTAATACTATGTGCTTATCTGATTGTTTAGAATGTTTTGTCGATGCTTCAATATGTGGTTCGGGTATTTTTTTTTTAAACCCTTGGCGTACTGAGAAAAGGTATAATTCAAAGCATGCACTAAAAATATGTATCCGTACAAATAAGAAAATCACAGTTTGATTCGGAATGCTGTTATTAAAGATGGAATGTGAAAGTTATTTCTAAAGGGGATCTGATAAATAGCTGATGTTTTTTTTAGACCATTTATAATAATCAGAACTTTAAACATCTCTTTGAATCATTTTGTATCGCTTATTTCCAGCAGCGCCCCCCCCCCCTCCCCCACGGATTAGGATTTTGAAGATTTTGGGAAAGTCTTGTTTCGGCATTTACAGCTTTCTTTTTTTTTAAACAAACAAACTATATGAAAACATTGTTTATCTGTTTATCCCAAAGATGTCTAAAAATTTAAATAAAGTAAATAAGTAAATTATGACTGGATTGGACTCGAAAAATCTTACGGATTACTAAGTTTTTATAGCTTGCACTGTTTGAAAGAATAATTATCCCATACTTGTGTTATGCTATTTCTTAATTCAGCCTCTGCACAGGACGATTAAAAAAAAAACCACTGTCTGCATTTCTATATGTTGAAATACTTTTAAATTGCTTTTGTTGTTTAAAAAAATTTACACGGGTAAAGAGTAGGCAGGACGAATCATATATTTCGCTTGTATAAAACCTTGATGTTAATATAGTAATATTTACATCCATTAATAGTGTTTTCCTCAGTTTCTTTAGAGAAAGGGTGTTATTCATACAGAAACAGACAAAACTGATATCAACACTATCCATTTATAAATATGACTTTACGGCGTATGAATATATGCATTCCAAATTCTTGAAAAAGACCTTTTATCAATTGCATTATTTAAAAAAAAAAAAAAAAGTTGTAACAGTCAGTTATGAATTTACCAACTTTCATTTTTTTTTTATTTGAGGTAGGTCCTGTCACTAAGCACGTGCACTTAGGGACAGACAGTGTGTGATCATGAAAGCCTACTCTAAAAGGCTAACTATGTGAATAGCTTCTTAAATATTTCAATGAAATAGATGAATTTTGCATGCACAACAGTAGTTCTTTGATTTGATTTAGTTCTTCCAACACACTCTACACAGCAGAAGTTTTATAGGTACATTTTTTTGTCGTAAATGGAAATATAAAAATTGTATTTTTTTAGGGTTGTGAAGATGAAGTATATAAAGAACGTCTACCTCGTATTTTTGGTTTTGTTCCAAATACAGGTAATATTTTAACGAAAACAAAAACGATTTTAGAAAATGATCAGATCTTTGCATATTTGATAATTGTTTTTGCTTTAACACTATAAAAGTACATTAATACGCCTATTTTGTTTTACAACAGTTGATTAAGAGTGAAATCAAATATTGCCATGAGGCAGTCGCAAGTGTTAAAATTGTGTCATCCTGTCCGGAGTCTAAAGAAGCATGGGACATTGCTGCCCATAGAAAGAACTGTAGTAGAATGGCAGCAGGACAAACGTGTACAACAGCTGACAAGTTTCAGTACCATTGTGTGATCAACGGGTTCAGAAATAAATTTGTGGAGGTTTGCGCACCAACAAGGATAATTTTCGGTAAAGATGTAACTCAAATTTAAATTGCAAACATTGCAATAACTCTCAAATTGACATATACCTGGCCATAGTGAATGATATAGATATATATAAAGCATTGAGAGCTATTGCAATGTTTGTGCGTATTATATATGTATGTATTTATGCAATGTGTATCGTTCCGATCCTCTCAAATTGTCGTTTAACTGTATTCCACCTGTATCTCAAGCGAATGTGTAGTGCGCGGCCAGCGCTCTAGGCTCCGTTCGTCATCGAAAGCAAGATTTTGTCTTGCCTAGATGGCCGAGTGGGTAGAGTGGTGGCCGATCACTGCTAGGAGACTGGATTCCAGAGGTCGTGAGTTCAAGCCTCCGTCGGGGCGGAGGTGGAGATCCAACAAAAGTAAATATCCCCGTGCTTTTTATATATATATATATATATATATATATATATATATATATATATATATATATATATATATATATATATTGGCTTGGCGTAATGGGTAAAAGCATACACTAGTTGTACGAATCTGTTTGTGTCGAAACCCGCTGGGGCTTTAATAATTTTTACCTATTCAAAAAATTTTAAAACGCTTCGTGAAATATTGTTAAAGTTCACATCTCTAATTTTAAAACGACGAAAGTATTTTTATTATAATGTACTTTTGTCAACATTAATATATATATATAGGTGTCGAATACCACGTTAGAAAACAGAAACAGAAAAATAAGAATTAACACATTGACAGGTTTATGAATTAGAATTATATGATTAAAAAATATATATTTGTCATTGATCGTCTCAAAATACATCTCAAGAAACATGGCGCCTCGTTTTATGATAATGATGTTTTTGAATATGTTTACTAGCATATCTATAGTGTCAGATTAACACTTTCAGATTATAATGTTGACTTGAGTTGTTCAAATTTTTTTCCATGCAATTATGTCACCTACTATATCTTCATGTCACGAAAAGCTTTCCTTACTACCTGGAACCCACTTCTTTGTAAAGTTTTAACACTGTTTCAAATATTTGTCATCATAGCATTTGAGAAGTCTACTTATATTATCTGGTAATAACTTTCAATGGAACGCAATTTTAAACTTCATTTAAAAAAAAAAATGGCGATATTGTCATAATGTTCAATTTTTAGGTCACTGTGTTGAGTTCAACACTGGAGGTGGAGTCATTCAAGATCAAATGTCAGCCCCTTGCAACAGCAGCTTTCCTAAGTGTGACGATATTTATCACTCAACAGACGCTTACAAATGTAATGTTTATTTAAAAAAAAAAAAACTTACTTCGTTATACGTGTGTATATCTCGTTAAAGTGCCTTTTAATCGTGAACATGCATATTAAACCTTCACGTTAACGAAATTAGTTCTCTTATAAAATTTTAGCTTATACATGTATGCGATTTATAATTAATATTCTTATATTCATTTGATATTACATTTTTATATTCTCCTAAATATATTAGATCCTGACTGCTATGCTCTTGTGTCCGGGGGAGATTTTAAATCTTCGACAACAATATCTTCGACTTTCGGGGATTCCGCTCTTGTGTCCGGGGGAGATTTTAAATCTTCGACAACAATATCGTCGACTTTCGGGGATACCGACACAGAACAAGAACAAAAGTGAGTTTAACACAATTAGTGTTTTTATTGTTTTTGTTATCAAACTGGCGGTAAAAGATCCTTCAACATACTTATGGAAATACTTCTTGAATATTTCCGGTAAAATGCTATCATAATGGTGTCTGTATTTTTGTACAAATATGTAAGTGAATTTTTTTCTTTCGTTTCAGTGGAACTATTATTGGCATCATCTTAGCTGTTTTAGTAGTGACTATATTGGTTATCATTGGTGTCTTAGTTTTGAAATTTAAAAGTAAGTTATATTTTCTTTTTTAGCGTTAATATGTAAACTTTTGACTTCTCAGTAATTTATACAAAAGCAAAATTGTTTTATGCAGGACGCTTACCTAAGTTACCTAATGATAAAGAAACGCAGGATGAAGAAAGAATTTTAATGTTACCAGAATCTGAAAACAGACAAGGTAAGTCACCTGATGACTATAATGATACTTCTATTTGTTAAATTGCAGCCTGTGACCAAATTATGTTTTACAAAACTTGATCGACACGGATAATTACATTTCTTTCAAAGATTGGTCAATTATAACTCGAGCGCCAATCGCGAACCGCTATTGTCGATATTTCGATGCGTTTGAGAATTGACAAATTGACACACTGTCGACCTTAAATCCTCTTTCATATATAGGATTCTTTAAAACTATCTTATACAAAATGGTATCCCCTTCTCGTCAATTTTCTAGGATATTTTCATTTTTTGAAAGTAAATAGCTCATCACAGAAAGAAAAGATGATGATGAACTATAAAGGCAATGGTTGTTTTAAATGGTATACCAAATAGATTTTTGAAGAACTGCGCAATTGACGTATATGCAGATAATTATCCTTAGCACCAGACTATTTATCTGGCACAGTGTTATACTTATATTTACACAGACTTTATATAAAAAATGAACATTGTACGAGTGTTAATCACAACATTTGTTTTTGTATCTATAGATCTGCGTCACAAACAATCAAAAACCACAAGAAGGCAACGCTCTTCTCACAGTGAATCATCAGCTTACAGTAAGTAACAAAAAATGTTTAGTATATCCGTCCACATCTGACTTCATTACACTTCAAAATAAAGCTTATATTGTGTAATGCCAAGATTAGACTCGACCATGTCAATCTAAGGGCTATGGTATTCATGTGATTGTCAAGGCCTTTGGACTTCTTGTTTTTATAAAGAATTGATGTATAATAATTTCTCCATAAATATGAATATAGATATTTTGCGTGTTCAAACATAATATCTGTTCATCAGTAGGTGCGTACAACAAGAAAACAAACCTCTCAGGGAGGCAGCGCTCTTCTCACAGTGAATCATCAGCCTTCAGTGAGTAACCAAAATAAAAAAAAATAGATAAATACTTAAAGAAGGAGAATTTTTTTTATCATTCTATTTAAACTTAGATTAACTAATATTTTTGATAAGACGTTATGTTATAGGGCTATTACATAAGTAATTAAAGCATTTCGAGTGGACAATTAAAAGGATTTTGGTATGCGTTCATTGACAAATGATCCGTACTTTATCAATATTCGTTTAATACCAATTATTACATTGATGAATTTCGTTTTTAAGTTGATCCACAAATTTAATGCCCCTTGGACGACAATTTTTACAAACATTTTGTAGTCATATGATCATTGACCACAAATTTACGTATCCTTGAAACCGTGATTTTCACTTTATCTTCTAAAATTAATACCCACGAATATTAATGAACCACTGCATGTCCATCCGACATCACTGATCCAAGTTAGGGTTATGGTTTAAGTGTGTACAAGTATACAAAGTATCGTATTTCTACAATGAACTGAGAATAATGAACAATATTTTTCAAATTTTATATTTTGATTCTAGTAACCATTTAATCGATCAAAACGAATTGCGATTTACCGATTACATTGGCGGCAATGCTTTAACCGATTGCCATTTCTTAGATTAAAATGATAACATGCATGGTATATACGTAACCAGAATTGTTTTATATATTAAAGCATTTGCTCGGCTATTGTGTTTACATTATAGTAGTACGTCCATTGCTATCATATTTCTTATTCATTTTAAATATTATAACTAGATGTTTTACATGATTTCAAATGGCTAAAAAGCATTTTGAATAAAAAAAAAGTATTGAACATAGAAGTCCATGTTGAATGCACCGTTTAGTATATGATACTTTTTTTTTAAATTCTCTGTAATATTCTGCATAAGTTTCCCTTTCTTTAAAAGACCCCCCCCCCCAAAAAAAAAAAAAAAACAACAACAACAACAAAAAACAAACAAACGAACAAACAAACAAACAAACAACAAAAACAACAAAAACTTATATTATTGTATATAAATTGAAAAAATATATATATTTTGTTTTTGTTATTATTTGTTGAATGTCATTATGGCAGTCAACTAATTTATGTTTCAGGTGCATAAGGTTCATTTAATGACTACATACAGTATTCTGAATTCGGGGTTATGTCAGCTTCAGAATAATCTTAAAAGACGCATTTAATGTAGTGTTTATCAATTAAAAAAATATGGTTTAAATTTCTCTAAAACAATATTCGTAGCTTCCTCTACTTAGGTCCTATTACATATATGTCACCTTTTGGATGGAGGTTTTGTACATTTACACATGTTATCATGCAATTATGTTTTGTAGCCCCAAACGTGCACAGGAGCTTTGAAAACAAGAGAGCACCATTACTACCATTTATCGGACATCGTAACAAAAATGAAAAGAATGAAGATGATAGAACTGAAAGACGTGTTTATGAGTGTATATCCAAAATTATTTAGAAGGAAATAATATATAGTACACATATGATATTTTAATTAATTTAGTCATACTCCTATTAAACTACATGTATAACAGGTCAAATAGTGTTATCAATACATTTGTTTGAAATATGAGATGGTATTTTAAACTATACTCATACTCGTTGCTATTGTCGACTATTTGAAAACAATTGTATTGCTATCATTTTTCCGCTTTAAGAGTATAAAGACAAGTTTTTGGGTCCATATGTCATTCTTTATATTGATCAATATGCTAGAAATATAACAGCATTTTGAATCAAATACAATTGTTTTTTTAAATTTAGAGATTAATTTCTATATATTAGGTCATCCATTTTCTTAATTTCACCCACTTAGGTACATTTCATATTGTTACGAAATTCGATCGTTATCAAGATCAGGTGGTTACTTACTATAAAGCATTTTGCTGCTACTATCATGTCTTTATGTGACGTGATTGTTTATTCTCATTTGATTTGTTAATTTGCATATACAGTCGGCTCAAGCGTATCTTTTACAACATACACCATCGCATAGCATAGCATTGAAATCTCATAGCATAACATTGAAATCTCAAAACATAGCATTGGAATCTTATACCATAGTATACAATCTCATAGAATCGCATTCGTCATATCATACCATAGCATACCATATCATAGCATACAACATTATTTTAACTCGGTTATAAATGTTTTTATTTGAAAAAATAAATGTTCACTAAATAGATTTGTGGTAAACTTTGGCTTCCTATTATTTTAATTCGAAATGTGTGGAAATCGTGTGTGTATGGAGGCGTTTTTGTTAAAATATCATAGCATACCATAGCATAGCATAGCATACCATATCATTAAGTCCTTCATTTTAATTTCTCATAGCATACAAATCTCATAGCATAACATGCAAATCTCATAGCATATCATTAAAATCGCATACCATAGCATTGCATACAATTGTAAAAGATATGCATGAAATGACTGTACCAAATAGATTGTATCAATACATGTTTTAGAGTCGAAAATCAAATGGCCGTTATCTCCCATGAAAAATTGTCATCATTAATGATGTTTCATAATTTAAAAATGCTTATGCCACTGTTTTATAAATAAGCAAAGCATGGGGTATAAAATGGCCGAGGGTGCCCTGAAAACCTCTTATACAGTTTATCATACTAAAATTGTAAAACTATACAACTTGTTTTCTTTTAAGTAACGTGTGTGTAGTTATTATCATATTATTGTTTGTACATGTAATATGATTTGCTAGGAAACGCAACTTAACTGCAAAATTTTGTAATTTAGAATGTTATCATTTATTCATTTTCAGGATGTTTTGTTTAATTGCTTGAATTACAAAATGTATTGATGTCTGTTAATTTGTTTTTTGTTATTACATTTGTTGCAGTTTTTTCATAGTAAAATTGTTGAACTATACAGCTTGTTTTCTTTTAAAACTAGTAGTCTTTGAAGCAGATATCGAAAACAAAAGGTCAGATTCATTCGTTCACAGGTCAAGCAGCCCCATAATCATTAAGATCAAATGCAATACAAAATCCCACTAAATAAACTCAGATGCCTCTGTGGGAAGCCCATACATATATGCATAGCAGGAGGTTCCATTAGAAAACATGGAAAACCCAAAATTAAAGTTGGAGCCATTCCTTGGAATTACTGAGCATAGCAATAAAGGAGAGTCCTTACTTTATTTAAAAAAAGAGTACAATTAGTTATTCGTTATATTATATAAATAGTGCCTGTTTGGGAGGGTAACAGTTGAAATTGACACCCCGAGAAAACCATTGTCAACCGACGCGAAGCGGAGGTTGACAATGGTTTTCGAGGGGTGTCAATTTCAACTGTTATCCTCCCAAACAGGCACTATTTATTTTGTTATACTGAATGTCTTTTTTAAAATTTTAAAGAAAATTTTACTGCTTTTATATAGGAATAACGTGAATTCTACAGCGAACCGTACGCGCATAATTTTCGCGCATGTAACATTATATAAATAGTGCCTGTTTGGGAGGGTAACAGTTGAAATTGACACCCCGAGAAAACCATTGTCAACCGACGCGAAGCGGAGGTTGACAATGGTTTTCGAGGGGTGTCAATTTCAACTGTTATCCTCCCAAACAGGCACTATTTATTTTGTTATACTGAATGTCTTTTTTGAAATTTTTAAGAAAATTTTACTGCTTTTATATAGGAATAACGTGAATTCTACAGCGAACCGTACGCGCACAATTTTCGCGCATGTAACATTTTTTAATGTTACCCGTTGCCAAGTGCGTTGCTAACGCTGAGGGTAATAGTAAATATTATTAACTGCGTCTTAACCAATCAGATTTCAGTATTTAACATGAAAGTATAACAATTTTTAATGTTACCCGTTGCCAAGTGCGTTGCTAACGCTGAGGGTAATAGTAAATATTATTAACTGCGTCTTAACCAATCAGATTTCAGTATTTAACATGAAAGTATAACAATTAGATTTATTGTTGGACGTTTGAGGACTTTGAAGGTAACATGAAATTATGAACAATTAACTACCTTGTTATAAACACGAACAAATCTGTTTGTTGAACGTTTGCATGTGACTTAGTTCTTCATCTTAAAAGCAATGCTTACGGGGTGAAAAGCCCACCAGTTTATACACGTTTCTCTCTTGGATTATTAGAGGGCAGCAAAATGATCATTGAGTAAAGCTCTAAACTGTTATCATGATAGAATGAGTTTCCTGCGTGATGCATTCACAATGCTGGACAGATACATTGGTCACATTTTGACGATAGCTCGTTTCATTCATATGGATCGTTATTATATCATTAAATAGTCGGTTGTAATATAAAGATATTTAGCAAGTTAATTGAATAGATAAAGCACTGAATATGGCTAACGCCAAGAACATTTGAAATTGTTAATTTTTCAGGAAACCAGTCCTTTCGTCAGGACACAAGAAATAAATTACATGGCATGGGACTTAAACAAAAAAAACAAAATCTAGCACTGCAACTACATGTAACAATACAAATGAAAGTATTATGTATATTTTTTTTAAATTGACGTGTCTATTCATTTTTAAATTATCAATGATGATAACAATGACGATAAGTATTTTACTATAAACCAACATAATAATTATTTCAATAGATCTAAGTAAAATCATCAACAATTATTTCATATTTCCGTCAGATTTCCTCTTTGGGTTATAGAAAACAATATTTGTTATAATTATAATACAACTGTCGATCGAGGAAGACAACCCTTATTTCAAATGTGTTTTAAGTTTTTCAATGAATGGAACAGATATAAGGAAACTGATCTAGAATTATCGACAATCTTCGATTATCTTTTACTTTGAAATACTCATTAATACAAAATGCGGAAAAAGATCGCAATTAAAGCTATACATGCTTTAATTTGCTTCCATTTTAGATGCATGTCTTTGATTAACTTCATGCTGTAAAATGCTCAATTCGATCACGTAAAATTTTTTTAATTAACAATAAAAAATATTCATTTTCCTGCCAAGAAAGTGAAAGTAATGCCTCCTTTTGAATATCAATCTAACACGTATATCGAGAGCTAATTTTAGACTAGTATTCAAACGTGTGGAGGGTCAACATCATCTCATTGTTATTTAAATTCATGAATACAGCAATTTAGTGGAGAATATGTCTACAACTAATATTAATTATCTTTCGTTGCCATCAAAGTTAGGGCAAGCAGGGTAGTGATGTGGGAGAAATTAAAGTGTCCGGAGAAAACCCATTGCTACAAGTATGCGACCACCATACCCTTTCACATAAAACTACTGTCGATAAATAATACGGGGATCGAGCTCTGGTTGCAGCAGTGAGAAGTGGGTGCATTGTTCATTGCGCTACTTGGACACCACCGTTTGTTTTTGTTCAATATCATATATAAATTTTGGTTTAATATAGATAACACAGAGTACATGTTCTCTATCTACTATAGAATCAGAACTCTATCATTCAATAAAACCTTCCGAATTTCACACAATCAAAAAAAAAACAAGAAATCTGAAATTAGTTATGTTCTTTCATTTACACGCCTTCCTTAAGCTATTTTTTTGTAAACAGTGTAGGTATACTACATAACCTTTAAATCTGGTCGAAGCTCTGTAGATGTAACTGATCTTTGTTTTCCTCACAACTGTCAACGACTGTACTTGTATTATCAGTATTGTCTTTTGTAATTTCGATATAGATATGATCGTGTACATTATCCACCATATCCGCTAATTCATGTCTGTTCGTAATCTCATAACTATGCATATTGGTATCAAGTATCGGTTTGTCACTTTTGAATTTTATTTCAAATTCGCTGTCTTCATTACGACTGAACACCGGTAATAAGTATGCAGAATCCATTTCTATTCGTCTACTGGGTTCTGGTTGTACTGTATTTTCGGGTTCTACTAGATTAATGTTTAATGACTTATACTGAGCCTGCGACTCACTGGCGTTTATAACACTCGTAATTGATTTCTTTCGGAAACACTTGAGATAGATGTAAGACATTACAAATACAGAGAAAAAGAAGACAAATATTCCTAATAGGCTAATAACAATATTGTTTTTTAACAAATCGTTGTTTTGAGGTAAATTTTCACGTGTAGATTCACTTGATTTATGAGTACTTGTTGACAGGCCGTCTTCGACGGTTGGAGACGAAAACTCTATACTCTCCAAATACTTTCCTGATGAACCTGTGTGTGGAATAAATAAAATACCCCTTCGTAACTTTATCACGAAAACATATTCAATTTTATTATCTATATTTACACGTTATTTGATCGATAAATGCGTATGTTACGTACTTAGTTCTTGATATTCTGTAACAGTTCCAGTGTTTGGCAAACACCCAAGAGAAAAATGACAGGTTTCATTAGAACACAGACATTCCGACTGGCAGTCTTCTCCATAGGTAGGGTAAATGCATCTCGTTGAACAATCGGTGCCATGGTAGCCAATGGGACACTCTAAAATTGCCCCGTATTAAATACTAAACACCACAATTTCCCTTATACACGTACAATTATTATCCGCATGCATTAATTATTGGGTAAAATATCTATTACTTGTTCTTATCCTTATTTGCATTCATTTTTAAGTGAAATCTTAGAATCATAGTCATTTTTAAAAAAATATAATTGGTTGATTTTGTTTGGTAATAATATAAACTAGTTCGTATCCTTACTTTCGCAGTTCCCCGTTGTTTTATTTAGCGAGTAACCAATACAACATTCATCCCCATCGACCCTAAAAAGAAATATTAATACAAGTAATAACTCGAAATATATCCTAAACATACATACATGTATATACATCACCGTGGTTTTTTAACAAAAGTTTTGAAAGCTCGTACCCTGGACATATACGATTTTCTATGAATTGTAATAAATCGCAAAAAACAACTAAAGTCACAAACTGAAACATCGTCCATTTGTCGGCAGAGAAAACCAGGAAACATGTTAGAAAATATCAGGAAATACATTTATGTTCGAGACGGATGTAATGTTAATGTAATTTATCATTCAAACAAACATAACTTCCTGTTTTTAGGTTTAGAGGTATGTCTGGCACAATCAACTTGAATTCACAATTATTAATTTAAATTAATTTTGAACTGATTTATCCTCTATGGGATATTCAAAGATTAAAAGAATCAAGCCAATTGATAGCAATTGATCGAATTATGTATACTAAATGTATAATAGATGATGAAAAGCTATAAGAAAATTTTGCTTAGCAAAAATACAAAACTGCACAAGTAATAAAAGTCATAGATATAAAAAAAAATGGTTTTTCATTTCCTTAAACATATTTCCATATTCCAGTTTTGTTAAAAATTTCGTTTACTTCTGTTGTTCGTTCAAAAACAATATCTTTATTGTACATCTAGAATAAAAGTCTTCTTGAAAATGATTTTTTTTCTTACATATTCCGTGTAAATGATAAAGAAGCATACACAATCCTATAAAATAATAACGATATAATATCAAAAAGTAATTATTACCAATGACATGTTGTTTTGTCTACATAAGGCGATTAACAGGATAATTATATGTGATATTTATCGCCGGAATAATGGGCTAGGATAATTATTGTGGCGTTTTCCTCTTAAAATTAAATGGCATTTTCTAGGTCCTCACGTTTCGCATAGGTAGCGAAACATACTGTCACCGCTTGAAGTGTCTACTGCATTTCGTATCATTATATAACCCGGTCGATAAAGGTATGTAGAAACACTATGGGATCAAAAAAACTATATTATATAATGATTATTTTACTACGTATTTATCTTTACTAATGATAGAACTGATCATTTAAAGAAATGTACGTCCTCATTCATTTCATTAAATTGTTTGTTTGATGGAGATTATATTTAGCCAAGGGGAATTCCAACGTTCAGGTAAAGGTATGTTCACATACACCTACATTTTACCAGGTTACAATATACTTACATATGATAAAATATTAATTTTAACCATTATTTAATGTGTATAAGATAGGCATAAAATGTAACTAATCGCTAACAATTACTTATTGTCTAGTTATTGTCTAGTATATCACAAGGATATACAACTATCATGTCTTTTTTAAGGTAGCCTTTTGAATGTGCTGTTAGGACGGGAACATGCATATTTAATGACTTGAAACCTAGATAAAAATCAAGTCAAATTATTATTGTAAGGCTTTTAAAAGATTTTTTATCAAACTTGATGTTCGCTTGTAGAACTAAATATAATTACTTATTAATATTGTCTGAGAGTAATAGAAATTAAGATATATGACTACCACGGTATTAGATCACCAACAGCTATTGATTTACCCCCTTTTTACTACACAATATAATATAGCCTAATAGTTCATCAAGCGTAATATTTGAACATAGAGTTTTTAAAAAAAATGATAGAGAAAAGGCACATGTATACTAGACAACTTAAGAATATCGCTTATTTTTTATATAAGATACTGCTTTAAACATTAAACACTCATAATAAATATTTCTTCTAGTAGTTAATTAACATATCGCGCCTGGACACTGGAAGTTCGCAAGGGATACAGTACTTGTCTGATTTTTTTTTTTATAAGCTGTTTAGATGGATTGTTATATGACATATAACGCATGCACATGTAACAGTTCTGTTCATATGTAGGTCAACCGAGGAAATATATCTATAATATTATAATTTCCGTGATGTCGCGCTAAAAATGTAATGGCGATGATTCTTTTTTTTTCATTTCCTAAGGAGTATCTAAAAGTAAACCGAAACGCTTAGGTACTAAAACGACCCATTACCGATCGATCGCCTACATACATGCTGCAAATGAGAGAACTGCAACCGCATGTACATGTATGTTTCAGTGGAGTTTAAAACATAAATAAACAAACATGCATTTTATTGAATAAAAAATCGTATCTCCTTAGTAGTATGTTGTTCGGGTATGTCCCTTTCGATGCGAAGTTCGAAGATTTTAACAAAATGTTTTTATTAGTAAAGGGGAATTCCAATCTCTAAAAATAGAAAATGTTTAAATTTGTGCGCGAGCGATATACATTCTTACAACATGCATGTAGATAAAGAAAAAGTCTACGAGTGCGGTGATATTGAGTTCTAATTATAATTCACAAGAAATGAACACGTTTTGAAAGCATTATTACATTACATAATGCAAAGAATTGCATTTGAATGCATCTCTTGATTCGTGGCATGCGCGCGGATCTAGGAATTCGGGAATGTCGGAGGTCGAAGACTATAAAACTATATCATATAATTATTTTGTTCCTACCATAGCGTATATATCGTGATGGAAGTATTCATTGGTAAAAAAAATCTAAGTCGATATGCATTTCTTAAAAAGTCACGGTATGTTAAATGTGTGTTTAATTTTAGTCGAGGGGGATTCCAACGTACGTTAAGAAACATTTAAGGTACAGGTATTTGAATTTTTCTCGTTTTAAATCATTAATTACATTGGAAATGTATGAAACACATTATTCAAATTCAATAAGGATGTTATTACGTGTGTATTTAAAAACAATTGCATAATGATCATTTGTCAATCCATCAAACATGCTTTCATAAAACAAGGTAATCAGCACAGTGGGTTTAATATTGCATGAGGCTTTTTAAGGCCTTTTTATTGAACTTAATGCAAGTTTGTAGAATGAAATATTATGTTTTACTTATTAGTTAACGCGTTAGCGGGTTATGTAAATTGTTTTTCTGCAGTGATCGCTACCTTCATAACCCGCACGAATCATCAAACAAAGCATTTTGTTGTTTATATTACATGCAACATCTTTCTCTTAGCTAATTAATTAATTGATTAAGAAAAGTAAAATTCACTGAATTACACTTAATTAAATGTACATAAGTACCTTCGCTGAAAGAAACAGCCAAATCGTCTCATGTAAGACTTTGAGTCTAACATTATCATGATTATTTCTTGCAGTTTGTGATTTTTCTTAGATCATTTCAGTCCTGTCAGTTTCTTGTCAGTTTCAGCCGCTGTAAATTCCGACCAATCGATAAACAGGGTGTGTAGATATCAGTCTGGCTGTTTCTATAGAGCTATCATATGAATTAACTATAAGTTTCCGTAAGAAATAGAGGGAATAATACTTGGTAGATGTAAATATTTATTCACATTCTCTCAGAGTAATAGAAATAAAGTGGTATGACGACAATTGTATTAGATCACTAACAGCTATTGATTTACTATATACTACACATTATAATAGTTCTTTAAGCGTTATATTTGAAAATTGAGTTAAAGAAAAATGGGATAGAGAAGAAGCGCATAGGCAACTGAAGGATATCGCATGGGCAACTAGAATAATATTACCCCCCCCCCTTCCCATTATTCAATAAGAGCCCCTACTCTACAAAAAATTCTTACCATTTTAGAGATACTTTTAATGTCACATAATACAAAAGTCATAATGGTTATGATATTGCACATAGAAATTTTCATTATTCAAAACAACATTTAAAGTGTATATGTAAGCGTTTGAGAGATGAATTCTGAATACAGAATGGATTAAAAAAAACCTCTAAAACACATTTATCCTCTGCATGACTGTATAAAACAGTTTATCTAAACCACGAAAAAGTTCAAAGGTTGAAATGGTTCAAATGAAAATTTATTTTAAAATTAGTTTGAGTATAAGTATATTTGTATTAAAACAAACATAATTGGGTAAAATTTTTAATCAGAGTGCAGTAATTTTTTTAAAAAGTTTTTTAGTTTTGAAGTTTTTTAAAGTTGAGAAGTGTAAATTAAGCAAATGTTCATGTAATAATGCATATATAAAATAAATAAATAAACAGATAATAAAAATAATGGAATGTATGTCTTTTATATAATATATCCACCAAATATCATGAACAAACTATATACATGTAACAGGATATAACGTAAACTATACTACAAAAACACACGCGTCGTAATTGGATGTTTAAAAAGTACACACAACAAAAATCATATCAAACTTAGCATCAACTTACCTACAATATTTCGAATGCTAAAGATAGTCCTGAGATGTAAATAAAACAATAAAGAAAGACAAGTGACACCACAAACCTTAGTTTCGTTTTGCAAACGTTTAAGGTTGGATTTTTTTTTCTCCCCGCATAGGAGAGTTCTACATAAATACCCTATAGTTTTAAAGCCAGCAAAGCAATTTTAAGGGGAAAAAGAACAAATTGCAATTGATCTGCATGTATCAAGACAGTCATTACCAATTTTATACTACAATGTATAAATGATAATGACCCTTTTTTATTCAACCCTGCAAATTAAGGATGGCTGTTACAATGAATGTGTTAAGAATTATCATAGTATTCATTTATGTATGAAAAATAATTTAGAAGCTTCCAAATGTATGCAACTATGTGTACATGTAAAAGCTAAACTAGTGTTTCACCGATTCTTACAATAAACACGATTGACTTCAAGTCGGAACACAATTTGAAATTCAAATTTTTCTTTTTTTTTTTTCTTTTTTTTTTTTTAGAATTGTCAAAATGAGCTTTGTTTACCTTAGACTTCTAGTGCCGATGTTGCTGCTCGTGCAGGTAGGCTACATGTACTTTGATATATAAGTACCAATTTTTATATCTTATTTTACTTCTAAATCATATTACTTGTACTAGAATCTCTAGTTTTCATTGTCTATTTGGTATTCAAAGCAAAAAATTTTAATATAGCGCATAAAGATTGTTTTAATGTTTTTTGCAAAGCTGTGTACAGGTGTAAACAGATACTGTCGAAAAGCCGTCAATAGTGTGGAGATCGTGAAATCCTGTCCATCGTCCAAAGCAGAATGGGACGATGCTGCCCGTATGAAAGACTGTGACAGGTTAGCATCAAAGCAAAACTGTACAACAGCTGAAAAGTTCCGATACCACTGTGTGATCAACGGTTACAGAAATGTAACGTTGGAAGTCTGCGCACCCTCAAGAATAATTTTTGGTAACAATTTTATTTACATTAAGAAATTTTGTAGTTGTCAATTTTAATGGATGTTTCATAATGTACCTCAAAATTGTTTATTGTGTTTTTTTTTTACGTTTTAAGGACATTGCGTAGAGTTCAACGTTCCTGGTGGAGTAATCCAAGACCAGAGATCAGCTCCATGCAAAGAACCCTTCCCCAGATGTCCCAATATGTACAACTCATGGGAAGCCTACAAATGTAAGGGCAAATTTTATACACGTGTACATGTATTTACTACATGTTTGATCATTCAGTAGACAGAAGTATTTAACTCGAGGTGTAATGGGAACACCTCAATGTGTCTTACATGTATTACATCGGCCAACATAATATTCTTTTCCATCTGAATGCCCGTTGAGCATGAGCTTATCCTAGTAGGGAGTTGTTTATGAATAAAAATTGTTTTCATGTAACTATTTTTAATTAATAATAAATTATTATGTCGCTATCGCAATTGTGACATAAATGTTTATGGATCTTTTTTATCCTTACGCTTAAGTGCTATTACATATGTAAGTAGTTTCACAGTGTGTTTCATTTAGTGTATAGCCTGATGTGCATAACGTATGTTGAACGTTAACAAACGTCGCAGTGAAGAAATTGGTAATGAACACTTACAAACAGAGAGACACCTTCACAAGATATACATGAAATTGTAAAGAAGAATATAATTATTAATTTAGTAATATTGTAATTTACAGATCCCGATTGCTATATGCTTGTTACAATGAGTACGAGGCCTGAATATATGACAACAAATTTTCCTACAACAACATCGTCAAAGACAAATACCGAGGAATCATTCTCCGCGTAAGATTATATCAGCCAAACACTTTTTTTATGGCATAGTTATGACAACACTAGTTTATATATATATATATTACTCTGACAATAGTTATTATAATGACAAAGAAAACAAGTTTCTGGTTATCAAGTGTTTACAAGTCAATATATGTCAATCACTAGTCATTATATGCCAGATCAACGATTTTTTTAACCAGTAGGGTCTGCGAAATGTCGTCTTAATTCTTAAGGCATGGCGACTAAGCAAGTGGCGTCGACTGAATAATGCTTACATTTTGTTGTCAGTTTTCTTTTACATTTTTTTGGTCAGATCTTTATGTCGACTTGTCCAGAAACAATATTGTATGATCTGGATGGCATTTATATATTGAGCACATAAACGTGTTCTTGTTAATAGTCTGAATACCTTAGGTTTAATAATTTGTTATAATAATTTCCTTCATTGAACACGGTTTATTGATTTCAAGCAAAAGACATATATAATTGTATGTTATAAAAAACTGACTATGTTTGTTTTACTAAGTATGTTAATTTCCTGAAATAATAGAGAAAACCTGAAAATTGGTGGGCCCATATTTTAAAAATGATTAATATGTGTATTTTGGCATTTCAGGGGAACTCTTATAGGCATTATAACTGCTGTTGTTTTGGTATTTCTCTTGGTTATTTTTGTTGCCGTGGTATTACTTTGTAAAAGTAAGTACTATAAACATACGATGTATTATACACATTGATCGATTCAGTCAGATGATTTAGATAATGGGCGAATGTTTACTACACAGGAAAACGAAGAGGCACCAACAATAAGACAGAAAACACAAGTTCAGTGCCACTTGAAGCGAACTCTGGGCAAGGTACGGCAAAACTAGTCGATAAAACTGTTACATGTATCTATAGTCTGTCCCAAGTTACCGTTTTAATAATTCCATGTTGATTTTCTTAATAAAAACACATACCTGTCATGCCATTAAAAAACACCAGTTGAAATCAATATATGGTCCTTACGAGGATTTTTATGGAGAAAATCTGACATCTTTTAATTATTAATTCGGAAACTCTCAGGACTCCTCAAACAATTTTTCATCATTATCATACGGGAACTGTTTATGTCGTGTTTACATTTTAGTAAATGAATCTTGCTTGAGCACAAATGTGTTTATGATTGATATATCATGAATCATGTATCAAAAAGTTGTGGAAGCAGAAACTTGGGACAGAGTAACCAAATTTCTAACAAAAAAGAAGTGTCTTTTCTAGAGTCTTTATATGATGAATTGAACTTCACTCTTCATTTATTTGATGAATAAAAGTATTTTATAAAGAATAGTGTGTTCATGTTTACAATTTCTGTGTTAGTGTTAGTGTGTGTTCTATTTCATTTTATAATATAATTTTTGAACAGTCCATAGAGATGACGTAGAAAGGGCATCCCAAGAAGATGAATATGAAGCTTTGATCAGCTCCAGTAAGTTAAATACTTATAGAAAAAAAAACATTACTCTTTATGCTAGGAGATTAGATTTTTCAGTGGTGTTGAAATTCAATGCTATCCTCATGTATTGTGCATTCACTAAAAAAAACTTCTGTTGTATTTATTTTGGCATGCTTTATCTTTATTACAGATGAATTAGATGAGGTATTTCAGTTAGATGAGACACAAGCAGAACAGAGTCATACGTCAGAGAATACATGTAATCGTAAGATAATCTTTACATTGCTCATTTTATGAGAGAGAGAGAGAGAGAGAGAGAGAGAGAGAGAGAGAGAGAGAGAGAGAGAGATTTTGTCACAAAATTTTCTGTCTGTTTTTACTTCAGTTATATTCCACATATACATATTTATTATTTTACTCCTTAAAAATATATTGTTCATTAATTTCATATACATGTACATGTACAACACTATATAAAGAATGTTCTAGCTAACGATTCTAAAAAAAACAATGCAGCTTATCGATATGTGTCATATAGATTTTGGGTTCTGATAAAGCTATCAATTGCATTCATCATTGTATTATATAATATTGAGGATTACAAAAAGCAGGAAAAAGAGTCTAAACTCTACTGGATATGGATAAATTAAACATTACTTAGAAGTGCCATAAAAAATGTAATTATATAGTTATTATATATGAACAAGCCCTGCCAACTGTTAATTGTATTTTTTGTATTGTACATTCACAATTTCTGTTATCACGTTGGTCAATGATGTCTCTTTTTATTGATGATGTAATTGTTCTTGTTCACAGATCACACAGCGGATCAAACTGACACACAGGAAGATCGCATCAACCTATTACCAAATATTCGTAAGATGTTTAAGAGAATATAACATCTTAAAATACAACATTTAAGTACAATGAATCGTATCGAATGACAAATGTTTGCTTAAGCCCAAGTTAAAAATAAGATTGTACACCTTTCGTTAAAAGTTTAATACATGTAATAGAAAGAAACGTGTCTCAATTATCACTTGGAGTGTATAGAAGCCACGTTTGAAAATCTTTTAGCTAGCTGGTTTAGTCTATAATTATTAAAAACGAAAGTAGTCCTACATGTACATTTGATTTAACAGAATCAGAATAAGTTTTACATGACCATTAAGAGGACAGGATTGGCGTGTCCATTTGTTGCCTCTATTGATATCCTTGAGAGGAAGAGCTAATTTGTTAAAGATTATTATATAGGAAGAAATTGATTTTCAAAGCTGAAAGCATTATAACTGATTAATTGTTGATGGCTAAACTAATCATATCTAAAAATTAAAGGTAGTTACTTTTAGACGTGATGGTTCACTTGTTGCGCATTAAGCCTTCTTAAAGATTTTAATTATTTTAAACTCAGTTATATATTACGGTAAGAATAATTAGCTTTGTACAAAATTATATTTAACCTTAACTTAAATAAGTTTCCCTTTTTTCTTTTTTTTCTTCTTCTTTTTTTATGGAGAGGGGGGGGGGGGGGGTAACAATTCACGACGATTGAACAACTATAGATGTGTTATTCAAAGAATAGTCAACAACAATTTTTTTAAGTCGACGGATAAAGTAATTCTAATTGAAACATATTTTCACTATTGTTATAATATCTTAGTTACTATTATAAAACTTGTAATTGTGACCTAGATGGTAAATGACTAAATTAAATGCATTATTTGATTCTGTTGTTTTTAGTTATTAAAGTGTAGTCAACAAAATGTGTTTATTTTAGACATGCATCACATGAAACCGCACCCTCCAAAGAGACGGGGCTCCCTTAACAGTGCATCATTAGCTATTCGTAAGTTATATAGAGAGACTAGTCTAGTCTTTTGGAGTTGTTTTATTTTAGAATTTTATAGAATGTTTTATTTATTTAAGAGAGAGAGAGAGAGAGAGAGAGAGAGAGAGAGAGTATAAAAACGAGTAAATCAACTTATGTCAACAGACATTACAATATGAATTTTGCTATGGTGGTACATGTATTACAAGATACATGTAAAACCATGTTCACAATACATGATCTTTCCTCCAAAGTAAAATTATGTACTATATGTACTATATTTTCAGACCAAATAAAGATAATGGCCACTGGACGCAAAAGAACATTCTCAGCTGGATTTTAGAAACACTACTTTATACATGTATTATTTGTCTGAAATCAGTACAGAGTTGGGAGCAATCAGAACCGAAAGGAAATTAATACAAACATGTATGTGTACACGAACATCATATAGACGTGCAGATACATCGACATAGTGATATTCTTGTGAATGTTTTGTGCTTAACATTGAGTATAACCAAAGTTACATTTGAAAACTGGTACCTTCAGGTGTTTCTGTACCTGTACGTTTGTGGCTGTTCAGTCATTTTTTTATGCATTTAGTTCAATATTCATATCATATGTATGATACGTTAAAAACGTCTAAATAAATTCCCTGTGTCGCTAGTGAGAATATGAACCCAAGTCTATATTTCATGTCATGAATAATTCTAGATCTACTGATACCAAAACAAAATTGTTTTGCTTTTGGTTTAAGGCTACATTTGTGTCTTTAGATTAAAAAAATCATACTATTGTAAACTGTTGCCCATATCCAGTCCATAACGGTATAGTAATGCATTGTCATTAAATGAATTGGCGGATGACGTCTGGAGATATGCTTCTAAGTATGCAGCATTCTTGTTTTACATGCTTTTATGTATGCAGTATTCTAATAAGTCATGTTTTATAAAGTGATGAATCTTGTTTAACCTGATCGAAACAGTCACTTAAATATCATCGATCTGTATTCAAATTATATTGTGTTTTTAATAAATGTTAAACTGTTGAGTATTGGACTCGTTTACAATATCTGGGTTTTCAAATACCAATCTGGGAAACAGCACACAATGATTCAGAAACGACAATTTCACAACAAAATAAAGTACAGTACCGATCAGACCCAACCTAACACCAAAGTAAACCCCAACTAAACCCCGGGTTTATTTTTGGGGTTTACTTGGGGTTTACTCTGGGTTTACTTTTTGAAAATTTGGGTCCACTCGGGGTTTACTTTGGATTAACTTTTAAATTCCTTTTGAGGTCAACTGCATGCACTGAAGTGTGAAGCAGACTAGTATTTTATCTTACTATCCTACTGCCTGTAATTGCTACCCTTTGTATATTCCGAATACAAAGTTAGCGTCTGCTTTCAGGGGTATACTTCTGACTGGGTTTACTTTCTGTGTCCACTCTGGGTTTACTTTGGGTTTACTCTGGGTCCACTCTAGTAAACCCGAAGTAAACCCAGGGGTTGATTGGGGTTTACTTTCTGTTATGTTGGGTCTGATCGGGTACTGTACAACACAAGTGATGAATTAGCTAGAGAAGTCTTTTAAAACTTCTTTTCAAAATTTCCACCTGCTCCGTTCTCTCTGCTTCTAAAAAACAGCGTGTGTATTCAACAAACATTGACAAAAATGTATAACCTTGAAGCCCTAAATCTAGATTTCATTAGTGTACATGAGTAAACTGCTTTATTACAAAATTAATGATTTGTCTATACAACCTTAACCTTAGTATCCTCTTTATAATAGCTTATTTCATTGAAAAACAGTTTCAGTATTGACAATATATATATATATATATATATATATATATATATATATATATATATATATATATATATATATATCGTTTTGAAATACAACATGTATGGACACAGGCTCTATTTTATAACATAGAAAGACACCCCCCTCCCCCCGCCCACCTTGAAAGAACAAATATCAATGTGAATATAAAATGAGCATTAAATACAATTACATAAAATATAATACTAAACACTCCACAGATCTCGAATTTTAACTAACAGGATCAATAGCATACGCAACGCAACAAACCATGAGAACTGAATAAATTCGACGAATTAGCATCCACACACGTACAGGCTACACGAGCCCCAAAAACGCAACGGAAAATACAAGCAAACGAGGTGTTCTACTTCGGCGACACTCGCCTCAACCTGATTAAATCAGCTGTTTTGGATACGCCTCCGCCCTCGTTTATACCGCTCTCGAACGAGAACGGTAGCGTATCTGCATGAACAACTGATATTAATCCGACTGACACTCGCCCGGACCGATGACTGGAGGGTAACCGAAGGCTGAAATATCTTGATCCTACAAGAAACTCTAGACATTTGCATTTTTTGGTAATGATAAATGCTCCGTCGCAAAGTAGTTCTTGATGAACGAATACAATAAACATTATTTTGTTACAATTAATGAAATACAGACATCTAAGGTATGCCGACCGTTATCAGGAAAGATGGCTATTATAGGTCTCAGAAAATATAATGATTTATTTTACTACAGCGAATTATGTTTTTTTTTTTGGTAAAGAATTTGCGTAAAACAAACTTTAAAGGTTTTGGGACTTGCGTGTATCCCGGGCAAGTGTTTGTTGTTTCCAGAAAACAATTTGTAAGACATCTTTTGGTGAAAGGGATATAACTCTGGAACATTTGATTCTCGGTGATATATTTTGCCAAAAAAGAGTGATCTTTCTTTTATCATTATTTAATCATATCTACACTAAAATGTGCATTTAAATGTCATTAACTACACGTTGTGAAATTAAGTAGACTAAGTCTGTTAAATTATTATAAACTTAACATTATATAATTATAATCATTGGTGCTTAGCAAAAAACCGTTTTGAAATCAAATTTCAGAAAACAGGGTGTTCTGTGTGTGTGTTTGTGTGTGGTTGGGGGGGGGGGGGGGCAGACTTATTGTCGGGAAGGATTTCATTCTTTAAAACGAAACCGAAAAATGTAAAGAAATGAAAAGTAACAAAATTAGAGATACAAAATCTGTATATGTATACAGTATCTTAAAAAAAAATAATATGCATAGGTTTTAAATTGAATCAAACCAAACTTGTACCCAAATCTAAATTGCATGTACTTAAAAATGACTGTTTTAATAAATAAAATCAATATAGACTGCAATTTACAATATCTTATTTCTGTCTTCATGATGTCGATTTCCACTGTCCTAGACACGTTTTAAACATTTAAATATGAACATCATACTACTTACTTATATGCACTTTTTTTCAGATAAATATTTAGATGAAACCATGAAATACTTATCAAACATTTATTAAATAAATTAACTTTCAATTTCATGTCGCTTCCTCTTCATGGTTTCAAAACAAAATAAAACTTTGAAACCAATTGAAATATTCATGTTTATTCTGTTTTTGTACTTTGTCGATGACTGTGCGAGAGGAATGAGGAAGAGAAATAACAACTCACTGAGCCAGGGAATTATATCAAGGATGGAGTTTTCGAATTGATTAATGATGCTCTTAATCAACTTAATCTTCATTGATATCACTATTGCATGTACACGTACAACACTAGAGCGTCATTGATCAATCCTATATTTTCCCGATAGAAATGTGAACAAGATTTTGCACTCGCTTATAAACTGTAACTAAACTGTAAAAAAAATCCCTAATACATGTTAACACTCAAAAGTAAATAAATAAAACGAAATCAATAGAAAAAACACCTGTTGTTGTTAATGCTTAAATAAGGAGCATTACCTACAGGCTTATAGTAAGCTTTCTTATTCAAGGAATATACTCAATATTTTTTTGTGGTTTTTTTTACGATATAACATAGTTTGAGTCAGTTTACGCTAATACAAGTGAAAAGCTATCAATGTGACAGCAAACCGGGTTTTCTATTATGTGAACTGTATCCATAATCCATGTCAACCCGTATCCAGTGAAATGGATAAGGTAAAAGGGTACCCTATATGCAATATTTTGCCCAAAAATGACTAAGTTCAAAAGCTGGTATTTTTTTTTTTATAAATTATCGGAAATCTAAATCCTAGCAATATGCACACCTCTGATATATGTACATTTGATCTGCAAAAGAACAACTTCCTATCTTGAAAACTGTAGGAGGAGTTATCCGTACAATGAGGGTACCCTATATGCAATGTTTTGCCAAAAAATGACTAAGTTCAAAAGCTGGTATTTTTTTCATAAATTATCGGAAATCTAAATCCTTGCGATATGCACACCTCTAATATATGTACAATTGATCTGCAAAAGAACAACTTCCTATCTTGAAAACTGTAGGAGGATTATCCGTACAATGAGGTTACCCTTTTGGCAGCCACCCGCCCGCCCGCCATTTTCACAATTTTAATAACCGGATTTTTCCGTTGGAAAACCCGGTTAATAAAACGCGAAGTGGTTCATAAAACCACTTGGGCTTATTTCAGCTCAATAATATAATGCTCATAAAGAATAGGCTCCGCACGAGCTCGAGTATCTATGACCAGTTACAATTAAGATATTCTTTTTATTTTAAACATATTGAAAACATTTTTTTTTAATTTTTCGAAAAATGCTATTGTATATTGGAAAAACAAGTTGATATAAAAAGGTATCTCCATTTTATTTAAATAGTTTGATTAGTAGAAAAATGTGTATGCTTCGATTGTTAAATATCTGCTAAAACTTCTAATTAATGTTTATTTGTTCAAATATACTACAGAAATGAAGCAAAAAGCAAAATAAGGAAAAAAAAGAAATCGTCTGAGTTTGTATACTTTTAGTTCTAAGTCTTGTACACGAACTGCTATATACATCAATAAATGATTGTGTATAAGATTTGTTAGAGTTCTTTCTTGTTAGCATTAGTGCATGAAGCTCTTCGGTTTTCATTGTTAGGATCTGCATCTTATTTCGAACTTTCGATCATTTCTTCGGAAATTTCGATATAGACATGTTCTTGAACACCATCATGTGTAATTTCTGATACATTTCGTCTGCTGGTAGTTTCTTGGCTAGTAAGTCTTTGTGCTTGTGTATGGGTCTCAGGCAATATCTCTTTTTCATTTCTTCTTTGGTTATCTCCAGTGCCCCGTGATTCTTTATTATCATTGCAACTAAACACAGGAGTAAGATATGTGAAATCAGTATTCACCATCTCTTGTGTTTCTGCGTGTAATGGAATCCGAGGTTCCACTTCATCAAAATTTAAAGATTTGTACTGAGCTTGCCCCTCGTTCTCTCTTACTCCACCACTAGCAGTGGTTGTCTTCCGGAAGCATTTGAAATAAATATACGTCAGAACAAAAATGGCAAAGAAAAATACAAAAACTCCAATTAAGCTGATTATAACATGAACCACTAAATTGTCTTTTATTAAGTCAATATCGTGAGGCAAATAGTCATCGAAGTGCGTCGTTAGCTGTTGATGGTCTGTGACAGTTGTCACGTAGTTAGGACACCCAGTGACAAAATGGCAGTAATTTTTGTTACAATCACATATATATTGACAGTCCTCTCCGTAGACAGGGAAACTGCATTTCTCGGAGCAGTTGTTGCGATGATACCCTATAGGACACTCTGAGAAGATAATATATTGCATGAATATTTGAAATTTCACGGGTTCAAAAATATTAGGTATACAACACTGCTGATGATCATCTACATGTACGTCAATCCATGATTTACTATGCAAAATGTAACTCTTTATGGTTTTAATTAGAATCTAAAGTCATTCTCTGCATATATTAAATCTATAAAAAAAATTATATCAGGAACATTTATTACATAGCTCATGAATAATTTACACAAATACAATTATGGTATTACATGTATATCTTAAGCACTTACTTTCACACTGTCTTGTTTTTTCATTGAGTTTATATCCATCACAACATAAACGTCCACTTACTCTAAAAATGGTTGTTTTTATAAATAATTTATAATATTATCATCCGATCTAAAAGCGATGTCTTTAAAAAGATTATTTTTTGTTTGAAAAAGCACTTACCCTTTACATTCTCGATTGTCTATAATTTGGATTAAATCTAAAGAAAGAACCACTGTTGCAAGCGAAAACATCACTGGTGTGAGTGGGAGAAAACTCCAGAAAACAACTAAAAGCGTGAAATACAATTTAATATCATTGAACAAACTCTCATCTTCCTGTTCATTCTAATACATCCGATTTATGAAACATATATCATCTGAGGTGTACTTTATTTTTATGAATTTTGTCCTGCCAATTCTATAGTGTTACCTTTCAAATCTGAAGTAGAGCAGTATATGTACGATATATGTAATTAATTATTTCTGTGCCACAGGGCCTATTTGGGCCTATTTGAATATCTACGTTAAGTGCCACAGGGCCTATTTGGGCCTATGGCAATTTGAAAAAATATACATTAAAATAAAAATAAATATTAAATACATTCAGGTTCTGTTTTTCATTATTGATTTTTTAAAATTTGTATCAATATACATCGTATGATCTATGTGTTTAGTGAAATACTGCTGATAACGTCACAACGTTAAAAATGACATCATAATCATGACGTCACTACGTCACACAGCGCAAACTCGTTGTCTGCGTTTTACCATGGCTGGCGTATGGTTTTTGTGAATACATCCCCAGGACTTTTCCGTCAGAACGGGAAAATAATATCTGTCCTAATGCACAACCTGGACCAAAGGAAATGCCCCCTCCCCCACAAGAGCACGACCAATCTTACTTTTTCCTACTCTGCCATATAAACCCTGGGCTCGTTTAACATATAACCGACTTTTGACTAAAATCTATCTTAAAAGACCAAATATTTTTCATAAGATCTCACCATAGCTCATAAATTTGTCATATCTTAATAGGATAATCTTAAATACTGTCAAAATACAGGTCCGGGATTCATAAAGATTCTAAGATTTTTCTTAAAAAATGCACTTAAGTGCTAAATAAATTCTTAGTTAAGAAAAAAACTTAAGAACAAATTCATAAAAATACTAAGCATCGTTCTTAACTAAGTACAGATCTAAGAAAATCTTCGTACTTAAGTTCGGCGTCATAGTAACAAAGAGCGCTCTCTTGGAAAGGAGGTTAATTTTGTTGTTTTACGTAACACTGCAGACGAATGTAAACAAAGTCGTTTGTTATACCCCTGTAAAACAGTTACTATATAACTCTATACGAAAAAAAGTCCAGCATTTTGACTGTTGGACTGGAACTGTTAGATTGGAACTGTTAAAATCGACTGTTAAAAAAGACTGTTGACTGGTGACGTCACATTCCGCGAAAACGAGTTATCTTTCCTGTCGTTTGGTATACAAACATGGCTGTCGCTGTTCGGTTTGGCGAAGCTTCAGAAGAGGAAATAAGATCAATTTTGGAAAGTAGAGACAGTAAGAATACCAAAAATGTTGTAAAAACTGCAGAAAATATACTGAATGATTATCTATCAACGCTTGACCTGTCCCTACATCTTTTAAAAGATAAATCATGTGAAGAAATCGTGGAAGTTCTCAGGAAGTTTTATTGCGCTGCGAGGAAGAAAGACGGCTCCATGTATGCAAAAAAGTCGATGATTTCCATAAGGTATGGATTACAGAAATCGTTCGAAAAATCGCACGAAGTTGACATCATTAACGACGCTAGATTTAAACCAGCAAACGACGTTTTCTTCGCCGCCATGGTCCAAATAAAGAAGGAGGGTGTTGGAGAGGTGCAGCATAAGGAAGTAATAAGCGAACAAGACCTGGAAATTTTGTACAAAAACGGTGTGTTTAGTTGTGACAGTCCTAAGTCCCTTCAACAGAAAGTTTTCTTTGAAATAATGTTGTACTTTTGCAACCGAGGAAGAGAAAATCTTCGTGGAATGAAAAAGAGTGACTATGTAATCCGGAAGGACCATGACAGCAGGAGGTATGTCGCATGCACCACTGCAAAGCTAACAAAGAATCATAGAGGTCTGAATTGTAATGATGATGACCAGGATGGAGGAAGGATGTATGAGCAACCCGGTGAGTGCATATAAGCCCTTAATTGTCTATTCATATTTGCTAAGAATTCATGTCAAGTTTATATATAACAAAATAAATGTGTGCATAATTAAAACTTTTTTTTCTATTTAATTTATCCTAAAATGTATTACACACATATATATTTAGATGATATATATACAAATTGACAATGCAAATACATGTATTAAAAATTGTGATTCTGTTTAATATTTTGTAGGAAATTCCAATTGTCCAGTTATGAGTTTTGAGAAGTATATCGCCAAGCTAAATGCAGACTGCGACTCTCTATGGCAACGTCCAAAGACAAGCATTGATGATCATTCACCTGTTTGGTATGACAATATGGTTGTTGGAAAGAATGTCTTAGGAAGTATGATGCAGAGGATTAGCAAAGATGCAGGACTTACATGTGTGTATACTAATCATTGCATACGAGCCACCTGCATAACCATGCTGGATGAATGTGGCTACGAGTCTCGACACATTATTGGTATTTCTAAACATAAATCAGAAAGCAGCTTAAAACATTATTCCTCCAAATTAAGCAATTCCAAAAAACGCAATATGTCAGATGCCTTAACAACAAAATTATCCGTATGCAAGTCCGCGCCAATTCAACATACACCCCTTCAACAAATTGAGAACAATTTAATGCCAGATTTAGCCTCAAATGTGCAAGAACTCCAGGACATTGTCGATGTTGATGACAGAGATTTAGCTGCCATTCTTGACAACCCCATGTTTGGAAATCTTCATGAAACTGGAATCAGCATTCCTAATGTTAAAACAGCTAAATCTGTTTTTTCTTTCCATGGCTGCAACATTACAATACACAATAACTAAATTGTATGCATAACTTGCTGTATGTATGAAAAAAGTGCCTGTAGGAATCTTTTGGGTGTTTGATGTTACATGTATTTAATTTTATTAAAGTTTGCTGTTGAAGTTATTTGTTTACAAAATGTTAGCTACAAATGTTTTTAATGTACTCAATTTTTTTAAAACTTGTGCAATTTTTTAAAATGTCTGTGATCATAATTTAATTTCATGTACATTTTTTGTAGTTTTATTTTAAAGTTGTTAACTAATGTTTAACTGTTTATTAATTCTGCTTTTACTTCAAGCTTATAAACACATTTTAAATATCTTCACACATTGCAAATGTGATAATTTTAATCAGATGTACTGTGATATTTTTTTTTATAATAATTTACCTGATTATTCAACAATTGAACTATTATTTATTCATTATATGTTCCATATAAGTGTTCAAATAAAATCTTGTTAATATTAGTGAGATGAGTGTTTCTTTTTATTAAATATATATAATGATAAATTAGTTATAACATACTTATATAAGTAGGGATATAACTAAACCGTTAACAATTTATTCTTTGCTCCATATCAAGTGTTTAAGTAAAATCCTGTTAAATTTTAATGAGATCAGTGATTTTTTAATTAAAATAGGAGGGGTATAACAAAACAGTTGTTGACTGTGTCTCGGGCAACAGTTGAACTGTTGGACCGGCTCGCAAACTGTTGCCCTCGGCCTTCGGCCTTGGGCAACAGTTTGCGAGCCGGTCCAACAGATCAACTGTTGCCCTCGACCCCAGTCAACAACTGTATACTGTTTGTGACAAAATGGAAGGGAAACAGAAAAGGAAGCCAAACTGGACCTCTGACGAATCGTTAGCATTAGCATCACTTGTCGATGACTTCAAGCATATTTTACGGGGAAAGCTTAGTCCTTCCTTAACTTCTGACATGAAGACAAGAGCATGGGGCGAGGTATCGCAGAAGTTGTGCGCGATGGGAGTTGGGCCCAGCAGGACACCCGCTGAAGTTGAGAAAAAATGGCACAACATTTTTTCAAACTCCAAGAGCGAGATTTCGTGTTATAGGAGGACAGTTTCTGGCACAGGTCAGTCGGTCATTGTTCTACACAGTGCTATAAATTTGATCGGTTACATAAAGCTTACAGTAGATTTAACGTACGTTCCAAACTTCTTCTTTTTTCCACTAAGCTATATATTTGTTAGAATGATAAATAATCACAAATATATTCCAAAATGTTTAATTTCGATAGTTACATAACATTTGCAAATATGGTCCCTTATATAACACGGTTTGTGCAATCAGCTGTTATTTCTGCATAACATTAATAATCTAGGGCACTACTTTCTCCACTCCATGTACTCACACTATCCGACTTAGCTAAAACACACCCAATATCGTAATGAAAACATAATTTAGGCACAAACTAAAAAAAATTATCAGACCTTTCGTGTTTAGGCCTAGTCCATTCACGGTAAAATTTAACTCCTGCTTCTCTGTCGGGTTTGTTCCGAAAAAAAAATAGCTTGCCCCTAGATCTATAATGTCGGAGGGAAATCATTAGACTCTATGCTCTTGGATCTAATTCTGCGATAGAATATCCTCTGAAAATGCCTAAGTACACTCTAACTTGACTTTCTATCGCTTTGTTTTCAAATTTCTGACCGCTCTGCGACTTCAACAGGAGCGGTATATTTCTGCAAAGCTTCAATCATTTTTTTTCATTCTACAAGTAAATTTTCTATACTGTTTCGTTTTATTATAATAGAATAATCGTTGTCTTATCAAAAATAGTGTCTTATTTATTTATCATGATAATCAAACACTTGCAACATTGTTGAACTATTTTTAGTTACGTCATGTTAATCGAAGCGGCTTTCTAGGTCGTCACAAAAAAGAAAGTATGGAGCAATATTATTGTCATAATTAGCAACAGATGTAAATGGCGCTATGAGATTTGATCACGTAACCAACCTGTATTTATATCCTGATATACATCCAAAATTAATACCTTTGTCTTAATTACAAACAGAGCAAACATTCTTATTGATCTGAATGTCAGTTGTATCGCATAAAACTTTTAAGATCAAGGGTTTTCTGTTATACTACATGTACATGTACAGTGTAGTTGAGTTCTAAAAAACTTTCAGATATGAAATATTTTGCCTAATTTATGAAGAACAAATTTACAGGTGGTGGCCCCCCTCCAAGGCCTTTGAGTGCCATTGCAGAAACGGTATCAAATGTTGTAGGTCAACATAATGCCTGTTTAAGTGGCATTGATGGCGGCATTGACTCTTCCATGCTACAGATTCTGGGCGATAGTGAACAGTTAGGACTGTAAGTAGCTTATGTAATTGGTGCACTGAAACACTTAGTGCATGTGTAACAGGTTTATCCGTTGATGTAAAGAAGAAATCAACACTCCTGTTAGGGTTCGATTAACGGGCTTTTATTATCACCAGTTATATAAATAGATTTGACCCTTTAAAAACAATATAACAAGTATGAATATACGGCATAAAACACATTAACTTCAAGTAATTACGTATTGATGTACAATCAATATATTGAAGTAATTTAACTTTATAAAGGGAGATAACTCATATACGTAAACTACAATTTACATAGTATCTCCTTTATATCAATTTACATGCATTTACATTTCAGTTATAAAACCACTGCTATAATTATGTAATGCATATAATACATAAATATGATATTCTAAGCATATATAAACTTACACATACCATTCAATGGGAATAGGCCCCATGTACAAGTTGAACCATTGAGTTCAATGTGACTCAATTGCAAGGTATATGTGCATTCTTTAATTAATTATACATTTATTACACTATCATAAAATTAGTTTTAATTAAAACACATCTAGGAAGACTTCAGTTGTTATAACTATTTTAACTTTAACTTATTATTTCAAAAGTCTCTATCTCACTATTCATTCAATCAGAGAAAGTGCAAAAGAATTATAAATATGATTAAATACTGATTTGACATTTAGTAGAAATTTAATAAATGATATTAATATTAGTGATATTAGATTAACTTACCAAGTAGAGATGTAATTTGTCAAAAACGTCTGTACACCTTTATTACAGTCCGCTCTCTTCAAACTCTTGACAAAGATTAAAATAAAACCCAAAGAACTTTTGGAGGGAAAACGACCAACCAATAGACAAACAAGAAACAAACTAAAACACCAATGAGATTAAAAGACACAACTTAACTTTGACCAAAATATAATTACTGCCCTAAAGGCAACTCTGGACCTTTCTACAAATTAAGTTGGCATTCAAAAAATCATGAAAATATCAAAATGAAATGATGCATATATAATATACATATACTTGTAATTAAATCATAAAATATGAGACTGGTACACATGTATCTTAAATTTTGATCTCAAACTGAAGCAGAACCACAATATCAGCCAAGCTGCATATCAAGAGAATGGATTATTTTTTTTTTCAATGTAACATCAACAAAGTTTTATTTTCCAGTGAAAAATACATGTACAATTAATATTTTTGGTAACAGTCATAATTTAACTTAAATATTCTATTTCCAGGGGAATACATGTCATTGAAGGACCACCAGACATAGAGCCACACATCATGTCCACAGGCACTACACAGGACACTGCGGCCACAATAACTTCCCCGCCCCCTGCTAGAACAGCAGCGTCCCAGCAAACGCCAGCCACTCATGCTGAATACAGCAGTAGCACTAGTCTGAAAAGAAGAATTGAAGAACTAACTGTAAAAAAACTTGAACTTGAAGTTGATTACTTGCAACTGAAAATAAGAAAGTTAAAGAAAGAGGAATAAATTGAATCATTCACTGTCCATCTGTCATCCATAAATAAAATTGTTCATTGATTAATAGGAATGATATTATTTGACAAGTATACCTGGTAACAAAGTAATCCTTTATAGATAAAATTATAATTGCCATTATTAGCACATAATTCAGATAAATACATTGTAATGTATGTAACCTACATCTTAAATGAGACTACGTACCATATCAAATTATACAAGATGTTCAGAAATATTACCAGTACACATTTAAGGATAATAGTTCTGTATAAGTTGAAGTAAATTATGTAATACATGTAAGGATATATTATGTGTCATTTATTTAACAACATTATGAGAATGCATGTACATAAGACAGAAAGATGCATATACACTGTACATGTTTATAGTAAATTAATGTATTTTGAGGTAGTATTATATAAATCCATAGAAGATTTATTCAATTTGGTTTTAATATTATCATTATTTGGGATAAATAAGTGAATATGTCGGTAAAGGAAAATACATGAGTATGTTTCTTTTTTTTACCTGTCTGGTATTGTATGGTTGTATACTCTATCAGACTGGGCCTATTTTGTTATGACAGTTTTGAAAGTTAGAATAAATTTTTGTACCAATTTTTTGTCAATATATGTAACCAAACTGAATATGTTCAGGGTTTAGCCAGTATGTTTATTAACTTCTTAGTAAACCTTTAATAATGTGTTAGATATTGATTCTTTGAAGTTGGTATAATACATGTCTGTAAACAGGTCTAAAATGTTTAAATTTTATATAACAGACATGATGAAATTCTTGAATCAATGAATTTAGTTATAAGAATTTTAAATATTCTTGAAGAGATAATCTACATCAAGTTATTTCATGTGATATTCTATGAACATTCATTCATATTGTTTTTATTGTTTTTGTTGCTGTTGTTGTTGTTGTTGTTGTTGTTGTTGAACAAATGAAATATATTTCAAACATGTATATTTGTTTTCAATTACCAGTAATTATTGCTTACCTGTCAAAAGTGAGTTTCAGCAAACAATTGTCTGTACCGAATTCCGTCATTGACATTCTGGCCTAACTGTACATTCAGCCCATCACCATCATCCTGCTGACTGTCATCCAGGTCACCATCATCCAGGGGGCATGGGATCTGCCTGTCCTTGCAAATGTTATGCAAGATGCAGCAAGCAACAATAACTTGACATGTCTTGTCTGGAGACAGTCTAATCTCTCCATGCAGAACATGGAACCGTCTCTTCAGCTGACCTATGCCTCTCTCCACAATGCTTCTTGTTTTCTTATGAGCCCTATAAAATACCCTTAAACAATCAGTTATTTTACATCACAAAGAAATTTAAAAGATGAAGAAGTAGTGGAAATTTTTGACTTATAAAAATTATCAAATTCAATATACATACATGTACCGGTACATGTAAGAACACTAACAGAAATTATACCAATTAAGCAGCTTAATTATACTACCCAACAGATGCTAAATGCCTAGAATTACTGTAAGCCACTTTCTAATTACATGTACCGGTACTGTCATACTTGCATTAAATAATAAATCGCCTGTTAGTAAAATTTTATTTTATATACATTGTCAATGTACTTTACATGTTCATGTACCATACCATTATTTCAATATTGCTATTATTTATATGTAATAACCTATGCCATAAGATGTATGTCTTGTGCAAATAAAGAATAAATTCTCTTAAAAAAAAAAATACTGAGCATGCCCATTAATTAAGCTATGGTATCAGCAGCAGGGTGCATGCATTTGAAATTCAGAACATGATGATGTACTATATTTCTAATTTGTCTCAGCCTATAAAGGTTTTGGAGATTCAAAAATATAAAAAAAATTCATATAAACCCATGCCGGATTAAATGAATGGTCTTACATGGATTCAAGGATTCTCCTCTGAATTTTTTTTCAAATTTAGATAGGTTCCCCAATAAAGGTATAATAACTTTTATATGCATAAGCATATGTATATATATTTATATTGAAATTACACAAGAAAAATAATTTGTTTATGATTTAAAAACCAAATTAACCAATCAATATTAACCCCCCCACCCCCACCAGAGAGAGAGAGAAAAGGAGAGAGAGAGGAGAGAGGGGTGAAACAGTGATCTAGATCAACCAACAAAATGCCTATCATCCTGTTATATTCAGATTTCTGTACATCGATACTTTTGAATGAAATAAAATTTTGGTGGAATGAAATTCGTTAATCCGCCCCATGTTATGTAATATATTTAGCACTGCTGTCTCCAGAGGGCGCTTATCAGGAAAATGAAAGTAGAACGGTCATGGCCATTTTATTTGCTCCTTTTTTTCAGTGTTGGTTGTATCATGTATGGACAGTGGATGTATATAAGACATATCTTAGCTTGTACCTAACAGAGAATTATGTGAAATGGGAAACGTACCTGTTGTAGTTTGTTTGACAACCTTGGTTTGGTCGCAAAAATGGAGTTAGGAGCCATCTCTTTGAAGGATACCCGCTGTCCCCTAGCAAATGCGTGTGAAGAGGGATTCTGTTCTGGTCAAACAATGACTTGAGTCCACTCTCGTTCAAGATCCTTGAGTCATGTGTTGACCCTGGCCATTTCGCTACGACATCAATTATCTTGTGGAATGGATCAAAGACGACCTGTGTGTTGATGCTGTGGTAATGATGTCTGTTGACATACTCGTTTTCGTAGTCAGAAGGAGCGATAATTTGTACATGTGTGCCATCGATGGCCCCAACAATTCCAGGAAATCCGGCGATTTTGAAGAACTCTTCTTGATTTTTGCGAATTTCGTGAACATTAAGTGGGAATTTTATAAACTGGGCACAAATTTGTGGAGAAGAGAGACTTCTAAGAGTGGCAGTAATTGCCCTAGAAACGGTGGGCTGCGAGACACCCATGTCGTCTCCATTGCACAACTGCATTTTCCCTGTGGCTAGAAATCTCAGTGTTAGTAAAATTTTCTGCAGTGGAGAAATTGCACAGTTTCTACGTGAACCACTCATAAGTTCATTTCCAATCAACCCCTCTAAAAAGTGGATACCAGCGGAATCAAACCTATACCTCTCAACTAGTTCAGCGTCACTGTACTCTGCCAAAAGTCTTTTCTTTTTCGAAAACATCTTCTTTGTGCTCCGATGGCAGCCATTTTGATTTTGAACTTAAGTTTTTCTTAGAACTTTAAGACACCTCAAGAGGACTCTTAGATTTAAGTATTGCTTAAGATTTTTCTTAGGCATAAGTTGTTTTATGAATAAAACTTAAGTTAAAAACAAATTCTTAGCGTAACTTAACGAGGCCGAGTACAGAACGAGTACGCACGCTTTCGCGCAGCGTTTCATTTGTATTGTGACGTCATCTTTTTGCTTTGTTGATGCCATGGCGTGATAGTTTCAACTGCAGATATTCAGCGAAATTTGTTGAAAATAGCTCGTTTGATGTGTAAAATTGATATTATATTGTGGAATAAACATAAATGTCTCGAAGTATAAGCTATATTTGGGCTCGGGTCGAAACGTGAAGAAGGTTCAGCAAGCCTAACCCTCTGTCACGTTTTCTTAACCCGCCTAAATATCGCTTAATTCATTTATTTAAGTATGTATTTTATATTAATTACCCTTAATATGTGATGTTATATATTTATTTATTACTTAAATATGTCGTAATGTTTTAATAACACAATAAAGATCACAATTTCCGTCTTTGTCAAATAAAAAATAGCCATTATCTGACAAACTTGGAAATTGGGCGTACAAAAAATAACTTTGATAAGACCCCTGGAACAAACCAGGAGGTAAAAGGGTTTTTTTATTTGACAATTTGATGCCTTTTAGCAATAACTTTAATATGTAGAACAAAAAAAGAAATCCCTAGGGCAGAAGTTTAAAAAATGTGCAATTTTGGTACATTTCAAGCAAAATCCCATAGGGACCTATGTTAGAAATTAACAAACTTTGAGATGACCCCTTAAACAAACGGTGTGGTAAATGTCTTATTTTTTAATCTTAAAATAATAATTATATCACTAGAAATTCTTGTAAAAAATTTCATTCAAAAATCTAGGGCAGAAAAAATTAGACCCGGCCTCGTTAAGTATTTTTTATGAGTTTAAGTATTTTCTTACACTTAAGTACTGTTTAAGTATCTTTATGAATCCCAGCCCTGGTCTTAAGTCCAACTTTACCATGGCGAGAGCTAATACTTTAGTCCACCACCGAAGGCCGAGTATAATTCGAGTGTGCGCGACTTTTTTACTTTCATGCTGCCGTTAGTGCTGATTAAAAAAATCAAATAAAACACATCGGTAATATCAATGCGGTTTTTTTTTTAATCGGGTAAAAAGCTACTACATACAGCATCGTTCTCTGGTATTGTATAATTTGCAAGAAATCGAGAGAATATTAAGCACCAAAGGAAGCATGTACTTTATATGTATTATTTTTATTCAGAGTTAATTAATGAACGGCAATATAAACTGCGATATGCCAAATAAGGAGGAATGGGGCACTGAAAAAATTACTTTGATATGATCCTAGAACAAAATTTTAGCCAGATGATCAACATTAATAAAAATTCCATCTGGTGACATTTTACTGTAGTTTTCATGCATGTAAAAGAACAATACTGAATCTTTGGACAGAAAAACAAGAACTGCATGTAATAACTTATTTGGAGATAATGGTGATGCTTCGACCGTGTTCGAGATTAAGACTTTAGTGCCCAACCCCCCCATCCCCCCTGCGTACGCGCTTCAAGTCCTATTGATACCTTTTTCGTATCTTCTGTCTCCTTCTTCAGAGCATTTCAAACAGAGACATTCTTTCTTGAAACTAAATTTCAACCGTGTCTCTAAAATTGGATACCGCATATCATAGACATTTAATTTTCACATGGATGGTTCTGACCGCACGGACTTTCATTACCTGTTTTATGGTCATAAAGAGCATCTACTCTGTGTAAAGGTGCAAATATAGCGGTAAAAGAAGGAAAGATTTCTAGGACTGTAATATACTTCATGAAAATATTTAATCACAAAATTTTATCATTATTATATTTTAGACAACTCAGTTGGTCAAGCGGATTTAATCACTAAAACAAACTGTAAGACCACAAGTTGGTAAAAAAAAAACTTCTTAGATCTAATCGAGATATAGAATCGTAAATGTTTTGCATTTCATAACTGTTATATTTCATCGTATGATGATGAACTATGTGTAATCGTTAACTTTCTTAGGTCTATATTGTTTTTTATTCTTTGAATATTAGAACTATAATATAAATCACAATCGTAGTTGTATCGATAAATAAGCTAAGATATTAGAGAACATTAAGAACAAAATTATACATCTTTTTCCGAGAGTTCAAACGTTTACAACTGACGATCGTGAATGTCAATTTTACACGTATGATGTGGTAAAAGTTTTTACTTTGTATGGAATAAAATGTAAAAATTAAGATAGTGTTCACCTGTCCGAGAAAAGGAAGATTTTAAAACATACAGATAATTTAAAGCTACATAGTCCGATTTTTTTTGGCTATGGGAGTATCAAATATTTTTCTATACAGACCAAATTTATTAGACAAATGCCTATTTACACAAACAAAATCCGTCTTCTTTCAAAGTTTGTATTATTTAAAGTACATAAAAAATTTCTGTATGAGAAAACAAAAAACAAAACAAACCAACTCCATCTTGGGAATGTTTAGAAACGGGAACCGCTTGGTTTTGTTCCCGAATGATTGGGTTTATTCAACCCGCATGTGATGTATCGATTGTACATGTATACAAAACACTTCCCCAAATATTAGTGAATAAAATGTACCGACGTTTATTTTTGATTTGAATTTTTTTCAAAGTCGTAATACAACCATACCCGCCTTGACCTCAGCAGCGAATTTTATTATGAGACGAAAGAAATCAATACAATTTATGTCGTTTGTTTTTGTAAATAAATTGTGTACATCACTTTTTCAATAAAATATGGCTTAATGTACCTGGAAAACTACTGCAATGTCTATTATGATACTCATACTTAGCATAGCCATCGTATAAAATCGAACATAGCAGCTTTAAAAATTTCACGATAAGCCTATATATTATTCTATTTACGAAATCATTAAAGTCATTTGGGGTATTTTGAATAACAGTTTTTGTTCAACTTGATTGTAAAATATGTGTAAATACGCATGTTTAATACAGTTCGTTGTTTTGGTCCAACAGAAAGATCATACTCGTTCATGTGCGGACCTAGAAGGGGGTGCATGGACTATTCCTTCCACCTCTTGGGAAATCAAATTAAAAAGATTATATAGCAAAATTCCCGAAATAGGCCTCAAAACCCCTTTCCAACATTGGAAAACAAAATTATCCCTCGGACACCCCCTGGAAATGTTTTCTGGATCCGCGCATGCTGTAACAAACATACAATATATCAATTTTCTCGCTGAATAAAGCAATAGCATACAGTGTAATGAGAAATGAATATTGAGCAGCGTTTTCATCACATAAATTCTCTTTACTGAGGTTAGCGAGAATATTTTAATAACAAAATAATTTATTAATGTATGTCATTTCTTCTTTAAACTCTCTATATATAAATCACTGCATGGCGTTGGAAGCAATTTGAAAGTGAGTGGGGGGGGGGGGGGCTAGACTAATCCTAAAAAATATTGACAAGCAAAAAAAATGATAAAAAACTAATTCCCAAAATATCCGTGTGGGGGGGGGGGGGGGGGGGGGGTAGTACTATACCTATACTTCCAAAAAAAATCTTACCTACCAAAATAAAAAAAAATTCCCACATCATGAAATTCCTAATCCGGGGGGGGGGGGGGGGAATAGTATGCCTATGACTTCAACTTCTCAATAATTTAATCATTTCAAGGTAAATTTAGGAACAAATATGTTCCCTGCGAGAAAGAGTGGGGGGGGGGGGCTAACCTTCTATGATGCTATGTGCCTAATGGATAGGTCTAACTTTGCAAAAATGGTGGGGTGGGTGCTAAGCCCCCCTTAGCCCTCCCCCCTCCGATTCCGACGCCTATGTAAATTACATTGCAGGTGGTGACTGTTGGAGAGTTTCATTTGTTCGTGTTTTGTACATTGCAGTGCGATACACCACACTTTCTAAAACACGGAACGCGGGGTGATTCGAAATTTCCCCCAAATGACTTTACGAGCATAAACTTGGATGGACGTTTATGCTTGCGTGATTTCATAGAAATGATTATTAAAACGAACAAGGAATTGCTTACCAATCTAGCACTGTCATTCTTTGTCTGTCTGTCTGCATATCTAACACACAGTAAAAACCAATTCCTTTTGCGAATTTCTTAAACTGCATCATGATAAACCTTTACAGCTGCAGCCAGCAATACCTGCCTCTTGACCACTAACATATTTGCGTTATACTAATTAATTAGTTTTTGAAAATTATCCGCTATTAATGACAATGATTGTTACAAAAATATCGTATTAATGATGCATACAGGCTCTAAAACAATGTAAGTTGGTTATATAAAATCGCTTTAAAACATTTGGTGCTTTGCTTAATTAAGGTCTTCCGTTTCCAACGGAAGACCTTATTGTTTTCGTACGATTTCTTTTTCCCTATTATTATTAAGGTCTTCCGTTTCCAACGGAAGACCTTATTGTTTTCGTTCGGTTTCTTTTTCCCTATTATTATTATTTTTCTTTTTTTTTCTTACAAATTTTGTGCACGCGATTTCTCAAAACGGTTCAACTGATTTACATGAAACTTTCAGATCTGATAGATAATGATCGAAACCTTATAGGTTTTCGATTTTTTTGATGACGTCACTTCCGTTTTTGAGAAATTGACGTTTTAGCGGTTTTTAGAGGGGTCGATTGTCCCTCTAAGATCTCCTTAACTATTAAAGATATCGAGTTCAAATTTTCAGGGTTAGTAGACAAAAGATTGTAAATTTGTAATTTTATTTTCATTTTGATCTGTCTTGAAAGGCGCCGAAGCTCGCCTGGACCCGAAAATTGAGATGGAAAAAACGTCGTAATTTTTTCTGGTTTTCTTTAATTATCTCTTTTATGAAAAATATTTTGTTAAGACATGTAATGTAAAAAACGTTTCTATTTACATGACCTTTTCTTTAAAATCAAGAAAAAGGGGCTGGCCCCTCAAATAAGGGGTCCAAAGGGCTCTAAAGTCTTTAATCTGTAGCTCTTTACTGAGAGATATTTTGTTAAATGTTATAGAAGCAGATATGTTTATCTTACAGTTATGTATCCAAGCAATGTAATGATTTTGTCATGTATTACGTAATTAGGGGTTTTTAGGGGCCAAAAGTCCAAAATTTTGATCACCTATATCTCAAAAAGGACAAATATTTTGTAATGCAATACAGAAGAAAAGTTGTTTAAAATGATGTTCTTAACAATATGCAACCTTCAAAATATCGTCAAACGGCCCCTATAAGGGGATAAGGGATCGGCCCCTAAAACCTTCTTTCTCATATATCTCCAGAACGATAACGAATTTCTAAACACTTGTTGAACAAAATGTGTATAGAATTAGATGACCTTTTATATGATACCAAGAAAAAGGGGCTGGCCCCTTAAATAAGGGAACCAAATGGCTCTAAAGTATTTTACATATATCCTTTTACTCAGGGATATTTCGTTAAATGTTATAGAAGCAAATATGTTTATCTCACAGTTTTGTATCTAAGTAATGTAAGGATTTTATCATGTGTTATGTAATTAGGGGTTTTTAGGGGCCAAAAGTCCGAAAATTTTATCACCCATATCTCAGAGAGGAAAAATATTTTGAAATGCAGTATAGAAGAAAAGTTGTTCAAAATAATGTTCTCAACGAAATGCAACCTTCAAAATTTTGTCAATTGGCTCCTATAAGGGGATAAGGGATCGGCCCCTAAAACCTTCTTTCTTATATATCTCCAGAACTTTAATGAATTTCTAAACACATGTTGAACAAAACGTGTTTAGAATTAGATGACCTTTCAAATGATATCAAGAAAAGGGGGCTGGCCCCTTATATAAGGGAACCAAATGATTCTAAATTCTTTTACATATATCCTTTTACTCAGGGATATTTTGTTAAATGGTATAGAAGCAAATCTATTTATATTACAGTTATGTATCTAAGTAATGTAAGGATTTTATCATGTGTTATGTAATTAGGGGTTTTTAGGGGCCAAAAGTCCGAAAATTTGATCACCCATATCTCAGAAAGGAAAAATATTTTGAAATGCAGTATAAAAGAAAAGTTGTTCAAAATAATGTTCTCAACGAAATACAGCCTTCAAAATTTCGTCAAACGACTTCTATATTGGGATAAGGGATCAGCCCCTAAAATCTTCTTTCTCATATATCTCCAGAACGATAACGAATTTCTAAACACTTGTTGAACAAAATGTGTATAGAATTAGATGACCTTTCAAATGATATCAAGAAAAAGGGGCTGGCCCCTTAAATAAGGAGACCAAAGGGCTCTAAAGTCTTTTATCTGTAGCCCTTTACTGAGAGATATATGTGAAAAGTTTTAGAAGAAAATATGTTTACCTTACAGTTATGTATCCCAGCAATGTAAGGATTTTATCATGTGTAACGTAAATAAGGGTTTTTAGGGGCCAAAGGTCCCAAAATTTGATCAACCATACCTCAGAAAGGACATTTTTTTTTAAATGCAGTATAGAAGAAAAGTTGTTCAAAATAATGTTCTTAACAATATGCAACCTTAAAAATTTCGTCAAACGGCCCCTGTAAGGAGTTAAGGGATCGGCCCCTAAAACCTTCTTTCTCATATATCTCCAGAACGATAACGAATTTCTTAACACCTGTTGAACAAAATGTGTTTAGAATTAGATGACCTTTCATATGATGAAAAGGGACTGGCCCCTTAAATTAGGGAAGCAAAGGGCTCTAAAGTATTTTACCTATATCCTTTTACTCAGAGCCATTTTGTTAAAGGTTATTAAAGCTTACAGCATAATGATTTTCTCATCTTTTCTATCTTAATTGGAAGAGTGCAAGTATTTAAAAAAGCAATGTCAGAGAACTTATAAAAAGAGATACCAAAAAATATTAGTACTCCACTCCTTTTTTCATATCATGTTTTGTTGTCGAAAATCAAAGTCAATGACGTCACATTTCCTTATAATAATCGTACGGAAGACCTCCTCGTTGCTCGCAACGAGATCGTTTCTAGTTATTAAGGTCTTCCGTTTTCCAACGGAAGACCTTATTGTTTTCGTTCGGTTTCTTTTTCCCTATTATTATTATTATTTTAATTTTTTTTCTTACAAATTTTGTGCACGCGATTTCTCGGAAACGGCTCAACCGATTTTCATGAAACTTTCAGATCTGATAGATAATGATCGAAACCTTATAGGTTTTTTATCATATTGATGACGTCACTTCCGTGTTTGAGAAATGGACGTTTTAGCGATTTTTAGAGGGGTCGCTTGTCCCTCTACGTTCTCCTAAACTATAATCGATATTGAGTTCAAACTTTCAGGTATAGTAGACAAAATATTGTAGATTTGCAATTTTATTTTCATTTTGATCTGACTTGAAAGGCCCTGAAGCTCGCCTGGACCCGATAATTGAGATGGAAAAAACGTCGTAATTTTTTGTGGTTTTCTTTGATTATCTCTTTTCTAAAAAATATTTTGTCAAGACATGTAATGTAAAAAAAGTTTCTATTTACAAGACCTTTTCTTTGAAATCAAGAAAAAGGGGCTGGCCCTTCAAATAAGGTCACAAAAGGGATCTAAAGTCTTTAATCTGTAGCCCTTTACCGAGAGATATTTTGTGAAAGGTTATAGAAGCAAATATGTTTATCTCACAGTTATGTATCCAAGCAATGTAATGATTTTAGTATGTGTTACGTAATTAAGGGTTTATAAGGGCCAAAAGTACAAAATTTCGATCACCCATATCTCAGAAAGGAAAAATATTTTGTAATGCAATACAGAACAAAAGTTGTTCAAATTAATATTTTTAACAATATGCAACCGTCAAAATTTCGTTAAACGGCCCCTATAAGGAGATAAGGGATCGGCCCCTAAAACTTTCTTTCCAATATATCTCCAGAACGGTAACGATTTTGTGAACACTTGTTGAACAAAAATTGTTTAGAATTATATGACCTTTCATTTAATATCTAGAAAAAGGGGCTGGCCCCTTAAATAAGGGGACCAAAGGGATCAAAAGTCTTTAATCTGTAGCCCTTTACTGATAGATATTTTGTAAAATGTTATAGAAGCAAATATGTTTATCTCACAGTTATGTATCCAAGCATTGTAATGATTTTGTTATGTGTTGCGTAATTAAGGGTTTTAAGGGGCCAAAAGTCCAAAGTTTTGATCACCCATATCTCAGAAAGGAAAAATATTTTGTAATGCAATACAGAACAAAAGTTGTTCAAATTAATGTATTTAACAATATGCAACCTTCCAAATTTCGTTAAACGGCCCCCTAAAAGGAGATAAGGGCTGGCCCCTAAAACCTTCTTTCTCATATATCTCCAAAACGGTAACGAATTTCTAAACACTTGTTGAACAAAATTTGTTTAGAATTAAATAACCTTTCGTTCGATATCAAGAAAAAGGGGCTGGTCCCTACAATGAGGGGACCAAAAGGCTAGAAAGTCTTTTATCTACAATCCTTTATTGAGAGATATTTTGTGAAATTTTATAAAAGCTAATGTGTTTATCCTACAGTTATGTATTCAAGCAATGTAATGATGTTATAATGTGTTACGTAATTAAGGGTTTTTAGGGGCCAAAAGTCCAAAACTTTGATCATCCATATCTCAGAAAGGAAAAATATCTTGTAATGCAGTACAGAAGAAAAGTTGTTCAAAATGATGTTCTAAACAAAATGCAACCTTCAAAATTTCGTCAAAAGGCCCCTAAAAAGAGATAAGGGATCGGCCCCTAAAACTTTCTTTCTCATATATCTCTAGAACGGTAACGAATTTCTAAACACTTGTTGAAAAATGTTTTCAGAATTAAATGTCCTTTCATTTGAATCCAAGAAAAGGGGACTGGCTCCTTAAATTAGGGGATCAAAGAGCTCTAAAATCTTTTATCTATAGCCCTTTAATAAGAGCCATTTTGTGAAAGGTTATTAAAGCTAGATTAGGTATAACACGTTTATATATCCTAACAATATAATGATTTTCTCTTGCGTTACCCAATTAGGGTTTTTAGGGACCAGAGGTAAACAAGTTTGACCTTTTTTATCTTAATTCAAAGAAATGCAAGTATTTAAAAAAGCAAGAGAACTTATAAACAGCGATACAATAAAGCATTAGTTCTTCACTCCTTTTTCCATAACATGTTTTGTTGTCGAAAATCAAAGTCGATGATGTCTTATTTCATTCTACAAATCGAACGGAAGACCTCCTCGTTGCTCGCAACGAGATCGTGTCTAGTTATTTTTCTTTTTTTTTCTTACAATTTTTGTGCACGCGATTTCTCAGAAACGGCTCGACCGATTTTCATGAAACTTTCAGATCTGTTAGATAATGATCTAAACCTGATAGGTTTTTTATTATATTGATGACGTCACTTGCGTTTTTGAGAAATTGACGTTTTAGCGATTTTTAGGGGGGTTGCTTGTCCGTGGAACTTCTCATAAACGATAAAAGATATCGAGTTCAAACTTTCAGGGATGGTAGACAAAAGATTGTAGATTTGTAATTTTATTTTCATTTTGATCTGGCTTGAAAGGCGCGGAAGCTCGCCTGGACCCGAAAATTGAAATGAAAAAAACGTCGTAATTTTTTGTGGTTTTCTTTGATTATCTCTTTTCGGAAAGATATTTTGTTACAACATGTAATGTAAAAAAAGTTTATATTTACAAGTCCTTTTATTTGATATCAAGAAAAAGGGGCTGCCCCCTCAAAAAAGGGGACCAAAGGGCTCTAAAGTTTTTAATATGTAGCCCTTTACTGAGAGATATTTTGTGAAATGTTATAGAAGCAAATATGTTTATCTCACAGTTATGTATCCAAGCAGTGTAATGATTTTGTTATGTGTTACGTAATTAAGGGGTTTTAGGGGTCAAAAGTCCAAAATTTTGATCATCCATATCTCAGAAAGGAAAAATATTTTGTAATGCAGTACAAAAGAAAAGTTGTTCGCAATGATGTTTTTAAAAATATGCAACCTTCAAAATTTCGTTAAACGGCCCCTAAAAGGAGAAAAGGGTCCGGCCCCTAAAACCTTCTTTCTCATATATCTCCAAAACGGTAACGAATTTCTAAACACTTGTTGAACAAAATTTGTGTAGAATTAAATTACCTTTTATTTGAAATCAAGAAAAAGGGGCTGGCCCCTCAAATTAGGGGACCAAAGGGCTCTAAAATCTTTAATCTGTAGCCCTTTACTGAGAGATATTTTGTGAAATATTATAGAAGCAAATGTGTTTATCTTATAGTTCTGTATTCAAGCAATATAATGAATTAATCATGTGTTACGTAATTAAGGGTTTTTAGGGGCCAAAAGTCAAAAAATTTGATAACCCATATCTCAGAAAGGAAAAATATTTTGTAATGCTGTATAAAAGAAAAGTTGTTCAAAATGATGTTCTCAACAAATTGCAACCGTCAAAATTTCGTTGAACGGCCCTTAAAAGAAGATAAGGGACCGGCCCCTAAAACTTTCTTTCTCATATATCTCCAAAACGGTAACGAATTTCTAAACACTTGTTGAACAAAATTTGTGTAGAATTAAATGACCTTTTATTTGAAATCAAGAAAAAGGGGCTGGCCCCTCAAATTAGGGGACCAAAGGGCTCTAAAGTCTTTAATCTGTAGCCCTTTACTGAGATATATTTTGTGATAGATTATAGAAGCAAATGTGTTTATCTTATAGTTCTGTATTCAAGCAATGTAATGATTTAATCATGTGTTACGTAATTAAGGGTTTTTAGGGGCCAAAAGTCCAAAATTTTGATCACCCTTATTTCAGAAAGGAAAAATATTTTGTAATGCAGTATAAAAGAAAAGTTGTTCAAAATGATGTTCTCAACAAATTGCAACCGTCAAAATTTCGTTGAACGGCCCTTAAAAGGAGATAAGGGACCGGCCCCTAAAACCTTCTTTCTCATCTATCTCCAAAACGGTAACGAATTACTAAACATGTGTTGAACAACATTTGTTTAGAATTTAATGACATTTCATTCCATATCAAGAAAAAGGGGCTGGCCCCTAATAAAAGGGGACCAAAGGGCTCTAAAGTCTTTAATCTGTAGCCCTTTACTGAGAAATATTTTGTGAAATATTATAGAAGCAAATGTGTTTATCTTATAGTTATATATTCAAGCAATGTAATGATTTTATCATGTGTTACGTAATTAAGGGTTTTTAGGGGCCAAAAATTTTCTAAACACTTGCTGACAAAATGTGTTCAGAATTAAATGTCCTTTCATTTGAATCCAAGAAAAAGGGACTTGCCCCTTAAATTAGGGGATCAAAGAGCTCTAAAATCTTTTATCTATAGCCCTATAATGAGAGCCATTTTGTGAAAGGTTATTAAAGCCAGATTAGGTTAAAAAAGCAAGAGAACTTATACAAAAACAATACAATAAATCATTAGTACTCTACTCCTTTTCCATAACATGTCGAAAATCAAAGTCGAAGATGTCATATTTCATTCTAAAAATCGAACGGAAGACCTCCTCGTTTCCAACGGAAGACCTTCTTGTTATTGCTTTGTTTCTTTTTCACTATTATTTTTATTCTTTTTTTTTTTCTGTCACGTTTTCTCAAAAATGCTTTAGCCGATTTTCATGAAACTTTCAGATCTACTTCATGACAAAATTTGTAAAAAAATTACGAGAGCTTTTTTTGGTCGTCACTTCCGGTACCGAGATATTAAAGATTTTACGTTTTTGCTTGTTCACGACTTTTCTCAAAAAGTATTTAAGATAGAACCTTCAAATTTTCAGAGATGGTAGAGAGTGAACGACCGCAGTGCCCTTCGCACATCTGAACGTCCTCCGTCACTTCCTGTTGTCACCGGAAGGAAATGAAAAACCTTAATTTTTCAATTTTTTAAACTTGAATTTTATTTATGTTTTTATTCGATAGAGACGTCTAAAACACTTCAGAATCTAAAATTCGTTTTAAAATCGATCCAAGCATTCCTGAGATTTTGAGCTCAAAAGTTCTGAAGCGAGAGTCCGCGTAGCTCAGTCGTTATAGTGTTGGACTTGTGCCCAGGCGACCCGGGTTCCGTCCCCGAGTGCCGATTATTTTTTCTTCCCTAATTTTGTTTTCTTTAACGATTTTATCTTTAAAATGGTGGTTTTTATTGTTTTCCGTTTTATTTTTATCATAAATAAAAATAACAACAGCTTTATTAGTACAAATATAGTTCTCGTTTCTGTCAGCAGTTTGCTTAATTCAGACGCTCGTCGCATCGCCGGCATCAAAGACATGCCGCCGAAGCGCCCCTGCAGTACGACCGCATTAGAGTTCACTGGGTCGCTTTGCCGGTATCAAAGAAATGCCGCAATCTCCATGATTGTATGCACACAACATTTAGCAATACACCAACGATATTCTACATGGCTTTAAAAGCAGGACTGATTAGTATTTATTCACATAACTATATAGATACACGCATGCATGTATCCATGCGTTTATTGACATATGTTGCTTATATATTGATTTCCTGAACACTATAAAACACTATGAAATCTCTCTCTCTCTCTCTCTCTCTCTCTCTCTCTCTCTCTCTCTCTCTCTCTCTCTCTCTCTCTCTCTCTGACAACCGGGTGACTGCGATACGGTGTGAAAACTGACCACCCTTGTATCTGTGTTTGGGCCTATGTATTAACAGATGTAAACACTGATCGTTGATATACACTGTTGAAACAAAGAGTCTAATTTTTCACTTTTGATTTATAAAAATCATTACGGCAGGGTGGATTGGGATTATTATCATTTACAATCAGTCTTATAAAGTTTAGATTTATTTACAAAAGTCTATAAACATGTACGTGTTCGCCCAAAAGCGGGATTAGTGACTCAGTAGCGGGGTCAATAATTCTCTCTCTCTCTCTCTCTCTCTCTCTCTCTCTCTCTCATTATAGCTAGATAAACAATGAATGTGCATATCCGTATAAATTAGCCTAGCGAGCATTTTTATATGGGTATAATATGTGTATTAATTTATTAAATCGGAATTTGAATTTATTATTCTCCCCTGGGAAAAAAACCCCGTTTCAAAATCGCCCTCATTTGGTTTCAGACTTTTGACGAGTCATCAGACAATATGCTTTGCCCTGCGTATAATCTCTCTCGGATGGGGATCCGATTACTATTGATGAAATAAAATCACTATTATTGATGAAATAAGATGTTTTTCTATTAACTTATATAGCAAATTAAAAATGCTGAGATGGATTGAAAATACGCTTCATATATCAGACGTCCGCGTCAATTTGTTCCCGCCCATTTCAAACGTTTTGACCTGTTGCATTCATCTCCATGTACCTAATGTTAATGCTATACATATATTAGAATAAAAGTAAATATCAAAGAAAAAATCATAATTAAGATTTTGAGATTTTTAAATTTCAAATCAATGGTACAGTGGCTTATACAGCGCTTATACATTGTTCTAACATATGTATTTTGTTTAGAAATTGTGTAATATGTGATATTTAGAATTCTACGTTTAATATAGAAGTCACCGACCCCCCCCCCCCAATTCATAAAATCATTTAGTTTTTCTGGTCCGATTTTACTTGATCTTTGATCTTTGGCCTTTAATTTCAACTAAGTACCATTCTAGATTACTGTACTAATTATAATTAATTATATTACAAATTATACTAATTATAGCAGAAGTTGAAAAACACTCTTCAATTAAGATTTAGACAAAAACAGTCTTTTATTATTAGGGTCTTCCGTCTTCAGTGGAAGACCTTTCTATTCTTATTGGTTTTAGGGTCTTCCGTTTACAAAGGAAGACCCTCTTTTATTTCTTCGCTTTCTTTTTATTACAGGTATTAGACCTGTTATTAAGTCAAAAGACCTCTTATTTAATATGAAATAAAATGGGACTGGTCCTTAAAATTAAGGATCCTACAGGGTGGATAATCCTTCATCCATCGCTCTTTTAGATCACATCTGCATTTCCTGATATGTTCCGTTGATGAAGATAAAAGGCAAGGTCATTTCCTCTTCTAAAAATCGGACGGAAGACCTCCTCGTTGCTCGCAACGAGATCGTATCTAGTTACACATATAGTTTAATGTTAATCTAATATGGTTTGTACATGGTCAGTAAATCCCATACGGTGCGAAGCCGAATGAAGATGTTTTAAAAATAAATGTCCAAATTATTCGTGGGAAAAACTTAGTTATTGCTATTTAGACCATATACTTTCGTGATAATCCCGCCCCATCAGTTCCATTTTTCACAATTTGAGGGAATTTCTGGTGTGAAAAACATGATTAAGTTTGCATTGCATGTCATTAGGTTATCAAAAAAAGAAATCCGATAATTTATGATTTTTTTAAGTCAACCTACTTAAACTCTCTCTCTCTCTCTCTCTCTCTCTCTCTCTCTCTCTCTCTCTCTCTCTCTCTCTCTCTCAGGAATAAGATAACTTTTTTATCGTGAAATTTATGTCTCAAAGAAATAAGAGATATATGCATTATATCTTATAGAACTATATGTAATTTCAATGATAAAAAATTCACATGTATGCGTGGATTATAATTAAGATTGACAGGATAAGAACGTGATTATTTTAAAAACTGCACGTATTTGTTAAAGATTGGGAACATGCATCATTAATGAAGTAATTCATATTTTTTGAAAGACGTGGTTTTCTTTACATTTCTTTTTCATTTGGCGACGCTTAAAAAGAAAGAAAAAAAAAAGAATGGCGTAACGTCTTATTTGAAATGACAGAGAAAAAGATAAAAAGCCATTGTTTTCGATAATAACATTAGAAATTATTGATTAAACACAAAACTGCATCCCGCAACGCTAAAAAATGGTACGGCGCGTTGTGTCAGATTGTTACGTTAAAACATGAATTTGATAACGTCATGCTTGGCACTGAAGCGTAATAACGTCTTTTTTGACGTGGCAGCGAAAGGGATAGTATAGACAATGAAGACAAGCGTAAAGTTCATCAATTGTTTTATTCTATATATTTTGGCGATTATGGCCACGACCTACATAATATAATCTATATAAAATTCACATGTATTTTTGTATACAATGTTGCAACATATATCCTTATCCTTATAACATATTGACCCTTATAATACTCATCCTTATATCCTTATCCTTATATCCTTATAACCTTATAAACATTATCCTTATAACCTTATAAACCTTATCCTTATAACCTTATCCTTATAGAAGTTTTACAATACTTTAAAACGCGTCTCGATTAAGCGCTACCTTATTATGACATGTAGACCTGTCGTGACGAAATAAAAAAGAAAAAGGTCTTTAAACTATTGTTATTCAAAGATGAGCAGCAAGTCTCTTCAAAATGTCACTTACTAATCACTGCAAGTCTCTGCACAAAGGCACTCACTGATTACACACTTAAACTGCTGCTTTCATCGTCCTGGCTATCTGAAAATAGCATTAAAACTACGGCAGAAAATGAGCGCATGACATAATTGATACAGTTTATATGAAACATTAAATAACATTTTCAATATTATGAATCAATTCATATCAAGATATACATATAACTACTATTAAAAATGGGGTTAGGGAGGGTGAGATAAAATTGCACCCACCTCTCGAATTCAACAGCTAGGAGTGTGATGACGTCACATATAAACAGAACGACGTCATGTATGGTATGTCATTACGCGCAAAAAATTATGGCGCTAATCATGAATCAAGCCAAAATATAATATTGCTATAATAATTTGATTTATTTTACATTCTTAATAAATCTTATTAATGTCCTTCTAGATACATGTAAATTTCAAGTTTAAAGAAATCATATCGTGTTTAAGGGGTTTTACAATGCCAGGTAAATGCATACGTTGAATTTAGTGCAACATCTTGGTTTAACGTAGCTCGCGGGTTTGCTGACGTCACAATAGGATTCGACGTAAAGAATTGACCGTCAGAGCAAACTCATACATTTCTTTTAGAAATAACAAATGTTCTTTAGAAACATAAAATGAAATTTTTTAAAAAGATAAATTGCAGTTATACAAACATGTATAATTACCAAGTGCTAAAAATTTAAAGATGACATACATTGTCGCATTGAGTTCTCTAAGGTATGAGTGTGCGTTGGAACTCTTTAATCTAATTTATGTTTAGACAAGTACATTGTAAATAAGTTGAACCGTATGCATCAACTTCGCTCGTTTCACAAATATGAATTCTGTATTTTCAAATACCGATCTAACTATTAAAATTATTTTCGCTTTAGCTAGTTATCGAATGCGATTACAAACTTATTTATATGTCAATACTTGTATGATAATTATTTTTGCATTGAATGCATGACTGACTCATTGAAAAGAAAAGTTTCTTCTCTTCACAACCTAACATTTATTTCCTTTATGCATTCGAAAACATTCATAATAATGTTAATTAGGTTTGCATGTTCTAATATGTGTTAATTAGCTAGTCTGGTCAACCAGCGCATTTTCATATTTGGTTCTCAGACCAAAGAAATTAATGACGTCGGGCTAACGTCGTGATAAAAATATAGGATTTTGTGAAATCTTTTAAATCTTTAAAGTTGTTTTACGAAAAATTGGCCGAGAACACATATTGATTTTTTTTTTATGAATTGATTCAAAATTATCTCTTCTGTTATTGTGTTGAGTAAAATTAAGTTCGTCTAGATCGTTTAAAAGTTTGGAGCATAGTTTTGAAATGCGGTTTTCGACTAAGATATGCATTTTACTATATATTTCATTGAAATGGCGTTGCTTGATTCTATCAGCGACACTGTGTTTGAATCACGATAACATTATTACTACGCAGACGAATCTCAAATAAATTTTAGAAATAAATCTCTGAAACCTATCAATCACGCGGACAAATTTTCAGGGTAGGTTTTCTCGCAAGCAGTAAACCCGCGAGCTACCTTAAATGGTCGAAGGAACTTTGCACCAAAAAAATCAATAATAGATCGACTTCAGATAACCTTCAGTATAGTGGTTTAAAGTTTAAAATATTCGCACCTGCGCAGTTAAGGTGTACTTTTGACTCGAAATGGAAGAAGATTAAACCGTTATAAGTCAGTAAGAGCTTAATCATACCGGAATAATTGCTTATTATTGTACATTGTACATGTAATAGTGGAATCAGTATTCAATCATGAACAAATGTATATAATATGCATGGTTCTGATATGTATAACAATTCAAAAATTTTACTTTCGGTTTGATTTCATTTTAGTATCATCTCTCTACATTTGATTTTAGTTGAAGAATAAATGTCTATGAAAAATTTCTTAAATACATTTGAGTGATAAGCAATCGATTTCTTATTGTTCACAAAATCCATTTTCGTTTTATGTAGAAATGTGTAAACACCAAAGCACCAATGGTGTATTGTAATGAACTATGAACGCACCGTTCACATTTCTACCTGTGGTTTCCATTTTTGATATACCACTGGTGCATTTGAATGACAACAGTACCAATTTACCAATTGTACTAATAAATCCTGAATAGGTTTGAAATACAAATGTTATTGATGTGACCAGTGTTACCTTTGGGAACCCAAGTAAAAACGTTGCTAAGATCACAGTCTTACATGTCAAATAATATTCACATTTTTGCTGTCAAGAACCAACTGATCAACAACAAAATTTTTATCATATATTGCATCCCAGTAGTCACAGAGGAACGTTTAAGTTTTGATTTTTGCCGCCATGTCTAGTACGTGTTATGACGTCATTTACCAATACTTTCCACACTCTACGTCTCTGCAGATAAAATGTCATTAGCAAAAAATTATTGGTTCCATTGACATGCCAATTGGTACTTAATTCTGACACACTGACTTTTGTCTACAAACGATGGAACTATTTACGCACCTAAAAGTTCTTAACTTGGTGTACCATACATGTAAATGTAAAATAACAATTTTGTCTTTAAATTCTTATCACTTATTCCCTATTAACAAGTTTGACATAACAAAAACAACCCGTATTTTTTTTTTTACACACTCTCAACACAAAAGACAATTACTTGCATTATATCCTGTTAAAATTACAATAGTAGTACGACTTAAAATCAACAAAAACTCATCGTGTTGCTCACTGATATGTCGAGTCAAAGATTTGTTTCTGTTTTACCATTAAACTTTTTTAAATAAAAATTATTAAATTAACATTGATTACATGTCAATATGACAGGAAACCAAACCGTAACATTGCTTCACTTAACTTTTTTTTTTCTTTTTTGATTATATTTATGAAAAAATACCTACATGCAATGAGGTAAGAAATCAGAAACTATTACAGGACCTATATAACAATTTTTTTGTAAAAAATATTAAAATGGTTAAAATATTTTTTTTCAAAACTTTCGATTCAAATTATAAGTGGCATGGGGGAGACGGTTAATGCAATTACACATCGATTTATAAATATTTTTAACTTTTTTAGCAGGTTATAATGACTTCTTGGATCCGTGCATCACTGATATTACTACCAATTCTAGGACAGGTAATATACTTGATATGTGCCGAATTGTATCATACATGTACTTGTGTGTAAAACACTATGCCGTGTAAACGTATTCCACAAGTGACTAGAAACCTACTTCCTCTACCCCTCCCACCCAATTTAGACAGGTTCTTTAGATGGATCGAGAGTGGTTTTGTCTCAAGCAGCTTTGATTTATATACGATTGATTTTTTACTAGGTGTGTAGAGGTGAGTTCAAATATTGTCAAGAAGCCGTAGATAATATGGAAAGCGTTACATCCTGTCCAACGTCCAAAAAAGAGTGGGAAAGCGCTGCCAATAGAAAGCACTGTCAATTAACGGCAGCCCAGCAAAAGTGTTCAGAACCTGAAACGTTTGTATATCATTGTGTAATTAACGGATATGGAAATGAAACTCTAGAAGTATGTGCACCACGAAGACTTATGATAGGTAATGTATTCAATTTGAAAACAAAGCATGCATGGTTTTATTTTTTTAGATGAACGTTTTTACAATCATTCTTCATGAATCAGTTTTGTTCTTCTTCGGCATTTTAGGATATTGCACAGAGTTTAATGTTGCTGGGGGAGTTATTCAAAGTCATGTTTCAGCACCATGCAACAAAACATCAGTTCTAGCATGTGATAACGTCTACTACTCTACACGTGCATATAAATGTGAGAATATATAAATTAATGCTTAAATTTTACCTTTTTTAGAATAAGATAAAATAAGTGTACTCGAGAATCTTTCATTTTACATCTTTTACAATTTCAATAATCTTGTACAATTAAATGACAATGATATAAAATATAAGTTTACTTTGAAAAAGTAATGATAAACTCATAGTCTATTCTTGTACTAAATGATTATATAAAACAAATTGTAGATCCTGGTTGCTATGACATTGTTTACAGAAAACAAGCAATAAGATCAACAACAATAGCGATGCCAGATAAAACAACAAGATCGGATCAATCGAAAAACAGGTATACATTGTAAGATTTTTGAATTTCTTATCGCATTTTCATTTAACTTATTTTATTTTTGTTTGCAGTTTTGCTTGTCAGATGATGGTTATTAAGTTGAATTAAAAGATTGAAAAATGTTAAAACTTCATGATCATCTGCACTGAAATTTAGGAACACGCAGATCACTGTTGCAGTAGTTGTCGCTGCCACAGTGTTGATTGTCTTTAGTATTGCTATTGCAGTCATTGGAGTGCTCGTTTTAAAAAGTAAGTCCTTAGTAAATTACTTTTAATAAAGTGTTCCTTATTGAGATTGTTATAAGGTATTTAATCATTAATTTTTTTTTCTAAATTAGGACGCAAAACGAGAACACCTGATGTTATGGACAATAAAGAAATGGAGACCTTGATAACAGGTATTGATGACAATAGAAAAGGTATTCTAAGATAAGGCATAATGCCTGCACCTTAAATACCAATTACCTGCCGACTTATTTTTTATTTCATTTCCATTTCCTCATTTAGTTTAGGAATTATTGCCTGTTTTACTTTTTTAGATGATGAGCTTTCGTGCAGAGTGTCTTTGATTGTTTTTTTTTTTAAATTCAACGTCAGTTTGCTTGTTTTTATTATATAAGGCATCTTTATATTCAGGCCTCCCAAAGTTTGAGGATCAGAATAAAGTGATAGAGGAAGAAAATGAGGACCCGTATGTAAGTGAAAAACATAACGATGATTTATGTAGCGCCATAAAAATTTTCAAAAAGTGATTTTGTCCAGGACTTTTCTAGTAAACGGTTGTTTATAAAGACTTGAAATTTTCTGTGATTGTAAATCTGCGGATTTACTTATGGCATTTGACCAAAAAAATGTATTTTATCACTTCCAGTCGAAACCGGAAGTGAAACAAATTTTTCGAAAAAATGAATTTTCTGATCAAATCGAAAAAGAATATGTGTTTTGTAGAGCTTTTTAAGCTGAATCTAACACTGAAAGCCGTTTTAAAATCGGACGATGCATTACAGAGATATCGGGGTTTAAAAATTGATTTTTCCGGAAATTTTGATTCCGCGGCCTTGGTTTAAAAAATAGCGTAATGTTCAAAGTAAAATTAACTCGTACCAAAAATAATTGCTAAGTCGTACCTGAACACATTCGGATTTTTTTTGTTCAGTCCTTCTTAAGATCGGAAAGGTTTTTGTTAAGTCGTACTTAAAATCATTCGTATTTTGTTAAGTCGTACCAGGAATATTCGATTTTTTTCATATTTTTATTTTAGTTACTCTTGTTATTGGTTTAAGAGCTCTGCTTCTTACAGGAACTTCCAGCTTTACTTCCGACATTAACGGAAGACCCACTCGTTGCTTTGCAACGAGCTTTGCTCTAGTTATTCTTGTTTTTTTTTTTCCTTACGCATTTTTGTGCAGGCGATTTCTCGGAGATGGCTCAATTGATTTTCATGAAACTTTCAGATCTGACAGATATTTATTTGAACTAAATATATATTTTTTTATTTTGATGACGTCACTTCCGTTCTTGAGATAATGACGTTTTAGCGATTTTCAGAGGGTCGGATTGTCCAGGGATCTCCTCCTAAACGGTAAAAGATATTGAGTTCAAACTTTCAGGTATTATAGACAAGAGATTATAGATGTGCTATTTGGCATTCATATTTGTCATGCTCAAACGGCGTTAAAGCTCGCCTGGTCCCGAAAATTGAGACTAAAAAACGTCGTAATTTTTCATGGTTTTCTTAGTTTATCTTTTTTCTGAAAAATATTTTGTTAACACATGTAATGCAAAAAAAGTTTATATTTACAAGACCTTTCATTTGATATCAAAAAAAGGGGGCTGGCCCCTCAAATTAGGGGACCAAAGGGCTCTAAAGTCTTTCATCTGTAGCCCTTTCCTGAGGGATATTTTTTGATTAGTTATAGAAGCAAATATGTGGATTTTACAGTTATGTATCCAAGCAATGTAATGATTTTATCATGTGTTAAGTAATTAGGAGTTTTTAGTGCCAAAGGTCCAGAATTTTGATAACATTTATCTTCGAAAGGAAAAATATTTTGAAATGCAGTATAGAAGAAAAGATGCTCAGAATGATGTATAAAATCATATGCAATTTTCAAAATTTCGTTTAACGGCCCCTATAAGGAGTTAAGGGATCGGCCCCTAAAATGTTCTTTCCCATATATCTCAAGAACGGTAACGGATTTCTAAACAGTTGTTGGACAAAATGGGTTTTGATGTAAAAGACATTTAATTTGATAATAAGAAAAAGGTGCTGGCCCCTCAAATTAGGGGACCAAAGGGCTCTAAAGTCTTTCATCTGTAGCCCTTTCCTGAGGGATATTTTGTGAACAGTTATAGAAGCAAATATGTGGATTTTACAGTTATGTATCCAAGCAATGTAATGATTTTATCATGTATTACGTAATTAGGGGTTTTTAGTGCCAAAAGTCCAGAATTTTGATAACGTTTATCTTCGAAAGGAAAAATATTTTGAAATGCAGTATAGAAGAAAAGATGCTCAGAATGATGTATAAAATCATATGCAATTTTCAAAATTTCGTTTAACGGCCCCTATAAGGAGTTAAGGGATCGACCCCTAAAATGTTCTTTCCCATATATCTCAAGAACGGTAACGGATTTCTAAACAGTTGTTGGACAAAATGGGTTTTGATTTAAAAGACATTTAATTTGATAATAAGAAAAAGGGGCTGGCCCCTAAAATTAGGAAACTAAAGGGCTCTAAAAATTTTCATCTGTAGCTCTTTACTGAGGGAAATTTAATGAAAGGCTTTAGCAGCAAATATGTTTATCTTGCAGTTATGTATCCAAGTAATGTTATGATTTATTCATGTGTTTTGGAATAAAGATTTTTTAGGGGTCAAGAGTCCATAAACTATGACCACCTATATATCAAAAAGAAATATATTTTGAAATGCAGTGTAGAAGAAAAGATGCTCAAAATGATGTACTTTACAAAATGCAACCTTGAAAATTTGGTTCAGCGGCTCCAAAAAGGAGGTAAGGGACTGGCCCCTAAAACTTTTTTTCTCAGATATCTCAAGAACGGTGACGAATTGATAAACACTTGTTGAACAAAGCTCTTATCCTAAAAAACAAAATAGTATCTGGCCCTTAGAATGTAGACCCCGTTTTTCTATTCTAAATCATGTTTAGCTGTTAAATAGCAAAATCAAGATCGAACATGTATCTCAAATGCAAAAAATCAGACGGAAGACCTCCTCGTTGCTCGCAACGAGATCGTGTCTAGTTATTATTTTTTTTCTTCCTTTTATGTGCACGCGATTTCTCAGAAACGGCTCGGCCGATCTCAATCAAATTTAAGAAAGTGATAGATATTGGTCTGAACTTGATTGAAATTTTTTTGTATTGATGACGTCACATCCGTTTTTGAGATATTGAGATTTCTCTAATTTTTATATGGGTATTTTGTCTTCTGTTGTTCTCCTAAACTATAAGAGATATTAAGCTCAAATTTCTACGGTTGGTAAACGAAAGATTGAAGTTTTGCATGATTGTTTTTTTGTATGTTTAGCACTACTGGCGCTAAAGCTCGCTATGGCTCGAAAATTGACATTAAAAAAGCGTCGTGAATTTTTATGCTTTTCTCTCTTTATCTCTTTTCTGGAAAATCTTTTGTTAAAATATGTAAAGTAAAAAAAGTTTATATTTACAATGCCTTTCTGCTGATATCAGGAAAAAGGGGCTGGCCCCTCAAATAAGGGACCTAGAGGGCTCTAAAGTCTTTTACCCATAACTCTTTACGGAGGGATATTTTGTTATAAATTATAAAAGCAAATATGTTTATCATACAGATGTGAAGCCAAGCAGTATAACTATTTTCTCATGTTTTACGTAATTAGGGTTTTAAGGGGTCAGAAGTCCAAAACTTTGACCACCTATATCTCAAAACGGAAAAATATTTTGAAATGCAGTATACAAGATGCTCCAAACGATGTACTTAACAACATGCGGCCTAAAAAATTTGGTTCAGCGGCCCCAATAAGGAGATAAGGGGCTGGCCCCTAAAACATTCTGTCTCAGATATCTCGAGAATGGTAACGAATTTCTGAACACTTGTTGAGCAAAATGTCTTTATAATCAAATGACCTTTCATTTGATACCAAGAAAAAGGGGCTGGCCCCTAATATGAGGGACCTAGAGGGCTCTAAAGTCTTTTTCCTATAGTTCTTTACTGAGGGATATTTTGTAATAAATTATAGAAGCAAATATGTTTATCTTACAGTTATGAAGCCAAGCAGTATAACGATTTTCTCATATGTTACGTAATAAGGGGTTTTTAGGGGTCAAAATTCCAAAACTTTGCTCACCTATATCTCAAAAAGGAAAACTATTTTGAAATTCAGTATAAAAGAAAAGATGCCTAAAATGATGTCCTTAACAACATGCAGCCTAAAAAAATTGGTTCAGCGGCCCCAATAAGGAGATAAGGGACCGGCCCCTAAAACATTCTTTCTCAGATATCTCAAGAATGGTAACAAATTTCTGAACACTTGTTGATCAAAATGTCTTTAAAATCAAATGATCTTTCATTTGATACCATCAAAAAGGGGCTGGCCCCTAATATTAGGGACCTAGAGGGCTCTAAAGTCTTTTTCCTATAGTTCTTTGCCGAGTGGTATTTCGTAATAGATTATATAAGCAAATATGTTTATCTAACAGTTATGTAGCCTAACATAATAATGATTTTCTCATGTTTTACGTATTTAAGGATTTTTAGGGGTCAAAAGTCCAAAAATTTGATTACCTATATCTCAAAACGGAAAAATATTTTGAAATGCAGTATAAAAGAAAAGATGCTCAAAATAATGTACCTAATAACATGCAACCTTACAATTTTTGTTCAGCGGCCCCAATAAGGAGATAAGGTCCGGCCCCTAAAATATTCTTTCTCAGATATCTCAAGAACGGTGACGAATTTCTGAACACTTGTTGAACAACATGTCTTTATAATCAAATGACCTTTCATTTGATACCAAGAAAAAGAGGCTGGTCCCTAATATTAGGGACCTAGAGGGCTTTAAAGTCTTTTTCCTATAGTTCTTTACTGAGGGATATTTTGTAATAAATTATAGAAGCAAACATGTTTATCTTACAGCTATGAAGCCAAGCAGTATAACGATTTTCTCATATGTTACGTAATTAGGGGTTTTTAGGGGTCAAAATTCCAAAACTTTGGTCACCTATATCTCAAAAAGAAAAACTATTTTGAAATGCAGTATAAAAGAAAAGATGCCTAAAATGATGTCCTTAACAACATGCGGCCTAAAAAATTTGGTTCAGCGGCCCCAAGAAGGAGATAAGGGACCGGCCCCTAAAACATTCTTTCTCAGATATCTCAAGAATGGTAACGAATTTCTGAACACTTGTTGAGCAAAATGTCTTTAAAATCAAATGATCTTTCATTTGATACCATCAAAAAGGGGCTGGCCCCTAATATTAGGGACCTAGAGGGCTCTAAAGTCTTTTTCCTGTAGTTCTTTACCGAGTGGTATTTCGTAATAGATTATAGAAGCAAATATGTTTATCTAACAGTTATGTAGCCTAACATAATAATGATTTTCTCATGTTTTACGTAATTAAGGATTTTTAGGGGTTAAAAGTCCAAAAATTTGATAACCTATATCTCAAAAAGAAAAAATATTTTAAAATGCAGTATAAAAGAAAAGATGCTCAAAATAATGTACCTAATAACATGCAACCTTACAATTTTTGTTCAGCGGCCCCAATAAGGAGATAAGGTCCGGTCCCTAAAATATTCTTTCTCAGATATCTCAAGAACGGTGACGAATTTCTGAACACTTGTTAAACAAAATGTCTTTATAATCAAATGACCTTTCATTTGATTCCAAGAAAAAGGGACTGGCCCCTAATATTAGGAACCTAGAGGGCTCTAAAGTCTTTTTCCTATAGTTCTTTACTGAGGGATATTTTGTAATAAATTATAGAAGCAAATACGTTTATCTTACAGTTATGAAGCCAAGCAGTATAACGATATTCTTTCTCAGATATCTCAAGAGCAGTGACGAATTTCTAAACACTTGTTAAACAGAACTCTTACACCTGAAACAAAATAGTATCTGGCACTTAAAAGGAAGATCCTCTTTTCCTGTTTTAAATCATGTATAGTTGTTAAATAGCAAAATCAAGATCGAACATAAATCTCAATTTCTAAAATCAGACGGAAGACCTCCTCGTTGCTCGCAACGAGATCATGTCTAGTTTTATTTTATAACCTTTAAACATTTGGAGAAGAAAATTTTGCATTGGGTTTTCCATATTCCTTATTTTAGGTCAGAAATACGTAATGCTGAGACATAAGTTGTTACAGAAGTCAACCCAAACCTTACTAGTAACAAAACGCTATAAACAGGATATCTTCTGCTTTTGTGCGAATACCGTTTCTTTGAAAAGCAAATGATGGCACAAAACGTTAGTAATAATCAATTGTCCTTGGATAAATACTGTGAGTCGATGGTGCTAATGACTGATGTATCAAATGCAATGCTATCGATTATAAATCTTAAAATTGTTCTCGTTGTATTGGCATGCCACAGAGTTGTATTGGGAATATTTTGGTAGGAACTGTGAAATCTGCTGGCAAGAAAGATGACAAGTTAAAACATTAGCTAAGCCCACAGGGGCCAAGCCCGTTTTAACATTAATTTCAATGTAACCATAAATAAAGAATGGAGTCGAACTCTGACCCAGATAAAAAACTACCAGCTCGCTTCAAAAATCTAATAAATCAATTATTTTTTACAACACTTGCAATATACATTTAATTATATGTTAAAAATCTTCCAAGAATTTAAGTTTGCTCGAGCTTCCTTATTCAACCTTTCATGATGATAAAATAATAAAAACTTAGAGATCAATTATACGCCTCAAAAGTCGGCTTCCTAAATGACCACTGAAGAAGCGAAATTAAACAAACCTATAAAAGATAGAAACACTTGTAATGTTACTGCTTTTTTGGACTCATGAACTTGTATTAAGAGTCTAGCTTTAGCTAACTTATCTTGTGGTTAACGTTTTCCCATAGAACAGAATCTAACTCAATACCTATGCAGGAAAGCACGGTTTTTGACTCTTTAATCAAAATACCAACATCCTTGAATACCAATTTTACTTTGTTGAAGTCCCTGGTACAAATTGTCATACCTTCTTTGCAATGCCAAAAATATCAGCTTGTAGATGATCTACTCTCCCACATTTTCTCCATTTGTTTTCGCATACCTAGTGCGAAGAACTAATGTCCAGAAAAACTATGTCCGATAAGGATAGTTTTGTCAAACACATATAGATTCTGTTGTCTATGGTAAAACCTAACAATTCCTATTAAGATCATTATATTGGAACATGTAATTTAATCCGATCACATTTTTTCCCATTTTTACACAATAAAACTATCGCATCTTTTATTTGTGATATTGAACAGATTTGAATTCACAATTAATACATGCACCACCATTGACGAAACTCAACAAGGGTTTACATAGTTCATATTTGAATATTTAATCGTACAATTGCTGAAAATAATAAAAATTTAAGAGAAAAATTGTGTGAATATTATGAGGGTACAATTTTTGGTCGGTGCGGGATTAAATCTATCATAAAGCCCTTTGGGCCTTGTTGGGTTTAAAATGTCCCCACCGAAATTTTCACCTCATTACGTGCAAAGAATGATTTCTTATTCCTTCAATATTACCGGTCAGTGGACTTTTTTTAAAATTTTATTTTATTAAAAGTCCTTATTGTTTCAAAAACATCGAATTCCAGCGTCGTATTGTTCTTCGATGTATCAAAAACGAAAAGTTTTTCTATTGTTTTAACTAATAATCATCATTTTGAAGAAATAAAAAAGAATTGACGACTAAATGTAGGATGTCACAAACCAACTGACACATAGTATTAGGCACATATTGGACAAGCAAAAAACAAAATCATTTTAAGGTCTTTTAGGTGTAATATAGATACATCAGAACTTATTTTAATATTTTTAATCTTCAAATATGAAATGGTTTTAAAATAAACCTTTCTTTTGAAAACTTGATTCAATAAAATTTTTAATCTCTGTTAAGTCACAAACCTACCTAGATAATTTTTTGGAGATGTTTTTCATCATTGTAGACCCCTGGACAACCTATAGCTAATGCTTTAGGAACTCATTCGGACTCAGTTGACCTTCAATGGGCAAAACCAGAAAACAGCGTTGATTACTACCAAATTCGATACAAAACAAAAGACAGTAAAGATAAGTGGAAATTTGCTAAAACTGACACCGACCAGAGTAAAATTACTATAACCGGATTAATGGCAAATACAAAGTACGTATTTCAAGTTCGAACAGTATATCAAGATCAGGAAGGACAATACGGGCCTCAGAGTAATGATGTGCTTACAGCTAAGTCTCTGTCGACCTCTTTACTGGATTTCTCAAAACAGGTTAGCGATGGGAATCCGGCAATTTATCAACTATTGGCAAAAGAGCTAAGACACTCGAGAAATGTTGACGCAAAAACAAAGCAGCTTATACTTGGTAAGGTTTTTATTCCCAATTTGTTCATTTTAATTTCATTTTCCCATTTATTAAATTAAAAAATATTCAGTATAATATGTAAATGACAGGAGAAGTTACAGAGACAGAATTTGAAAAGACGATAATACTAGTAGGTGCAACTGGTTCGGGGAAGAGCACTTTAGTTGATGCGATCGTTAACTACGTGATGGGTGTAAATTTTGATGACCCATTCAGATTTACTCTTATACAGTTGGAAGACGAAGAATACAAGACACATAATCAGGTATTGTTACGAATAATATGCTTATTTTGTTTCATTGTCATCAAATTTATTAAATCAACTCCTCAGTTATAAATTATAAATGCTCTTTATACTCTATACAGATGTGTGTTGCTTCTCATCTTGTTGATGTTTTATATTGTTTTTCTATATATGATTATGTCAACATAACTTTGTTTACGTTAATTTTCACGAAAAGGTCGGAAATATTTGTAACTACATAAATAACACGTTTTGTATTGTTTTTCTATATATGATTATGTCAACATAACTTTGTTTACGTTAATTTTCACGAAAAGGTCGGAAATATTTGTAACTACATAAATAACACTTTTTGATCTTTTTACAATTATGCATGCATGTTACCAAAATTTTTCTCCGATTTTTAGCTCAAATGAGCTTTTCTGATCACATTTTGGTAGTCGTACGTCTGTCCGCCGTCTGTCCGTAAACTTTTCACATTTTCAACATCTTCGAAAGAACTACTGGGCCAATTTCAACCTAACTTAGCACAAATTATCCTTAGGCAAAGGAGATTCAAAGTTGTAAAAATTAAGGGCCACACCATTTTTCAAGGGTGGATAATTAGAAATTAATGAAACATTTTGAGAAATTTTCAAATATCTTTTTCTCAAGAACCATTTAGCCAGGAAAGCTGAAACTTGTGTGAAAGAATCCCCAGGTAGGTAGTGTAAATTCAAAGTTGTGAAAATCATGATCCTGGGGGTAGGATGGGGCCACATTGGGGGGGGGGGGGAGGGTCAAAGTTTATTGAAAGAATATATAGAGTAATTCTTAAAAAATCTTCTTCTCAGAAACTAATCACCCAGGGCAAATGAAACTTGTGTGGAAGCATCCTCAGGTAATGTAGATTTGAAGTTGTGAAAATTATGATCCCCAGGGGTAGGGTGGGACCACAATTGGAGATCATAGTTTAACATAGGAATATATAGAGTAAATTTTTAAATATCCTCTTCTCGGAAACTTATCAGCCAAGAAAGCTCAAACGTGTGTGGAAGTTTCCTCAAGTAGTGTAGATTCAAAGTTTTGAAAATAATTACACCCCCGGGAGTAGGGTTGGGCCACAATGGGGGGGGGGGGGGGTCAAAGTTTTACATAGGTATAAAGTAAATCTTTAAAAATCTCCTTCTCAGAAACTAGTCAGTCAGATGATTCTTTATGATTGTTCAGACTTTTGCCCCAGGACATTTCTTCGGCGTCACAAGAAGGTTTAGAGATTGATGTAGGTTTATATCCCATATATAAATAATTGTTAAGGATCTTTTTGAAAACTGCAATACTCAACATGTGATATGACTATAAAATCATCCTGTTAGAAAAGGAATTAATGATTATAAGCATAAGAATATCCAGGGGGAACAATGTCCTTTTATTTTTACAGGATTGTACATTGTCCAGATAGTTTGTATTATGACTCCATACCTATTGTTCCTCAGGTGAGAGTTGTGGTCCATGGGCCTCTTGGTTCTTAGACAGCTCTTAAAACAAAAAGGTTAGGTTTGTTGTAAGTCGAACTTAAGGATGATAACTTTTTTTTAAAAATATCCTAATCTGAGATGTTTTTAATCAATTTTGAATAAAGATGCGTAATGCTTAGAAACCATCTAAGAGGTCTGGAGTATGTGTTATATGTGCAAACGATATCATGTTTATACCATAATAATGATATTTTGTGTTTATAAAAACGCGTAGTGAAATATTATTGTTTACTCATTATTGTAATTATTGTAATCAGTATTAGTTCAAACACGTATTTCATAAACTAAATTATAAAGGTATTTGATAACATCATTACATTGATCAATGATCAAAATCCCTTAAACATAATCTCATTAGATTCTTCAAGTCCTTGAATCGTATGCCACTCTCTCCTCTCAACCGCTGAAATGTTTGTTCTTGAAAATATAGGTACCCAGGAATGTGTGCCAAAAGAAAATTAATAAAAATTAAAATCAGACATTATATATAAGAAATAACTGAAAAGGAAACGGTGTTTTTAGAAGAAATATCTGCATTTACTCAACATTTAAACAGAAAAAAAAGTAAACAAAGTTTGGATATTGATATTTTCACACACACACACACACACACACACACACACACACACACACACACACACACGTGTGTGTGTGTGTGATTTTTTTTGTTACCTAAGTTGATATGAGAAACATTTCAATAGTGAATTTTATTGTGTATAAAAGTATTTTAAAATCAAAGTACGTTGCTTTACGGATTAGATTTTTTATAATTTTACAAAATTTTGCCAAAATTTTTTTTAGGTTCGTTGTAAAGGTTAAACTTAAATAAATCGTAGCGGATTTCGAACTTACTACTTACAAATCGGTAGGTAACGCTCTCAGCCATTGCGCTATGGTGTAAGTAACTGTTTTTGTTTTTTGTTTTTATAGAAAAATATTTAAAATCATATTAAGCACCTAGCTTGATGGAACCACAAATAACGCGTTGTATGAATACAGTAGCGATCAGACCCAACCTTACAGAAGGTAAACCCCAACTAAACACTGGGTTTACTTTCTGGGTTTACTAGAGTGGACCCAGAGTAAACCCCAAGTAAACCCAGAGTGGACACAGAGAGTAAACCCCGATCAAAAATGTACCCTGAGAGCAGACGCTACATGTGTATTCGGAATATACAAGGGGCAGGACTCACAGGCAGTAGGATCAGACGATAAAATGCAGGTCTGCTTCACACTTCAGTGTGTATAGTTGACTCCAAAAGCAATTCTCGAGTAAACCCAAAGTAAACCCAAAATAAACCCCAAGTGGACCAAAATTTTCAAAAAGTAAACCCAAAGTAAACCCAGAAAGTAAACTCGGGGTTTAGTTTGGGTTTACTCTGGTATTAGGTTGGGTCTGATCGGTACTGTACATTGAAGTTTATTCAACTGACAAAAAACCACAAGAATGAATACAAGTATGGCGTCAGAATTAATGATACACGGAATGTCGAACCCGATGGGCTTCAATGGGCTCTTCTTCCTCCGACTCGGTGTCACTGGTACAGTCCCTGAAACGTTCTTCTTTCCCACTTGTACGATGAGCGCACTCTGAGCGTACGATGAGAGCGCTCTGAGCGAACGGTGAGAGCACGCTGAACATAATTTGATGAACGCTAATGAATGGTGCAAGATGAGCGAACGCAGAGCGCAAACGGAGAGCATAATGAAAGGTGAACGCACGGTGAACAATATATAAACGCTTTTTGAACGCAAAATAAACGATTAATTCGGAGTTCCTCGGGTATTATCCTTACATTGTTATTCATCGGTTATCAGGAAAAAATAGATAGCTGACAAGGACACCGCTAAGCGGAGATTCCCCTTTCGACATGAATTGCTGTAGGGGGGAATGAAAATTTAAGAAAATACATGCAAATTTATCCGATGAAAATATGACAACAGTATTTTTTAAAACCATTTCGAGTTCATAATATCTATGCTATCATAATCCCAAGCTTTGTAGTGTATAAATGGGGGAGGGGGTTACATTTACGTGATTGTACAGTTTTCCAATTCCTAGCAGAAACTCAACACATAAGCTTCGATTTTTTTATAATTTAGATTCATTTAGTGTCATTCATTTTTATATAAGCATGCATAAAGGATCCGTATATATTTTGAATAGTAGCTGAAGATCTAGCGACCAGCAGTCTTTTCTCATGGACAATTCTAGTTGCTTGCCGTATGCCAACCCATTTTAGTAGATATGCAGCAATAATTATATGGAAAAAGTGATAAATAGGCAATATATGTCAAAGTCTCTTCAGAACTGTGGACAAGTTCTATTGTACATGTACATGTAATTAACACGGGAAAAGTCCGAAAGTCGACTGCTTGTTTCATTGTAAATCGGATGATTTTTAATTTCTTGCCCGCTTCAGCTTTTAACTAAGGGCAAACTTCTAACCCTCCAATACTACAAACTGGTTTTTTTTTACCTTTACTAGATAAGAGGGCAATGGGCCAAATCGCTCACCTGACGAACAATAGGTACGGTAAAAACAGCTTCAGTACACACACACACACACACACACGGCAGCAATGCTATATCCCCCTTGCAACAAGTTGCGCAAGGGGATAATAATAATGTCATCAACGAATAATCTAGTAATGTTATTATAATAAAAATATCTAATTGTTACATAAAACCGAAAATCTTTAGAACAAGGTAACTTAAATACCTTTGCACCAAAAATATTAAATCGCACGCGGATGACACGTACATGTATACACAATTACGTAAACAAACAAATAAGTTGTTTGTTTTCATTAGAAATGTGTATTACAAGCAAATATAGAAGTTTTATTTATTGTTTCATAAAACATTTACATAATTTTCCCCTAATAATTTAGTAATTATATGAGTTTAAGAAGTCGGCTGATTCTATCGACGAAATATGTAAACACGATTCGGGAAATAAATAATTACTTCATGCATCACTTTAAAAACATCGCATTTATTGATTTCGATTTTGATTTCTTGTCAATATATAAATTTACACGCATACATAGTTAACTAATTTTACTAAATTTAGTCTAGTCAATCTGTCAACATTTCAGCAAAACCTCAAGAAAATTGCTACAAAACTAATGACCAATGAAATCAAAGGTGTTTGTATATACACATAACTTATTAAAGATATACATTTGTATGATATGCGGAAAATAGTTTCTTGGGGGTAAATACATGGGTTTTCATTGAAAAATTGCGGAAATCTGGAAAAAAAATAATAACCAAATTAAATCAATGAGTATCAATTTATGCTGTTTTGAAATGAAATGTGTTCCTATGTACAACTGATTAAAACGCTTTTACAACAAATATTGAAGGTATTTGGGGTAAAAAATTGCCTTTTTATTGAAAAATCGCGGAAATCTGAAAGCATATTATAAAATGGAATCAGCTTATTCTAAACTCTCAAGTTTTATTTTGTCCGAGTAATACATATAAAACAATTTCATGAGAAATATTTAAGATTCTTTTGGGTCAAATATTGCTTTTTTATGTATTGTTATTGAAAAATTGTGGACATGTGGGAAAAAGTAAAAACAATATCAAATCAATTTGTAACGACTTATCTTCACTCCAAATTACAGAATAGTATTTAAACAATTAAAAAAATATCATAACATGAAACATTGGTCAAATTTATGGCAATTTTTTTTTTAATTTTTTTTTTATATTTCTTGAATCATGGCAATAAAGAAATAATTAATAACCAAATCAAATCAATATGGTATCATCTTATTTTATAACCTGATAACAAGATTAGAAATGTACAATTAATGCAAATTGTTTACATCACAACCATTAAAATTAAAATGGAAATGGAATTAACATCCTTTTGTTGTAAAGGAATATAACAGTTTTCTAATTTTAAATTTCGTTTTCACTCTAGTCATCATATTCTGGAGTATTTCTTAAATTGGAACAGTTGATTCCTCTTCATTCTTCACATCCATCTGAACACGCTATGCCATTTGTTCGACAGCTACATTTCTTATTGTCGCAGTTGGTTTTACAATTGCAGTGGATGATTTTCAATAGGAAGTCGGGTGCAGGTGGTTTGGACATTTCAATAGGTAGAAGTTTCCCAGTTTTAAGAGTCCAACCATTGTTTTTGTCGTAAATTTCTCCATCTTAGAATGTCTAAACCCTCTAGCGGTACCCCACCATACAAGTTTACTAATGCTTCTTCTCCCGCCTTTATTATATATTCTTTGCTAGAATTTTCTTGCAAAAATACAGCTCCTTGTGATTTTAGATAAATGCCAGTCATTATCTTTTTCAAGGCAGCAGGTTTTCCAATGCTATTCAAACGACTAGTTGTGTCACACCCTGTTAAAGCATGAATAAACAGGAGTTGACGACAACTATCACTTCCAAGAACTGACTTTGCTTTTGAAATATCCCAAACTCTGTGGTTTTTCATTGACGTTTGTTTGTCAGTGGTGAAAAAGATTTGTCTGCCTTCTTTTGCATAATGGCATAGCAGAACTAGCAAATCAGTGTCTTCTCCATACACAACCACTGTGTGATCGTCTGCCTTATTAACAGCTGTCTGACATTTCAACAAATCTGCATCACCCTCACTTTGTATAGCTTCGATATTGCTCTCTTGCAGTTTTCGTACAAGGAGTTCAGCAAAGCGTTGCTTGTTTGATACATTCAGAAGAAAAGTTTCCTTCTTTATTCTCAGTGGCATATTCTCAGTAAAAGTGATTGTGTTTGTTTGAATTCCTTTACTGCGCCTCATGGGAGTCATATCTTTAGTTGACGTACCGTTGTAACCATCCATTACAACGATGGAATTTTGAAAGCGCCTTTTGACATGATCAACATATTTTGACCAAATCAGGGAAAATGTCTCGCCTTTGGACCATGGTATTCGATGCAGTAGAGATCCTCAATCGATTACATTTAATAGATTTGTTGTTGGGAGTTCTTCAGTATGGCAGTCACCATTACTCCATATAGCTTCACCAAGCGTGGCTTTTGCTGCCTGCTTTAAAAAACCATTTGCTTCAAACATTGATGACGGAAAGCTTGAAAGTTCACATTGAAACAACTCAGCTGTTGTGTTCGTTGTTTCTTATCCAACAGCAGTCAACCTCAAGCACTCACAATAATTGTGTGACATTACTGTTCGATGTTCCTTTTATAACAAGAGGAACCACTTGATCTTTCGTTTTAAATGAAATTTCTGATACCAATTTTTGTCCAGCCATAGACTGTATAATTTGTTTGCCTATACTCTTTGCAGCATCTGCATTTGCGTCGTTGTCTACAATCATTCCGGTTTCAATGTTACGCAAAGTCTTGTCATGTAAGACAAATGGGTCCCTATCTTTCAAGAAGTCGCGCAATACATTGACATCTTTGTTGTCTTTTTCCATTCTTGATCTGGACATATCGACATGCTGATCATTTGTTTGGTATCTGTGTCAGTAAATGTTTGCATCGCCTGATTATATTCTGCTAATGTTGGCATAGACAAAAGCCATTGTGCCTTCTGAGCTTCCCCATTCCTCTTCCACGTGTTAATCCGCCTGTAGATTCAGTTGACAAACCTGACCAACACCGATCAGTTCTTCGTAAAACATAATTCCCTTCATGAAATGGTTATATACCTCTGGTTGGACTCTGTCTAGGTCCTGCATTTGAGATAGATACAACACACAGATTAAGCATACATATTGTGACCTGCAGCTGAATAATATGGCAACATTTCCTGCAATGTGGAAAGATGAAGCTGCCAATTCCTTGTCCTTTCTGCAACCAAGAAGCGTTTCAAAATGGCAACCATCTCACTAAATAAAAGCCATAATTTTGCTGTTCGAGATTGTTTGATTTCATTTGTTTTGTCTCGAATTCGCTTCTCCAATGCAGTGAAATCAGTATAATCAATAGCCAGCTTAACAGAAATGTCTTTCGAACACAGGCGACTGTATGACTCATCTGCTTTGTATAAAATGGGATTTGCCTCCTCAAAACCACTTTCAACTTCATCACACTGTATCATATCGAATATATGTTCGTTAAGCGTACATTGCATCGCAGTGTCTAAAAGCATCATTGTTCGAACTGCACGGGAAACTGCCTTCCCGCTTAACATATGACTAACAGCGTTTGGGGGATATATATAAGAACTCGTATTTCTATAAGCCCAGAACCTGACATAATTATTCTACCGATGCTGCCAATTAAACTCATCTCGGCGTGGAAAGTTCCCAGACGTACGACAACGTTGCTACATTCCTCACTACTGGTCATCATAACTGCTTTCCAGTATAAGGGTTGATCAAACGTTATGATTGGAGTTCGATAACATCGTGAAGCTTCTTTGGAAACAATCATCAACGTTGAAAAGAAGCAATTCAAATCACTTGGGTTCAAATCAATCATGGGCAAAAACGTTATATCTAAAACCCCTTGATTATTGCCTTCTTGAACTATTTGCATCATCCCAGACCAATCAGGCAGAGGTGATCTTAAAGGCCATAGAACATTTCTCAGGGTGTCGATCTTCAAAGAAAAGTTCATGTTTTTAAGAGGTCTCAGCTCTTGTAATTTACGTTGCGTGTACTTCTTGTGTTTTCCCGCATTGAAGTAAAATAAGCTGATATGGCCAGATGCAATTAAGTCATCAGTAGTAACATCCAAGCGTTGAATGCGTAGATGGTTTTTCTCTAGCCCGGGAGACAAACAAGATATTATTCCCATACCATGTTATTTCCATCAATGGTGTTGATGTTATGGTCTACATTATCTGCTGCAAGTTGTAGACAATGTGATTCGTCTAAAGGGCATGTCTCGTGCTTTGATAAAATGACAGCAGATGATTCGAATTCCTTGACTTCAGAGTATGATGAACAAAACCCCATACTGTTTAGGGTATCTATTAGAAACCTGGACCCAAACATATGATGCAGTTTCACTGCAAGTCCAATTTGAAGAGGTTCTATCACTATTCTTGGTCTTGTGGCTTATATGATAGCTTGACCAATTGCATTAATTTTGGTTGACATTCTCAGAAGTTACTACTTTCAGAAATGATTATAAACTGTCTGGTAAATGACCCTCATTTGACAGAATATCCTGAACACCTGGATAAAATGCTTTATCTACCGGCATGTTTCGTATATCATTCTTAATCAGTGTTGCCGCGGTTTTAATCAGAAACCTTTTATTCTCTTCGTCAGACTTAAGAACTGATTCCTTATAGATAGTATTCAGTATGGTTGGGACATTCTGTCGAAATGTAACTATATTTTCTTTGCCATTTAATTCAGTTATTATGATTGAATTACCATAATGCTCCTTTAATTTTATTTTCATATGTTGATTGGAATATACCTCATCTTCTGAAAGACTTTTCATGTGGTCTACTAGATCTTTGATTGTTGTCTGTTCGTCGTCATTTTCTTCCAAGTATTTTGTCACTTGTAAGAACAATGTGTGGCTAGTATTTGGTCGACCTCGTGAATAAGATGCATTTTCCTTACGTTTTGAAAACACCTCTGGCACTTTTTCTCTAATCGAAAATTACCACTACAGGTACTGTGATAAACAGCATCAGACGCAGGAAGGTCCCTAGCAAATTGTATCCTACCTTTAACTTTGACTGCCCATTCGTCGTTTCTATCATTGCAAATCTGTTCTAAGGTTGATTGAAACTGAGTTGTTTGAACCGAGTGTACACCATGTTTTATTCATTTTGCATTATCATTTACCGGTTTTCCGCAAAATAGACAGTCTTCTTTAAAATTAAATTTCATTTCTGATCTAAGTAATTTGGATGGAATAGGGATTACCAGGGATGTTGATTTTCTTTTCAAACTTTTTATAACTATAGGATTGACTTAAGTGCGTCGGCAGTCCTCATGAACGACCTGTCCAGCCCTAGTAGATATAGAATCACCTCTTTCAGAGCTTGCATTGTTAACACCAATACTTCCCTTTTCACGTAATGCAATTGTTGTCCCTGTACCCAGATCTTTCTTGCAGAAAACACACAAATCCATTTTCTATATTCATTCAATTCATAGTGTTTTGAGTTTTTAAATCACGTGAATCGAAGAATATCATTAAAAAAATGTTTTATCCATGTATGTGCATAAAGTTTAAATATTAGGCTTAAAGAATTATAAATCAAACTGAATTTCAAAAACTGCTTTAGAATTTGTACTGTTTACCTTGTATGCGTACAGAATGCATAAAATTGTCATACATGGCTCACCGTAGATGATTTTTTCAAACAAATGAAGGCGATTTCCCGTTCAATAAGAAATTGTTATTTTGGCATCTGCTTTGAAATATTTGATTTTAGATTATGGAACTTATATTAATCTACGGACAAATATCAAGAATCGGGCACTGGGCGATTGTTCTGGTACGCAAGCTTAGCTAGTCGCCTACTTGGCCTGAATTTATGTCGTTACCTACTTACGCAAAGCAGCGAATAAAAAATAAGTTACCTAAGAACCCAATTTTAATGTACTTATGTAACAGTAATGATCATTGCAGCTTATCTAATATCAATGACCATGCTTTCACAGCGTCTCAGGGACTTGTGAAGTGATACGTCACTATCTTGTGTCATCGTGACGTCATATGTTCTGTGTATGGAGAACAAACCGCACCATAAATAAAAATTGAAATTTTACGATTCGCGGTCATATTAAAGATCGCTTTTTCAACGTCTTCCGCAAATTATATTGTTGTGTATTTTTAATATGTTATTAAAACTGTATTGTATATGTAGTATAACTTAAAGCAGAAAAACCTTTTGTAGCAATTTTCTTCAGGTCATTTTGTTTATTGACTAGACTTATTGATCTCTTCTGTTTATTGCCGAGCAATGATACGTTTGTGATCGGCCGTCGAAGGAATTATATGACAACACCACGATACTTCATGGAATCTCTAGCAAGATGGATTTGGAAGAATGCCTTCGTAAGTTATGTCACAGCCAGGTACTTTCATTGGCCAATTTTCCTGAGTGTGGAATCAACATCGGGCATCAAGGATGGACGTGGTTTGCAGTTGCGTGTTACTTTAGAAAAGGCAGTCACAAGGCGAAATCCACTGGAGAAATACAGGGTTTAGGTACTCAACTGTGACTCCAACATCTTAAGGCTCTGTAATACCCCCATGGATTCAAGTTCGTTGAACTGGGCTTGAAGTTGCTCCGGCTGTCCATGAGAATTTTGAAGTAGCCGTCTATTTCTGTGGAAGTATTACTTGCCCAATGTTAACTCGAGTTCGAGCTTGGAATTGCCTTGCCTGTCCATTATATCTATGGGAGATAGGGCTAAATACTTTATGTTATTTCTAGCAAAAAAATGTTTGCATAGCTTGAACAGTTTCCCGGGTAAGAATGCCATCTGGATCAATTGTGACTTGTAATGAGTATGGAATATATGGCTTGGAATGGGTTCTTGAAGTGCTCTTTGTGCCAGTATGTGAAGTCAAGGGTTTGAAAGACTGTAGAGGGAACATAAACTAGACGAACTTAACAGAAATTAATGTTCATGCTTGCGTAGGCTGACCTGGTTGTACTCCGTGTTTTCAATGCGGATCTTGTTTCTCACACTGTGTAATATCGAAGGCACACCAAAGGATCCAGGGAGGTGTGGTTCTACAGCAAGTAGACCATAACGATCAAGTACGGATTTCGGTACATCTACTTCAAGGTAGTCCCCAGGACAAATGGTTGTGGAGGCTACAGTACGGAGCACATGAGCATTGACCGATGTGTTTTTGGAGAGAAGATTCAGAAGTGTATATGGTGTTATAACCATTCAGCATCTGATGTTTCTATGGTCAGACCGAAATGTAATTTGACTCCATGAAAGGAATTTTAATAAGTCTTTCAAATAAATAGGAGAGTGAGTCTCTGGAGAAATGTAAATTAGTCCCTCCTACAGCTTTTAAAGGTAAGCAACCATCTGAATGGTGGGTGGACTGGTATGTGGGGGAGATCTTTCCATTCAGACCAGTGACGGTGATGCTTTGATCATGTTGCCAGTAGCTCTAAAGTCAATAGTTAAGCGTATGTGGGTGTGAATATGGAAGACGTCCAAATACCGCAAATGTCTGATGGACACACGGTTGCTAACTAAACTCACGGTGGGCTCAAAGGTAGGCGTCTCCTCCGTGTCCTCAATATCCGAATCCATGTCGATAATACCCTGGATCTGCCAAACTTTTGCTAAGTACTAATGATAGTATTAGCAGGCACTCTCATGTAGGAAACGGCACTCGCTAAGAAAATAGGCACTCGAGCGCTTTGCCTGGTTGCAAAGAGGACCGGAACAACTCTGCTTCTTCCTAGGGGCGCTGAGCAAGTGCATTACGACTGTGATGAGGCTGAGCAACAGTGCGAAACGACCGTACGTCCTCGTTGTTACGGATTTCCTCTAGAAGAGAGTGGAGGGCCTGAGATATTTCAGGCTTTATGGAAGCCAATGTTCGAACTCTCAGCTCTGTGCTATACAGTTGCTTCACGAGTTGGTTTTATAAGTTTGGGTCCTGCCGACACCAACTTTTCTCAACTCAAAACTAAGCCTCAAGTTTTAATTTTAAATTTTAGCATCTTTCATACAACGATTTGAGTTGAGGACTGAGTGAAGGTCAATGTGTGGCCTTTTTGCAATTCTTCGCTATGTAAACAACGCGTTTGTTTACATTTTGAATGTTGACGTGAAAATTCCAGTTTTAGACCTAATATGAATGTGTTAATCGTTAGGAACAGTTAATTTATGCTAAAAATGAATGATAAGATAGATAAACCAGCTTTAAAAAGATTTTTAATGGTATATTGAACCTATGTAAATAAAAACAGGGCACGAGTCTTGTTTACATGACGAAGAATTGTAAGCCCTGTATCTTGCTTAAAACTCAACAACTGGCACCCAAATTCCATTTGATCATTAGAAATGCATTCCTAAAGCATTGCAAATAATAAAAACAGAAAAATAAAATTTGATTAAAATCGTGACCATGCCCCTTTAAAGGTGTGGTCAAACGATGCAATTTGTTATGATTTTTACATCTGATTTGTTATTTACTAAAATCGTACCGTGTAAATACTTAGGTAAAAAATCTAAAGCAAAGTTGATTAAAAATCTGCGTTCGATTTTCAATCGACTCTCTATTCAAAATCACTACACAGTCGCTTGAAATACAGGAGTGGTGGAATACAGTTAAAAAACAATTTGAGAGGATCAGAACGATATGCATTGCATAGATACACACATATATAACAAGCATTCTGAGAGTATTGCATAAGCAATACACGTTCCCTACCGGTTTGTACAATTCTAAGAAAGCTTCGACGCATACATCTATTTCAAAACTATTATAAACGAGAGATTATGCTTTAATCAGAGATAAATGAACAGAGGAAATTCAAACTACATAGTTGATATAGAAATTAAATAAAAAATGGGTTAAGGATGACGTTTACTCAGAATTAAAAAAAATTCCACTGGTGATAATGAAACCCCATCTATTGTATATTATAGACCTTTAATTGTAGTATTATTTTTCACTTTCAAAAAAGTAGGTCAATGACCTACTTTTTTAGTAAATGGCCATTGAATATTTTTTGAAAAATCATGAAAAATCCCATAAAATTTTACACTACAATTGAAATTTTCTTAATTGTAAATATATTTCAAATAATAGAGCACTTTAAAAAGTGTTATATATTTTATGAATGACAGTAGCACTAAATAGGTACAAAACATTAAGATTTCAGCTATAATTTAAAAATATTCCAGTCCGAATTTCCTCTATCAGTTTTCAAATTCCTACCCATGTTTGATCTAAGTTTACAAAAAATTGAATGTTGATAATACAAAAACATTTAAAGCATTGAACTACTTATATTGACCTTATTCTGTTGGCATAAAATTTATATGAGGTCTATGATCAAAATTTTGAGATATGGTGTCTTTTATCGTTTTTAAGCATTTTTAAATATTTTCGCAATTCGTGCCATACACTTATTTTAATGAAGTTAAACTTTTTTTGTTTAGAACACATTTTACTCATTACATTGAACTTTATAACAATCCGAATTTGAGAACTCAAACCCTGAGAAAACAACACCCTTAAATAAATAATTCTCTTTATTTTATTTCCAGTAATTTCGCAAAGTCCATTAAGTATTTGGTGGTAGAAATTTGTGAAAACAATGCACTGTAATGCAGAATATCATTTCTTACCGTCTTCTGTTCCCTGAATGAACAGACTAACCCGATAGCGAACCCGATTGTAATAATACACTATTTTACAGATTCAACTTATTTGTTTGTTCGAAAAAATAAAAGGAATCGTACAAGTAAATCACGATATTATTACTGACTACATACTTTCCTCGTTTATTCAGTACACACCGAACCCGATAACGAACCAGAATATTAAAAAAATGGAATGTAAAAAATTAATTTTCTCGAAAATATGTCAACCAGACGTTACAAAAGTGTAAACTTGATCTGTAGTTTGACATTTTGAAGCAAATTTCATAATATTCCTTAAACGCATAAAGAAAAAAAGTGTGGAAAACTGAAGTGGGACAGACAGACGGACGGACGGACAGACGGACTGACGGACGCAGAGGAAAGCTATAGTCCCCTCCGGTGAAACCGGTAGGGGACTAATAAGCACAAACATTGCAATAACTCTTAATTGACATATACCTGCCCATAGTGAATGATATATATATATATATATATATATATATATATATATATATATATATATAAAGCACAGGGAATTTCCCTTTTGTTGGAGCTCCACCTTCGCCCCGACCGAGGCATGAACTCAGGCCTTCTGGAACCCATTTTCCTAGCAGTGAACGGTCACCCCGCTAACCACTCGGCCATCTATGCAAGATCTTGCCAAGATAGTCGATAAGAATTGACACTTGTTAATCACTGTATTTTGTTTTTGATCAATTTGCTTGTTTTTTGCAGGCTGTTTCTCAAACAGAATGGATAACAGTTTATAAAATAATGCCTAGAGATGGTAATAGATTGACATATACTCTAAACATCATTGATACACCAGGATTTGGAGATACGAGAGGAATAAATCGAGATCAGCATACTACCGACCGTATTCGGCAATTGTTTTCGGAAACAGGAGCTAAAGGAATTCTTTTTGTGGATGCTGTTTGTTTTGTTGTAAAAGCCCCAGACGCACGCCTTACGGTTGCTCATAGATACATATTTAGTTCAATAATGTCCCTTTTTGGTAAGGATATTGAATCAAACATCTGTACATTGATCACCTTTGATGATGGTTGTGAGCCACCAGTTATCCCTTTTTTAAAGGAAGCCGACATTCCAATTGGTTCAACCTTTCAATTTAATAATTCAGCACTCTTTGCAGAAAACAAAAATTTGTCCTCAACTGCATTGTCACCAATTTTTTGGAACATGGGTTTCAAAAGTTTCAAAAAGTTTTTTGAGGAAATTAACCATTTTAAAACAAAAAGTCTCTCACTAACTAGAGACGTTTTACAAGAGAGAGATCATATAACAAATATAGTCCATGAAATTTTTCCTCAGATAAAAAGCGGGTTAAAAAAGCTATCAGAACTTCGAGACGAATTAGATCTCCTTAAAAAGATTAAAGATGACATTGAAAATAACAAAGATTTTGAATATGAGGTTGAGGAGACATATCAAACTGTGGTCCATTTAGATTCAGGTCACTATCTTACAAATTGTCTTAACTGCAATGTCACATGTAATTGTGATTGCTATAGTACAGATAACGATGCTTTACGTAACTGCCGTGCAATGAAAAATGGTTATTGCACCGTATGTCCAGAAAAATGTAATTGGAAGAATCACAGAAATGTAAATTATGAAATTGTCTATAAGGTTAGAAAAGTAACAAGAACTTACCAACAAATGAAAACGAAGTACGAGGAAGCTGTACATCAAAACCTTACACACGCATCCTTAATTGGAAATATTTTACTCGATGTACAAAATATATTCCTACGTGTCGAAAACATGATGACAAAATTGAATCGCTTTAAAAGTAGACTAAAAGAAATTGAATTAAGACCTAGTCCTCTGTTTACGCTAGAACTTTTAGACAGCATTATTCAGGCTGAAAAATGGGAAACACAACCAGGATATCAAAGTAGAATTGAACAGTTGTGCAAGTTAAAAAATATATCTGAAGTCAATAAAGGTTGTGAAAAATTTTATGCTAAATTTAATTCGATAAAACAGGAAATAGTTTCGTGTGGTATAAACTCTTATAACTAAAAGGGAATACTGGAAATACTGACATATTCCATTTAGTACGTTATTACAAATTTTCTTTCATCAAAAGTGTCACCATCATTACAAGAAATAGAAAGTGATGGAATATTGTTCGGCAAAATCAATGAAAGTTTTTTTTCTAAAACATAGAATGCTTCTAGTTGAAATGCGTCTGGTGTCAATGTAATTCTTCTATTTTCTACGTGCATGTGATTATCATGACAGATTTGTTTGATCACTCCAAAGCAATTGGCCGCATTTCCATATCCTTATCAACATTGATTTTCAAATTTGTATAAAATGTAGTTATTATTTTTATAGTACTGTATCTTTAGTAGTGAGAGATGTAATGCCAAATTTTCTTTTCTTTGAACTAAGTCAGATTTTTGCATAATATAGAAGATAGAATACACCAATTAGATAACACTTCCTACAGTTGAAGATATTATTTTGCAGATTAGTTGTTAATGTTGCGTAAAGATTACTCATATTTTCCTGATTACCTAATCGACAGTTTGTACGATTAAACTTTATTTATTTTGCAGTTCAATTGTACACATATGCAAGATATGTTTATTACATGTATTTTGTTTTTTAATGAAATGCCAGCTATTGAACCTCATTTTTTGTCCATTATATTGCATGCATGATGCATCATTCGTCAATATAACTTCTGTTGTTTTTAAGACATGGAGTTAATTGTAGTTTGATTGTACATATATGCACAATAGAGATATTCATCATCGGGATCAACTTTAAGTAGTATTTATTAATGCATGGTCGATAAATTTCAAATACGAATAGTGTTTCCATTTTAAAAAACCGGATTACCATGTATTGCCATTGTCATTGCTCTAAAAATAACATCATAATTTTATCTGTACATTTTTAAAAATAATCATCCTACATTATATTCTCTTTGTATTTAAGTTTGTTTTGCAGATGGTGTAACAAATTTTATCATAAAAATGTTATTTTACTAATCTTATTTCAATATTTGTATTTTGATAAAACTTATAGACACGTGCATATTAATGACAATGTGCAGATGTTATTGTTTTAAAAGAATTTTAAGCTCAATATCTCTTTAGTACATGTAATCATAATGCATTATTATATTATTATTTATCTGAGGTTCTATGAATAATTTAAAAATGCGATTTTGATTGAGTTTTATAGATGTATTTAAAGTTTACTTACATTTTATTTTAACTACTAAAATATTAAAGACATTCACGACAAGTCGTTTGTTCAATGATCATGAAGACCAGTGCTCTACATTTACATGTTTACTTAAAAACTATAAAATGTGGTGCATACAAGTCTAAGCGCAAAGACAAATGCAAGTTAAAGCTGCATGAATACTGCTCGTAAATAGGCACCGTCACACAGGTACATGTATATAAACCCTTCGATTTCGTTACACCCGATTGCATACCTGAAACTCATGGCCGACGCGTACTGTTCCTTTCGTTGTATTTTGATTTTTATGCATTTAATTCTTAGTTTATGTGCATATTATGTTTGTTTATAATGCATTTTCCGGTTAATTTTATGTTAATACGTTCCAGGTTTTAAAAAATGCGTAAAACCTGAAAATTCCATCGCGACCGAGTAACATGTGCGGCAAGGCAAGATGTACGTCTACACAAGTGAGATCAGCGAAATACTTTGAATTGTTACGAGGCATGTGGGTTATATAGGGGTTGTAGGAGCGTTAATGAAAGAGAAATATGGCGGACAGTGCCTCTGTACGAGCGGTGTTTAGCTTTAACATTACGATTGCTATTTAATTGTTAAAAACATAGAATTATACAATATAAGCACCATGCCAATTTTTTTTGGCCCCGCCTTTTTGCTCCGGCGATTGATCAGCTATATATTTAGGAAAAGCAGTGTTATTCAATAGGTGCTTTTAAAGCGCGAATCATTCAGGATTAAAATTGAAATAAAATATTTTTTTCAACTCTTCAATAGTTTTACTGCAACAAAACTGAACATATAAACACTGACCCCGACCATATAATCGGCTACTTTCTTTCTGTTATCAAAATGTGTTCAAAACAGCACACGTTTAGTATAATAACTATTAACAGATTCTTTTACGGCCAAATTTACTTCTGAAATTAAGTTTACAAAACCTATTTGTGCCGCAATTAAGAGATCTATAAAAATAGTATTTCAATTACTTATTTAGGATAGCGATGTACATGCACTGGTTTAGATTATTTAAAGCTAGCATTGATTACAAGCTCGTGCATAAAAATGAAACATTAAGTATTTACAATTGACTATATTATTAGTTTTTTTTTCAAATTTAAAATAGTTGTCCAAAAGTTTGAAGAGTCTGATATATAATTATATATATATATATATATATATATATATATATATATATATATATATATATATATATATATATATATATATATATATAATGCCTATCTAAATATGCGATATATATCACTCATGAGATTAATTTTTGATATTACACTGTGCGTTCTTACGCGACGTGATGTCATGATTTAATATAACGAAGGTTTAGGCAGTTGAATGACATAGAATAAACAAGAGGCCCATGGGCCACATCGCTCATCCGAACAGCAGTTCCTTGTAATATTCTATTTCGTAGCATATACTTTTTCTACTTTAAACATTGAACCCCTTTCTGGGGCCCCAGTATTGGTCCGAGGTTTCTGGTTGGCTTTAACAACATAAATTGTAACATAGTAACATTTGTAGCACTGCGGCGGGACCGCATGTACACAGCCTGAAAAACTGAACGCTTCCCGGATTATAAAGCGTAAACTGCCTCAACCCAGGTTATACTCGTATAACTTGTGTAAACATTGAGTTCATTTCTTAAATATTTGTTTTATTTGTATGGAGAATTGTATTTCCCGGTACTTAATTAATATATACATTTATATCCTGACGTCATAATCAATTCGGCTACATAACGTTATAATATTAGCGCTTCATGACGTCACAATAAGAACTATGAATTTGTATGTTGTGTATTTTTGTAACTTAGCAACATGTTGTCAAACTCATGTATATATACATACGCGTTTACAGACTTGGCAACCTCCTCCCAGGCAATGTCCTTCACTTTACTGTGTTTCGTGCAGCCAGGACCTTTCATCTTCCCAAAGAGGCGATCCTCTCAGTTCCGGACTGCCTCCACCAGCAGCAAACGTTCTTTTTCAGTCCAATTTGGTTTTCGCACTTTCGCAGCCTCCATATCGCATTGAATAACCGAGCAGACGATTTGTTTACAAATATAAAGCTGTCACCGGAAGTATATCTTTTTTTATTTCGAGGCCGCTAATAGCAATGAGGAGAAAACTCAGCTAAGTAAAAAAATCAACTCAGCTGAGAATTGACTAAGCTTCTTTTGTGAGACGCAATTTGAGAAAAATCTCAGCTGGGTAAATTCTCGGGATTTGAGATTAAACTTGGGTAAAAACTTCAGTTATTTTGTAAAATCGGAGCCTGATGATTAAAAATAAAAATAGTTGAGTTTATTTCGGTGTTGTGATATATATATATATATATATATATATATATATATATATATATATATATATATATATATATATATATATATATATATATATATATATATAAAAGAAAAAAAGCAACACTAACTGCAAAACATAAGCGCTTTCATTGTTAAAAATCTTCAGACGTTTTACAGTCGTTAAAACTATTGAAGATTTTTAACAATGAAAGCGCTTATGTTTTGCAGTTAGTGTTGCTTTTTTTCTTTTATTATATTTGTACCGGACACTGAGAAAATACTTTTGTGATTTGGATATATATATATATATATATATATATATATATATATATATATATATATATATATATATATATATATATATATAAATTAAATAAGAAAACACGAAAAACGTTCAATATAGCTTAAGCGCTTTCATTTTAAAATCTTCAGAAGCTATATAATGGTAACATAGTAACGTGACGTCAAAAAACTTGAACGTTGAACGGCAATGTCTATTATGACGTCATAGCTAGATTTAGCGGAAAAAATATAATTTGCAACATAGTAGATAACATACAATTCAATACATTATTATTACAAACAGTTCAATTTGGGTTTAAAAATACGTATGAAATGTTTTTCTTTTTCTCTTCTTTGCACATTACTGTCACTCAACAGTTTGTAAAATGGAAATATTTTAAACTGTTTATTGCCGCAAGTGTCCAAATGCTCACTTAACGGTATCTGTCGATATCCCGGGGTGTTTATGTGTTGTTTATGTACACGCACACGGGCCTGAAGTGGATTGCTTGTTTCCCCAATATAGTACTCGTTGCAGCCTGGACATGTTATAACATATAATACATTCTTAGTGTCACATGACATATCCGTCTTTACGATGAATTCTTTTCCGCTGAAGTCGTACTTAGATCCCTCTGTAATATGGTCACAGGTCCCGCATCGTGGGTTTCTACACTTAGTAACTGTGTGTTTAGTATCAAAATGGGAAGTGCACAATATTCGTTTTAGATTTTTAGGCTGACGTCTGCTGTTAATGAAGTTCACATCTTTGTAAATTTCTTTCGTGGATTGGTCGTTGATGAGGATATTATTAAACTGATGAATTATTGGCGTAATGTTCATATTTCTTGGATTAAAAGTATGTACAAATGGGATAATATCAATGGTTGTTTTTCGGATGTTTACTGGCTAATAATTCCGATTTATCATACTTCCTGGCTTTACGAATTCCGTCGTCAATGAGACCTTCGGGATAACCTTGGTTAGTGAGGTAATGTTTGAGTTCCCTGAGGCGTATGTCTTGGGTGTTTTCATCGCTCACAATGGTACAAATACGTCAAGCTAAATTATATGGAATAGCAGTTTTTGTATGATGAGGGTGACACGAATTAAAATGAAGATATTGATGTGTGTCAGTTGTTTTGTAGTATATATCAGTAAAAAGTTTTGAATTCTTCTTTATAACCAGAACGTCCAAAAATGGTAATTTGGTGTCACTACTTTCTAAAGTAAATTTGATGTTGGGATCAAGGTTGTTCACAAGTTGATGAAATATCTTTAAATTTTCGTCACTATTATTCCATAAGATAAAGCAATCGTCTAAAAATCGTTTCCAACTAGATTTAATAGATCTGGCTTCTTCTTCTCCCCAGAGCGAAAGTATTTGTTCGTGTAGCTTTTCTTCAAGGTATCCAAGAGTAAGAGTGGCGTATGTTGGTGCCACCTTTGTCCCCATTGCTGTACCTTTCACTTGTAAATAATGATTTTTTCCGAATGCAAAGGTGTTGTTTTGAAGTATTATATGTAATCCTTCGAGTATAAATTCTTTTGTAAAGCGATCTTGTAGAATTTCAGGATGCTTGTTGATCCAATAGCTCACCGCTTTTATTCCAAGCTCTGTTGGTATATTAGAATATAAACTGACCACGTCAAATGACACAAGTTTTGCGGTATGTTGAACACTTTCAGGCAATTGGTTTATAAAATTCACATCATCCTTAATAAAACTGGGAACTTTTTCACAGTAGGGTTTTAGTAAAATATCAATCAAATGACTTAATCTTTGGGTGGATGAATTAGGTCCTCCTACTATAGGTCTAAAAGAGAGGTCTTCTGGATTTAAGCAGCAAATATATTCTCCAGTCTGGGTTTCTACAGCATTTTTTATTTGTAATGATTTATGCACTTTTGGTAATCCGTAGAATTGACTTTCTCGGGCGTCAAAGTTAATAAGATAGTCTCTTTCCTTTGTAGTGATATTTGACAAATTTTCATTCACAAATTGTTTTATTTTTGACAGAGTTTTTTTCTCCTGGTTTTCTTCAACGTGTTTATAATATTCTGGGTCATTAAGCATATTTAATATTTTAACTTCATAATATGCCTTATTCATTACAACAACTCCGCCTCCTTTGTTGGCCTCTTTGATAACAATGCTGTCATCATCACATAAATCTTTTAAGGCTTGTTCCTCTTTTTTCGATAGATTTGACTTTGTTTGTCTTGGAACGTTAGAAAGTTGGAAATTATCAAGAGTATTACACACTGTATCTAAAGTTTGATTTCTACCCCGTTTTGGATTAAAATCTGACTTGTTTCTGACGAGATCCTGTTCTTGTTCCTCACTTAGATTTTGTGTAGAATCGTCATCATCCTTGTTAAAATATTCCTTTAGTCGAAGTTTTCTTGTATATTCCTTAATATCCGTTTTAAGTTGTTCGTTATTCATACGGGGAGTTGGTGTATATTTCAAACCTTTTGATAATAATTTTATTTCAGTTTCATTCAATACTCTGTTCGAGAGGTTGAACACTTTAGGATTATGTTGTATTGGTTGCTGTGTGATATTAGCTTCACGAGCATCTAATACATCTGTGGCCGTTGTTAGCGTTTCCTCGGTATGTATCTTTGCCCTCGATTGGGCTTGCCTCCTCCTAAAAAATGATGTTGTACTCCACGTCCAATAAAGGTTGTTTTCCCATCTCTGTAGATGTTTGATGGTCTGTGCCGTTTAGGTCTTTGACCATAATGGTTTTGATTGGTTCTCCTGCGGCAAATTAACAATGCTAATCATGCAAATTACTTTGAAAAATGGATAAGTCAGAACAATCCCATCATCCCTCGAAAATTCAGAATCAAGGAAATTCGTGGAGAACCGAAAAACCAAACTGAAATTCGGGTAGAAATGGCTATAAATCGGGTAAACGGAGAGATATCATTGCTGCGAATGAGAGCAGAAAACAATCAATTGAAGGTTTTAAAGATTGATGAAGAAATTGATCAAATGTTACATCAAAATGCCAGTGGATTTATCCTAGAAAAATTGCAGAAAATGATGAAATCTGACTGTCAAAAGGAGGAGGACCGATTGTTCAACAGATGGCGGTACACCGAAGCCTGGTTACTTGATTATGCGAAAAATTACGGCAAAGATAATGTTAAAAAACCACATATACAGCCGACTTCTAAGAAACCAAAACCGACTTCAAGCTCACGTAAACAAACAACAAAGCAAACCTAAATGCAAGCTATGCCTCTGTAGTGGGTATGGATTCTGAGAATGCTGAACAAACGGAAACCACTTCTCCTGTAATCAACAATAGTAAAAAACATGGAAATTCCTCAACATCCAATAGACAAGGGCGAGAACAACAATACGCCAGACAGACGCTATACAGGAATCAGAGAGTTGACAATGATAAACTAAAAAATCAACAAACGGATTGCCGCAGGAGAACCAATCAAAACCATTATGGTCAAAGACCTAAACGGCACAGACCATCAAACATCTACAGAGATGGGAAAACAACCTTTAATAGACGTGGAGTACAACATCATTTTTTAGGAGGAGGCAACCCCAATCGAGGGCAAAGATACATACCGAGGAAACGCCAACAACGGCCACAGATGTATTAGATGCTCGTGAAGCTAATATCACACAGCAACCAATACAACATAATCCTAAAGTGTTCAACCTCTCGAACAGAGTATTGAATGAAACTGAAATAAAATTATTATCAAAAGGTTTGAAGTATACACCAACTCCCCGTATGAATAACGAACAACTTAAAACGGATATTAAGGAATATACAAGAAAACTTCGACTAAAGGAATATTTTAACGAGGATGATGACGATTCTACACAAAATCTAAGTGAGGAACAAGAACAGGATCTCGTCAGAAACAAGTCAGATTTTAATCCAAAACGGGGTAGAAATCAAACTTTAGATACAGTGTGTAATACTCTTAATAATTTCCAACTTTCTAACGTTCCAAGACAAACAAAGTCAAATCTATCGAAAAAAGAGGAACAAGCCTTAAAAGATTTATGTGATGATGACAGCATTGTTATCAAAGAGGCCGACAAAGGAGGCGGAGTTGTTGTAATGAATAAGGCATATTATGAAGTTAAAATATTAGATATGCTTAATGACCCAGAATGTTATAAAAATGTTGAAGAAAACCAGGAGAAAAAAACTCTGTCAAAAATAAAACAATTTGTGAATGAAAATTTGTCAAATATCACTACAAAGGAAAGAGACTATCTTATTAACTTTGACGCCCGAGAAAGTCAATTCTACGGATTACCAAAAGTGCATAAATCATTACAAATAAAAAATGCTGTAGAAACCCAGACTGGAGAATATATTTGCTGCTTAAATCCAGAAGACCTCTCTTTTAGACCTATAGTAGGAGGACCTAATTCATCCACCCAAAGATTAAGTCATTTGATTGATATTTTACTAAAACCCTACTGTGAAAAAGTTCCCAGTTTTATTAAGGATGATGTGAATTTTATAAACCAATTGCCTGAAAGTGTTCAACATACCGCAAAACTTGTGTCATTTGACGTGGTCAGTTTATATTCTAATATACCAACAGAGCTTGGAATAAAAGCGGTGAGCTATTGGATCAACAAGCATCCTGAAATTCTACAAGATCGCTTTGCAAAAGAATTTATACTCGAAGGATTACATACAATACTTCAAAACAACACCTTTGCATTCGGAAAAAATCATTATTTACAAGTGAAAGGTACAGCAATGGGGACAAAGGTGGCACCAACATACGCCACTCTTACTCTTGGATACCTTGAAGAAAAGCTACACGAACAAATACTTTCACTCTGGGGAGAAGAAGAAGCCGGATCTATTAAATCTAGTTGAAAACGATTTTTAGACGATTGCTTTATCTTATGGAATAATAGTGACGAAAATTTAAAGATATTTCATCAACTTGTGAACAACCTTGATCCCAACATCAAATTTACTTTAGAAAGTAGTGACACCAAATTACCATTTTTGGACGTTCTGGTTATAAAGAAGAATTCAAAACTTTTTACTGATATATACTACAAAACAACTGACACACATCAATATCTTCATTTTAATTCGTGTCACCCTCATCATACAAAAACTGCTATTCCATATAATTTAGCTCGACGTATTTGTACCATTGTGAGCGATGAAAACACCCAAGACATACGCCTCAGGGAACTCAAACATTACCTCACTAACCAAGGTTATCCCGAAGGTCTCATTGACGACGGAATTCGTAAAGCCAGGAAGTATGATAAATCGGAATTATTAGCCAGTAAACATCCGAAAAAAACCATTGATATTATCCCATTTGTACATACTTTTAATCCAAGAAATATGAACATTACGCCAATAATTCATCAGTTTAATAATATCCTCATCAACGACCAATCCACGAAAGAAATTTACAAAGATGTGAACTTCATTAACAGCAGACGTCAGCCTAAAAATCTAAAACGAATATTGTGCACTTCCCATTTTGATACTAAACACACAGTTACTAAGTGTAGAAACCCACGATGCGGGACCTGTGACCATATTACAGAGGGATCTAAGTACGACTTCAGCGGAAAAGAATTCATCGTTAAGACGGATATGTCATGTGACACTAAGAATGTATTATATGTTATAACATGTCCAGGCTGCAACGAGTACTATATTGGGGAAACAAGCAATCCACTTCGGGCCCGTGTGCGTGTACATTAACAACACATAAACACCCCGGGATATCGACAGATACCGTTAAGTGAGCATTTGGACACTTGCGGCAATAAACAGTTTAAAATATTTCCATTTTACAAACTGTTGAGTGACAGTAATGTGCAAAGAAGAGAAAAAGAAAAACATTTCATACGTATTTTTAAACCCAAATTGAACTGTTTGTAATAATAATGTATTGAATTGTATGTTATCTACTATGTTGCAAATTATATTTTTTCCGCTAAATCTAGCTATGACGTCATAATAGACATTGCCGTTCAACGTTCAAGTTTTTTGACGTCACGTTACAATGTTACCATTATATAGCTTCTGAAGATTTAAGAAATGAAGATAATAATTTTTCTATTGATCGACGTATCAAAGAAAAAATTGACCGGAAAACTTCATCAATGCGCGTAGCGCATTGATGAAAAAGTTTTCCGGTCAATTTTTTCTTTGATGCGTCGATCAATAGAAACATTATTATCTTCATTTCTTATCATTTAATAAAACATTTTCAAATAAAAAAAATGTGAAGTGTCATTGATCAAAAATGTAAATAATGTAAATGAAGCGGTGCGTATGAATACAAAACAACAACAGCAACAATATTCAAAATGGATGCGCCTTCAGCTAATGCAGAGCTATTGAGCTGAATTTAACGGATTAAACACAAATAGTGAGTTAAAATCTGAACCGGCTGAATTGAAAACGAAAGGAAAATACATGCGATAGCTTGTGATATTATTCACTGTGCAGAAAAACTCGTAATAAAACTAGTTTTGATGTGAGATCGCTGGAATATGCAACTGGACATAACCATCCAAGGAAAGGCGATCGTGGATGAAAAAAGCTAATATGTCGACAAAGAATAGTATGTGTAAGCGACTTTTGTAAACGTTGTGGTAACTAGATAGCCAGTGATGTACTTATAAATGGTATATCTGCCGCTTGGAATGCGCCGAAGAGTTGATGCATTACTCATAGCTTTTCTTTACCTGTTTACGACGCTTATTCTGATGACCGATCATGTACGTGTGTTAATTTAAAAATGATCGTTACCAAATTTGAACAGCAGTGTTACCGTGAAAGTTTATAGGTCTATATGTTCGTTATGATATTCCTGGAAAAGGAACAGCCAGCCTCGCTGTAAATGTTGATTGATCTCAAGCAGACGAAATCGTGAGAAGACGCTTAATTTTCTATTTCGTGAATCAAATAATGTGTTTTGTTTATTTTTGAAGGTTAAACTTTCAAGTTTTTATATTCACAAGTTTGCATTTTGTTTGCTGACAATAAAACAGACACAACTTTACATTTTGTTGACAGTGTTTATCTTGGAAATTTCCGTTCTATAAATAGTGTTAGATCAGAGCAGTTGAGAAAAGTAGATCCGGCTAAATTTTATTGATGCAGGTATCAAAGAAATTTTTCAACCAATCAGAAGCGCAGATATCTCATCAAACGAATAAATATTAAATGATTTTAAAATGAAAGCGCTTAAGCTATATTGAACGTTTTTCGTGTTTTCTTATTTAATTTTTATCTACAACTCGCCGACCACTGTGGATTTTATTGTGTTTCAATATATATATATATATATATATATATATATATATATATATATATATATATATATATATATATATATATATATATATCATACGTGTGGTGTATATTACCCATGTGATGCTTTATCAAATACTTCCGGTCCAAACTATTTTTGACACAGCCCCTCGCTTCAGCGCTTCAATGACCTATTTTCGATGATTTGCTAGTACTTTCAACATAACTATATCTACTAAAAAAAGTAATATAAAATGGATTTTGTCAAAGACTTAAATTACAAATATGAAGGAAAACACATAACTGCGTAGCATAGGCGTCGGAACCTGGGGGCTATTGGTTGGGGGGGGGGGGAGGGTTAGCCCCCCTCCCCCCACTTTTTTTGCAAAGTTATACATAACCGTAACCAAAACACCTTTTTTTCTTGTTTTCAAGATTTTTGATAAGTTTAGCCCCCTCCAAAATTTCAATTTGCTTTGTGTAGTTTTTAAAACTGCAAATTACATTAAATTTAACTATCAAAGATTCATCCTGACGACGCGATGAAAACAGAGCGTACTGGTTGTGTTTATATACAAGAACTTACCGAAATAATGTTTCATAAGACTTTGATTCCACCACCAGTAAGCATCCTTATTCACTATTTTCAATTTCGAATCATTAGGCTAGTGTTTATGTTATAAAACATCAACAACCATTCCTCGTTCAAGTCGATTCAAACTAACTAGCATTCGCAACTTTGTGTATAATGTCAACAAACTTGATTATTCAAGTTTTCTGATCAGTATTTCCATTTAATCAAATGAATAAGCTCTAAGAAAAAATATTTAGAGCTAAAAAATTATTTCAAGGTTTATTTCAGTAAAACTTTACATTAAAATAGCTAGATTTATCTCAGAAATGACGTACTAAATTGTACTGCGCAAGGACACAATAACCGCATAACACAACGTTGCATCATCGTTTTTAATATATGACAAAACAATCAATTCGGGTCGTATAAGGGACTGTCTCAAAAGCTTCATAATATAAATCAAATTGTATGAGATAAATCGAACATCTATAATTCATTGATTTTATATTTGCTTTATCCAACTCCTTGAAATGGTTATATTCGCTCGGCAAGCCTCGCGAATATATACACCATTTCAACTCGTTGGATAAAGCAAATATAAAATCACACAATATAGATATTCTCTCTCTCTCTCTCTCTCTCTCTCTCTCTCTCTATATATATATATATATATATATATATATAATTTGCAGTAAATAGGATCATTTTGGGATTTTATTCTGGATATTTATTATTTTTAAATTTCTATCTATCTATCTATCTATCTATCTATCTATCTATCTATCTATCTATCTATCTATCTATCTATCTATCTATATTCAAAGTGCGTTGTAACATACCATTAGGGGTTGACCATGTAAAATTTGCCTTGTTTCATCAAGCGTTAGGTCTGCTGTGAGATACCTAATGATGAAATACATTAAGCGACGATTCATCGTTAGTGGTTCATATTATCTTCAGTTCATGCAAGAATGCATAGCATTAAGCGTTACATTTGCAACGCTTATTGATAGTTTTGTTATGAAAAGGTGTTTTATGATTAGAGGTTGATACAATGCCGCACTATTCTATTGGTCTATTGTACATAATATTTATATAATAGTGTTGTGTTGTGCATGTACTATGCCTAAATAGTAGTCAGGGTTTGATACATAGTGCACGAGAGCCGGGGGCGAGTTATGTATCAAACCCTGACTACTATTTAGGCATAGTACATGCACAACACAGCACTATTGTTATTATTATGCCGACTGTTGAATATACTGACGTACTTTGCTATAAGTAGCTGTGACGTTCGAGTGTTGACAAGTCCCTAAAAATAATCACCGGAAAAGCAAGCGTTTGGGTTGTTTTTTCTTCAAATTAATCAATAAATTTGATTGTTTATTTAATCAACAAGTTGTTGTACAATAAAAAGTCAACAAAGGTTAATGTTCTTTTCAAGAAATGAGAGACGTTTGGCCTTACCGAGAAAACTCGAAATGTGTAGCAGTCGAAATCTCATTGAATTTTTTTCTTGTACATTCTTTATCAAGTGTCATTTGAAAAAGCGTTTTTGTGATTCTCATGTAGAATTTCTTTGAAAAATGTTCAATCAATTTGTTCAAAAGTTTATAAGAAACTTTAACTTTAAAATTACCGTCAATAATGATGTGTTTTTGGAAAAATGAATAATTTTAACTGCTTGATGTCAGTCGTATATATCTACGTTATATCTATATAAATACCGTGAATAATTATTACATTAACGGCTACGTTAGCGTAGCGGTAACGCGTTGGGCGTCAAGCTGGAATGATTTTAGCGTCGTGAGTTCGAATCCAGCTGTCGGCGCTTTAAGCATTTATCATTGATAACATTTGCCGTGTTCTATTTCGGCATAGTATGCTTACGCTCTATAAACCCTTTGTATACTATACGAAAATAGATGAGTATTGAATATATAGTGACAAACTGACAGAAGACATAATAATGCTACATAGTCAATGTATTTGGTTAGTCAGTCTTAAAATTTAGATTTTTAATGGTATGCCTTGTTGAACTCGGAAAAGCAACAATCGAAGATACATTTTTTTAAATGAATTAAAACGTAATCATAGTCGCAAAACATACCCGGTGAATTTCTAACAATGTATCATTTATTCATATGTCACAAAACCCAGTTTATATCATCAAAGTGCTGAAGTGAAGTTCTGACGGGAGTTGATTTTATCGATTATTATTAATTTTAGCATTAACGATGTGTTACAATTGTATATGCGTTGCTACCCAACGCCCAAGGGCGTAAAAATTAGCCCTGTACAGCTACATGTAGCTGTATAGCTTGAAACAGAGATATTATAAGCATATGAACATATTCGGTGTCAAATTCCGGTTAATAGTATAATTTTGCTATTTTGTCGGTATAATTTATAAAGGTACATAGTCCTCTCTTAAAAAAAAACAACTACCAATTGTATAAAGATATTTATAAGAAATGGCAGTTGTAGTATGATTTACTACACCATAACATCAAAACGCAAAAATATCAAGAAAAGTACCATCATTTAGTAATTCATTTGATTGAATGTGAGCAAAAATGATTTTTAAGTAATTATAAAAACTGTTTTTAAATTTTAAACTTTTTTCAGAGAAAACAGTTTTACAAAGGTCTAAACGCAAAATTTCGGCGATAACAGACCTTGTGTCTGGATCAGTGTTCCCCTGTAACACTAAATGCACATTAGAAGAACAGTTCAAATGTACACCAGTCATTCGCGCAACTTCTTGCGGGCTTTTCAACTAGCGTAAAACAATCTCAAAAGTAAACGTAGCTAGACGTTCATGGCAACCCTCTTTATCATTTTAATCCAACTTTATTCAGTTTAATGAATACATGGAATAGACATCGGTTGGCTTGTTGATATTCAAATGGATGTCAAGCGACAGAGTGTAAAAAAATCTAACCTCCTATGACGTTAGACATTCGAGGTGTTTTTCCGTCGCTAGATTTGTCTACAAATTGACAGAAACATGTGATTTTAATGCGGTTATACATCTGTACATGTATTATTTTAACTCTGCATAGTTGTATTAGCTATTTATTGTTCGTGCCTGCAAACAATATTTCCCAAGGTGTAAATTTTACACGTTATTATATTCAGGTATGGTGTAGTAAGAGTGTGGGGGAATCTCTAACAAGTATTACAATGTTACAATTGTTCATACATGCATGTTTAAAAGAAAACCATTAACATTGCAAAGTTTAAAACATACAACAAATTTAAACTAATGAATATCGTTCTCTTTTTATTTGTTTTGCATTTCTTTATTGGCAACATTTTAAGTTTAATTCAATTTAATTCCTGTACATGATTGAATACCACACATGAGCTTCATGTTCAGATATTAAATATTATGAAGTGTTAACCAAGGTCGAGAAGATGGCAATTTTTTTGTAAGATTGCAAGCTATATTTTTTTTTGTGTTGCTATAGTTGCTGAACAATTTTTTTATCGTTTAATATATAAGAAATGCATTTGTATTGCCTCGCATATTAATGTCGTTTCTATTCAGCAATCCAACAAACAACAAAATTAATTATTTAATATAGAATTAATTAAGATATTTGATCTGGTCAGGTAAATTGCTACACAATAAGTGGATCAAAGGATCTGACTTTACAGGCATTGTCAAAAAATAAAAATTATTTATTTTTAATTTCATGATAATATCTTGTTTAGTATCAAAAGCTTATTACATGCGTTTTTGAAACATTTATTTACAAAACTATACAATGTAAAATTATGTATTACATGTAATTAATTTACTAGTTTATGCTCTTCCATTTCCTTCGTTTTTCTCCCTTTCTATCTTTAATCTGTACATGTAATACAGAGTTTCAAAAGATATGCAGCTGTAATTGAAAGGAATTCTTAACGTAAATTCCCATGCATTTACTCAGTTAGGATGGTCTACTCTTCTAGTCACTGTTGAAGAATGATAATTTAAGAGCCTGTTAGAAAACGTTTTGTTAAAAACTCTGTGATATATTTGTATTGATAAAATTATCAGAAGAGAAACGACTTTTTTATGAAAATTTTGAAACCGATGGCGAATTAAACCATGCACGTGCACGGATCCAGATGTCAAGTTCTGATGGATAATTGTGTTTGCCCGGGAGGTGGACGGGGGTCCGAGTGTAGTTTATCACCCCCTCTCTTCTAGATACGCATGTAAACTATAGTTTCACGCACACCAATTGAGCAGATACGAAGTTCGTCTCCCCATTGTTTTCGTTATTATGTGGCGAACTGATTTCAAACTCTCTAGGTACATGAATCTTCATAATGATGGTCTACCGATAAAGTATGCATTTATTTAATTGATAGGTGTTTACGTAATTATTTTTTTGATGTGACTCTCATATACGATCGTGATAGATTAAAGTTTTAATATGAATGTGACAAAAGAGAGAATGAGACTTTTTCGTGCAAATCCTACTGTATTAAATTCAATCCAGCACATCAATAATCGAGTTCGACTTTTGGTACTTTTTATTCGCTAGTTTTAAAGTTTATAATTTTTGAAAATCTCTCGTATTTATGATCGGGTAACCAGTGCTACGCCGGTGCGTCTTTTTACTCAAATGGGCCCAAATGAAACCAAATAGACCAAAAATGAAGAACAAATTAAATCTAAACGAATTGTTTTTCATAAGTAAACGGGTTTGTCCTTTACAAACGCCTTAATCACATTTTCACAATAAAACGACAATTGTTTCAAAATTGGGGTGGGGGTAGTAGGGGACAATAATTGCTTATGCAATGCCCTCAGAATGGTTGTTTTTACCACATTATTAATAGATATTAAATTCATTAAAAAATCGAAAGACACTGGAAACCTTTATTTTTTAATATAGCCATTCGGCAAGGACAACATGGTCGCATTGGACATGTTCAAAATTTTCTTTACCAGTAATTAGAGCGAAACGCACCGACATTGACAATGAGAAAAATATAGGTCAGCTTTGAACTTCAATTATGCGGGTCTCACACCGCTTCGATCCGCAGAAGAAGATTTAGTAGAGTAGAAAATCGAAAGAGAAGAGAGAGAAAGAGAGAGAGGTCACGCCGGTTGATTCACTCGTTTGACTGGTCAAAACCAAATTGTTCACAGTTACAATTACCGACGCGTTTTCAGACATTTGAAAATAAATGTTGTGTATTTCTAAGAAATCGACAAACACTTATTTCCTATCATCAATTTATAAGCAGAACGACGTTTATGATTTTACTTGTAGTTTGCAGTAGTGAAATTGAATCATGTATCGGTGTAATTTATGCGCCACGAATTTCATTATATTATTTAAAAGTATATTACTTTTGCTAACAGTAATTGAAGCAATGAATAAAATCCTAGGGAAATATCCATTGTTTCAGTTTGACAAGCTGAAAATACTACTCCTTGTTTTTACAAGGGCGATGTATTTCAATACAGGTGGATAACTCTGGAATATGTATTTCTCGGTTAAAAAAAAAATTGCAGGAAGAGTTATCTTTCTTGTATTATCGAATCATGACATGGAACCTTTCTTTAACATGAAATAAGTCCCACAGAACTCTTTAGTGGTTATTTATCTAGTATGAATAGTTTATCTGCTTTCATATATTAAAAGATGTTTCGATCGTCAAAACCATTCATTTGGCATTTTTTTTTCACCAAAACTGCAATTTTATCAAATGCCCTATCATTCTGTTTACTTTATAAAAATGTATGATCTTTGGAATATCTTGATAACGTATTATAAAATATAGCTGAGTTAAACCAGAATTCTCTCAAACATGCTAGATGGATAAAATAATTTGAACATCAAGTATCAATTCTAACAGAAGAATACAGATCAAAATTATAACAGACTGGACGGTCATATATATTTATATTTATTTTTTTTATAAGTCTGGGGCCCCCTTACTATAAAAAAATATGTTACGTGCCTGAAGGTTACTACAGAACATAAATGATAAAACGAAAGATAAAAAGTTTTGTTATATATCATGATACCCTAAAATAAATTACCTATTTCCCTCCCGCCCTAAAACATTACGCAGCTTTTCTTAATTTTGTATGAAGCCAAAATATAACTTAATTTGTGTCGATTTCTATTGTTTTTCGACTATGCTTTTGCTCACATGTTTATTTTGAAAAATGAATAATTGTATCAGTTTAGTTCAGACTGGTACTTGTATATAAATTCAAGATTTATATCCGGATTTAATAGTGAAAAACAGAGCTTATTAAATAAAACATAATTGATTAATCAATAAATTGACTTTCAATCCCATCTCCCTTCCTCTTCATGATTTTAAAAACAAGATAAAACTTTGAAACCAATTGAAATATTCCTCTTTATTCTGTTTTTGTACTTCGCCGATGACTGCGCGAGCGGAATGAGGAAGGGAAATATCCACTTTCGAGCGATAGGCGGAATTTTATCAAGGATGGAGACTTCAGATTGCAATTAGCAATATCGCTGTTAACCCTTCTGTGAAGACTTTCATACCATTCTGTACACGGCGCTATTAACTAAAATGGTTTTTTATGCAATATTGATTTCAATTTATATTAAGTTGATTAAGAGCATTACTGATCGATTTGATATTTTTCCCAATGGAAATCTGAGCAATGTTGTTGCACACACAGATAAATAACACAATAAAATCCACAGTGGTCGGCGAGTTATAGATAAAAAGTAAAAAAGAAAACACGAAAAACGTTCAATATAGCTTAAGCGCTTTCATTTTAAAATCTTCAGAAGCTATATAATGGTAACATTAAAAATCCATATGTTACCATTATAAAGCTTCTGGAGATTTTAAAATGAAAGCGCTTAAGCTATATTGAACGTTTTTCGTGTTTTCTTTTTTACTTTCTATCTATCTATCTATCTATCTATCTATCTATCTATCTATCTATCTATCTATCTATCTATCTATCCATCTTTCTATCTATCTATATTAAAATTTTCAATTTTTTCCTTAATTGTCAAAACTCAAAAGTAAAGTTGTTTACCTGTTGTTAATGCTTATATTAAGAGCATGGGATGCAAGATAAACGATTTTAAATATAAAGGAGGCGTTCATTCCAAACCTTGATTTTTATGCTTTACTTGAATCATGCAGTTAGAATGCTTTTTTGTTTAAGAAGTTTACCTCTATTGTAAATATTTGAGCAAGTGTGTATCAGGGAGGTATGTGCTGTGAAAATTAATAATACTGATGTGATAATATGACTAGATCAGTAATAATAATGTCTAATTTAATAACAAAATTGCAGTTTAAACTTTTACTGAATTAAATGGAGTTTTATTTATCTGTAATGATAGTATGCATATATTATATACTTCAAAGAACAAGCATCAGTCCTATACTTCATGGCGAGCATTTTTAATACAAAGAGTTCCTTTTTAGTCCATGCCTTGTTTAAAACTTTTAACAAGGTTTCTCGATTAGACTGCTGCATTTGTTTAGGAAGAAAGAAGTTATGGAATCTTTAGATCTGTTCTGTTTGTCTTAAGTATTATATGTTGTTTATGTTGACTCTTTAAGAATATTATGTTCATGAAGACAAGGCTCAGCATTAGTATCTATGAACATTTATTTTTTTTTTTGGGGGGGGGGGGGGAGGGAGGGTATATACTAAGATTTTTTTTATTTTGAACATATCGAACAAAGTTTTTGCTATAGAAGTTTTCAAGTTTTCAGAATTGGTATCGCATATATCAAAAATACCCTGATATGCTTCAATTAATATTTTAAGTTTATTTGATCACATATACTACATAAATGAAACAAATTTACTACATATACATGTACTACAGAAATGAAACGAAAAATGCATCTATAAAATAGAAATCGTCTTATTTTGTATAATTTTGAAAACCCTAATTCTTGTACATACATGTAGACACTGCTTTAAACATCAATGAATATTTTTATATCAGATTCGGTAAGAGTTATTCCTTGTTAGCATTAGTTTATGTAACCCTTTTGTTTTCATTTTCAGGAGGACCTGCATGTAATATCGAACTTTCAATTTTTTGTTCCGTAATCTCGATGTAGACATGCTCTTGAACATCATCATGTGTACTGTTTGGTTCATCCTGTCTGCTGGTAATTTTTTGGTTGCAAACTCTCTGTTCTTGTAAATGGGTCTCAGGTAATATCTCGTTTTCATTTCTTAATTCGTTTTCCCCAGTGCGACGTGATTCTCGACTCTCATTGCCACTAAACACTGGAGTAAGGTATGTGAAATCTGTATTCACCCGCCCCTGTTGACCGGGATTTAATGGAATCAGCTGGGGTTCAATTGCATCAAAACTCAACGATTTGTACTGAGCTTGCCACTCGCTCTCTTTTACTCCACCACCAGCATTGTTTGTCTTCCGGAAGCATTTGAAATACATATACGTAAAAACAAATATGGCAAAGCAAAAGACAAACACTCCAATTAAGCTGATTATAATACGCACTACTAAATTGTCTGTAAGCAAATCAATGCCTGGAGGCACAATAGACAATGTAGTATCGCTGTATTTGTTTATGTCATGAGAAAAAGCGTACTCAACAGTTTGGTATTCAACAGAAATGCTCAATAATCTAACGGTCGAAGACTGAGTCGATGGTTTGACTGTCACTCCCTTTGTTGATCCTTAAATTTAATAAATACTGTTGATTAAGTTACGGTTGGTTACCAATTTCACGTTGTACAAAAAGAAGAAAAGGATTTTGTATTGTAAATATCTAAATCTTTAACATTGAAAGTATCAATTCATCTTCCTTACGAACAATAATCATCAAAGTAAGCAAGGAATACTTTTTTTTCAAATTAATGCCAAAATTGTATTCTCGATGAATAAAAATAAAAACAATACTTTACAATTTTTAAGGGTTCGCACAAAATGTGTGCATGTAAAATAAAACTGAGAAAAAAGTGGTTTCTTTTTTCATCAATTATAAAAAGTACCCGACATTTTTTTTTATCAAAACCAAAAACCTAATCGAAAACATACGTATACGTATGAACAATTCTACATGCTATAAATTAACCCTTTTTCAGTCATTTATGAAGTGGTATAATATTTCATATAAAATGAAATCAACCTGTTTTATAATTAAAACTCCCAAACCTACTAATATCATTGAATAATGAAAAGCTTACAACTCAGATATAAACTATGCTTACGTATTTGATTGTTTGTAGCGTCTTCACCTCCCTTCAAGCAACCAGTTACAAAGTTGCACTTTTCATGGGAACATTCACATTGAGACTGACATTCCATTCCGTACGTAGGGTAGATGCATTTTTCGGAGCAATTGCGGCGATAATATCCTACGGGACACTCTAAAACAAGTTATGGTTACGCAATATGATTAGACAGATTTTGATTTAATTAAAATTACGTGTAACACAGGTGGTGTATGCCACATTTTTAACGCTTTGTAGATATAAGTATGCATTTTACATGCAGATCAATAGTTGCCAACAATTTAGCAACATTAGGCAAAAATCATTAGGTCCTGTGGACAAGTCCAGTTTTACATAATAATTCATTCTGTTTATTTTTAAACAGATATATGTTCTTACGTAATTGGTAAAAAACTATACATGTAAAAAAAATAACGTATATTTACATGTACATACGTAAAGATGTCTTTTAATTCAGTCTATAAATTGTACCACACTTACTTTGGCACAGTCCGGTTGAGGGATTTAGCATAAAACCATCACAACACACTTTTCCACTAACTCTAAAATTAAAGAATTAAAAATGTAAATATGTATAATTTTAAAGTTATTCATACATGTAGTAAACACACTGATAACGAATTAAATTTTCAAAAGGACTTACCCTGCGCAAAAACTATTCTCTGTCAACTTAAATACATTGAACGTTAAGAATAAAGCAAGTGTAAGCATCATTGATCTGAGGGAAACACCAGGAAACAATGTCAACTGTGAATTACATTTAATGTTATTAATTGACTACAAATCTAGAATAAGCATTTCTTCCTGGTTTGAAAAAAAAATATTTTGAATAAAGTATGTTAAAACCATCAGCTCTTTACGTCTTTACTTACATAACGGCATTAAAAAGTCAAACAAATAAAACAAAACAACCCCCCCCCCTCCCCCCCCCAAAAAAAAAACAACAAAAAAACAAATTCCTAAACAAACAAAAAACCAAACAGAAAAAAACATCCAATAAACAACAAGTTACTAAAATATAATGAAAATTTTTTTGCGTATTTATCAACTTTCCAATGAACTATGAAACCCCTTGTATTCAATGGATATTAAAGGACATTTGTTTTCCATTATCTTTACGCTGTGCATATACAGGTGAATGCACCTGGAATAAACTATGTACCGTATCGATTTTAGTAGGTCAAGGAATGTCTGCACTCGTTTGGGTCATTATTTAAAACGATTTTAAAAAATCTGTCTTTCTATTTAGATTTCAGTTTTTTCAAACAATAAAAACAAAGCACTAGTCTTTAGAATATTTTATTCATATATGTATATAAATTTCAGATTTTTAAAATTTATTTAAGAAAGGTCACAAGTAGTTTGCGGCTGCGCGATAAAGGCGACAAAGTAAGGATAGGAAATGGACGGAAGGAGATTGAAGTATTCTAAGTATCATCATTCAGTAAGCGCTTCAGGATACTCGAATTATGCTTGTTATTGTATCTTGCATACTTGATAAAAATTCATTGGATCAAGGATAAAATATCGATGTTAGAATGTAGATTATATGATTTCAATGCCAGATACATTTTAAGATTTTACTTTCGGTTTGATATAACATTTCAAATTTGGTATTTGACCTTGGTAAATGAGCACATTATTTGTAGTAAAAATCATTATCATATGATCATTATTATATGGTCATTATCATATGCTCATTATCTTTAATTGAAAAAAAAAACCCATGGATATACCTATTATGTAATGTTAAATCTACTTTCGATATATGACTTACTAGTATTTACATTTCTAAACTTGATATGAAACCGGAAATATTGCAACATTACATATATGTACAAAAGTAGTTATGATTATTGCCATTTTTTCCATTATAAATATATAACTATTTCATTAAAATGGATAACATACATGGAAACACATAGTTTAAGGTCGACCACACCTATCTTTAATTGTCTTGAATGTAAATGTTGCAAAGTATATGTACATAGACACTGAGTAATGAATTGCCCCATTTGATGTACTATAAATATGTTTATCAGTTTTGCAAACGTTTACATTTTAGAGAGGTAAAATGACATCCTGCGCCCGTGTGCCACTGATACTGTTGATGCTAGTTTTACAGGTAATATTCTGTTCATGTATTGGTAATTAAAAACATATTTATATCATTTTTACGAATTCAAATATTAATTTTTCTTTGCGTATGTGTTTGTGAAAAGAAAGATTCGAAATACTAGAAGTTGTCTTATTTATCTACAAAAGATGTGCAGAGTTGCGAATGGTAAATGTCTTGAAGCCATCGAGAGTGTGGTAAGCGTGCCATCTTGTCCCATGTCCAAAGAAGAATGGGAAAGCGCTGCAAAAAACAAGAACTGTCAAGCAACCGAGCAAACATGTACTGAAGCTGAGAAATTTGTTTATCATTGTGTAATAAACGGATTCGTAAATGAGACAATAGAAGTGTGTGCACCACAAAAATTAATTCATGGTAATATACACTGTATATTGAATTACATTTTGTTAAAAATTTTGAATCCCTGAGTTCAGAGGAGAATTTTAAATTCTTTCTTAAAATATGAAATTATTAATATTTTTGTGTTTACTTTTAGGATATTGTACGGAATTTAATGTCGTTGGGGGAGTCATTCAAAGCCACTATGAATCTCCATGTAACGAGAAAACATTTCCAAAGTGTAATTATCCATATCAATCAACGGAAGCTTACAATTGTAAGGTGGCATTTCTTTCAAACTTTATCTAAATTAAGTAAATTAGTTTTCCAGTGTCAAATTAGTCCCATGCTTTTCTATTCTTTTTTGTCTTTTATGTAGGTGATGCGCGTTTTATCAAATAGATGAATAATATCATTAATTTTCCTTTCAATAATTGCACTTTCTATAAATGGTGTTTATATTACAGTCATTTTAGCAAAAAAAAAATACTCAGACTTTTTTTATTATACAAAATATAATATAACTATTTCAGACCAAGGCTGTTATAAGCTTGTTTACAGAAAAAATGGGAATTTTTCAACAACCATACCACTGAACACGACATCGACACCATACATACCAGACAACGAGTAAGGGCAGATTTTCATCAGTTGTAATATATCACCCATTTTCATGCTGCAATCATCTTACTTTGCCTTTGATATTGAGATGACCTATTGGTGGTACCATATCGGGTTCGTGCGTCTTGAGTTCAGTATTGAACATAATGAATTAAAAGGTCTTACACAACTTCACATACAAGCCAAAACATCGATCATCCTTTAAGATTTTTGATTGACGAGTCTCGTCAACACTAATCGATGGGATTTCCTTTCATATCTATTTAGCTACAGATATGTAACTCCATCCACAATTATTGACATACAACATGTCAACCCGAATACTCCCACTAAGCAGTGTACAGATCTTCACCTACATGTATGTTCCGTGATGTTTATTAAAACAAAAAACTTACATGAACGATCAGATTCAGTGCTTAATGTAAGTAACTATAAACACTGTGCCGGATAATTATGCCAGTGCCAAGGTGGCATTTTTGCACCCGCTTAAGATGCAGTTTCGAAAACATCTATATATACCAAATGATAGACCATTGTCTAGAGAGTATATAAACACTTTTGTTTTAAGCGTGTTTCACCTGACAGGTGAGATATTTACCTTTAAAAATTATTATCCCATATTGATTCTCCTCCAGGAAATATTGACAATCCTATAGGATTTTTTAAAAGTCCTATACGAATTATATTTCCTATAGGAGAATGGTATTTCCTGTAGGAATTTGATTCAGACATGTAGTTTTCCTACAGGATATTAAGTTTTCCTATCGGATTTTATCAAATACTATCGGAATTGAAATTCCTATAGGAAGTTCTTGTATTCCGATAGGAAATTTTAAATTCCCTATAGGAATATTGTTTTTCCAACGGGGAAAAATATTTACCTATAAGAATTTGTTTTTAAAAGGTAAGATACAATGATAACAAAGGTGGTTGTTAACTCTTTAAGCAATGGTCTATAATATGGCATATTTGAATTTTTCGATATATGCAGCTTAGAGGGGTGCAAAAATGCCACCTTGGCACTTGCATACGTATCCGGCACAGTGTTTGTAATGAAGCTAAATTTCGAAACTTTAAAGCCTCTGCTTGGAATGGGGGAAACTGAAAACACGTAAATGATACTTCCACCACCACCTTTAATGTATAGTAATTTTGTTGTGAATCCTAGAGCTGCCTGGGAATAGTGATAAAGGAGATATAATGAATTCTACGTGTTTCCAAAAAGCTAAATACGTGTGTTATATTTATTCTGATTAAAGGTTACATGTGCATGTAAATATTTTTAAATATGCTCTAAGTTTCCACAGAAGAATTTAGTCTCAATAATTACATGTAAATCTAAATAAAGCACATTCCCCGAAATATTTCATGTCTCAAAGTGATGTTCCACTTAGCTCTGTCCTTGTTTCATTTTAAATGCCATTGGGAAATAATTTCAGTCTGGCCCCGAGAGATGGCAGGGGGTGTTAGTAAGACACATACTAAAGATAGACAATCATATTCAGAAGACCGTTAAGGCCTGTTTACATGTAACTCTTGCAAAAAAAAAATAAATTTTTGAAACCTTTGGGCGGTAATTCTTCATAAACAAGTAATAAAAAAGTAGTCAAAAAGCATGTTAATGCTGTAAACTTAAAAAGTAGCAGCTTCTTTTTTTAAAAATACATATGGATAACATTCTATGTATCATTTGTAGAGGGAGAAGGGCATTGGTTATCTCAAACACAACAAATGATGACCCTATAATAAAAAATAAATGAATAGAGAAGAGTTAATATAGAAAATTGTGTGCATGGATAGTTAAGGTATAGACTAATTTATTTAATCAAAAACATGTTCTCTTTGGTTATTCATGCGGGATATGAAGTTGGCGGTATTGCAGAAAAAACAAGATCATGAGAATATCATTTACTGGCAAAGCTCTGTAGGATATATATCATTAACGGATTTTTTTTAATCGAAGATAAGGTAACTGACCTTTTCTGAAAATTGCTGATTTATTGTCAGGCTTTATATTTTATTTGAATTGGAAGTCTCTGTGAAAGTGTCATAAGATTTAGCCTTTTTTTTTCGAACGTGTTGTTTTTTCAGGAAATAAAACCAAACAAAACATAATCTTTAAAAAAGTAGAAAGCATTTATTTAAGAAAAACCGGATTAAATCCTGGTCCATACAGAAATACTAGTAGGGCACTACTAGTAGTGAGGTAAACTTTCCCCATCCCCATTTCCAAAAGCCGATCGCAAGAATAAACTAACATTAACATTGGTTAACTGAGCCTGTATGCAAAAACTCTATTTCATGCACTGTTACAACGCACTTTGAAAAATTACGCACTTTGAAAAAATGTTTCAAAGTGCGTTAATTTTGGGATTAAGTCAACGCACTTTGATTTCTTTTTTCAAAGTGCGTTGATATCGTCGATATTAACACACTTTAAATAAATGTTCACAGTTTAGTGAAAATACACAAATACACATATATACAATAAATGATTGTTTTAACCTTGTGTAGCTTAATGTGATATATTAAAAAAAGAACTCATTGCATTCTCAGCCAACTTGATAAACAGTTTCTTGATGAGATTTTTTTTCTTTTCTCATGAGACAACATCGACAATTTACACAGAAAGAAAAATTCGGGAGGTTTGAATTATCCAAATATGACATAAACTTCATCGCATAGCAACTGTATTTTCCTTTGTCGGGGAAAATGCAGCAAATTTACTTCTTATCTAGTATATTGGGCTATGCCCGAACGATATGATTAATGGAGATCAATGTATAATATATTTTAACTTGCGTATTGCAAATATGAAGTGAAAAAGGATACCTTAGTTCTGTTTATCAAAAACTATGTGATCTTTTAGAAGATCAGTGCGAGAAAATTAACCCACATCCTAATGCTTATTCTTAAGTTTATAATAATTTAATGTTCGTTAATGTTAACATTATCTTATTGAAATGATTTATTTGATTAGAATACGAAAAGAGGGTTACTGTTGAAACGCATAGATTCTTTAACACAATGGAGAAGTTATTGTTCTACCAGCTCATTTTATCAATAACATTGCATGTACATATACAGAGCATATTTATTTTTCCGATCTTAAATGTTTACCCAATGTTGCTGAATATCATATGTTTTGAAAGGCAAAAAGGAGTGACAAGGGACCTTCATCTTGTAATCAATTAAATGATGCACTTGTATTTGACCTGCATCTTTGGTTAACCAGCACCCATCCCCTCCCCGTACTAAATACGGTAAATAAGATTCACGAGTGTTAACAAAGCATCATACTATCAACAAATTACGAGGGTCAATCACAAAATACGAAGCCTTTTGTCATATCTATGTTACTTAACGTCATATAATTACTAATTTTAGGAGACATAATTTAACAATAGTTTTAAACACTTTGCAAGAAAAAAAGTTGATAAATTCCTTTATTTCTAGGAATTATTTAGAATCTAATCCTGCAAAAATGAGGTCACGGCGCACGGTCAAAGTTTGTGTTATGTCAACATTTAACCATATAATGCTGAAAGTAACATCTCTATAAATTGGGCTTAAAACCAAATAATATTAAAACATCAAATTAAATATAGTCATGGTAATCTATGTACTAAATAATGACGGGATATTTTGTTTTGTCGAACAGATATTAGTAACTAAAACAAATAGTCCTATTTAGAATTGACTAAAAACATCGACGTCGCCGGACGTCACGGCGCAACGAGAAGTACAAACAGAATCGATTTAACTCAGGAAAAAACCGATACAGGCTGTGAAAATGTTCATTGGTGCAAAAAAAACAACTAATTATTTGCAAGTTTGTGTTTAACTGTAATAAATTTTGTGGGGGTGGTGGTATTTGTATTTTGAATATAAAAAATGCCGAAAGAGAGTAAACTATCTGTAAATATTTAGGCAAAAAATAAGTAACGTCAACCGACGTTTAGGGTTATCCTTACTGTAAATCAAGAGATACACAGTTAGAAAATGACAACTTTGAAGAACTAACTTATGATTCTCGAACAAATTTGTGCAAATAAGATGTTAATCAACATATTCAGTGGTTCAGTGCCATTTTATATTGTAAGGAGAAAGGAACAAGAGACTAAGCGTGATATTCCGATGGGGTATATCTATAAACTGTGATTGTTTAATCTTGACCTCATGTTTTGAACGTAACCATGCGCCGTGGTGACAAAACATGTTGTTTTTAAAAAGGGGTAACAAAAATATCGTTTCATCAAATGATCTAAAACTGTGCATATCAGTAACATAAGTGTTGGTGCACAGATTAATATGCTGAGTATGACTTTCATGAAAAATATATGATGGACAGCCATATTGTCCTCGTATTTTTTTTAATTAACCCTCGTAGAAATTCAGTTCCAGAATTTGTGATAAAAAAATATTTTTTCAAAGTGTGTTAAGAGTGTCGATACTAAGAAATGTTGATGCACCTTCATAACGCACTTTGAAAATTTTTTTAAGTGGGTTAACTTGGTCCAAAATTAAACGCACTTTGAAAATTTTTATCGAAGTGCGTTGACTTTTTCCAAAATTTAACGCACTTGGAAATTTTTTTCAAAGTGCGTTGCAACAATGCACACACAATGTCATAGGTTTTGTTGCGCCAATAATTTTTTAAAGTTTCTATTCTTTCTCCAAGGGCTAATAGAAATTAACAAAATATCGTTATACTATTGAATTATTATGAAACATAATACACGTGACCAGCTCTAGATCTCCCATGAAACACACATTTTGATATTCAGCATAAGACTATTTTTGGTAAATTTGAATTTTGAAATTTTCATAAACTATCTACAGGCACTGCCTTCATATGTGGAGTATTATTATGTACTATTTACTATCACACAGTATACATTATATGTTTTCTAAACTCAACAACATCTAGAATATTTTTAAAATGCAAGGGGGTGCACAAAAGGTTAAGGTGACTTGTTACGGTTCATGGGCTTATTGTAAAATGGTGTATGCTGTATAAATATTTAAGCAAATGTTTCGTGAGTTATTTGAATTTAAAAATTTAAAATATTAAATTTATTTTTGATTTTGATTCCAATTTAGATTTACAACAATTATTGTTGCTCCAGTCATCATAGTGCTGATCGTAATTTGTATCATTGCAGTAGTCAGCGGATACTTCATTAGAGAGAGTTAGTATTACTTCTAACTATAGAAAACTGTTGTCATATATTTATTTTAAAAAACATTATTTACATTATTAAACTTGTTAAATGAGCAAAAATATGTCTACAAATCAGGACTAAAAACGAGGAGCACTAAAAGGACATTATCAATCCAACCAGAAATGGAAACCTTAATTCAGAGAGCAGGTGAGTAAGAGCAAGATAAGTTAAAATCAAGTTAGTAAGTATTATTAAATTTCAGCTCACTGAAGTTATCAACACGTTTCATTTTATTAATTATGTAAATGGGTTTAGCGTTCGTCTGGTTAAATATCGATTCTAAATTAATCATAATAAGATTACTCAGGCCAACAATATTATCCAATATGGGGTGTTAAAATAAAAGCAATATATAAAGCAGAAACTTTTTTAAAACATTTATACCGATACGGTGTTTTATAAGGTTATCAAAGCTTTGACCTCTAGAAAAAGATGGATTTTATGTTCAAACATATAAAAAAAAACTATTCTTCTGACATAAAAGGGTATATTTTTGAATTTAGACTGTACAACCAAGTTGTAAAATATATCGTCCCCTTATATTCCTGTATCAGATAGGAACGGTTTAACATCATCATATTCATGTTTGTCAGATAACATTAATAATTTCTTTTTAACCACACTATATACATGTACATGTAACAAGTATTGCTAAATTGTATAATTTATATTGTATTTTGGAACACATAGTGTAATGTATTTTATGACCACAAAATAATAAATTAGGTTTGTAGTACAATTAGTAATTGTTTCTTTTCGTTTGCATTATTTCTTAATTTTTATATTTTTTTGAAGGACCGTCAAAGGATTTTACTGTCATGGATAAACTCGAAGGCAAGTTCGATTTGATTCTTGTAGAAGTTTATGGAAACATAAAACTGACGTATAATTTTAATCTGATTAATACATATTAATAATATTTTGTTCTTTTTGTTTTATTGTTGAATCAGTTTCACCTAATTAAGACGCTCAAATACAAAATAAAACTTCGATGTACACCTCTCTGATACACTACATATGCAAGTAAATCACCTTTTTATTGAAGCTAATTATCATGGTTACCAAATGTCATCTTAAAGTGCGTGCGTATAATTCAGTCAACTATCAGTTCATAATTGAAAAAAAAAACGGATTTCAACAGAGTGAAAACTTGCTTGTCTTTTCACCATTAGGATTTCTGGGGTTTTTTTGTGGTTTTCTAAGCTATATGATATAATATGTCTGTAAATTGCAATAACTGAAAAAATGATCTGTACTTAAATCAAGCTCTAAAACAATGAGAACGTTTCAAAGACTGTAAAAGTTTGTTAGCTTTCAGTAACCACATACAACTTCTTTTTAAAAATGTTTTCTTTTACAGATATTAAACCTCCATTAGGAAAAGATGTTGATGCAGCAACAGGAGCTGACAGATATAGTAAATACTTATAAAAAATTAACATTTGATTCAATAACAGAAGACCTGAGTACAAATGTTCTACTTCAATTTATTTCATATTCCCCAAACAAATGAAATTTTTTGTTACACTAAATACTGGCCAAACATATATATAAATCAAGAAAACACTTCATTATATGCTTTTAGGTTGTTGAAAGGTATTATGTATTGATCATTTAGGTATTTAATGAAAAACCTGCTTGTTTTAGTAAATTTTCATATTAGATAATAATAATGTTGCGATGACAAGGTAAATACGCCACCTGAATGATAAAGTACACTGAAGTATAGAAAACCTTTAGAAAATTTGAGGAAAAATTATTAAGAGGTTTAGCTAAAGAATAAATTAATTTTACGACTGTGCTTTAATTAATTTTGTTTCATCAATATTTGGCAATTAAATGGGAAACCACACAGTTTGAAGATACGTTACATGTAATTTGTAAACAACGACTCTATCAATAAAAATTGTTGAAATATTGCTTATTTCGATGAATATTTTATCTCGTGGATCTACCCACCGGCCAGCTTGCTACAAAATGCACAAACGTAGAACTCAATGTACTTCAATACATGACATCAGTAAAGTTCAGTTATATGCCACATTATTTTAAAATTCAGTACCTACGCTACGCATGTGTTTTATCTAAAGAAAATTAAACTGTGAAATTCATTTACTAAGTCTTCAAAAAAAGATAGCAATCTGTTGGTTAAATTATCGTCGGTGATTTTTATATACCGAGTTTAAGAATAACCAAAACTTACCATTCAACAGAAAGTAAAATAATATTCAATTTAATTTTATAAAAGATAAATAAAGTTCATTGTTATTATAGGGCAAATAGATGCAATTTGAATTTGATGAAAATATGATGAATATTATGACATGTATACATATGTTTATGTAAATACATGTGCACACCATTGTCTACATTTACCGGGGTAAGACATGCATGGAACCAGTAAATTTTAACATATCAGGTTCACGCGAAGAACTGAAAGTTTCCACTACGCTGAGACGATTCCAATGCCTCTGCTTTGAAAATCCCATCCCCTCCCATCCCACACTGTAGTTATATGAGGTCGATTTTGTATCCTACAATTACTTGTCGGAGTGTTTGAAACATGTCGGTTCTAAGTAAGGTGTCCATGTAAAGCTCGCCTATATTCAAAATGGGCGATGATTTTGTTTTAATTTTTAAGGCACACATTTTACTAAACGTTTAACATTTAAAGGGGGATTCCTGTACGTAATCGAGCGAATAAGATAATTTGTCGTCATTTGTGAATCAAATACTACTGCAATTGCCACAGGCACCTGACGTTATAATTTTTTCTCATAATAAAAAAAATACTCCGCTTTCCCAATAATACACAAGGTACCCATCGCTGCCATCTTGGATTTATTTCAAACTTGCACATATGCTGGAAGTTTTGCTAAAAACTCATCGGTAAAAATATCTGGCGATCCTCTCCGTCTCCCGATCGGTCATTCAGCATCCAAGCTAACAACCAATTTAACCAAAACGGTGCATTACACGTGATGGAAGTTGTCACCAATATGTAAGGCAGTAGATGCAAATCGAGGGGTTATTTTTATCAATGACAGCTGTAATGCACCGTTTTGGTTGAATTGGTTGTAAGCTTAGATGTTGAATGACCGATCGGGAGACGGAGAGGATCGCCAGATAATTTTACCGATGAGTTTCTAGCAAAACGTCCAGCTGATATGCCAGTTTGAAAATAATATGACGTCAGGTGCCTATGGCAAATGCTTATTATTCAAATATGTTTATCAGATATGATATATTCAGAATACATTTTTCATCATATATTTTGTTAAAATTTTATTTTTTAAAAGGAAATTCAGTCAATCTAAGATGTCTTTATTTAGGACAGGGTGGGATACATGTAGCTTCGGTTTACATAGTAAGATATGTCATAGAGTGGTCATAAGATAATTCTAACGATATATCCTAGGACATGTATTAAGATAGATTTTAAGATACTTTCATGAACCTGGTCCATGAATAGTTTCAAAGCATCCTGATATATGATAGATCAAAATATGTTCAAATCTTGATCCCCAGAGGTCAAAAAAGGAGGGAGGGGGGGGGGGGGCTTTCCTTTACATTTAATCATCGGAATAAATAAAAATCGAAAGACTTCATTTTCGTAGTAACATGAAGGCTATACTTTGTGAAATAAACAATATAAATCCCTTTAGAGCATATGTAGATCGTAATAATTTGTGAAAGAAATGCTATAACAAGGAACATCCGTAAATGCATACAGCACCGATCAGACCCAACCTAACATAAGAGTAAATCCCAACTAAACTCCTGGTTTACTTTTGGGATTTACGTGTCTCCTTATTGAAAAGTTGGGTCCACCCCTCGGGGTTTACTTGGGAATTGCTTTTGAGGTCAACTGTATGCACTGAAGTGTGAAACAGACTCTTCTTTTATCTTACGATCCTCCTGCCTGTGATTCCTGCCCCTTGTATATTCCGAATACACATGTAGCCTCTGCTTTCAGTGTTGTATTTCTGATCTGGGTTTACTCTCTGTATCCACCGTGGATTTACTTTGGGTTAACTCATTGTTAACTCTTGGTTTACTCTGGGTCCACACTTGTAAACACGGAGTCAACCCAGAAAGTAAACTTGGAGTTTAGTTGGGGTTTTCTTTCTTTTTGGTTGGGTCTGATCGGTACTGAATGTAGTATGCAGAATTTTCTAATTTTGTTAAACCTTAATCCCATCCCTATGTGTAGGAAAGGGGATGGGTTGGGGTATATATATATCTCTCTCTCTTTCTCTCTCTCTCTCTCTCTCTCTCTCTCTCTCTCTCTCTCTCTCTCTCTCTCTCTCTCTCTCTCTTTTAAGATTGAAAAAGAAGCAAGCTTAGAATTATGAAAATACTTAATTGAATGGTTTAAAATAAAGCACACTATTGTTTGAAATTCATAAATGCAATTGTTTTGTATTTAATTATGGTAGAATTTTAAATTAGTTATATATATATATATATATATATATATATATATATATATATATATATATATATATATATATATTTATATATATATATATATATATATATATATATATATATATATATATATATATATATATATATATATATATACTGTCATCAGACAACATTCTGCTTAGGTGACACTTGCCTATTATGTATCCTGTTGTCCCAAATGAGCTTAAAATATAAAATAATTATTGTGGATTTTTTTTAGCAATGGCCATAATTAAAACCGATGAAGAATATTGTGAGGAAAACAGAGGCAAGTACATTTTAAACATATGTTTCTTCTATCAACCCCATGAAATACTCTGTACCAATCATAAACTTGCTATAAACACACTACATGTAAGTCGTAAATTTTGGCAATTTAATAGTTTTTATAATGATGCTACAAGATTGATCACATAATATGTATGTTACAAACCGAAGATCGAAGATTTTAATGCTGCTTTAACTGTAGTTTTGTATTGTTTTGTAGACGACAGCCAGAGATACTTGAAATGTTATAAAAAAATGGACAAATACTTCGTTGAGACAGAAACTTACAAAAAGGCTGAGAAAATATTTCAGGCAAATGGTATAATCATTTTTACAGGGCCACCGGGTTGTGGAAAAACAATGGCTGCCATTCATCTACTAAGAAAGGGACTGCGAGATTGGACATTTAGGAAAATACGTAACTTGGAAGAATTGTCATATATCGAAAAGGACAAAAAGTCTTTAATACTAATTGATAACATTTTCTCTCGTAGACCGATGGACTCGCAACTTGAAAAATGGTGGTATAAACTAGATAAAATATATGAAAAATATTTCGCCGTCAGAGAACACGAATTAGGATCAAACAACCTTCGGATTGTAATAACCGCTAGACCAAATGTGATAGATAAAGCAAGCGATTTTATGGAAAAAGTTACACCAATTTTAAACAAAAGGTTTATTTTAGATACGAATAAGCTAACAGAAGCCGAAAAAGCGGAAATATTGTTAAAGCAAATCGAATTTGCAAAATATGAAAAAGGGATTTCAGATCCAAACATCAATGATGCTTTTAAAGATAAAGTAGTGAATTCAAAAGGACCAATTGGATTCCCACTTTGCGCACATCTATACATTTGCGGAGAAGAATATCGGAAATCGGGTATAGAATTTTTTTCAAGCCCCATTGAATATCTGATACTCCAGATTAAAGATGAAATTGAAAGCGACAAAACTAACAGAACAAAATCGCTATTGTTTTGCCTTTTTTTTCATGAATGGCATACAAAAATGGGAAATACAGATTCATTTAACATACAAAATGAAAGTCATTGTGAACAGTGCTTACGCAATGTTTCTCCCAACATACTAACAAATTTCGCCCCTTTTGAGTTTAGAGACCTGGAAAGCGATGCTCAAAGACTATCGGGAGCTTTCTTTAAGGAAGTCGGTGAACATGCATACAAGTTTGTTCATGATAGCGTTTATGAAGCAGTAGCAGCGTATTTATGTGAAACTTATGTTTCCGAGACTGCAAAGTATTTTCCACTCGACATAATCCATCACATGGATTATAAACATGTGACAGAAAGGGAAATGTCAACACTTGCGACACGATTACTCTACGAAACTCAAGATCAACGTTTGTCTGACGTTTTTTCGTGCAGAATATTCCGGAATAGAAAATTTACGGACTGCTTTTGTAAAGAATTACTTGAAAAAGACAGTGAAACAATTTCCAAAATGTTCACTGTTCCAAATAAGAGCTCAACTGCAAGACTTCCTTGCATGTTTTGGGCAAGTTGTAATGACCTCTCTTATTTGACAGAAAAATTTTACGACATTGTCAAGAAAAAGGGCATTAGTACTGAATACCAATTATACGTGGCACTTTATGGCAAATGTTGTGCTAGAAATAAGGGTTTACTGAAGACTGTTAATGGTATGCTTTGCGACAACATTGTGTTGATCAAGAAACTTGTAACTGGATTCGAAGATAGTGATTATAATTCAATATTACATCTTTTGGTGATATCAGACTTTTCTGATGAGTTTGTTGCTAATTCTATGAAAACACTTTTTGGGGCTAAAATGCCCATTAAATTCAAAAACATTGATAAAATTACCCCTTTAATGCTGGCTGTTGAACAGGTATTACCAAGAATAGAAGTTATCAGAACCCTAATGGACGTTTCCCCGAAGCCAAACCTACACAATCAGGACAAAACAGGTTCAACTGTTATTCATCATTGTCTTGGTTCAAACAATGATGATAAAACATGTTTAGGATATCTGGACATTATTCTTAAGCACCTTAAAGCTACCGAGTGTTTAAGCAAAAATGATTTAAATGGCGATACTGCTTTAAGTATTGCTGCAAAGTGTCCAAAACATAGCAGAATACGCAGCATTTTAAAACTTCTTGAGAGTACTGGTGATTTAAAGATAATTGATATAGTTAATGATGAAGGATATTCACCCTTACACCTCTCTGCAAAATTTTTAAAAGAAACCGAAGCATCAGTTGAGCTTGAGTGTTGTGTAAGGGTTATAATATTCATTTTGTATGGCGCTAATCTGGACATAAAGTCAGATGCAGAAAAGAAAGCAGTCCAAGAATGTCACTACGAACTTGTGCGAAACATTTTACAAAACCCTGACGACAAAAAATGTATGGAAAAAGCATTAGAAGCACTGTTGGCAAAATTGCAATGCAGGCAATGCAAGGAAATATCTGAACAAAAACAAAATGACTTGGTGGAATCAATGCCTTCTGTCAAAATAAGCATTGAGATACGTAGATGTATTGCAAGGGCTGTGTATCATTTTGAGCATAATTTATGACCTGCTATTGTGACATTTTTTTTATTGTATATGTTGTTTAGAGTGGTTTTTGTTGCCACGTCCTATCAAAATAATCCAACAATGTTTATTTTATGAACTTGCATTCGTTGTTCGTTGGTTGAGAAATGACACATGTTCTATTATTCTAACTTTTACATGAATATATCAAATATATAAAATCCGAATATTGTGCATAATTCTTAAAGTCCCTTTCACAATTGGCGCACGAGAAGAAGCGACCAAATATTCGTGCGACCGAAAAAATTAGATATGAATCGTCAATTGTTGCCGAAATAATTGCATATGAAAAAAAGATTCGTACGAATTTCGCACGATCTAAGCGAGCGTTGTGCGATGTAAACGCAGTGAATCTTGCGATATATCTTGCGTCTGTATGCGACTGTTGTACAATGAAAGCAACTGTTGAAAGATGATACGATAGGAACGCGCGAGAGACTAGGTGATCGGACGATAGAAAGTCCTCCAATGTGATTGGACGTGCGATCATGCGTTCCATGGTACGAATGTTCGTGCGAGTCAGAGGGGGTATATACACCGCCCATATTCAGTAGACATAGTTGAAAACGAGAAAAGATGCCAGCCAAGAAGAAACAGATATGCAGAGGCATTTATTGTCATACCTCAATATGATTATTCTATTATATCTGATTGGTCTAGAAAGTCACGTGACAGGGCGATGTCATAGGAATGAAAAAGCCGATATGAGCATACGATGTAGACAAATATGATGAAATAAAAAATATTTAATCATTGTGATTCTCTTTATATAGCAGAACCAATATTACTTTCTATGATTTATGAAAGAAAAGTGAAACAGTTACATGGGAAATCAAACAATCACGACGTTACTGTTGCGATTGTTGAAAAGTCAAACATTATTAGAAATCAACGTATTTTGTGTAATCATATGTTGCTGGATATAATAAAACGTTTATTGCATTAATGTTCAGGGAATATGAAGATTTATTCCCCAGAAAAAAACCCAAATTTTTCTCGGGCGAAGCCCTCGGGAAATATGATTTTTCTTGATGGAATAAATCTTCATACTTGTATTTCCTTCACCATCATGCAATAAATGTACTAGTATATTGTAAATTTTGTTCTGAAACCGAGACACTTATACAGGGTATATAAACTGTGATAAGTCGTGCAATGATAGTAAAACGTTGTAAGATTACATGAGACACGTTGAGCAACAGTCTCACGGTCGCAAAACAGACGCATAAACACCAGCGATTTATCTTACGATCTTTATAAATCGTTTTTCACTCTTGCGAGTACACAAAACGTTGTAAAACGTTCGTACTAATGTTCGTGCGTTGCACTGCAATAATTTGGATCGCGTTCGGTCGCGTCTGAATAGTGTGCATGTCCTCTATTCAGGAAGACTTGATGCGACCAGTAAAATGTATGCAACAAATGCGAGAATTCGTGCAACGTACGTATGCGAGAGCTCGTGCAAAGCTCAGAAAATTTCGATCGCAAAGTGGTGTTAAGTGGTCGTGCGCTAATTGTGAAAGGGGCTTACCATGCTAGGAGTAGACTGAATTTGTTGTGCTTGTTCATATATTGTAGCATCATGTAAAGGATCGAAATGTGAAACGACTTTTTCATTGATTATAATAGGTTTTGAAATGCTTGAACACAGAGTATTTATATCCTACATGATTGTTATTTTGTTTTTGCTTAATAAGGTCTTCCATTTCCAACGGAAGACCTTATTGTTTTCGTACTGTTTCTTATTAAGGTCTTCCGTTTCCAACGGAAGACCTTAAAGTTTTCGTACTGTTTTTAACTATCATTATCATTTCCCCCCACAAATTTTATGCACGCGATGTCTCGAGAACTTTAACTTATAATTCTAGAGGTTTTTTGAAATTTTGAAATCGTCACTTTCGGTTCCGATTTACGGCCAATTTTGTAAGTTTTTAAGATTTGGCAGAGAGTATCGATATTTCATCGTATCATATAAAGCAAGTTGGACGAAAGACCTACTGGTTACTCGTAACGAGAATCTAGTTATTATTTTTTTTTTCAACAAATTTTGTGCACGCGATATCTCGAAAACTATTCGGTCGATTTCGATAATTTTTTTTAACAGATATTATTTTTAAATTTTGGAATCGTCACTTCCGGTTCCGATTTACGGCCGATTTTTTAAGTGTTTACGACCAATTTTGTGCAGAAATAAACTCAGAGACTATCAGAGATATGAATATGATATTTCAGGATAGGTAGACCGTAGTTTGCAGTTGTACAGAATGTAGTTTTTTGGCGCCACTGGCGCCATTTCTTTGGGCTCGCCTAGACTTGAAAATTGGGTACGAATTTTTAATCAAAATTTTCATACGTTTTGATCTGTATCTTTTTATCAGTTGATATTCTGTTAATACATATATAACAAAAGCGGTTAGGCATCAAAAGTTCTTTCCAACAAAATTAAGAAATTGGGTCTGGTCCCTTAAATTAGGAGCCAAGACACTCGTAAACTCTATTACAAATATCTTAAAAACGATAAAGATTTTGTAATACATTATAGTTGATCATAACAATATATATTAGGTAAAATCATTGTCACTCACATTTATTACGTAATTAGGGATTTTGAGGGGCCAAAGTACTTAAACTCTGATGCAATATATCTAAAGAAGGAGACATATTTTGTTAGGCATTGTAGGAGAGAAAATGTTTGCATTGATGATTCTAATCGATTCCATTAAACAAAACACCGATGTATATCCCCATTTAGGAACTAGAGGGCTGGCCCTTAAAATATTCAATCATTTGTGTCTAAAAAATGATCAACAATTTTAGGTAAGAACCAAAAAATGTTAGTATTCTTAAGACCTTTTCAAAAAAATCAAGAAAAAATGGGGCTGGCCCCTTTAATTAGGGGCCAAGCTACTCGTGAATTCTGTTACAAATAATTTTAAACCGATCAAGATTTTCTAATGCATTATAGAAGCAAAGTTGTTGATCGTAACAATATCCATCAGGTTAAATCACTCCCACGCCTATTTCTTGCGTAAATAGGAATTTTTGAGGGGGCAAAGTACTTAAACTTTGATGCAATATATCTAAAGAAGGAGATATAATTTGTTAGGCATTGTGGAAGAGAAAATGTTTGCATTGATGATTCTAAGCAATTCACTTAATCAAAACACTTCCCCATTAAGGATTGAAAGGGCTGGCCCCTAAACTATTCAATCATTTGTATCTCAAAAATGATCAACAATTTAAATGGGTGTAAGAATAAAAAATGTTAGTATTCTTAAGACCTTTTCAAGGAAATCAAGAAAAAGGGGCTGGTCCCTCTAATAAGGGGCCAAGCCACTCGTAAACTCTATTACAAAAAACTTAAAAACGATCAAGATTTTCTAATGCATTATAGAAGCAAAGTTGTTGATCGTAACAATATCTATCAGAAAAAATCACCACCACGCCCATTTAATAGGTAATTAGGGATTTTTAGGGGCCAAAGTACTTAAAGTTTGCCGCAACATATCTAAAGAAGGAGACATATTTTGTTAAGCATTGTAGAAAAGAAAATGTTTGCATTGATAATTTTAATCGATTCCATTAATCAAAACACCAATATCTGTCCCCGAGGAGGATCTAGAGGGCTGGTCCTTAAAATATTCAATCATTTTTATCTCAAAAATGAACAACAATTTTAGATGGGTGTAAGAACAAAAAATGTTAGTATTCTTATGACCTTTTCAAAAAAATCAAGAAAAAATGGGGCTGGCCCCTTTAATTAGGGGCCAAGCTACTCGTGAATTCTGTTACAAATAATTTTAAACCGATCAAGATTTTCTAATGCATTATAGAAGCAAAGTTGTTGATCGTAACAATATCCATCAGGTTAAATCACTCCCACGCCTATTTCTTGCGTAAATAGGAATTTTTGAGGGGGCAAAGTACTTAAACTTTGATGCAATATATCTAAAGAAGGAGATATAATTTGTTAGGCATTGTGGAAGAGAAAATGTTTGCATTGATGATTCTAAGCAATTCACTTAATCAAAACACTTCCCCATTAAGGATTGAAAGGGCTGGCCCCTAAACTATTCAATCATTTGTATCTCAAAAATGATCAACAATTTAAATGGGTGTAAGAATAAAAAATGTTAGTATTCTTAAGACCTTTTCAAGGAAATCAAGAAAAAGGGGCTGGTCCCTCTAATAAGGGGCCAAGCCACTCGTAAACTCTATTACAAAAAACTTAAAAACGATCAAGATTTTCTAATGCATTATAGAAGCAAAGTTGTTGATCGTAACAATATCTATCAGAAAAAATCACCACCACGCCCATTTAATAGGTAATTAGGGATTTTTAGGGGCCAAAGTACTTAAAGTTTGCCGCAACATATCTAAAGAAGGAGACATATTTTGTTAAGCATTGTAGAAAAGAAAATGTTTGCATTGATAATTTTAATCGATTCCATTAATCAAAACACCAATATCTGTCCCCGAGGAGGATCTAGAGGGCTGGTCCTTAAAATATTCAATCATTTTTATCTCAAAAATGAACAACAATTTTAGATGGGTGTAAGAACAAAAAATGTTAGTATTCTTATGACCTTTTCAAAAAAATCAAGAAAAAATGGGGCTGGCCCCTTTAATTAGGGGCCAAGCTACTCGTGAATTCTGTTACAAATAATTTTAAACCGATCAAGATTTTCTAATGCATTATAGAAGCAAAGTTGTTGATCGTAACAATATCCATCAGGTTAAATCACTCCCACGCCTATTTCTTGCGTAAATAGGAATTTTTGAGGGGGCAAAGTACTGAAACTTTGATGCAATATATCTAAAGAAGGAGATATAATTTGTTAGGCATTGTGGAAGAGAAAATGTTTGCATTGATGATTCTAAGCAATTCACTTAATCAAAACACTAATGTCTGTCCCCATTAAGGATTGAAAGGGCTGGCCCCTAAACTATTCAATCATTTGTATCTCAAAAATGATCAACAATTTAAATGGGTGTAAGAATAAAAAATGTTAGTATTCTTAAGACCTTTTCAAGGAAATCAAGAAAAAGGGGCTGGTCCCTCTAATAAGGGGCCAAGCCACTCGTAAACTCTATTACAAAAAACTTAAGAACAATCAAGATTTTGTAATGCATTAAAGAAGCAAAGGTGTTGCTCGTAATAATACCTATCAGAAAAATCACTGCCACGCCCATTTATTACGTTATTAGGGATTTTTGCGGCCAAAAGTATTTAAAGTTTGCAGCAATATATCTAGAAAAGGAAACATATTTTGTTTAGCATTGTAAAAGAGAAAATATTTGCATTGATGATTCTAATCGATTCCATTAATCAAAACACCGATGCCTGTCCCTATTAAGGATCTAGAGGGCTGGCCTATATAATATTCAATCATTTGTATCTCAAAAATAAACAGCAATTTTAGATGAGTGTAAGAACAAAAAGTGTTAGTATATGTGAGACCTTTTGAATGAACTCAGGCAAAAGGGGCTGGACCCTTTATTTAGGGGCCAAGACACTCGTAAAGTCTCTTACACATACCTTAAAAAACGGTGAAGATTTTGTAATGCATTATAGAAACAAAGTTGTGATCGTAAGAATATCAGTTTGTAAAACTCATTGCCACACCCATTGATGACGTAATTAGAGATTAAAAGGGGACTACGATCTTATATCTTTAATGTTCTGTATTTGAAAAAGCAAAACACTTTATGAAGCATTTTAAAGGATATTGACAATCGTATATATTATCTGAAAGGGATGGATTGAGGAGAAATTCTTAAATTTCATTGATATTTTAATTGTATCATTTAAAAAATTGAACGCAAGACCTACTCGTTACTCGTAACAAGATCATATCTAGTTTCTTTTTGTATTTATATTTTTTTTAATAATATAATACATAAGTTCCATACGATTAAGTACACAAAGAGTTAAACTGTCATATCTCAAATTTATTGAAAGGTGTTTTTTTAACAAACGATTAACTAACTTAAACCGAAATAGTGTAACTCTGTTAAACTGAAAACTAACTAACAAATTTTAGAAAATAAGCTTTCAAATAGAACTGGTTTGGTGTAAACATTCATTTATTGTACAAAACGAAAGGATTAAAACAGTTTCACACCTTAAAAGTTATTCTATTTATTTACAACACTATTTACAATTGTCTTGCAAAAAATTATTAAACAATGAACAAAATAGTTTTGGAAATATAAAAATTAATATGAAACAAAGAAAGACAGTCACTGTGATGACATCTTTTTTCAATACAAATACATGTACATGTAGTTTTTAAGATGATATTCAGTTTTAAACACTGATTGTAATATATACATGTTTATTGTAGAAATATACTAGATTCAGAAAATAAGAATTGTTAGTTCGGAGATAAAAACACATTAAATAACATACTCTATGGCGCTTATTTTCCAGAATAAGAAGAAAAAGGTGTGTATCAATTGAGTGCATTTCATCTGATATTAAAAGTTTGGTTCATGAATTATTTGGTGCATGTAAACCTGCATGATTTCAGGTGGGAAATTGTTTTCATTTTCCTTCTTTGGAGAAACAACACTTCGTCTGTTGAAATATGATAATTCAGTAGGCAAATATTGTTAAGTTTGTATAGATGATAATTATACGTAACACTTTTACCGAACGAACTATAACTTTGTGGGCTTGGGGTTGTGTTAACTTGCTACTCGCCTCTTTGATGTATAGGTTTCTACTGAAGCGAATTGCAATATGTTGTGGCCTCAAGAAGAACGACTTTCTTTGAAATATGTACTCTACATTTAAAGAAATTGTATTTTTCACAATTTTTATGCAAGTACAAAATATTTATCATGATAACTTAAAGCTTGAGTTGATGTGGTTGTACATGTAACAAGAAATGCTAATTTGATATTATGGGCACTAAATTTGCTTTAATATTAAAAATAATGAGTTAGTTAGGCTAGAACAATATATTATTTGAAATTATTTGTTTAATATGCCTATCCAAAAAGTAAACAAAACCTGACGGTCTGGCTGAATGACTGTATTTTTCTGAAAATCAATTTATGTCTGAACGCTATTGTAAAAAACAATATGAATAAGAGCTAAAGATAATCCTACAGAGAATTTGTACATAAAATCGTTTTTTTATTCAAACCGATTGTATCTGGTACATGGATTGGTAAATTACAACTCATAGAGCGTTGAACAAGCAAAACTATTTCCTTATTTAGTTTCCGGCTGAAAAATTGTGATATTTTCTCTTCTTTTGTTTCATCCTGGTCTTCAATTTCGTAATAATGCAGTCTAGCATCATAAAGAGGTTCAAGATAAGTAGAATCCCGAAGACCGCTGACTGATTGAATGGTTTCCAGCCGGTGAAGACTCTTGTAGCCGTCATTTAAATTAAAATTAGATTCGTCTTTGACATCAGTTATATTTGTCTGTTGTATGCAGTGTTTATAAAAATAAATACCAACAAATAATCCAAACAAAATAAGAAAGATACATACTAAAGCAATGATCATGTACAAAATCCTGTAAGGCACAGATGGTCGTTCGAGCGTGTTTCCATCAGATAAAAGGTTTTCAGTTGACAGTTGAGTTGTTTGATACATTTTTTCAGACGTTTCGTTAATCACGGTGGTAATACTACTGTTAAGGATACCTATTGAAAGCATTAATTGCTAAAAAATACTTTATAATATTTATTTTTGATTTATGTATAGTTTTAAGTGTAGTTCATGCTAACTTACCGTTTGATATTTTACAACCAAATTTATGGCTGCATAAGTCTATACTACAGTCGCAGATGTACTGACAATCGTCACCAAAAGTTGGGAACTTGCACGTTTCAGAACAGTTAAAACTGTGATACCCTAAAGGACATTCTGTAAAAAAAAAAGTCAATCAATTTGACAATAAATAAAGCATGTCTTATAAAGTATAAAAAAATTTAAAAGATTACTTTCACACGTGGATTTATCTTCGCTCCAGTATGAACCTGAACAGCATATTGTTTTCCCCTGAAAACTATGTATAAACTATGAAAGTTAAAATAAATATATTTTGTTAAGTATAGAACTATCTAAAAACGAAAACGATTTTACAACTGAATTGCATGGAAATACCTGCCACAAATGCCTGAAGTTATCTTCCACGTCAAACAGAAAATCAAAGGAATTCCATTCATTTTCTTCAGTACTCTTCGTAACCAGACTAGAAACATATTTTTAAAAGATTTTCAACGACACTATAACCATAAAATGAATTTTATACTGCGCATTTCCTGCGTTAGCGATAGAAAAATAATGATGCTCATAGTTATCACATAACAACATATACATGTAACCGTAATAATTTCCTCTCAAAATGTATGCCTGTTATGTTAATTTTACAGCGACGTACATGAAGTCTGGATTCTTGTGCTTTTTTGTTTTGTTTTGTTTTATTTTGACAGTATGTGACATCCTGTTAATCATAGAAAACATATTTAAACACATCACAACAAATACACGCACTGAGAAAACATTAATGTATGTCTGTAGGGTCAGTAATGCACTTAGTTTAGCTAGATTTTTATTTGTAGAAAATATGACCACAAAACTATACCTACCTTAAGCGAATGTATCTCTGAATAATGCATTTTATTAGGGCCCCGCTCTGCAGGCGCCCTATAGTGATCAGTCTGCCCGTCCGTCCATCCATCCGTTCGTCCGTCCGAGATCTCTTGTCCGGAGCATATCTTCTCTCCCCTTGGCCCAATCTGGCTCATACTTCATCCACAGAGAGCCTTTGGGTTAAGGTTGTGTAGTGACCTTGAACCATGCTTCTAGGTCCAAACTGAAGGTCATACATGTAGTAGATTTATATGAAAAATCCCTGCCCAGAGTATATCTTTTCTCCCCTTGTCCAATCTGACTCAAACTTCACTCAAAGAGTATTTATGGTCAAAGGTCAAGGGTTTGTAATTTTGTAGGTCAAGGGTCAAGGTCATGTTTGATCATGCTAAAAATCTTTTTTTAGAGCATATATATTCTCCACTATACCCTTTTTGACTCATACTTCACATAAATAGAGCTTTTAAGGAAACGATGTGCAGTGACCTTGAACGAAGTTTCAAGGTCAAATGTGAAAGTCATAGCAGAATAAAAATTAAAAAAACCCGGCGTATATCTTTTTTCCCTTTGGTCAAATCTTGGTCATACCTCACTTACAGAGTGCAAACGATCAAAGGGTGTGCAGTGACCTTAAATGATGTCTGTAGGTCAAGTGCGAAGTTCACATTAGATCATACAAAAAAAATATTTCAGAGCATATATATACTCTTTACTTTGCCCTGTTTGGCTCCTACTTCACATTAACAGAGTCTTTGGGTTAATGGTGTGCAGTGACTTTATAATATGAACCAAGTCAATGTGAAGGTGATAAACGATCGCTTTATAATCAGTTTTAGCCCAGGTTGAACAAAAAAAGCCTGTTTGTAAGGGATAATGAAATTGAAATAAAAGTTTATTGCCAGCTGGGAAATTTCTAAGTTATAGGGCAAGGTTAAAGAAAAATTCTCTGAAATGCTTTTCATCCTATTGTTAATTATTTAAGCGGGGCCCTTTGAGATGGTCACCCTCCTAATGTTGTCTAGTTTATTTTATCTTAATATTTTCTTGAGACAATTCTTTTAAATTTCAGAATTATTTTCAATGACTTATTTTTTATGTAAAAGACAAACATTTATTTTTCTTTTATTCAAATACCGAAATACATGTACAAGTAAACGGAATGATAATTGATAACTATATGTATATCGTATAAATGAGTCTTTTAGGCATAAACTCTATATTTTCGTAGCCTTTGGAGTTGATGCATTTATTTCCTATTCTATATGCCTATTCTGTTTTAAAATAATGCATTGACCAAATTAATTGATGTTAGTATTCTTCTGGCTTGAAAAAAATTTAATCGCGACCGATTAACACGACGAAACAAGATGTATCCAGACACGTGAGACCTCTACAGCAAAGTATTTTGAACTGTTTAGATGTCTTCCCCTTATAATATATAGGAGTTCTGGAACAGCTATGATGAAAGAGAAATATTTACGAGCGGTGTTCAGCTTTGTAAGTATTACACGTACTCTTCAAAAAATTGATAAACGAATTTCGATCATTTGTGATCAATCTTTGATTTTGGTAGAGATCGATAAGGTTTTCTCTAATTTATAAAAACAATAAATATATAAACACCAGAAATAATTATATTCTTTAATATAGATCAAAAAGCTTATTTAAATAAACTATGTTCTGTCTTAAATGTCGATAATACATTAGATATTACTGGTCAACTGGTCAAATTGTATAAATCCTACGTGTGCAATGTTGTTCGTTGTTTTAATAGTGTTTCCTTGTTAACATATGTTTGTTTTGTGTCAAGCCAAAATCCAAATGACTTCGCAAAACCTTAAATAATCCAATTATTGTGTGCTAAGTGATAAACATTACAGTGTATAAACGAGTATGCGCACATGAATAGGCAATAATTTTTAAATAATAACACATATTACATTTTGTTAGTGGTTATTTACGTTTGCATTGTTGTAATATCCCTTTGTTATGATATACAAGAAGAATTACAAAGCGATATGAACGGCCACAATATAAGTCTTCTTGTTTTTAAACTACTCCAGTTAACACATTTTTTATCCCTTTTGTTAAATCACAGTCTGATTATTATCTAAACGTTCATGTGTTAATTTTGAATTCCTTGACCATTAATATTGCCGTGTATACTATTGATGGCTTTAATTTGAAAGTTTATTAATAAGAATGAGCTTTCATGAAGAATATATGTATTTGAAAGTTTTTTTTAAATAAAATAATATTTAGAGGTTGATACATGTATATAAGATTAATAGAAACATAAAAAGCGTGATAACTCTCGAAAAAATATTCCAAAGTTTTGAGTTTTACATGTATACCCGCATTGCCTTAAGAAATTTAGGTATGTTGTTATTATTTATCAGCTTTAAGAATATGATTTGGGGTGTTATATTGATTTGCAATTAGGTTTTAGAAATTTCACTTGAATCATAGGGGCTGAAAACGGTCAAGAAACCGATTTTTTTTAACAAAAATTTGCTTCCAGAATTCCTCCTTAATTTAACACATTATCCAAATTATCTCTTGGCATATGATTAGGAGTGTCCTGTAAGTTTCGACAATAGAATCTTCATCCCAGGAGTACAAAACTTAATTTATCTAATGCATATAATGTCATCATTATGAAAACTAGTTTATTCAACAAAAATAAACTGATTGTCATGTCCTGTTGATGTGTAATAAGGTTTTTAGATTTCATTTAAAATTGGGTCAATAGGTTGCAAAATATGACGTTGATACACACACAAAAAACATGCTTCCCAAAATTTCTCGTACAATTTTCAAACAAATCAAATTAGGTCTTGGAATATGAAAAGGAGGGTCATGCATATGCGCAATTAAGTGTCGGAAATTTATTTTTTTTCAGGGGGTCAAATAGTAGATTATAAAGACGTTTTACATTCCAAAATTAAGGATGGTTTCCAAAACTTTCACACAGTTTTATTAAAAGCCAAGTCATCTTTTAAATATGAATGGGTGTGCCTTGTAGATGCACAATAAGATATCAGATATCTAATTTTCATCTAGGGGTCTATGAGATGCTAAAATATTTTTTTTCTAAGAAAAAGCCTAGTTACCATAACTCCTCTAACATTTTAAACAGCATCCAAATCAACTCTTGAAATATGAGTTTGGTTGATCAGTTGATACGCAGGAAGGCTTTAGATTTTTCAACTCTTTTCATATTAGTTTTTAAACTGTAAGAAATAAATTAGAAAACAAAACCCTTACATTTACACATTTTATAATTGTCAAATAATTTTTGGTTTAACGATACCATTTAGTCATTTGATTTTTCGAGATAGGATTAGAAGTTTTATTTTCTCCTTGGGTATCAATAACATATTCAAGTTAAAGACTTGGAGTATCTCCTTACATTATTACAGTAGCAAAATTAATTCTCCATTGGTATTTTTCTCTAGATGTGTATTAAGATATTGGAAACTGTTTTTTAATCTTAGAGAAGCTAGATGTTAGATGCAATCGGGGTAATTAGAAGGTCTCCCAAGCAGAGCAGGCTCATCATTGGGGTGGTAGGAATTTTTTCACATGGGTCAAACTCTATATATGAATAAAATAAATACATCTGTTATTTCCAGGAAATTCAGGGTGACTTAAAGGGGGCATACATAACCTATGTAGCAATCTCTAATAATACACCGTCCACTAATGATATAATGTTGCATTAGTGGTCAGAATGTTGACCACTAATGATATAATTTAATCATTTTCAAACAACCTAACCGTCGGCTAATGATATAATTTTAGATTTATATCAATAGCGGTCAAAAGCCGTAACCCCTAATCATATTGGAGGGAAATGTGAAATAAGTACTAATTTGACCTCTAAATTATATCATTAAACGTTGTTAGTTCATCCATCAATACAATTGTGAATTGCATCCAAATGTATATCATTAGTGGTCAAAGTAGTACTTATTTGTAATAAATAAAATATGACAATACTATCCAAATGTATATCATTAGTGGTCAAGGTAGTACTTATTTGTAAGAAATAAAATATGACAATATCAAAACTGTCAACTATCTAAATAATCCATTAAACGAAATACAAATTAAAAGCAGAGCAACATGGACCTCTAAAAAGATATAGGTAGGATCAGGTGCCTAGGAGGAGTGAGCATCCTCTGTTGACCGGTCACACCCGCCGTGTGCCCTTTGTCGTAATCGGGAAAAACGGAAAAGTCCGTAGACAATTAGGTGATTAATTATGGTCTTAGAATTAGTATGAAGAACGTCAGTCAGCATGCGACCCAGTGGAAGATTGTAATTGCTGTTAATGTCGTTGTATCGACCATAGAACTTACGAAAAGATTACTTTAAACGAGACTGTTGATAGTCCTGTTTTATCAACTTGTTTGTCCGTAGCTTGCCTCGCCATAAAAACTGTTCGTACGAAGAGCATGCCTTTGTGTATGGAATTAAATGAAAGACAAAAACACAATATGCAGGTGATGAAGGTATATTGATACATATGTAGGGAAAGTTATCTATAGAAAAATTTAAGTCATCGGGTTTATCATACATGTAATAATATAGGCTATAATTACTGTGTCATGAATTGTTAATATTATTGATAAAGAAATAATCCACATGAAAACAGTTCAACCTCAAATCATGCATAAGTGTTTGCTCATGAGTATTATGGGGTGGAGTCTCATACTCAATAAAAATTATAAATCTTTTAAAAAACTTGAAGTTGCCTTAATTTGGCTTCCTCTTTGATAAAATCAAGTACAAAAGAGTTATTTAGTGGCAAACACCTTGTACGCATAGTTTAACTAGTTAAAAAAAAAATTAACATATATTTTACCCAATGGACTGCGAACGATTGCATTGTCTAGCCGCCTAACTAAAAGTATTTTTTTTGATAATTGTCTATTTAAATTTATTTTTTTATCATAATGTAAACATTAATGTATATTTTCATTATATATAAATGATTTGTTCAAACAAAGAGAGATAACTATGTATTTTGGGTTAAAGTAGCTCATTTCATAATAGAAACTAACGGAAAATGGATTTTTTTTATACATTACATCCCCCCCCCCCCCCCCCCCCCGTGAAACAAAAATTCCTTTTGAGGGGTTTCATATATTGATTTTTAGCATATTTGTACCAAAGGGTTTGTTATTTCACCGGGGGGGGGGGGGGGGGCAAAATACATTCCAAAAAAGCATTTTGCTCTGTAACGTTTCAAAATATAATTAACAAATATAAATTAAATGAAAATTTACTTTAATATCCAACGTAAACATGTGTTTATTAAATTTTTATGCACATGTGGGCCGCTAAATAATATTTTCCTTATGCACTCATAGAGACCGATTTCAATGAAATTTTTTTAAGACCCCGCGTTAGCAAATCTTCTGTTTAAAAATTAATAATTTGATTACAAATTTTATTTTGATTTACATTTTGTAAATTGATTAGGATTTGATTACAAATTTTATTTTGATATAAATTGATTAGGATTCTAGCAGATAACTTATAAATTTTTGAATATCTGACAGAAAGTCCGAAATATCTGGATGTAAAATGTAGGTGGGAAACGGGCGTTAGCGTTCGCAGTTCTTTGCAAGCTAAATTAAATGATAGGAATATTGCACTTTTTGCTACTTTACATTTTTAGCCGGGTTCTGCTAAAAGCAGAGTCTTGGCTGTAGGCAGGCAAATCGCCAATGTTGCTATAAATAGCACAACTTCAAAAGTAAACAAAAAAGCAAAAAGCGTCAAAGTAAATGCTTCCGCTATACCAAATAGTTAAACAGAGAGCCACGTTTTGTCAAAAGTGTTGGCATTTTGTTTCTTTCTTTTAATTTCGAGAGAATTTTCTACCTTTTTTTTTTTTATTAATAACGTGTTTTTAAAAATAAGACTATGCGCTTTGGACACATAAAATGCGCATGCATTTCCATGAACTACTTTGCTGTGCGTTGAAGAAATGGGGATTGGATATATAACGATTGTTGCAATATTCAAGGAAGCAGCTGTTGAATTTTTTTCTACTAGACAGACATATTTTTGTTTATAGCCGTTTACAAAAGGACTATGTGCGGTATGCTCAAATATCTGCCCCCGATTTCAACCAATTTTTAAATAGTATCGTATAAAAATAAAATCTTCACAATTCATTTTATAGAGGATGCCTAGAACTTTAATCTTGATTTTAGTCATAATTGCTCATTCGCTGCTTATCTATGACGTCACCTAAATGACCTAATTTCAGCTAATTTGAAAACAAATGAAAATATTCTCATTTTTGCTCTATATTTTGCATTCGGAAGTATAGAGCGCAGGTCTGCTCAAGTGCGATTTTAACATATGTTTTTCTTCAGATAGATATACACATTATACTAAAAAATGGTACTTGAGCAAGCCTGCGCTCGATGTTTCCCAGTCGAATAACCATCGGAAAACACCCATATTTTGCTACAAAACATCAATTTATCAAAATAATGCTATCTTCATGACGTCATTTCTACATTATGACGTCACTATGGTGATAACCTTTTACACCTTTATTTCCAATATGATTTTAGCTATCTTTTACCTTATTTTCAAAGCTCTTTTTAAAACTTTGATTTTGGGGGCAAAAAATGCATAAAACCGCACATAGTCCTTTGGTCGCTCTCTGACGCTTTGCCGACACTAAACGCATGAGAGAGAGATAGAGAGAGAAAGAGAGAGATAGATAGAGAGAGAGAGATAGAGAGAGAGTGATTTTCAATCTTTACTACATAATATGCATACAGAGAAACCAAAAAGGCCCGGCTTTCAGTACTTCAGTACTTTGATTATGATATGCTTTTGTGAATGAAAAATATCATTAATATTTTATATTTTATATTCTGACAATAGAAGATGAAATGAAAATATGTAAATCCTTTGTCAATTAATACTAATTTCACTGCAATTCCGTATTTTTGCATTACCGTAAAATATAATACATGTATAACTAAAAATGAATTTTACATAGTAGATTAGATTTTAATTTCTATCTTAAAAGACATAAACATTGTAAACAGTTTTGTACAGCAACATAACAAAAGTCCAAATATCCAAACAAATAATAATACAATGTAATAACTGCTAGTTTATCATAAGTTTTATCAAAATTTAAGTAAACATTTTATGAGGATATGCAGATCACCTCAATTAAAATACTATTTTATACATAATTATTAAAACCTAATTCTATCTCTGGTTTGTAGTATGATAATAATTTGAAAAGAACACCTTTCTTTAAAGTAGAAAACATTCTACTTTTTTATTAGCATACGAAATATATCAATAACAAAGGCATACTCCCGTCTATGATGAAGCATTATTTGTTGCATTGTTACATGTGAAAGTCAACACAAGCTCGGGATTCACGTACTGCCATTTACACACTTGCGCAAACACACACACACATGTAAATTTGCTGTACATTGCAGAATTAAACGTCTATATGCTCATATCTTGATCTGGTAATCTTTAAACTTTATAAACCTAATATTTAAATACCACGAACGTGAATAGACATATAGGTAATTTGGTGAAGGACATATGCGCAGTATGAATTTGTGTTTCATTTGATTGCTTCAATGGTAAGACAAGTAAAATATACAGATAATTTTATTAACCTCAATTTTGAACGAATAACAATTTAGATTAACAATGCAAAAGTGCTTTTTTTAAAAATTATTTTTCTACTTTCGTTTTCATATATCAAAGATTTCAAATGATATTGTATGGAGTTGATCAAATATAAATTTAAAATATACATAATAAATAAATTTATTTTATTAAATCCTTTTAAAGTAACGGACAAAAATCAAGTTTATTGAGGTTAAACATTGTCGATTTTACTAAAATGGATTTCCCTTCTTTCGGTTTCAATAGTTACTGGCGAAAACTGTACTATTTCATTTGATGAAATCAATGCATAGCACATTTTAATAGGATCATGTGCCGAAACTATTGCATGCGGCTCCATTTTGTACGACGAATTATATAAAATCTACAAAAAATTTAATAGTTATCAAACAAGAGTATATACATGTAAACAATATGCCTTTTAAATTGTTTCAATAGTACTATAACATTATAACTATGAGGATATCGTTGTTTTATAACACCCTATCACGGCGGGAATTCCCCATGGTTTGTGGCCGTTTTATGTAAATGAATGAAGATAAAAATAATGGGCGGGTTTTGTACAGTAAGGTGATGTACCTTGTCAATACATTAAACAGATTTAGGTCGTGACTATTTTACATATCACGTGACAATATTTTCCAGTCGAAAATCATGAACATAATATTTTTCTCTTTTTTTTTTCATTTTTTTTTTTTTGGTTTTTTTTTTTTGGGGGGGGGGGGGTTAGCTATTCTGATCACATTTTGTCTGTAGTTCATCTGTTCGTAAACTTTTCACATTTTCAATATCTTCTCCAGAACCACTGGGCCACTTTCAACCAAGCTTGGCACAATGCAAAGGGGATTCGAAGTTGTGAAAATTATGGAATACACCCTTTTACAAGGGGAGATAATTAGGAAGTATTGATTTATTTTTTTAGAAATCTTTAAAAATTTTCTTCACAAGAACCATTTGGCCAGAAAAGGTGAAACTTTTGTGGAAGCATTCTCAGGTAGTGTAGATTCAAAGTTGTGATTATTATGACCCCCATAGATAGGGTGGGGCCACAATTGGGAGTCGAATATTACATAGGAATATTAAGAAAATCTTCTTCTCAAGAACCATTCGGCCGGGAATGCTGGAACTTGTGTTGAAGCATCCTCAGGTAGTGTAGAATCAACGTTATGAAAATCTTGACTCCCGGGGGGTAGAATGGAGCCACGATGGGAGGGGGGGGTCGAACTTTTACACAGGAGTATATAGTGAACAGTCTGTTAAAATCTTCTTCTCAGAAACTAATCAACCAGGAAAGCTGATACTTGTGTGGAAGCTTCGTCAGGTTTTGTATCTTCAAGTTTGTTCAAATCATGATCACCTGGGGTAGGATGGAGTCACAACAGGGGGGGGGGGGTGCAAATTTTTACGTACGAGTATATAAAGAAAAATCTTAAAATCTTCTAAAAAAACCCCTAGAAAAGCTGTAACTTAGGTGAAATTAATTTTAATTTCAGATAGTGTGGATTAAAATTCGTTAAAATAAAAAAATTGAGGAGTAGGATCGGGCCACATTGGGGATCTAGTTGTACAAAGGAAAACATTCTAATTAAAAATTGAAATGTTATGACGTATGGTTTTACTTATATGCAAGAATTTTGACATATTGCTGATTCTTTAAAAGTGTTAAGATTTTAGCCCCTGGACGATTCTTGGGCCTCACAAGGGGTTCAGAGTGTGATGTAGGTTTATATCCCGTTTATAAACAATTGTTAAGGAGCTTTTTTAGAACTGCAATGCTCAACAAGTGATATGACTATAAAATCATCTGGGACTATATCATACATGTAAACACATGAATATCTGGGAGGGGAGATGCACTTTTATTTACACAGGATGTACATGTAATATACCACATTCTCCACGTATTTTTTTTATTATGACTCAATTTAGCTGATTCTAGTGTTGCTCAAGTGAGCGATGTGGCCCATGGGCCTCTTGTTTGGTTATTTTTTTTTTTTTTGTTTTTTTTTTTTGGTTGATTTTGGGGTTTTTTTAAAAATGTTTTTTGTTGGTTTTTAAAGGTTACTGAAATCTTTTTAATTACCATAATGACAGTTTTGTTAAATACTTAGTAATCTGCTTAATTAACTGTCCTCTAACCTCAGGTGTTTTTTTTTGTAAAATGAGCAAAATTAATTAAAAAATGATCGTGGCTAACATGACTCCAAAAAAATTATAAACAAAGTAATAATAATCGTAGTTTACATATATTGTTTTCTTTTTATTTACATACTAAGAATATCATTAACATTTATTTGAAATGAAATTGAAAGATTCTCTGGTTAAAATTTTATCGGCGCATGCAATAAATACTTAGCATGTTTTTTTTTAATCTTTTTAATCTGATGATGATTCATGCAGATGAAGAGTCTGTTAAATCACTAGATGATGGTTCACTACTAGATTTAATACAATCCAACAAATTTTTCGGTATTATCTGAGTGTTTAATGACATGTCATTGTGCCTCTGGATGCCAGAGAAGGGAAGGACGTGGGCACAACTTCCCACGAGGCGAGTCCCCAACTTACATTGACAATACCAGAATTTTATTCGATCTAATACGTCTTCGGAATCGAATTATACCCACAGATAATATGACTTTGAGGATACGTGTCTAGATTGTATTTTCCCCCAAATTGTATTTGGCTTGGTTTTCCCTACAAAAATATTATACCCCCATCGTCATCTAAATGTTCAAGTTATATGAAAATGCCTGTTTTATTTGATATATACACCCCAAATGTAAGAGACTGAAGGTAATCTGAATAGGTTGTAAACACCTGGACCGGGTTGCTCAAAACACTGGTGGTTAAAGTTAGTATCCACTGATTTACTAACCAGTAGTCAAAGTTGTGTTGCTCAAAAAGAATTTAGCCAGTGGTTAACTAACCACTGGTTACTGTTGTTTAACCAGTGGTTAGTATCCCACAATGCACATGGCTGCCAAAAAAAGAAGTGAGAACTTTTCACCCAATGAAATTTTATTCATAATTGAACAAGTTGAGAAACATATCGATATTATCCAGAGTAAAAAAACACATCAGGTAACCAACTCAAAAAAAAAACTGATTGTTGGAGAAAAATTACCGAGTCTGTAAATGCCAGGGGAGGTGTATGTCGGACCATCGAACAGGTGAAGGAGAGGTATCGTAAAGCCTCTTCAAAGGCAAAGGGGGAGAGTGTGTCCCAAAGGGTACACCAAAAAAAAAAAAGACCGGCGGTGGACCACCGAAAGCTCCCCTCGGTTCGGTGTCGCAGAAGATTATGGACCTGCATGAGGATTCCCCTAACTTCACCGGGTTTGTCGGCGGTGTGGAGGTTGGTGGACTGATCATTACAGGTAAACACTATTCAAAACTTGATGTATAGCCTAGATTTTAAAATTTACCCATTTCAATGCCGTTGTCTTTCAACGAGAAAATTCGAAATGTATGGTAGATTTTCATTCTTCAATTAGAGATAATAATATTTAGAGATGCGTAAGGAGATTCGTTGAAATGATTTCATTTTGCGGTCCTGAATTTAATCCACTCCACGATATTGTTCACTAAATAACCGTAAAACCGTTATAACGCGTCTCTGTTTTAATGTGAATGTCATGGTCAACGAACTAACCGTATTCGCCCCTAGTGTATTTAGCTCCGCATACCAAAGATATAAAAATATGAATGTATACACAGCAATGTCTATGAAGTTTGTCAATCTGAAAAAAGGCATTAAAATCAAAATTATTTTAAGAGCTAACAACAGAAACTTAACAAGGCCAGGACCTCCAATTTTGAAGATGAAATAAAAGTTTTTATGTGGGGGGGGGGGGGGGGGGTTATCAAGTGTTCCCTAACTTGCATGTGAAAATGTATATTATCATTTATACTTATTGAATATATTTGTGTCTGTTGCTAGATATCCTATCATATTAATTTTTAAACATTTATGAAATTTAAAAACAGAAATTTGTATTGGCATAAATGTTTCCAAGATGTGAATATTTTCCATTTTTTTTCCAGAGGCACCAAACTGTGAAGACAATGTGAATGAGACTCTAGGTAAGTTAAAACTTGCTCATTACATCAGGTGATGTTCAATCTTATATTTTTTCCTATATTTAACTCATGAAAAAAATATTGATATCAATGCTGATATGAAAAGGTACACTGCATTGTCAAATATTGAAATTTGATTTATTATAATTGCTTTGTTATTGTTGATTTATATCTTATATATAATATGACAACTGGCTTGCCCTTCTTTCTATAATAGTATAGAAAAATTTTAAAAAAAAATGAAATATATGACAACTGACTTGCCCTTCTTTCTATAATAGTATAGAAAAAAAATGAAAAATGTAAAACATGACTATCATAGACTGTCTTAATTTAAAAAAACTGCTCATAAAATGTAATTTATAATTCATTATCTAATTATAGTGTACTTTAATTCGGTTATTAATAATATTTTAGATTCACGGAATTAACTGACTTATTTAAAGGATGTCAAATGTGCAAATTTGCATGAAAACACTACAGTATCTGCAGGTAAGCACACATTATATATCAAAACCTTATTAAATTGTAATACTAACGCATTAATTTGACATAGTGATTTTTATGGATGTTCTGTGCAATTCCCAATGACATTTTTGAAATACATGTAGAATAGAAACTGACATTTACGCCAAAGTTGATATTAGATCATAGTCTTTATACCCCCTCCCCCATAACATTTAACATAACATTTTATAAAAATGTTTATGTCATAATGATAAAAAAAAATTGTGTATTAATTCATACATGATTTTTTTTTCACTTTATACTGTTCTGTAAATATAGTGTACTACTATATAATTGCAATCCACTTAGATTTCAGAAATTATAAAAGAAAAATTAACAGAGAGTGTTAATAGTTTATGTTGCATAGTTTGATAGATGAATATTGAATATAAGTTAATAGTGTTTGATGATATGTACATTTTCACTGAACAAATTGATTTATACAAATATTTTTTTTTTGTTTCAAGATGCAGGTGAGACAATTATTGAACTTTCCAAAAACCAGTCAGGTAAATATATATTTTGATACATACATATAATTTTTTAAAAATGATATTCAATTCAACAAAATAATTTTTTAAACCCTTAATTGTCTGTTTTATCTATCTGAACAGGAACAGCTGTAATATATGATGTGAAAGTGACAGAAAGAGGGGCCAGGATAAATAAAAAATCACATTGTCATGGTAGGTTTATCTTATTTCATGTCAATTGTGTGTCTGTGCGTGTGTGTATGAATAAATAAATAAATGAATGAATGAATGAATAAAGGGTGAGAAAGAGGGAGCATTTCTTTCAGCAAATGTTGCTTTAAATTTCATTGCAGATAAACAGAGGAAGAGAAAATGTGAAGAAAATGTATCTGATCTACAGAAACAAGTTCTACAAGCAGACCTGTGCAGAATCAAAGAAGAGACTGAACTCATTAAGCTGCAAAAAGAAAAAGTGTCACTGGAAATTAAAAAACTGAAATATGAAGTTTCACTTTACAGTGTCCAAACAGAAAATGAGGTGTAATTTTATGAAACACATTAAACGTAGTTATCAACGATGGACTGGCGAATGTTATAATTTCTAGGCTGAACAGCGACTCCTCCCAAGTCTTCTTCATCACAAGCAATGCCAATTGTCATCTTCAGCCATTAGCACAAGCCACTATGATTTTGGATACTCTCTAAGGTTTACACTGAATACAATAAAAATATTATGTAAACTGTTATTTACAGGTACAGTTTAACTATGTGGATTAATATTATAATTGATATTAGATATCCATAATTCATTACAACTTTCAAATTTAAAATTTTTGATACCTTGATTTCTCCATGTGAAACAATGAAGCGTCTTTTCCACCATCCAAAACAGTGTTCAATTACTGCCCTTGTTCTTGAACGAGCTGCATTGTAGTTTTGTTGAGCTCTTGAAATATATTGTGTAATACATGTATTTCATATGTTTATGTAATTGCAATACCAAAGATTTCTTTTCATAGATTTTAAAATTAGGTGATTAAATTGTTGAAAAACAAAAAAATTCTCTGTCTGTCTGTCTGTCTGTCTCTCTCTCTCTCTCTCTCTCTCTCTCTCTCTCTCAGTTTGGCACTGAAAATTGAAGTGGATGTGGAAAAATTTATTGCGCAAAATATGATAAGATACGATATGCCACATACATGTATTTATACGGGTCCAATACTTACTGATTTACTGGTCTTAAGAAGGGAATGACGAGATATCGGCCACAGGCATAGCCGCTGTCGTTCAGTAAAACCCCATCAACACCAATCCCTCTGTGATGCACCTCAAAGTCGGTTCCAACACTGGATCCTCGGAAAATGAAAGACTCATGGTTTGACCCTGGCCACTTGGCCACTATGTTGGTGAAACGGCCTGTAAAGAAAGGGTAGAAAGAACCGATTAATCAAGCGAGAGAGAGAGAGAGAGAGTTTTCTACAATTGTACAATTAAATTGTTTTTATTGAATTATTGACAGTCCATTACATGTTACTTTCTTTCATATAATTATGCGAACCCCGCCTTCTCCCAAACAGACGTCGTTTGCGTCTTTGATAAAATTGACTCTATGCGTTACGATTTGTAGTGTTACTCTTAAAAAAGACACTAGAAATTATATATATATATATATATATATATATATATATATATATATATATATATATATATATATATATATATATATATATATATATATATATATTCATTTCAAATATTTTAGGATATATTTAAATATATTGCTAATTCACCCTCATGATCACAGATGGCCTGGGTGTTGATTGAATGAAATCCTTTGCGGTTAACATAAACCGATTCATGCTCAGATGGGGCATAAATTCTGACATGGGTTCCATCAACCGCGCCGATTACAGCGGGAAATCCAGCAATACCACAGAAGCCCTTCTTGATGGACATCTTTTCCGCGGTCGTAGAGAGCCACTTGATAAACTTTGGAGAAACACCAGTCAAGGCCTGTTAAACATCGCGCACGCTTCTAGATACACTTGACTTGTGAAAACCAATGGTATCACCCACAGTTTTCATATTATCACCTGTGGCAAAGTACCTTAAAGCGATTTCAATTTGGTTTATAGCGGACAGGGAATGACTCCTCAGGGTGGGGTGGCATAATTCTGGTTCTATAAGATCTGTGATGAATCTTACCGATTCCATAGAAAACCGGTACCTTTCTTTATATTCTGCCTCGTCAAAATTATGACTGAAATGTCTGTAAATTCGCTGTTTCTTGTGTCGTCTGCCAAAGTTTATGTCAAACAACAACCTAGCAGCCATGTTTAACCACTGGTTAAAAGACTTAACCCAGCTTTGTAAAATGGTTAACTTTAGCCAAAAGTTAACCACTGGTTAAGCAATTTAGCCAGTGGTTAACCTTTGAGCAACGTAGTTTAGTCACTGGTAAAAAAAAAAAGTAATTAGATAGGCAAATCTTATTTCAAACAAATTCTGAAACTCAAGTATCATATCATTAGTTCACATTAGTTAAAAATCCAACATTAAAGTTATTGGTTTTAAAACCCATTAATCTACATCAATTCTGAATTGCGAAATATGTGATATTTTCCTACGTTAATATTCCGCAAAAAATATCAAATTGTTTTTTTCTGTTTTGAACAAAAATTCTACGTTCGGCCCAACGGTCACTCCGTTCGCATATTAAAAGGGGTAACAGTCATGTGCATTTTTTATTTGCGTTTATAAAATTCCAAAATGAAACTTAAAATACAGAATTAAGACTCCCTGACAGTTCAGCCTAAGTGTTATGTTACTCAGGTGATTATCAAGGCCCGTGGGCCTCTTGTTAAAATTTTATGAATTTTATAAAATGAATTAAGAATAAATTATCATTTTTGAATATAAATCGGGATATAAATATGAGTTATTCACGTGATCAAATCCCATAAAGCCTGAAGCTTTATGGGATTTTATGACCAACTCGTATATATCCCGATAAACATCCAAAAATGATATCTTATTTCTTATATTAACATTTGTTGCAAATAATGACAATTATATTGCTCAACACTTTCTTTTTTGTGATGACCTAGACAGCCACTTCGATTAACATGACGTAACAAAAGTTCAACAATGTTGCAAGTATTTGATTATCATAATGAATAAATATGACACTATTTTTGACAAGACAGCTCTTTTCTATTATAATAAAGTGAACAGTAAAGAAAATCCAAAATGCACAATTAAAAAAAACGCTTGAAGCTTGGCGGAATAGTACCACTTCCACTGAAGTCAGAGAGTGGTTGGAAATTTTAAAACAAAGCGATAGACAGCTGAACTAGAGTCTACTTAGGTATTTTCAGAGGAAATTCCATTGCAAAATCAGATTTAAGAGCATAATGGTTTTTCTTGGACATTATTAAAGGCAAGCTACTTTAATTTCTTTTACAGAACAAAACGAACAAAGTAGCAGAAGGAGTTAGATTTGACAGTGATTGGACTAAACACTAAAGGTCGGTGATATTGCGTTTGCGATTTTGATCGAGACTTCTTATAAGAATCAGAAGTGAATTAAAACTGATTCTAACTACTTTGACAAATTGATTGTAATTTTCAAGAACGCTAAACGATGCTGATCCATAAATATTATATTATTTAACGTGAATTCGTGACTTTAACGTAAATGTTATATATTGTTAAACAAGTGAATGAATAAATCTTCGTATATTAGTATTTTAAAATACATATAAGTTTTTTTCTTAATGCCTAAATTATGTTTTCATTTTAATAATAGGTGTGTTTAATCATAAGTCGGTTATAGTTTGAATACATAAAAAGTAGTGGTCTTAATTATTCATGCGCTACTTTGACCTCTTGACCCAAACTGATGTTTTGCAGGAATAACAGCGGATTGCGCAAACTTTTATATAAGAGTGTAAATATAACGATATATTATCTCGTGAAAACGACTACACCGTGCGCACGACATAATATATAATGTGCAAGAATTTAATTTCTGTTGCACAAGATAAGTTTTTGCCATGATTAAATGAATATTTTAGAAATTTAAGTGCCCTCTTGAAATCTGGTGCATGAAGTTTACAATGTTACAATCGGTTCTTATGTTTAAAATATGAAAGGCAATTAAATATGTCTCTTGCAAAATGATAATTATATCAATTTCATGATAAAAAATGACATACGCACGGAACACTATGCACTTTTCACGAAATATGTTGTTTTGGCGAGACAATATTTGGTTACACGAGATAAAGGGTATTTTATTTGAGATAATACGGCGTACGCATGAGATATGACATTTTCACGTGATTATATGTCTTTCACGAAATTTAATGTCGTTTTCACGATTATGTCATTTTAACGAGATATCATGGGTTATTTTTTTTTACGAAATAATTAATCATTACTACAAAATAATTTCATGAAGGTGATGTAATATTTTTTTAGCATCTTTATAGAAAAAATTAATAACGTATCCTTAATGTATAGGTGTACTTGATGTTGGCACCTGTTATTACTTTTAAATAAAATCTATTATTTATTTTTTAATTTAATACTGAAATGCTTGTCATTTCATAAATGTATTAACGCTGTATTACGCTCTTCTTTAGGCATCCAAGATGTCAGCATTGAAAAAAAAAACTTTAGGCATTGTTGTTCTGCTTTTAGAACAGTTGATGGTGAGTATAATATAGGTAACACTACATCTTCATCTTAACGGAAATATCGCATATTTTACATTTCCGAAATTTTAATAAAATCAGTTTATTAGTATGCTCATTAAAAATTAATTTCTTAATCTTTTATACAAAATAGTTTGGACAGTTTATTAGTTTAAAAGTGATCATAAAGCTATGAATTTCAAATCTTGCAACGATATGTTTTCTCTCTTGATCAACCCGCCATTATCTGTGACGTCATATGCGAACGAAAATCAGTAACTAGATTAGATTTAATCAACAATCTTCAACCAATTATCGCCTTTCAAATTACCGACAATGGGGTGTGAAGATGTTATTTGTTGCAGACGGGTACTTTAGCCGTCAGGAAAAGGAATATAGACTGTTTTTTAATTTCCCAGAGGGAAGTGTGAAGAAAAGTAGGACTTACTGTCGCCGAGACGATTCTATCTATCTATCTATCTATCTATCTATCTATCTATTTATCTATCTATTTTTGAAAAAAATTATAAGAACAAAACCCACCTGTTACCTTTCCTGTATAATTATATTTTTAACAAGTTGTGTTTACACGTCGTTTAATTTGATCGTTATTGCTGAATTCATCATTATTCACTTCTTCGGCTCTATATGTAACATCGTTATTTTTTTGCACTGGTGGCTTAAACAAGCACGACTGAATAATATTAATTATTGTTTAATTCAGTCAAATAAAAAAACTTCGTTCATCACGAATTATTATCAAAGATTAAAAGAAGATAAATGCTAATCCTACCATTTGTTACTTAAGGAATAAATTCAATATTTATTTTTTTTTTCATACGATAGTTTCGGGCAAATTACGCTTTATATACCGCGAAGAGCTTTATAAAAAAAACTGTAAACTGTCCCAAACCAATAATATCGTATAAAACTAATAAATATTGAATTCACTGAATATATAAATTTAAAATATATTAAAGGAAAGACACTGTTTGAAGTAATTATTATATAGACAAAAAAGGCAATAAATGTAAAATACCTTGTAATTTAGAAGAGTGCGATAATTTCTTTAAAAATATATTAGTAATCGTTGTCCAATTGTGTAAATCATCGTGAAGTAAGAATTTGATACAACTAATATGTTGACAAATGTATTTATAATAGAGAACTTACTAATTAATCCCTCTTATTTTTTATCTCATTAATCTTGTTAATTAAGAAAATACATTTAATGTGTACAAATTAGTAATACAAAATAATATATCTTAACACAAAATTTACCTCGTGAGTTTAATCTTCTTCTTGACACCATCACCAAATTTTTCATAAAATACAAATTACCAATTCCAAATAAATCTGAATATTCTAGTTGGACATAATTTTAGGTATGTGAGGGCCGCTCCTGTTCCTGGTCAAAGAATTCTGCTGTGAATGTTGATTCCTGTCCCGAATCAAAGGATGAACTTGAGAAGAGGGCAAAATTGAAAAATTGCACATCCCTTGCGGTCATTCAAAATTGCACTGAACCAGCAAAATTCAAATACCACTGCTTAATAGACGAAGCTGAACTGACCTTTATTGAAGTTTGTGTTCCATTATACAATATAAATCTAGGTAGGATGTTTAAAATTTGAAAATTAGGCGACTCTGAATTATTTACTTTTATGATACTTTTGGGGTTTTTTTTTCATTGTTTGAAACATTTAAGTACCAGACGGAGTTAATGGAAAAAAATGACACGTTTTCTAGAAAAAAAGAAAGGAATGCTTTGCATAGGGATAAAGCAAAAAAAAAAAATGAAGTGCAAACACTATCGAAATGAAGACACATTTCACGACATATGTTAATAAACATACGTGCATATAAATGTTACAGTAATGAATGAAAAGAGTTGTATATACTTTATTCAGATATTCTAAATCGAAAACATATATTATAGATGGGCTTTAAGGATTCTTTTTCATTTTTATGAGGTTTATTGTTCAATAATTAATTGGCTTATGCTTGAATGTTTAAAGCAATATGAGCTGTATTTTTGTAAATTTTATTTTGTTGTCAGCGTAAAAATGTTTCTTATAAATCTGATTAAAATGAGTCATAGTTTCTTTTGTTCTAGCTTTTCACACAGAATAAGACTAAGAGACGTTTATAAACCATAAATTTATCTTTTTGTCATTCACTTGTAAATTAAAACATCACATAAAAGGATTTTATACCCTTGACGCATATCATTTTTTCAGGATACCACTCATTTTAATGATGAATTCTAAACAGTTTCATGACTTTTATACATTTTATGACCAAACACGATTTAAATCTCAAAACTTTTTATAACCTAAAGTATACCGCGATTATTGTCGTAATTTGCTGCAAATATATGTTTGAGATATATTTAAAAAATATATAAAATCATACTTTCATGTGATGCCGTATCCCAAATTAAATGTGTTTTTATGTTTTTGTCAGTTATCATATATTGAAGCGTACATGTATATGTAATCATATGCACTTATAATTTTGAAGGGTTCTGTGCAGAATATAACACTGTTGGAGCCCTGGTTCAACAACACATTGGTTTGAAATGCAACGACATGGAGCCGCCATGCCCACAGCATTATAAATCCACTGATGCGTATATGTGTAAGAAGACCGAGTAAACAACATGGCTCAATATTATTTTTTTCTTTAAATACTTAATTTACCAAGTAATAGTAGGATCATATGAAGGAAAATCTTCGTATTGAAAAATGGGCGGAGCGTAGCAAAGCAAAGGGTAGCTCATTCTTCATTACGAAGATTTCTCTTCACATATTCTAAAAATCTTCGAACAGAACCCAAACCAATCAAATTAAAGATCTGAAGAAAATACACCGTTTTTCAGTGTGTCCAGATAATGCCGTGCCTTAATTGACATGTATGAAGCCCGGTGTATATATTTACGTGAAAATCGAACACGCGTATTATTAACGTGGACTTCCAACCAAGTCATGTTAGAATGAATATGATTTAAAGGATATTGGTTTTGATTAAATGTGATATTGATATTGCGTTAAGGTGTTAAATCTATACAGAAGATTGAAAAATACCTTTAATCTGTGCAAGGTAACCAAATACATGTAAAAGCTGTTTTCTCTCTTTAATAAATTTCAATGCGTCGGAAACTATGCCCAAACAGTCTTAAAAACATCAATGGTGTCTAATTTTCATGACAACAACTCCGTTTGCGAATAATGTAATGGATGAACATTATCATGTAAAGAAACATAGGAACGTGACAAAAATGTGCGCAATTTAAAAGTAAAAGAATTGTGTAAATCTTGCTCGAATTCATTGTGATTTTTAAAAATAGTATCTTTCACGAGCAGCTTTCTTCAATGTGTGTCTGTGTGTTGGGGGGTGGGGGGGGGGGGTATACAGAAAGTCACGCGACGAAGAATTTCCGAAACGCCCCTATCAAAGTTTTCACCAATCACAAATTCTTCAGTATTCGAGAAAAAGAAAACTTAACTTTTTCACCACGGAGACTGCATACAGCTAGAATTGGGAATATTTAATTGGATGAATAACTGGGTTATCTTCTAAATATATGCTTTCTGTTTGAATATTAATTTTATTCTACTGCAGTATATTCGGTCGGCTTTAACCCGACTTCATATAAAAAATAATCTTACATTATTTTTCTCATGTTTATTTGTAGACAAAGGTTGCTATGAAATAGTTAAAAGAAGACAAACGACGTCTTCAGATATTGGTTTCGAGCTATCAACAAAATTAACTACAAAAGAAATAATGAATAATTCCAGTCTAAGAAACTCAGTCGAACATTTAAAGTAAGTAGAAAGAAACATGTTTTGAGAGAAAGAGAAAAGATAGTATTAATTTTTTTTTTTCAAATGCAACGTTTATTTAAAAAAAATATGTTGCATATCATATATATATATATATATATATATATATATATATATATATATATATATATATATATATATTTGCATTTTGTCTTTGTGTGAAATGACACTACAAATTAATTTTGTTTCGTATAGTCCAATAAATTCAAATTACGTATCGCTATGACGCAAGCATGTTTTGCATAATTCAAAGAAAAAAAAACAATTACATAAATATGTTCATTCTAATATCTAATCGTATATTCGCTAGAAATTATATAAAAATTACAATTGTAATTCTTAATATTACATTGGCCAGGATAAATATCAGTTAATAATGAATTCGCTGAAATAAGTTTTCTGCACATACTTTCTTCTAGATTTCAGAGAAGTTTTCAATATCTTATGGTACTTCAATCACCAAAGCAGCAATGACAGAATAATAATTTTCTTTTTCTATGAGTTCTTTAGACGTTTTAATGTTTACTTCATTACAGTAGATATATTTCAGTACATGTCCAAAAAATGTTCTTTATTTACTTCAAAAACTAATAATTGTCCGTGCAGCTGTCGTGGGGCACAGAAAGACGTCGATACGAATGACTTGCAGGTGACCTACGACTCAAGTGTTATTGCTGCCGTTCGTAAGACAAACATACATCTTGTGCACGAAAATTTTAAGAAAAAATACGGTGCCTACGGGCATCGCTCGTTATGAGTGCCAACTCGTCTTTAAACACATTTGTACGTGACACCTTACTACTTGTCAAACGTCAGTTTGTCTTACATTGCAATCTCAATCACTTCAACACGATTTAGACGCTACGATCAGCTATGGGAGCTACGACTGGCAAAACCCGTAGAACAATCACCAAATACATACAGTCAGTTGTGACTATGGCATGAGTCAGACATTTTATCGAATAACTAACAAATTCAAAATTCATTAAACGTATTTTAAGGCCTTTCTACTTTGCTATTTAACATTATGTCACGCCAGGTATTGCAATGCCAAAAACACATCTATCCGTCTTATACGGAAAATTATTAATTGTTACGTATTTTAGTTAAATTTCATTCTGGTGTAATTATTTGGCGAAATTCTTTCAATAAACTTTCTGTCTCAATTTGATAATTAAACAAATTTTAGCTTCAAAACCCTAAACTTTCTGTTACAGTTCATGTAAGCAACTGAGAATTTGATCAAATCTTTATTTTACTTAACGTTTTTTAATTTATCACATGACATTACAACAAATGTAGACAAAGCAAAATTTTCTCATAGCCAGTTAATGTATTGATTCAATGTTCTAAATTTACGAAACATTAACCGAATTTGTGTTGATGTATGCAGATACTTTTAAAAGCAATATACATGACCAATATGAATATTTTTGTTTTTTTATTAACACATAGCTTTGTCTTTCAGTGCTGGTATGGTAATCGTTATAACGTTTGCTGTCGTCGTTGTTCTTGTATTTGGTATTGTGACGACATTTATGGCTGTACGGAAAAAAATACACCGACGAAAGAGGAGGTTAAAGAATGGTAATATTTCTGTAACTTTGTGAAATCTCAAAAGCTTCGCTAATATACATTGATGCATAAAAAAATAGTTATTATCAAATTATAAAATAGTGATTCTTGTTAGACTTAGAATGCAAAGATTTATGTTGAAAAATTAAAACGTAGAACAAATACAGATGCCATACATACTCGCAGATTATTACACGTTTAAGAGTGCATCTTCGTCAGAATGAGTCGGTAGAATGTTTGAGCATTGATGTGCACCAGATTGCTTTCCCGCCGATGGTTTGCTATTAGGTGAATATAGCAAATTAGAATTATGAGCATACCGTCCAACGACGAAATTATAAGTGCACGAAATTTTTCTGCTAGAGGGTTATTCAGATATTCTGTGTTTTTTCTTTTATTTTTGCATTTTGACAGTAAATAAAAAATGAATTGAATTTCAATGTTCTTATTGGAACGTTCCAAACAATATTGTTTATACATGTTTTAAACCTGTTGTTTCACTATAACTATTGTGTTACATTAAATATCATATTTGTATGAACTGTATAGTTATACCAAGTATAAACTTAGGAATTATTGAAAATTTGTTGGTATTTTAAAAATAACACTTCTCAAAAATCATATGGCTAGAAGAGTTGACACTTGTGTGAAAGCATTCTCAGGTGGTGTAAATTGTTTTTGCGAAGAAAATCTTTTAAAATCTTCCTAAAAAACAGATCGGCAAATAAAGTTGTAACTTAAGTCAAAACAACCTTATACAAGGGTTGTTAGAAAAGTTCGCGGAAAAGTTCGATTGTGAGCGGACTATTCACATGATACCAGCGAAACTTTCCAGATTTAATTCTGACGTATTTTCTAAGAAATATGTAAAGATTTGTTTGTTTTCAATGCACCATAAAAATATACAGCTTAATTATTTTGATAAGATATGCTTCACGGAGCATGTCAGTTTTTTGATTTTTTTTTATTTTGTACGCATTTTTTCTTATAAAGAAAATGTTCCATTTAAGTGCATAAAAATAAATAATATTTCACATGACATCACAATAACTTATAAAGGTCATTTTGTGAAGGTTTCAATTAAATTGAAATATTTCAGATCGTCTTATCGCTGAATCTTGACAAACAACCTTTGAAATTGAGTCAAAAAATTTGACGTCAATATAATGGACATCTTGGAGCACTGGGCCTTTATTTCATTTTTTGTACACACAAGAAAATTTACGATGAAGACGAAAATGTTTTTAAATGCTGCTATTTTAATAGAACAAAGGTTTACAATTAGAATTACAGAGGTTTATAAATGGAAGAACCGATTTTTTTGCCCTTGCAGCACCCCTCCCCCGTATACAGCCCGGATCTTAGACTTATCGATTTCCCTTTTTTTTCTTATCTAAAGTCGAAAATGCGTGGACAGAGATTTTTTGACCTAAATGATGTACAATATGCTACAAAATACTTTATACAAAAACTTGACAAATAATGGTGTGAACGTGCATTTTATAAATCGGTTAAATGACTTGAAAAGTGCATGGAACTGAAAGATGTTTACTTTTAAAGAGTAATATGTCTGACTTTAAGTGATTTGACGTCACCTAATGTCAAGGAAATATGAAATGGTACTTCGTAAATCTAAATCATGCAAAGTAAAAATCGCTGTATCTTTTGAAAAAATTCAAATTTATATGAATTTTTGCATACTTGTTTTTCATTTGGTAGTCATTTAATAAAACATACGCCATCCCATAAAGTGCACAGTAATTTTGCAGTAAATCACTTCCGTAAATCCGCGAACTTTTCTAAAAACCCTCGTATAGTGTAGTTGCAAGTTGGTCAATAATATAATCGTCGGTAGTAGGTTGGGTCCATATTGGGGGCAGGGGGGTGTCAACTGTTTATATATTCTCATATAGATTGTTTTTATCAATCCTTTGAAATTCACTTAAAAAACTTTAAATTGGGTGAAAGCAACCTCTTATAGTGTAGATTCAAAATTGTCAAAACACGAATTTAGGATGGTGCAACAATAGAAGGGGAGGGGGTTGTCAAATGTTAAGAGTTTACAATTTGGATATAATATACATACATTTATTTATTTAGCATAAAAACCCATTTGCCTTAAAAATAAGAATTATACTGAGAGCAACATTAGTACATGTATTAAAAAAAAATCAAGTTTATCAAAATTATGATATTCGGGGGTAGATGGGGCCACATTAGGGAGGGCATTTTTACAAAGAATCTTTTTTAATTATCTTAATAAACTTAAAAGTCAAAAGTTATTATATATGGTACAACTTAAATGCAAACATCTTAAAAAATAGTTGATTCTTAATTGTTTCGACTATGACCCCTAGACAATACTTCGGCCCTACAAGCAGCTTAAAGTTTGATATATGGTTATGATCTTCCTGAGGAACTGCAATGCTCAATATATTATATGACTTTGATTACATAATCGATTTGAAAATTATTTTACAGAATCTATTCTACTACATTGTCAAGATATTTTATATGGCTATATAAACCTAATTCGCTAACGTTGCTCAGGTGAGCTATGTAGCATATGGGCCTCTTTTTATTATAGAATACAATGTATGCACGTTTACGTAATAAACAATGTACCATTTGTTACAAAAAGCAGAACTTACCTGATCTAGATAAACTCTAGATCTATCAGTCAGCTAGTCACTGAATGGCAAAGCTCTGACATTTAGTAAGACAATATGGTATTTCAATTTTTATTCCGTTGACTAATAAAATTCATTTTTGATGGCTCCAAACTTTATTTAAATAGTACATTGATTATATTTTTCAGAAAAGAAATACGTCATGTTGAAAAGAGAAAGTAAGTGCATTTATTATTAATAATCAAATGCATTTCATTTGGTGAAAGAAAGATAAAGTTGTTTATAAACATTTGGAGTTTAGAATATAGATTACCCTATCACGTGGCATTTTTATAGCGCACTCTACATTAATATGAGATCGAAGTTACTAGGACCAAGAGCTGTTATGGGATGCGTTATAAAATGGCATTTTTTATAGTTTATTTATATTAAATATCTAAGTTATCACGTGGCATTTTTATAGCGCACTCTACATTAATATGAGATCGAAGTTACTAGGACCAAGAGCTGTTATGGGATGCGTTATAAAATGGCATTTTTTATAGTTTATTTATATTAAATATCTAAGTTATCACGTGGCATTTTTATAGCGCACTCTACATTAATATGAGATCGAAGTTACTAGGACCAAGAGCTGTTATGGGATGCGTTATAAAATGGCATTTTTTATAGTTTATTTATATTAAATATCTAAGTTATAGCAAGATGACTTCCACGTTACTATTTTATGTCCTAATCAGATATGGGATTATGGGGTAAGGGTAATTTGTAATGGTAATTGATTGTAATTAATTACAAATTTTGAGGTGATTGAAAGTAATGGGTAATTGGCAAATTTTTCAAGTACATGTAATGGTAATTTTATTCAACTTTTCAAAAGGCATGTAATTCCAATTACGTTTCAATTACTTTCAATTACACACTGACGTACATATGAATATGAAGCTTCCCAGTACCCATTGTTCCCCACACTATCAATGGTAGAAGGTCAAGTTAGGAAGAGTAGTTTAAAAAAAGCATTGATATATTGTTATATATATATATCATACTAAATATTTTTCAAAATGAATTTTTATGTGATTTAATATTTAATTATAAGTGTCCCAAATTTAATTAAGTACATTTATTTGATGATTTGCTTTATATCTTTTTTAATATCATTTCCCTTCTTATTAGGATAATTAGTGTGTCAATTATCATTGAATTAGTTTAAAAAATCAGTGTTCAATTCATAAAAAAAATCAGTGTTTTCTAAATTATATAAACTATTAAGTCATGCTTTTTAATTGATAGCCTAAAATACATAGAGCTAAAATGCATGGCTTCAAATGGGTTTTAGTTTTTTATGCCTAACATATGTCCACAGGGTATGTTCCCTTATTGCAAACAATTGATAATTACATGTTGGTACAGAACAACAGGTGTGAATTGTGTTTTGATAACAATTAAAGTCTGCCCTCTACCTGAGATTTACCTGTATTTGGTATTGTATTTATAAAGAAAAAATAGTGGATAAAAATGCAAAGGAGAAAGTTTTCATATAATAGTTTTGCATGCAGGAAATACGTTAGTTTATTACATACTTAGTAACAAATACATGTTTTTTTTGCATGTGTGATACAGATGACATCCCAAAACTCATATCGGCCTTGGAGCTGATACAGGTTATCAGCCCTAGGGCTGATACGGATCCGTATCACACTCCGTGCGGAACTCCTCTGCCTTTTTCCGTTTCTGCATGTTAACAGACCAAAAATTAAACATTTCGTACAGTCGACATTTTAAAATGCAGTTGAAAACTTATTTTAGAGCAGTTAATTTCAAAACACGAAGAAATTCTGGTTCTTTAGCTGCATGTTTGGTAAAACAGTAAGATCTCATATTTTCATTTAAGACATGTACAGACTATTTTCAAATAATATTTAAAAACAATTTGTTCAAGTTGATGCTGTTTAAAATTTTTATTACTAAGTATGTAATAAATATAATAATAAATACCCTTTTCCAAATCACATATTTTCGGCCTTCGTGCTGATATTGGAGTCTCAGGTTGATACTGGTTGTGATATGGAAAAGGTTATGCATTATGATCTATTGACATGATAGGTGTAGGTCAGGGGATATGACTTTCAAATGTTTATTGAATATCAAGGTGATATGGGACACCTTCATATTGTGACTACCGGTACCTGCCTTTTGAAATAAACACTAAAACCAACTCTATATTTTTTCTTTCCAAAAATTGTTTATTATCAGAATAGTTAGCAAATTATCAAACAGTGAAAGTATTTTGATTATGACAAAAATGTATTCACATTATAGACATACCTCCTTAAAATGTTTATGTGGTGTAGATACATCATAGTTTCATAAAATTTTTATGAATTTCAAAATGTAATTAGTAATTTAATTAATTACATCTGCAAAATTCGTAATTTAATTAATTACATTTGAGAACTCTTGCAATGGTAATGGTAATTTAATTGAAGAATTTAAGGAAGTAATTGTAATTTAATTAATTACCTTCCATTGTAATTGACCCCATCCCTGGATGTGACATGGGATTTTTTTAAAATCCGGCTTGTGTAATTATATTCGGTAACATGACCGACGCATTACCTACTTTTCCCAACATGTTAACTACTTAATAAAGAACCGTTTTCCGAAAAAGTGTTTTTTATTTGTGATAGTTGCCCTTTGAAACTACTTTAAATTAGAGTATTTTATGACGTCAATTGTTGTGTCTTGAGCAAAATAAAATGGAACCGTCAATCTTGGCTCAAACCTCTGAAGGAGGAAGAGACAAAAACGTTAAAAATTAAATACTCTAGCTACAAAACATTGGAAGTTAAACAAGGAACCATATTTTGAGACAAAGCTTCATGTACAAATTCAACGAAGACACCAATAACCCCTATTCTTATTCCTATTTTTAAAGATCGTTAAGTCTAAAGCTGCGCAGTGTTAAGTGATAAAGCAGTATTATTGTGTATTTGTGTTTAGAATACAAAACAATACGTTCAACCTTATATCTATTGTTTAAGTATCTTTTGACAGCAGTTTTGGTCAGTGTTTGGCTTAAACAAGTGAAGTAAAAAAAAAGTTTACATTTTTGGTTCACATATGTACAAGATGGCCAACATCTCCCTTAATACAGTGCATTTTATAAGCAATATATATTTAACTGAAACTTGTTATTTATAGGGGACAAAGAACATGCAAACCTAAATGAATCGTCGTATTGGACACCAGATGAAAGTACAGATATCATTTTGGGTAAGCTTTAGGTACATTTATGAACCTGAAACATTTTTAACAGTGCAAATATTGCATGATTACATATATATTTAAATCATTACAATATAATGAATCAGATATAAAGAATAGTTTTTCTTAACCTTGGTTAATCTCCACATATTTAATCATTGTAGAAGATGATGAAGAACATAAACAGACGACTTCCTCTCCAAAACAAAGTATTTACATTATTAAATATGTTAACAGTATTTCAAATTGTCTTTTATGAGTTATAAATACTTGAATATACAGTGTTTCATGTTAGAAAAGAAAACTGAATGCTAATCCTCTTTGACAATATCGTTCCTTTAGAAGAACAAATCGAAATACTTAATAGTGAGCCGGCTGGCTTGCCATCAAAAGGTAAGTTACGATTATAGTACATAGGCAACGTAATATATCAAGAGGACAAAACCATCATTCTTGACAAACGTGATATGTTTGCGCTTTTTCACATTCATTTTGGTGAAAGTTTTTTTTCTATTTATTCAACAATGTTCATGTTTAATTACTGTAGTATGTCCTCATGTAATATTCATTTTCAATATAAATCTGCTAACTAGTACAGCAGCACTAGATTGCTGACAATCTGTATATTTATTATAAATGCTTTCAGTTGAGCTGTACTTGATAACTATTAACCTTATACAGAATATGAAGTTGGTAAAAAAAAAACAGAAACAAAACAAAACTATTTCAATCTTTATGCAATTTCAGATGAATGCAATTTCTTTTTTTCAGAACCTGATACAGACACATTACCTGCTGAAACGTCGGATAATTCAACAGAAGAAAGTAAGTTGAGAAAATATTTTGTATTTTCTGACAACATTATCAATGCACATGACATAAATACGCTTTCTAAAAGCATCAGTTGTTTCTGTACTGTATATAGAACAAGAAGCCCACAAGCCTTGACGGCCACCTGAGTACATGTACTTTAGCCCTTAGATCGACATATCAGAGAGTCTCATGTTTGCATTTTTAACTATAATTTTAATTCTAGACCAAAATCCGACACTCCTCTGACTGTATCCCCGCTTTTATAATTCGAAAGTTGCACAAAATATTCATTGATGACAATGGAGGGGGTAGGGGGTCAAGAGTCGGGGGAATTTATTATCTATATCTTAGGTTCAGAATCGAAGCCAAAAATTGTAAACTATTGGTAATAAGAGACCTGATGGCCCTTAATGGCCAACCTTTTATAATAAATACAAACATAATGCATATCGCTTATTTCTTTAAGCATACAATGTACACGATATTAAAGTAGATTTCCTATAATAGAACATATATCAAATTCAATATTGTTACATGTCAGTGACATTCCACCATGTAGTTTTCAAGATGTAAAAATTGTTAATGGATGACACACAGCAATTACCTTAAGTAAAAATAAATGTTCAATACATGGCGATATTTATCATCTCCCCTCCTCAATAAAACAAACTTTTGGCCCATGGCCTGGGCAGTGAATTTCACAATTCAACATCAGGACATTATTAACATTATAACTTCATCTACCAAGACTGTGACAGTACAGAAGGAAACACTATTACCTCAATACATGTTCAATATGTGCCTATGTTGGCGCCGCCCTAAGGTCTGAACCCTGAATTTCACAATTTAGGTAGAGGACTTTGTGGACAAATAACCATGTATTTAGTTTTTTAGCTTAAATGAGATTAAAGCTCAAGTGAGCATTTCTGATCACATTTTGTCTGTCGTCCGTCTGTCCGTCCGTCTGTCTGTCCGTCTGTCCGTTAACTTTTTACATTTTAAACATTTTCTCAAGAACTACTTGGCCAATATAAAGCAAACTTGTCACAAATCACCCTTAGGCGAAGGAAAATCAAAGTTGTGAAAATTAAGGGCCACGCCCTTTTTCAAGAGGTAATTAGAAACATTGGAAAATTTTGAGAAATTAAAAAAAATCTTCTTTACATGAACTAATCAGCCAGGAAAGCTGAAACTTGTGTAAAGGCATACTAAAGTAGTGAAGATTTATAGTTGTGAAAATTATGATCGCCGGGGAGTAGGGTGGGGCTACAATGGGGGAGTCGAAGTTTTACATAAGTATATATTAAGTAAATCTTTAAACATCTTCTCAAAATTTATCAGCCAGGAAAGCTGAAACTTGTGTGGAAGCATTATCAGGTAGTGTAGAATCAAAGTTATAAAAATCATGATCCCCTGGGGTAGGGTGGGCCACAATGTGAGAGGGGGGGTTGAAGTTTTACATAGGAATAAATAGAGTAAATCTTTAAAAATCTTCCTCTCGGAAACTAATCAGCCAGATGATTATTTATAATTTGTTCTTTGGCCTTACAAAAAGTTCAGAGTTTGATGTAGGTCTATATTCCATATAGAAACAATTGTTAAGGATCGTTTTGAGAACTACAGTACTCAACATGTGATATGATTTATTTATAAAATCATCGTGTTAAAAAAGGGGACTTATGATTATAAACATAAGAATATCCAGAGGGAAAATGGATTGTATTTATACAGGATCTACATGTACTATTGCACATTGTCCAGATAGTTTGTATCGTGACTCCATTAACGAGCAAGTTCGATACATTAAATTATCCGGATATCCGGATTTCTTTTATTCTCTCCATAAATCTGACTTTTATACAGACAATTTTAGTTTAGTATTCTACTGCTAGTATAGCCATCAGTTACACAACTGCATGCTTGGCGTAGTGGATCCACAGAGCACTACCACTTGAATACATTTTGGTATAGAGTTCGAGCCAATCGATGCACCGATATTTTTTTTAAACTCAAAGGACATACACAGGGCGAAAAACAATCTTTAAGCAAGTCCTTAAAGGTGGCTTAAGGATGGCGTAAAGGTGGCTTAAAGGATTTACAATCTTTAAGCCACCTTTAAGTCACCTTTAAGCTGAGCTTATAGCTCCTTAATGTCCAAACTTCTTTAAGTCACCTTTAAGCTATATTTAAGCCACCTTTAAGCATCTTTAAGTGGCAATTACGCTCCCTTTAAGTTGTCTTTAAACCATCTTTAAGTTCCCTTTAAGTCAGGTTTGATCAAACCGAACAATAAAAACATATATTAAATGCAAAAGCTCTTTTAAAGGGATAGGAAGGGGTGATAATATAATTTCCAAGGAAGGGGGGGGGGGGGCAGTGTTCCAGGCGGTTTTAATTGTCGCTCCATTAATCATCATCAACACCGCTCCGATGGACACAGATTGCCGTTATAAAATTCTTTATAATATTTTTTTGTTTCAAAATTATTGTAGTGGTGAGTGCAGTGAGTGCAGTCTCTGTATCTTAATCAATGCATGATTTAATTAAATAATCGGTTTAAGGTTTGTATTTTTTTTATTCAATTTTAATTATTTCTAGGTCTAATTCTAGATCTGCTACATACATGTTAACGATGAAAAGACTCTCAACTGCCTTTATTATATCGGGCAGGATATTACTGCTTTGTTTGTCTAGACATAGTTTTGTTCGTTTGTGTATATCTAATTGAAGTCTATTGTTTGTCCAACTTAAGAAAACCCCTGGAACTAACACAGAATATACAAGATATACACAACAATTGTGTCGTGTGCCCATGTGCACGTTTGTGTATATCTAATTAAAGTCTATTGTTTGTCCAACTTAAGAAAACCCCTGGAACTAACACAGAATATACAAGATATACACAACAGGTGTGTCGTGTGCCCAGGTGCATGTCAGGGTTTCTAAAGGCGTTGAAATCTTAGTATGTACTTGTATACGATAAGTCTAGTGAATAAATGTTTATTAACATTAGTAATTCATTTTCAAAGTATTATGTCCTAACTCTGGGTTTCAAAAATGTTACGTCTACAAATTAAAGATACATGTATGTAAGGGTAACATTTTGAGGCTAATTAATTAATGTACGGGTGATCATAAATAGGAGTTAATAAATTATTTTAATATATGTATAAGGGTAAATATGTCACATACCCGGCCTGGTACATCATACAATTGTATGTACAAGTATATGTTTACATCATTTGCAATTGTTACATGCAGTAAATACGTCACCGGTAATTGGTAATATTGTTTGTTATGGAACTGATAGTTTAAAAATCATGTATACAATTAAATATTTAAACATACTGGAACGACGCCGTGATCATGAAAACCGGGAAATTGCGTAAAACAAATACCCTAATAGTTTCAATGCTTTTTAATAAAAGAAATGATTTCATTTTCTTTCTTGCATTTTTATAGCTATAAATTAGATGAACGTATATTTACTCGGTTTAAATTTATCAACTGAGAAGGCCTACTAGTGAGCCTAACGGTTTCCATTTAGGTATAATTTTTTTTTTCAATACCAAGTTCCGTATTTAATTCTAAGTACATGCATGCATGCATGTAATTTATAAATTAGATATAATTGATTGTTACAAACTGAATGGTTTGTCAACATCTTTTAAAGTAATAAATACACATTCAATACAATGATTCAATATCCACTGATATATAGGATATAAAAACCACATAAACCACGTAAGTGGCGCAGAGGATGTGAGGTGATTCTAGTAAACAAATGGTCCCGGGTTCAATTCTCACCATGGGTGTTTTGATTTTTTTTTTTCATTTTATTTTCTAGAACAAAAACCGTTTTTAATACCTTTTCTATCATAAAGGTAATGCACTTTATTGGAAAATTAAGCATAATACTGAATTATTTTTTTTAATGGCTTAAAGGTGGCTTAAACGTAGCTTAAAGGTGGCTTAAAGAAGTTTGGAAATTAAAGACCTGTAAGTGGTCCTTAAAGGTGGCTTAAAGAAGTTTGGACATTAAAGACCTGTACATGTAAGTGCTCCTTAAAGGTGGCTTAAAGATAGTCTTTAAGCTGCCTTAAAGCCATCTTTACGCTTTCTTTAAGCCACCTTTAAGCAACTCATATAGCTTAAAGGTGGCTTAAAGATTGTCTTTAAGCTACCTTTAAGAACCTTTAAGCTATCTTCAAGGAGGACTTGAAGATGGTAATTCATCCTGTGATATCGCATGTTGTTTCAATTTCGGAATTTTTGAAATAAAATCACTCTATACTCAATTTAAATGAAGTTTATTATCGTTTTCATAAAATATTCTGCCCAATTCGTGAATTTAAAAGTGATGAAATTCAAATGTCGCGATATGCATATTTTCTTTCTTGATCTACCCGCCATGGTGTGTGACGTCATATGAGACCCCGAGCGAGAAGGTGTTGTTAGCTATCTTTGTAACTTGATTAGAGTTAAACGACAATTAAACTAATTATCACCTATTCAATTGCCGATAACGGGAGGTAATGGTGTTTTGTGCCTCCTGCGGGTGTTCTAGCCGTCAAAAATTGGGATTTGGACTGTGTTTTTTTTTTTAAGTTTCCTTTACGAAAGTATCCGGGAATCTTGCGACAAATAAGGGCCTATCTGTCAACGAGAGGACTTATAAATAGACATTCAATACATATATTATTACTTATATGGTATATTTTTGTGTAATTATAGTTTCATGAATAAATCGTGTTTATTTTGCAAAGAGAAGAAAAAGAAGTTTATGCACATGGGCCTGTATACAAAACGCAAGTTCATCGGAGACAAATAACAAGAGGGGACGCCATTTTGGATACCACCTCGCTTCATAAGCAATTTTCTTATTGTTATTGTTAAATTATACGTTCATGTATGCGTCGGTTTTGTATAAATGATTTCTTCATTCATAGCTCACCCCTGCAGAAATCATAATCTAAGTACGGTATAGGTGAGATTTCCGTGAGTTTTATTTTTTTGTGGGAGAAGTCAAGATTCGAGTTGACGATATTGAATCTTTACGCGAGAAATAGACAAAGTTTGTTGATATACATTTATACGAAAATGGATTAAAAAAAATACGGAGATGCAATCTTACCGAAAAAAACAATAATTAGGGAAAACGTTCTTGCCTGCTTTTGTTATCACGTGTAAAATGGAGTAATCAACCTTATAAAGTTGTGACCAGTAACGGCTGAAGAAACAAACTTCTTGTGCACCACAGTTTTACAATAATGAACATTCTGAGTCGTTAGGAACTCCAAAAAACAAAGCTGTTATAGAATAAACACCTTTAGCCGATTTATTTGAGCTATAATCCTTACTAAGTTGTGTTTACAATGTTTACACGTCGATCAATTTGATCGTTATTGCCGACTTCATTGTCGCTTCTTCGGTAATTAATATCATAGTTTTTATCTGTACTGGTGGCTCAAACATGTACGACTGAATAATAAGATTCTTTTGATTTAGTCAGCATATATAAAAAAAACAACGTACATGGTGAATAAATGTCAAAATTTAAAGAAGATAATGCTAATCCTACAATCAGCTGTTCGAAGAAGGTCGCATGTGACGTCACTGTACCACGTGACCCGCTATCTAATTAACGAGTTTTTAAACGATCGGGGCTATAATTTAAATTTATATTATGGCTAATTACCGCTTTTATACCGTTAACAAACTGTTAGATGTAATTATTAGACAGACAAGGAAGCCCAAAAATGTAAAATGTCCCATACTTTAGAAACATGTGTCTTTCAACTTGTTTCTTTATTTACAATAACTTTGTAAAATGCATTGATCCTCTCTAAAAAATCATTTTATATCAATTTATTTATAAATTCTGAAAGAAAATATCATTCGTATGATGAAAAGAATACTTTGAGGCTGAGGATCGGAGAACTTTAAGCTGATTTTATTATACCTATTTTTCCTCAGGTGAGCGATGTGCCCCATGGGCCTCTTGTTCACAAAAACGTATGTGAGTAAAAAAGATTTTCTAAGATTTGTTACATTTTCAGTATATGGCTATATTGAACCCGCACATGGCCTGCATCCCTGTCCCAGGGTCATAAATATCACAATTTAGGTAGAATGATTCGTGAATATCATAACCATGCATTTAGTTTTTTCTCAAACATGCATGGGACTAGAGAAGATTTTCTATGATCTAATACAATTTTTACATGTGGTTCACAATTTTGTTAGAGTGGTTCATGAACATCAAAACAATACACTTAGATTTTTGTGTGTGTGTGTTGGCCTTTTAGTGCATATTTGGCCCCGCCTATAAGGGGATTCACAGGATTTGATTACGTGACCAACAAAGTACAAATTAACTAAGTTAGCTTTATTACTTGCTGTTTATGTTTTCAATATTAATTTTTTTAGGTGATGCAGATGACGAAAATAGTGATACAGAAAATAGGAAGAAAAAAGGTTAATTGACTAGATTTTGTTCAGAAAAGTTCAAGGTTTTAATTGAGTTTGAAATGAATATGCGTTGTTAATAATCAATGAATATGCATTTTATTAAATTTTTAAGATGCTTTGTCTAGTAAGGAAATATCAATTTCATTTGGTCGCTAAATGTTTATCAGCTTTATTTGTTTGTGTAATGATTGTTAATTTTTAAGGTATGTCTATATCAAACACAAAATGTAATAATTGTGTGTACATATTTAGATAATCATTACGCCATAGAACATTGTTTTTTATTTTATTATTTTTATTTTTCGTTTTTGTTTTTGTTTTTGTTTTTGTTTTTTTTTTTGCTGTTGTTGTTATCGTTCTTTTCTCTTTTCTTTAAATTTTAATTTGCATGAATATTCTTTTATTATCTTAAATTTCTAGAACAATTTTTTTTTCCTTCAATGCATAATGAAATGTAACATGTTACACAAAATTTCTCTTCGTTTGCATTTGTGGTGTTTTTGTTCTTTTTTAGAAAAAGGAAAAGAATGTAATATAGAAGAATACAAAGAAGGTAACAGCTTTGGTTTTTATTGTATTAAATTTTGATATATTGGAAAGCTGATAAAAAAAATCAATCCGTTTTTTCTTTAATAGAAATGGAAAAAGCTAATAGCTTAAGAGATACAGTGGCTGTAAAAGGTAAATACAAACAGTAACATTTAAAGGGCATGGTCACGATTTTGGCCAAATTTTATTTTTCTGTTTTTATTATTTAAAATGCAATAGGAATGCAATTCTAATGATCAAATAATATTTGGGAGTCAGTCGTAGGGTTATAAGCAAGATACAGGGCTTACAATTCTTTTTCATGTACACAAGGGTCGTGCCCGGTTTTTTGTTTACATAGGTTCAATATACCAGGCAAAACCCTTTTTCAAGCTGATTTGTCTATCGTCTTATTTCTTTTAAGCATAAATAAACAGTTCCTAACGTTTAACACATGCATTTTGTGTCTAAAACAGTATTTTGCACTTCAACATTCAAAATGTACACAATAGCTTTGTTTATATAGCAAGGAAATTTAAGCTCTGTAACTTGCATATATATAACGCAGCGAATAATACTCAGATTTTGGTTGCCTATTACAAATGCCGTACTAAAGCATTGTAAACATTAAAATCGGAAAAATGAAAATGAAAAATCGTGACCAAGCCCCTATAAGCTTCAAGTTGTTTTTACTACATTGACATTGTAATAAATACACGAAGATATGTTCTCATGAAACGGTCGAAAATCGACTATCCAAAATAAATCATAATAATTTTCATTTGTAGATACGGAAATGGCTGCAAATTTTGAGCGAAAAAGGGGTAATCAAACTACTGTTTAAAGTAATGTTGTCGATAAATTTGCACTTTATTCTTTACACAAATATGTCATATATCAAAGCTGTATATGTTGTATTTAATGTATATTTTCAAAGATGTTTTTTAATCAAGCTATTAATGTTATTAACGTTCTGCAAATTATACAATTTAATTCATACCCTTTACAAGTATTCAAACTATTTTTATTTCATTCCGGTCGATTAGTAAATAAATTAAATTGAAATCCAAAGCAATAATTTAAATGCGCTTGAATTATTTAGTGGAAATTACAAAAAAGTTTTAACTTATGTAGATTATCACACTGACAAAGTTTGGGTCTGGTAAAGTCAGCGTTAAAAACAGCATATATGCCTTTAAAATGAATAACTTTACAGAATGTCAACCTAACTTTTGAGCTTACTTTTTGTAAGTGCCGTTTAACTTGCCAGTTTTATACAGGAACAAACTTATATTTTTTAAAAGTTAGTCATTTATTGCAGTTTAGTTCAAAGAATCACAAATAAACATGTTAAACTCAATGTACATACATGTATAATTACTTTCAAGGAAACATAAGCATCGGTCATATTTAGTTTGCTTTTAAGACTAGGATAAATATCAGTTTATCATTCTTTTAGTAAAAACATAAGTAAGGCGATCATAAGATACGACTAGAATAATAAACCGGACAGTCAAGTAATAAACTTATGAAAAAGGTGTAACTTATTCCTTAGTATGCTTTGTTAAATGTACACGAGCCCCTGGTTGGCAATATGTTCAATTCTGCAAACCTTTTAGAGTATATGTATGATATCCCTGTATATATTGCTATATTTTAAGACTTGTTTATCATTTTTTGTATTGAATGATTGATATAAAACAGCGATGTATTATCATTCCTGGTTTTTTAACTGGTGGCAATGAACTATTTATAATTACTATAAAAGCACTCAAAAGAAATTAATATTTTCTCTTAGGACCTTTTATTCCGTTCTTAATTTCCTTTTAACGAAAATTTAGTTTTTATTAGTTATTTATTACTATTTCAAAGCTTTAATGCTGATAACTGTTTAGTGTCAAGTAATTTATGCAATATTTATGCAATATTTTAATTTTTTCTGTCACTTCTAAAGTATAGTTGTTTCTTTCGTTACATTAAAACCCTTTTTTGCAGAGGACGCATACAATTTCATCCAAGCTTACGAAGATGTAATTAAATGTTTTGTGAAAACAGGATTGCTTAAGAAATGTCAAAGTTCACTTAAAAAAAATGGTATTACAATTCTGAGTGGACAACAAGGATCTGGCAAAACATTATCTGCAGTCTATATTATGTCCAAAATCAGACGATATAAACAATGGACAAAAATAAAATTAACATCATGGGTAGATCTTTTTACAACAAAAGTAGAGCCAAAAACTTTGGTTTATATTGACAATCTTTTTGACGGATACATGTATATGTATCCAGAAGAATTGCGAAAATGGTGGCATTCTCTTTGTTATTTTTACTTTGTAATGATTCGAAGTAAAAGGGATATCCATCTTTTGATAACAGTTAAAGATGACGCAATGAAAGAAGCGTGTGAGCAAATAAAAACAAACATAGATGAAAACTTTTTTTATTTGAAAGCAGATGATTTTCCTTTAACAGACGAAGAAAGAAAACAGATCTTATATTCACAATTCAAACTTGCTGAAAAATTGAAAGGAATAAAATGTCCTGAGATTGTTTCAACATATGCAGATATTAAAGAGAAAATTAAATCTTGTGCGATTGGTTTCCCATTGTGTGCTCATCTATATGCACTTGAAACGGAAAGAGTTTACAGAACTAAATCTATTTTTACCGATCCAGTATCCTACGTAATACACCACTTTGAAAGGGAAATAGAGAAAGATAAAAGCGCAAGTGTAAAAACTCTTTTTCTTTTTTTACTGTTTTATACAAGCCCTAGTAGCTTCAAGCCAAGCAAAAGATTGGACCTTAGATATGGCAATGACATACGGGACTATTTGAGAGACACTAGAGTGGTTCCAGAAAATCTTGTAAAAGAGATGGAGCCACTGAATTTTGAAAAGCTACACACGGTAGCCGAAAGTTTAAAATATACCATATTAGTAAAGCAATCTATGATGTTTGAGTTTAAACATCAGATATATCTGGATGGAGCGAGTGACTATTTTCTAAGGAAGAATCCTGAGGTTGCTGTTCGCAATTTTCCTTTGACAATTATTCGTTCATATGATTTTCCAGATGCCTCTACAAGTGTTTGGGATAATTTGATTAATCGCTTCAAAAGAGAATTGCAAGAAAATATAAATCTTCAAGAAACAAAAATGGATATCAAATCTTGCCATAACATGATACCTGAAGTACTAAGTTGTAAAATATTTGACAGAGAACAGTTTGAAATCAAATTTAGAGAAAAAATGGATGCATGTGGTGCTCTAAATTGCTTGCTTTCAAACAAAAAGCTGCGCTTTCCGTTCTGGGCAAGCAGGTTTGGTCGAAACAAATTATCACAGACGGCGTTTAATTCTATCGAGGAACACTCAGATTATCAGCTTTACCAAAGTTATTTTGGTGAATGTTGCGGAAAAGAGAAAAAATACTATTTTGATTCCAATGCAGATTTGGATCTTAAGCGATTAAAAGAAATAGTATGGAACTTTAAAACTGCAGATGGAAAATCAATTTTGCACCTTGTACTCTGCTCTGATAGATCAGACTACGAGGCACACTTAGTTCTTGTGAGGTTGTTAAAAGATATTTCGGGGCAGAATGCCTTACTGATTAATGACCTTTTAAACTGTGCATTTGAACAGCTGGGTAGCAGTAGATTATTATGCATGCTAGAACTACTCCGAAAGCAAGATGAATTGTTAACTAGGCAGAAACCTACGGATGTTTCAAATGTAGTTGCTTCGTTAAAACTTAGTCAAGATAATGACATTCATTCGGAACTTGAATTTCTTGTTCGTATTTGTATTGTTTTAGCGAATTGTGAAAAACCAACAACAAAAACTAATACCGAGTATAATTCCATAGATATAAGGTTCCGTCATGTACGAAATTTACTTGATGGAAATGTGATCACACAACCTAAAATGACAAAGCATATAAATAATTGCCTGGCAGAATGTTCGACGCCATCATTGCCTTGCCCAGAAACAAAAAACATACCATTTACCAATAGAATGAGTGATGAGCTGAAACGGGCGATATATGACTCTGTTCAAGTGCTTTCGAGAAGAAGCAGCCTGCAAAAAAAATGATCAGAAAAATCATTCTGCTTACAACAATAACGTATATGAAAATGATATAAAAATGGAAAGTTGAACTATTTAGAAATCAGCCGGGTTTGATGTTTTGACATGAACAGCGTAATAGCATCACATATCAATTTATATAGTAATAAATATTTATATCGATACAATGCTATAAAGTTGTAAGCAATGTGCTACGGTTATATATGTACGCGGGTTGTGCCACGCTTGCGTAGACAAGTGGCATTATTCAGTAAATTAGAAAAATGAGAGCATACTCGTTCATTAATTCGACATGCAGCGCAATTCAAAATCTGAAATATAAAACTCAACACAAAGAAATGAAAATCTCCAGGATGTGTAATCTTCGAAAAATAAAATGCTATTATCTACCGAATAAATAATGAAACGATAGGTTATAACGAAATGTTAAAATGTTTTATAACGCATTTTGTGAAAACTTGAAGTGTGAACTCGTAGCATATGTAAAAGGACGAGGTCAGCGCTTATGATGGCGCACCGATATTTTTTTTAATTTTGTAAAGACTTTGATACAAAACTAAGCAGCGTTAGAAATGCAATTGTGCATACGCAGTCTAGCAACCTTGAAAACAGTCGGTCGAGTATGATGACATCAGGTGAATAAGAAACCCCGACCGAAGAAATAGATGACAGAATGCTGAACGACACATTTTGGGAAGACGGACGTTAGGCCACGAGTATCGTTTGTTCTAATAGTTAGGGTAAATTAGTAAACAAAACTAGAAATACGTAGTGAATGTGCACTAAGGATACCTGTTTTAAGAAAATAAACAGGTATCCTGAAAATTAAAGAAAATATTATTTTCTAGGAATTTTTTTTTTTTTTGAAGTTTGAACGTATATGTTATCGTTAACGATGTGAAGGCCTTAACAACTACGTAAAGGATGGACATTTTCAAAGTCGTACATTGCACCGCCAGGCAAAACCCGCTGATACAAATCTTTTTGTTTCTCAAAAAATATCTTAAGCACGCATTTTAATATTTGGGTACTGTTTGTCAAAGATCCAAATAAAGTTGTCTGACGAAATAACAGAGAACAGAATTTAATTATTCCCTCAGGTAACGCAATTTTGGGAGAACCCTCGTAGTTTGACATTGTCGCTGAGGTATCCAGTATGGCTTTTTATCGGTTATGATAATAAGTGTGTGTATGATACGAAAAAGTGATTAGTTGTTTAAGCAGATGTACCATTAGATAGATAACACTGTGTGTTTTACATATATAATGAATTGCTCTTGTTGTAAATAACTTGTATTTAAAGCATACTGTGAGAAATCTTTTATTAAGTTTAATATGCTACATGTACGTTAAATAAATCCCATAACCGTAACATTACTTTTAAAATTTTACAATTAGAAGTCATTTTCATTATATATATGTCAAGGATTTGATTTTTTTTGTGATAAGTTACTTTCTACCATCTTATGTGACGAAAATAATGTCAATCATTACACGTTGTTTTTGATATCATCATGCTTTTATGTATATTTATGACATTAATAAAGATTTTTTTGGGTTAAGATTTTAAAATGTTATCAAATACTACAAGTCGCACGCGCATTTAAAATGTCACAAGCAGATTTTAAAACTTTAAGAATAGAATATGGCATATTTATTATACAAATCCAATGTCTGGATAAAATGCCACAATTAACTGCTAAACCAACTTGTTATGGGGTTATTCACAAGTATGTACTAAACATGGCACACTTTCACTTTTACAAATAAGTTGGGATTGTTGTTAATTACTGATAGATATTGATACTGGCTTTTTGTGTCCATAAGATTTTTTAAAGTCCCTTTAATGTCTTGGGGTAACTTTTCAATCAAAGAATTTTGAAAAGCCAGTTTCAACCACTGCAAATATATTTAATAAAACTTGTAGTGGCATGGTTTATAAGGATAATTCAAATGGTAATTTGAGCAACACTGTGGCACAGTAACTGTTGGTCTTTGTTATTTGTAAACATAAATTGTCTGAGTACATGAACTAGTTTAAATCAAATATTAAATTATACATTCAGTAAAAATGTTGATATCAGCATTTGAGTATTATAACGTCATTTTATAGACATGTCAGTTTTTGTATCCCATATAATACTTGTACGTATCATGTCGTATCAAGCCTTGACAATTAAACTTTTGAATTTTTTTTTTATCCTGCATTGATTAAATGGCAGTCTCTAAGATATATTTGTAACATGGTCTGTAAATGACCCGATATGGTTACTACACGATCCGTAATTTCCATTATGGAGGAAAGAGTTTTGCTTTACTTTTTTTTTTACAGTGTCGGAGATTATAATGTTTTGTTCCTTACGCTTACTTTAATGTGTTTGTACCTGTTTGGAGATTTTAACATTGTGAAGATGCCACAGTATAGTGTGTAAAGTATATTCCATAATATAGTATTTTATATTGCATTTTATAAAAAATGTTTTTGTGTGAATTGAGTTTATTGTTTTTGATTGAAACAATTTGTTTGTGTGTAAATGTATGAGTAAGTAAAAGCCCTGGATTTAACAATTGCCATAACATGGTTACTTTGATTTACATTTATAGTCCATACACAGAGAGTCCTGTGTCCTGAGTTTTATGTGTATGTTCAAGAGATTTTCTTGGAACTGGATAATGATTCTTTTATGCTAGTTGGAGATTTTAATCTTGCCTTAAATTCTGTTATTGATACAAAAAATTATAATTCAATTAATAACCCCAAGGCAAGAGAAAAATTACTAGAAAGTATTGATGATTTAAATCTATTAAACTATTTCAAGATTTTGAATCCTGGCAAAAAGGTTATTAATACATGGAGTAAAAAAACCTTTAAAACAAGGGCGTTTAGATTATATTTCAATATCTGAAAGTTTTTCCAACTTTGTAGAGTCATACATACTGAAACCTGGTTACATATCAAACCATGTCATTGTAGAATTAAAATTTAGCTCTTTTAAAAGGGGCCATTGGCTTTGGAAATTCAATAACAGTTTACCTCTTAATAAATAAAATGTGTACAGTCAGTAAATGAAACCATACAGAGATTTAAGCAACATGTTCAAGGTGACACTGACAAAGTAGACTCAGTAACATTTATTTTCTCCAAGAAAAAAAACTAAACACGTTTAGGAAGTATTTCATGTCTACCAAAAGTGGATAAACATAGACAATACTTAAAAAACTGGCGGCCTATTACACAATTAAATGTTATCTATAAACTTATTTCAGGTTGTCTTAGTTATAGAATTTGATCTACTTTGGATATTCTTATTTCTGATACTCAGTCAGGTTTTATATAAGGAAGATTCATTGGGGAAAAATACTAGGTTTATTTATGATTTAATGCCTATACTGAAAATAAAAATATTCCAGGACTCTTTGTCCAATTTGATTTTAAAAACGCTTTTGATTCTATTTCTGGTCATTTATATATGAAGTCTTGAATTATTTTGGTTTTGGTAATTACATAATTCAGTGGGAATTTCTGGGTTGAAAATAAACAGTTTCAAAACAAAAATCATATGGATTTGCTTAAAAGAATTCTCAAATCAGGTTTTTCACTGCACGAGTTGGAAACTAGATTGGGGCTCAACAACTTTCAGCTTACTGGGTATTAACTTTTCTGTCGACCTTGAGAGAAGAAACCTTTCATCAATCGGACGTGTGCCGGTTGTAAAATCTCTAGTTATTCCAAAAATCAATCGTTTATTTGTGCCTTTACCTACTCCCAAAGATAAGGTACATATGTAATCATCACATTGAACTCAAGAATATCAAGTAGGTTTAAAAATGTTGGAAATTAACAAATTTTTCATTTGCTAGAGCCCAATAATTTCATAAAAAATGTGCGACACAAAATCGGCATGTCTTATAGCATAACCGAAAAAAGGTATTAACTGCGCCGCGTAGTAATAAATAGGATATGCTACAAGAAAAAAGTAATTTTAATTAAAAAATAAAGTACGAGTTTTCGTGAATGTTGCAGAATAACCTCCGAGGTCGAGAAATGTTGTTTTGAAATATAAAAGCCGAGGCGTTAGATTTACAATAGTAATTCAGAATTTAAGGCACTCTCTATAGATAAAGCAAGCTGATTTACAAATTCTGCCTTTGCACTTGTGGTCTATAAACAACACCAACTAATTTTTTTTCTACAATGTTTTTAATGTGTGTTAGTTTTTCATAATATTCTGTGTCAAAACTTAGTCATTGGTAATATTCATCCCCGTCCTGTTATAAATTAGTTCATCCATACAAAGTAAGGCTTGTCTTTGGTAATTGTGGTGAAATTTATTGGCAAAAACTCTGGTCGACGAGCAAGAAGAGGAAGATCTCCAACTCCAAATAAACATATCGATCGAACAAATTTACCGTGACATTGGAGTGAATTTGCTGTATCCCCCCAGTTCTTAAAACGAGATAGAAAAGTTTTTCGGACAGCAAAATCTGTCTCCAAGTCACCTTTAAAAGACAATTGAATTTAATCTGAAAAGTACATTTTGTATTTAACTAAGTAGTTCACAACATCTAGGCTTAAAAATACCAGTCCTCAAGTTTTACGTGAGATACATAACTTAGAATTCATTGTTGTTAAAGCAAACCTCATGGTTTTTTTGGGATTACATTTAAATTTTGATAAGAAAATATTTAGGTTAAGACAGAATGAATGTGACAAACAAGAAGAACTGTTAATTTTTGTTTAAAACAAACACCAGCTTGCAAAGAACTTTTTTCGGTAAACTGAACCAGTTCAATTAAAAGCATGGCACGAGCCTTATCTACACAAACAAGAATTGTTAGATTTTTGTCTTGCTAGCAACTCTACGAGTGACACTCAATTTTCGGTTGATTATTAGCAATGCACTATTGAAGCATTGTAACCAATAAATAAAAGAAAATTTGACAAACTTTCCCAGTTTTTAAATCGGGACAGAAAAGGTTTTTTGTACACCAAATCAGATTTTGGTGTACAAAAAACCTTCGTGGACTGACCCTTTTGCTGAATGGATATTGTGGGAAGGCTTTCCTCCAATTTCCATCTGTCTTTGCTAGCCCTTTGAAAAAAGATGAATTCTTGCTATGACATTGAATTATTTTTAATGTATGATATGCGTGAGAAGGTTACCTTTTATTTGTGCCTTCCCCATCGTTTTAATCATTATAAATTTTAGATATTTTCACTAATTCATTATTTGTACGCAGTGGAAACTCCCGACCAGTTAAGTTAATGAAATACATCCATTTTTAAAAAGATAAAAGGTTTATGCACGAGAGTTCCGCTAGTACAACTCCTATTTCCCCCCCAATCTACCTCAATTCTTTTAGATGCCAAATTCACATTTGGATTTTGCATTTTGCAATGCATGAGATTTCATTAAACACGCTTGCGGTGGTTTTGCTGTCAACGTGAACACAGTAAGCATTTTGTTGCCGGTATATGGCTCTCAGAAGAATCTCAAATTGTTTATTCTGGGCTTTCGTAAACAAGAATACTATATGCATTTGGGAAATCTCTCTCTTCGTCGGTTAAAGAAAAAATTACCTTATTAAACATCTATACTACTATATTAAAAAAATAGACTCGAATTTTTTAGCTTTAATACCAATAAATCGGAAAAGTACTGTCTTTTGTTTTATATAATTTAAACATCATTGGTACTTGAAGATTACCAATTCGTTTTTATTTTTTCTCAATCAAGCTTCGTTAATTAATAATCAACGAAAATTCCTCAAAAAATTTCAGAAATCTTTGAATTTTACAATCTTGCGCATGCGCATTTCATTTACGCTAAATCACGGGAGGCTCTTTATTTAATGTTTCCATAATATCACATTTGCATGGATACACTTGGAAACGATAAACAAATGCGTGTTTATTTTCATTTGAAATTTTTTTTCTGTTCATCAAAGAAAATACGTGAGATAACTCTAACACAGTGCATTTACTACAAAAATTCTGAGAGTATCGAATGTCAACATGGTATGTAAAAAACGTCCTTGCAATGTGTTGAATTATGCAATTATAGATTTAAACTTTTCGAAGAAAGGTATTCACAGCTTCAAAATGGTTTGTTGTGAACAATTTGACTGTTATTTTCAATGCTACTTTATTAATTTTCCCCAAAATCGTCTTGGAGCGATTTTGCAATTTCTGCTACATTACGGGTATATGAGAGGCATTTTAACTGTGGTGAAGGCCTTTCCCGAGACACAGTTACATGTCATGAGACATGTCAACCCGTGCACACACGGGTCAAAGTCTGGTTTTATATGAAAAAAAGTAGAAAAACATTTTTAACAAGCGTAAATGCTGAAAAATATCAACGTTGGTGTTTTAGATTTAACTCTAAACAGGCAATTACAACATGTATGTAATATGTCTTAATGTTTGTGGTAACATTTTGGAACGGCTCAACCTAATGTTTAAGTTAATGATTATGAATCAAATCGTGTCTTTATAGACCGGAATTATGCTTATTAAAATAAACTAATGGATATACCTGATAGTGTTTGTACAACAAAAAGTTACGCTGTACATGTTAATGATTTTTATCTATGACGTGATCATTTATGAAAATTGGGTTAAAACATTGAACGGTTTATATATATTTATTTCAAATTATAGTCATCATTTTTATTTATTTATTTATTTATTTTTTTTTTTGGGGGGGGGGGTGTATTTTTGCTTGAAAAGTCAATAAATATTTAGAATTAAAAATGTTATGTGTGTTATCATTAACCTTTTTAGGGTTTACATCCCCTGAATAGATGAAAGCTAGGAGCATGTATTGTATACCAATTTTTCTTAAGGCATCTTGTCCAGATTGTACACAGAAACAATGCATCTTAGCTCAAAACAGACATGTCATTTGAGTTAATAAAAACAATTAGATCATAACCCAGCAGGAAGAAATGTCTGTAGTATATTTGCATTATTTACTTAAACACCTATATTTACAGACTGGCAAGATATGTGTTTCATGGGCCTTTGCAGTTTGATTGAAACTTTCCTTTTTGGGGTGACAAAGTTATATAGGAGTTGAAACTATTAAACACATTCATATTATGATTTTGTATAGATTTATAAAAGTCAATTTTCTAACTATTGCACATCCATTTCTATAATACATTATGTAAATATTTCCAATAAAAATATCATGTGGTTTTGTAAAATAATATTCATGTACTGTTGTTCGTTTAGGGAAACAACTGCAACATTACGCTTACATGCATATTTCTTCCTATTGCACATGGATATCTATGATACGTTATGTAAATATTTCCAATGAACATATCATGTTGTTTTGTATACTAATATACTACAGTCCGTATAAGTAAAAAAAATGCAACATTACGCTAACATGTATATGTAATAAAGTAAATGTCCTTTTTAAACGTGATAAGTTTTTTCCTCCTTGATTCGATTAGAATTTGTTGTTTTTTTAGATTTGCAAAAATATAGCATGCTTTCATAGTTATACTGCATTGTTTATATTTCCCCAATAAGGCTTATTGCCCTGTTGCTTGGTTTGAACACATGCATTCACATAATTTGAATGTATAATAAGAGACTACATTTCTATAATAATACATCAATGTCCATGCTTATTTGTAAAACGTGTAGAGTGTATAACTATCTGATCTAACTTAATTGTTATCAAATAAATGAATTGGCCATTATGCAGTTGATACTGGAGTATTTCAAAATCATAGATTTTCCGTTTTGATAGAAAAGATTTTAAATCGCAGGAGACATCCTTCGCAGGAGACATCCTTCGCAGGAGACATCCTAAGGCCGATTTATTATGATGGAAAAAAATCTATAACGCTATCCATTGAACATTGTTGGGATACTTCTATAATAGGACATGCTTGGTATATCTTGTCTTTAAAAAAGAGAAATAACATTGAAGTCGTTTGCTAAGCTCCAAAACTTAAAATGCCTGTGAAAATAAGCTATTATTTTAATATGCATCAACGAATTCTTACTGGAACTTACTCGTAAACAAAAACATGGCACAAACATTGTATACATAACAAAGAATTTTGAGCTTCATTAATAATGTGTACTTAAATTGAATAAATCATCATCTTATGTTGTAACAATTGTTAATTAAGGAGAGAGAGAGAGAGAGGAAGAGAGAGAGAGAGAGAGAGGAGAGAGAGACAGACAGACAGACAGACAGACAGACAGGCAGAGAACGACATAGAGTAGAGGGGAGGGTGTACTTTCAGATCTCATTTTAGACTCAGTATCCTGGAATTAAAATTCACGGAACACAAAACGTTTGTATTGAATTACATATAATTATAATTGATAGAGACGAAAAACATTCCAGTAATGATGTCGTCTATACATAATACATTGTAACAATTTGTAAACACAGTAGCCTTTGTTCAATAGTATCTTAATGCTAAAATTTTTAGATTTCTTTTGTCATTTTTTAAACATTTCATCGGATTAACATTTACTACATATCTTGTTTCAAAACTACAGATGATCAAACGATTTCTTCGTAATGTACATCAGAAATTGGCTCAAGATAAGCTGGTTCGCTGTTGTTTTCTCTTTCACTCGGACTGGCATGAACAAGCATATTGTACTGTTCCTGTTGGTCAGATGGTCGGTCAATTGTCTTACTATCCGGTAACGGAGTTTGTTTAATACAATGTTTATAGAAATAAGTACTAGAAAATAATCCGAAAAAGATTACAAACGCAACAGCTATGTACAACAAGGATTTCTGCAAGCTTATAGACACATCATCAGAAGATGAAGAGTCCCTCTTTTCAGATGTAATATCTCTTATTCTTGACGTTACAAAAAAAGATTGTGTTAGGTATACACTATCATCTGAAACAAAACAAAACAAAAAACTTTTAATATCATTTATTAAAAATTAAAACTATAGTTGTTTTAAAAGTTTAATGAAGATATAAATATGTATTTAAACATACCTTTGTATCTATTACAACCCACTTTATGATTACAAAACATTAAGCTGCAGTTGCATACACTCTGGCAGTCCTTTCCAAAATACGGAAAGGGACAGGTCTTAGAACAATTAATTTCATAATAACCCATTGGACACACTATTTAAAATAGAATTTTCACAAGTGTTCAGGATTGAAATGAACATAGAACTAATAGTATAAACAATTTCAATACGATTTTAATGATGAATTAAAACTTTATCTTACCTTCACATCTTTTGGTTGTGTCATTCCAATATGTTCCATCACAGCATTTGTTTCCCTGAAAGCTGATATTATTCTAGCTTAAATCAGATATCAACAAAAACGTTAACCTTGTTAAATTGTAAGTTTGGCGAAAAAAATGCAATGTAATATGCGAACGAAATATTCAAGAGTACCCTCCACATATCAGTTGCGCAGAACTAAGCATCCAAGGAAACACACAGATTAACCAAATCATATCAACATTGTTTTCAAAAGTGTCTATAAAGTTTTCAAAAGTGTCTATAAATCTAATATGTACGTGTATCTTAAAATCACGATGGTGCTGTAACAAAGTATGACACAAATGAATTCTCAGGCCGTATCTTTCTATACGACGGTTTACACACAGATGTTTGATAATCAAGCGGTATAAAAAAAAATAAGGAAATAAAGGCCTGTGAAAAATGACGATGATTTAAACGAGACAGCTGTTTTATTGAAACGATTATATTGGAGCATAATACAATTACTCAACAACTGAAAAGGAAATGATGGCTTATAATTTACATCGAACCTTTAAATACTCAGTGAGAATTTTTTTGCTTCAACTTTACTTTCATTTTTTCTTTGAAAGTCCATGTGATTTACAATGATGTCTGTTCTGGTTCAAGAAGAAATGTGTTATTCAAGTAATGAGCCTGTCTGCTGGGGGTCAACAATTTAAAAAAAAGTGGCCCACGGGCAACATCGCTCACCTGAGCAACAAAAGACATAATAAAATCAGCTTCATAGAGTCAAAATACAAAATGTCTGAACAATGTGGTACATGTATAATACATGTTCATCTTGTAAAAAAATCTGTTTCCCCCTGGATATTCTTATACTTATAATCAAGTCCCTTTTTTAGCCGGATGATTTTATTGTTATATTACATTTCGCATTGTAGTTCTCAAAAAGACCTTTAACAAGTGTTTATAAATGATTTAAACCTACATTAAACTCTGAACCCCTTCTAAGGGCAAATAATGCTCCAGGGGCTACAATTTAAACAATTTGAAAGAATCAGGAATATATTAAAATGCTTGCAAATAAGTAAAAGCATATATTGTATATAATAATTTTTCTGAATAGTTAAAATGTTTTCCTCTGTACAACTGAATCCCCGATGTGGCCCCGACCTACTCCTGAAGAATTAAACAAATTTGAATTTACGCCATCTGAAGTTGCTTTCTGTACAGCTTTTCAAGGCAAATGCTTTTTGAGAAAAAGATTTAAAGATATTTCTCTATATATTCCTATGAAAATCTTTATCTCCCCCCTCCTCGTGTGACCTAATCCTACCGCCCGGAAGTCATGATTTGAATAAACTTGAATTTTCACTACCTGACGATGCTTCCACTCAAGTGTCAGCTTTCCTGCCCAAATGGTTCTTGAGAAAAAGATTCTTAAAGATTTGCTCTATAATATTCCTATGTAAAAAGTCGATCCCCCCAAAGTGGCCCCACCCAATTGTAAATTACTTCCAATTGCTTTGAAAAATGTAATTAATTACACTCGACTACAAATACTTTTTCAATTACCCCATCCCTTTATTGTAAACTCACACTATAAGCTACCCCCGGGATTCATGATTTTTACAACTTTGAATCGGATGCTTCTACATAAGCTTTCCTTGCATATTGGTTTACTGAGAAGAAGATTGTTAAAGATTTACTCTATGTATTCCTATGTACAAATTTGATACCACATTGTGGCCCCAACCTACTCCTGGGGGTAATGATTTACTAAACTTGAATCTGCATTACCTAAGGATGCATCAACACACGTTTCAGCTTTCCAGATTGATTACTTTCAGAGATGAAGATTTTTTAAGATTAACTCTATATATCGTGCCCCCTACCCCCAAAAGTGCCCCCCCCTACCCAAAGGGGTCATGATTTTCACAACTTTGAATCTACACTACTTGAGGATGCTTCTACATAAGTTTCAGCCTTCCTGTCCGATTTCTTTTTGAGAGGAAGATTTTTAAAGATTTCCTCTATATATTCCAATCTAAAAATTCAACCCCACCCTCATTGTGGCCCCACCCTTCCCCCAGGGGTCATGATTTTACAAATTTGAATCGACACTACCTGAGGATGCTTCTACATAAGATTAGCCTTTTTTTGGCAGATTGCTATCTGAGAAGAGGATGATTAAAGATTTACTCTATATATTCCTATGTAAAGATTTTACCCCCCATTGTGGCCCCACCCTACCTCCGGGGTCATAATTTTCACAATTTTAAATTTACACTATCTGAGGAAGCTTCCACATAAGTCTCAGCTTTCCTTACTAATTTATTTCTGAGAGGGACATTTTAAAATTTCGACCCCCCTTCCCCATTGTGGCGCACCGTACCCCCAAGGTTCATGATTTTCACAACCCTGAATATACACTACTTGAGGATGCTTGCACATTAGTTTCGGTTTTTCTGGCCAAATAGTTCTTAAAAAGAAAATTAAAGATTGTCTCTTTATATTTCTATGTAAAAATGTGAAACCCGATTGTGGCCCCCAACTCTACCCACAGGGGTCAAGATTTTCACACTTTGAATCTAAACTACCTGAGGATGTTTCCACAGAAGTTTAGGCTTTCCTGGGTGATTGCTTTCTGAGAAGAAGATTTTTAAAGTCTATATATTACTATGAAAAAAATCAACCCCATTCCCTAAATGTGGCCCCACCCTCTCACCGAGGGTCTTGATTTTTACAACTTTAAATTTACACTACCTAAGAATGCTTCCATATAAGTTTTTGCTTTCCTGGCCAAATACTTCTTGAAAAGAAGATTTTGAAAAAATTTACTTTTTATATTCCTATGTAAAAATTTGACCTCCACTGTGGCCCCGCCCTACCCCCAGGGGTCATGATTGTCACAATCTTGAATTTACCCTACCTGAGATTGCTTCCACATAAATGTCAGCTTTTCTGGCTGATTGCTCTCTGAGAAAAAGATTTTTAAAGATTTAAAGAACTTATCCATCTCATATCAATATAACGTTATCAAATTACCCATGGTTTGCTGATTAATTTACTTTTTTACTTAAGCAAAACACCCAGGCATAAGCAAGTTCTCGGATAAAATCCATTATTACACATCTGAACGCTGTCTAAAATTACGAATTTCCGGATGTGACGTCACATTAGTATTTCAATGATAAACAAGGATCTTTGCCACGCCGAAAGAGAAGAAAAGAACCGGCAAGTATTGTGTTGCAGCGGGATGTACGTCCACTAATGCCGATAATATTTCAGTACACAAATTTCCAAAGAAAAAAAACGTGAACTTTGACGAAAAGAATTCATTTTGTTAAAACAAAGTGTTAAGACTTCAATCAGCCATCGAGATTTTCGGATCTATGTGAACTTGAATTCGCACCAGATTGCAACCCAGGTGAATACAGAATTAAATAGTCGGTAGGTATTTGGATAAAGAAGAAACGTCTGCTACCTGATGCTCCTCCAACCATTCATTTGCCTATTACATCGATGTCTTCGTCACATAATACCCCGATTCAAGATGCCAGCAAAATAGATGTCAACAGATGTGAACAGCATGTGTACCAGCGTCTGCATCATCGCCAGTGAGAGGAGCATTTAGGAAAAGAAAATGTTTACGGGTATATATTATCACATTTTAATCTTTTTAAATAATGTTTTTGTTGTGTACGTTAAAAATGCAAACTCGTCAACATATTTATTCATTGCTTTACAGTTTTTAGATAATTTTAAACCATGCAGTGTGATGATGAGCGAGAAGATCTTTCTGTTCTCTCCATTGAGGATGAAAATGAAGACAAAGACACTGACACAGACTACTGTCCAGAATCTGCTGAAAAATCTCTATCATCTGAACATTCTTTAGATGAGGGGTAAGACAGTTAGTTAAAATATTTATCAGATTGTCTTTTCAAATAAAGTACAATTCAGTTTACAACAAATAAATATACAGGCGACTCCATACAAACACAAACATTTATTTGTAGTGATGATAATCGATCCCAAAAAAAACTGACAAGATCGTGTGTGAGTCGCAGTTGATGCAGTTGTTTTTAATCTGTCCATCTTGTACATCTGCCACACTTTGCCAAGTAAGACCAGTTTCAGGCACGAAAAAGATCAAGATTGACCAGTGTTGTGGTATATGTGGATTTCGAAGATCATGGAACAGTCAAGAAATGATTGGATCTCTACAGTCAGGTAATTTCTCGATCTTTAGTGGGTTCTAGCATCAATTTCAAGTGGTCACAGGCAATTGATGCTCGAGAAGTGGCAGTCTGTCTGCAATCATGTGCAGAACATTCATGAACATGATTGGGAAATTGTATTAGTCTTGTAACCAACGACCCCTAGAAGGACATGAACGAAGAATGAAATGGTTTAAAAAAAAGGTAACTATTGCCAAGTAATTAAATTAAAATTCAATTAATTAAAAAATACAAAATAAACAAAATAATTAATTTTCATTTCCTTTTAAGGACGCATAGCATGTGGTAAGTTAGAGGAGCTTGTGATGACCAAGCAAATGCAAAGGCATTCCAAAACTTTCCTCAGGAGCCCAAACATCAAGTCAGGAGGGATTTCATTCCGTAATCAATCATTTTGCCCCGAAGATGTTTGGGTTTTCATACCATGCATGCGCGGATCTAGAGGGGGGGTCGGGGGGGTCCCGACCCCCCCCCCCCCTGGAAAATGAAAATTTATTAAATTTACATAGTAAAATTATCGCGAAAATATGCCTCAGACCCCCCCTGGCAAACACAATTATCCTTCGGACCCCCCCTGGAAAAATTTTCTGGATCCGCGCATGCCATGGAATGTTAAACAGGTAAAAGGAAAGTAAAATGCAAAACTTAATCGCTAAAAAATCACTAAAAAAATAACTAATACTTGTGGATATGCAAAAAAAAAATAATTAATATAATTTTAAATTAAAACTTGCCCTGCACTACAATGAAAATGGGATGAGAGATCAAGCAGTTACTAAAGGTGGACAGCCACAGTACAACATTGTGCACCCAAAGTTCAAGAAGATTGGATTTACAGTGCGACAAGTGCATTTATTGTTGATCATATTTCATCAAAACATATCAATATACAGTTATATTTTATAGGTTATGTCAGTAAGCTCATGGACATTGTATTTATAAAATCCAAAGAAACAAAATTAAGTCGGTTAGAGGTGAACAGAGTTGCAGCACCGCCTCCTCTATGCAGTTCATTTAAAAATCTGATAAAGCATCAGCAACTTTAGAGTTGACATCACGATAGGACATGCTCAGTATGATGATGGAATAGGTGATGATGATTGTTGTTAATCTAACTCCGCTTCCTTAAAACCAACATAGTCTCATTGTGGAGATGGGAATCTGCCTTTAATCTCCTTCAGGGCACACGATGACAAAACCATCTCACGAGTTGTCTTTAGGCCGTGTACCTGTATCGCCTGTAAAGGACACACATTATTGAAATCATATTCATTATTTCTTCTTCTTATATATGATGTTTCCTGTTCAATAAAATCATAATATTATTTGTTCCTCTTTTACTTTTTCATTACAACTCATTCTGGAATATTCTGGATTTGATGATTGTACTGTTGCTTATATTGATTGTAAGCTGTGTCCAGTACATATGTATTAAGGCACACTGGCTCAAATCCTGGGTGGTCTGTGATACACTCGACCTCGTCATTCTTCATAAGTACTAGAAAGACCCTTGTTTCCTTGCAACAGACACATTCTTTGGCCAGAGGCATCTGCATGCAATGGCCGCAGCTGCACCTACATATTTGATTATTAGAATAGTTTTGTTTTATTTTTTTTTCAAATACAAAATGGTCAATATTGAAATTACATTTGCTATGAAAAAATACCTATAATGCTCTCTTTGACATAAACATACAACATGACATCTTGTTGTATTTTTAAGTTTATTATTAGTTTTTTTTTGAAATAAAAACAAAATGAATCTGAAAACCACGTATAATATTCATGAAAACACACGCGTTACATGTATTTATGTTAAAGGGAATGTGGTAAATATTCTTATAGACAATCTATAGTAAATGGTATACTTAAATTTTCAACAAATAAAAATCTAACTGAATTTTTTATTCGATATCTTATTAAAAGAAAAATAAAGGTTAATCGGATTTAATTATACCTATCAGTGTTGTTAAGCTGGCTATTATCAGGATTCTCATCATCGTAGTCATCCTTTTCAGTGGGATCTTCAGTATGAGTCTAAGTAATGTTTAACCTGATACGGAGCAACAGTAGGTGCTTCCAAAAAATTGTCAAAATTTTCCTCATAGCCTGACGATTCACACGCAAGTGATACAGATAAGTTGGAGTCATCAGAATCACTCGATGCTTCCGCCATGTCTAACTAGTGTAACGTCACGCAAAGGTTTTTCCGAATACCAGTAATTGATTTTTTTAACAGGTGAAAATGCGTCAGTTTAACAACCCAGAACTTCGCTATGCGTGCGAATGTTTTTATCGCGTTGACGACTTTGACATATTAAATTCATATTGACACTTTTCACATTAAATGAAGAAACGGTAGATAAGTTCTTTAAAGATTTACTCTACATGTATATATTCGTATGATTAAATATGACCCCTCCCCCTTAATGTGACCCCACCCTACCCCCGGGGTCATGATTTTCACAACTTTGAATCTTCACTTCCTGGGGATGCTTCCACAAAAATTCCCAATTATCTCATTTTGCAAAATGGCATGGTCCTTAATTTTCACAACTTTGAATTCCCTTAGTTTAAGAATTTTTTGTGTCAAGTTTGGTTGAAATTGGCGCAGTGGTTCTTGAGAATACGTTGAAAATGTGAAAAACTTACAGAGAGCCAGAAGAAAAGACATACGGACGAAAGACAAAATTGTGATCAGAATGACTCAGGTGAGCTAATATCGCCTACATGTACCACTGACCATAGTGCGTCAGATAATAAGCATTAATTGATCGCATTTACTTATTAGGTTTAAAATGTATTAAAAGCGAATTGACAACTAATATGGTGGAAGTCGGAGATAAAAGGGAAATAATGCGTTATTTATGAATTCATGTCAGCTTTAAAGTTTGACATCTAGGCGTCGCTGCGAATATCCATTGTATATTAAACTGGTATGAATTTTGGTCGAACATGCAAGTCAAAGCAACTGCTCCAAGAAAACTTACATGACACTAGATGGGTCGAACTAATGTACTGAATAACAAGATAACAACCGATGTCAACGATATGTCAAAATACATGTATGTATAAATAATTGTATGAAACATTTCACAGAAATTAGACTCAAATTTTATTCACAGGAAATAAGCAATTAAGAGAATAATTAAAAATAGTTTAATCATATCAAATGAAGTTAACTACTATAATGATAAGGCGGTGCCGTGTAAAAACTAATGAATGTGTGACATTTTATAGTACGAGGGAATTCAAGTTTGTGGAAGGGTTATAGTATTGAGAAACACGTTAAATCAGAAGTCGATAAAATCAATCTAAAGACACATTTAGCAAAAACCAAGCTCTTGAATTGACTATGAAATAAACATTTAATTATACAAGTTAAAATAAAGAACGAATTCAATAGTGTCCATAAATGTTACCTATAGCTAGTATATAAGGAATCATTCTTTGGGTATTATGAGGTGATAATTTCGGTCGGGGCGTGATCAAATACAATAAAGCCCGAAGTGCTTTATGATAGATTTGATCATGTCCCGACCGAAATTATCACCTCATAATATTCAAGGAATGATTCCGTATTACTTATACATGTATTTATATAATGTTAGGCCATCGTACTATTAAATATTTGAATATAAATAAACAAACCCCGCTGGCGCCTCAATTTGGCGTCTTTTGTATTATGAGTTATATAGTACAAAATCGATACGTAGTGTTATCACAGGCAAAGACACTGAATGATGTAAATATATTTGTCTAAATGATGTATGGTATGAAAAAAAAGTCAAACGAATCGGCTTCATTGCTAGAGATTCCAAAAGTAAACAATTATTACCAAAGAGATAAAGGTTAAGATAATCGCACTCCTCTCATGGTCTATATCAATAACTTTTTACTGATTTCTATATATTCCAATTTCAGAATGACTTTTTGTTTACATTTCCATGCAATCAAGTGCGTTAATAGTTACATGTAGGCAAAGCTAAAATCATGTGGAATTTACATAGTAGAGGACAGCATAGGTCGTGCAGAATTTTGATTTTATGCCTACTGCATAAGAAGAAGAAAAAAACATATTCTAAAGTTATTTGAAGTATAAATAAACAAAATTACATATTACAGGCCAACAAATCTACATAACTTCTCAAATTCATTTAGGCCCAATAATCATTTATGTGTTTGATTCGTTATAATTGTTTTTTTATAGTGTCGAAAGTATAAACCACTGTCTTTTTTTCTTTGCGTTGTAGTACTCTTTGGCTCGATTTTCAACTCAGTTCACCCTTTCGTGAAACTATCACAGGAAATAACAATAATAACTTGGATTTTCAAAATCTCGGCTATTCTGCAAAGGAGAAAAAGTTCATATTGTTAAATTAACAAACGCAAGAACTGTTATTTTAAAAATATTTTAATAATATTTAATTGTTTTTAGAGTTTTTACGAATAATGCACATTATTTTATTAAGAAAAATATGATTGTCGGCATTTTAAGCCTATATATTTATCTATCTGAGAAAAAATGCTATGTATTAAGATACTGGATAATGTTTACTTTTTAATCTTAGATACAAAGCTTTTTTCATTTTTCAAATTGTAATATTTTAGACTTGATAGAAATATAAATTCTCTATAATCTTGATTATGGTAATAAATTAGATTTACTTCACTGTTTTTGTTGCAGTAATTCGATATAAAAATATAATCATGGGGCAAGATGTTGACTCTTATATTGATATATGGTCACGGGACAGACATTTATTTATCTATAAAGACCACATGGCATTTATCTATATGTTAATCATAATATTGATATATACTAGTACCATTCTAGTGATAATTGATTTACATGGCTCTTTAAAGGATTTAGGAAAGGACCAAATAGTATAATTTTACTTTCTGCAACACTTTAGAGGTTCATATGTTCATAAAAATGTCTTTCAGTTAATGCTGCTTATTTATTATCGTCCTGAACACACCAGCTAATTGCCGCTGTTGTTGACAACAATAATGCTCGTCATTTTTTTATTTTATATGCACATACTTAAGTTGTAGAATATGGTCAGCAATAACAGCATATTGTCTAACCTAATGCTAGACAATTATGTAAAATAAATTAAAACAGATGAGTGCTGTGAAAAATGAGATACTTACAACTATAACTTACTGCAGCAACGATGACCTTAAATGCAGCTTACTTTGTATAGTAATGGCAACATGTATAACAGAGGTGTACATTGCTTGCTTCAAAATATTGATATTTTTTTAGCATCAAATTTTATTATTAAACAAAACTAAATATTTTAAGTTTATATAATGTGTGTAAAGAATAAAGGCATGCAAAAGAGATTGATAGATAGATAGATAGATAGATAGATAGATAGATAGATAGATAGATAGATAGATAGATAGACCGCCACTACCATTGTACACTGTTACTGTCTAAGACTGGAAATCTGTAGAACCTGGTCGTGCTTGAAACAGACAAGGTCAATTTTGTAGATGACGTCTGGATATTATATTTCACTTTGTCGTAGCAGCCTTTATCTATTAGAAATGGAATAACCCATAATACAAAACATTAAATGCTAAAAATATATTGAATAAAACTCACTCTAAAACAATTATATCTACATGTGTTTATGAAAAGTATAATTTGGAACGCTAGACGGAAGTGTACACAATCTTTGAAAAACGTTCAATGGAAAATGATACAAACTCTGTAGAAAACACGCATTTATAACCTGTAATTGAGAGAGAGAGAGAGTGAGAGAGAGAGAGAGAGAGAGAGAGAGAGAGGAGAGAGAGAGAGAGAGAGAGAGAGAGAAAGGATAATATTACAACGATACGCTTCTGTAGATAAATATGATGAATCACATGGAGGTTTCACGCTCTCGCAATTCAAATTGTGGTGTACCTGAATAACGCTGCCAATCTCATTATACTCTGTGCAATATCCTGTAACAGAAACGTGAACATACAGTACCGATCAGACCCAACCCAACACCAGAGTAAACCCAACTACCCCGGATTACTTTCTGGGTATACTTTTGGTTTACTTCGGGTTTACTTTTTGAAGATTTGGGTCCACTCAGGGTTTACTTGGGTTTACTCGAGAATTGCTTTTGGGGTCAACTGTACGCACTGAAGTGAAAAGCAGACCTGTATTTTATCTAACCATTTTACTGCCTGTAATTCCTGCCCTTGTATAATCCGAATATACATGTAGCGTCTGCTTTTAGGGGCATACTTCTGACTGGGGTTTACTCTCTGTGTCTACTCTGGGGTTAAGGTAGCAAGGGACAGTTTCGATATTTTTAGGTCACCTGAGTCACTCAGGTGACCTATTGCAATTGGTCTTCGTCCGTCGTCGTGCGTCTGTGCGTCGTGCTTTAACTATTTTACATTTTTAACTTCTTCTTGAAAACTACCAGGCCAATCATTACCATTTTTGGTGTGAAGCATTTCTATGGTAAGAAGAATCTAAATTGTGAAATTAATGGCTCTACCATCCCTGGGGTGCCACGGGCGGGGCCAAATATGCAAAAAAAGCTAAATTTTCAAAAATCTTCTTCTCTACTCCCACGCATGTGAGGAAAAAACTAAATGCATAGTTATGTTGTCCATGAAGCCCTCTACCAAAATTGTGAAATAAATGGCCCCTGGGTCAGGGGTTCTGGCTCTAGGGAGGGGCCAATGTGGCCATATAGTAAAAATGTATTAAATGTTAGAAAATCTTCTTCTCTACTACCATATACATTTGTCAAAAACTAAATGCATGATTATGATGTCCATGAAGCCCTCAACCGAATTTGTGAAATTCATGACCCCTGGGTCAGGGGTTCAGGCTCTAGGGTGGGGCCAATATGGCCAAATAGTAAAAATGTATTAAATCTTAGGAAATCTTCTTCTCTACTCCTATATATATTTGTCAAAAACTAAATGCATGATAATGATGTCCATGAAGCCCTCAACCTAAATTGTGAAATTCGTGACCCCTTGGTCAGGGGTTCAGGCTCTAGGGTGGGGCCAATATGGCCAAATAGTAAAAATGTATTAAATCTTAGAAAATATTCTTCTCTACCCCCATATATATTTGGTAAAAACTAAATGCATGATTATGATGTCCATGAAGCCCTCTACCAAAATTGTGAAATTCATGACCCCTGGGTCAGGGGTTCAGGCTCTGGGGTGGGGCCAATATGGCCAAATAGTAAAAATGTATTAAATCTTAGAAAATCTTCTTCTCTACTCGCATATATATTTGTTAAAAATTAAATGCATTGTTATGATGACCATGAGGCCCTCTACCAAAATTGTGAAATTCGTGACCCCTTTATTAGGTGTTCAGGCTCTAGGGTTGGGCCAATATGGCCATATAGTAAAACTTTTTTAAATCTTAGAAAATCTTCTTCTCTACTCCCACACATGTGAGCAAAAAACTGAATACATGGTTATGATGTTTATGAGGGCCTCTACTAAAATTGTGAAATTCATGACCCCTTTGTTAGGTGTTCAAGCTCTAGGGTTGGGCCAATATGGCCATATAGTAAAACTTTTTTAAATCTTAAAAAATCTTCTTCTCTACTCCCACACATGTGAGCAAAAAACTGAATACATGGTTATGATATCCACAATCTCCTTTACCTAAATTGTTAAATTCATGGCCCCTGGGTCAGGGGTTCAGAACATGAGGGGGGGGGGGGGGGGGCGCAATATGGCAATATAGTGTTAATGCATATAATAAATGCATAAATGCATAAAATTTTCTTCTCTATTCTCACACATTTGTATAAAAAAACTGACTAATAATTATGTTTACCAGGAAGTCCTCTACTGAAATTTTAATTTTCATGTCCCCTTAAGGATGGGTTTTGACTCTAAGGCAGGGCCAAAATGGATGTATAGATGTTAATGCATATAATGTTAAAAAAATTATTTTCTTTACTCCCACACACCTGAAAGGAAAACTGAATTCATGATTTTGTAGACCAGATCTTTTAGTTTTTCACCAAAATAATAGGTTTCACAGTTCTTTTTGAAATGTGGTCGTCATTACAAATTTATAATTTTTCTACTCCAGTATGAAACCTAATTAATTAGATGCATATATGAGACTCCATGACAAGTTTGTGTATGAGATATATGCTACTCAGGTGACCTTTAATGCCAATTGGCCTCTTGTTGTAAAATTGAGAATTGCTGTACTTGAAGGCTTATAAGTGTTGCTAAACTCATGAAATGATTTTTAATGATTATTATTAGTTAGAGGGATGTTTCTTGTTGAAAATACATGTAATATGCAATATGTATACCCAATATGTTAGGTTCATGAGAATCAGAAGTAAAATGCGAAACCTGCGGCTATGTCTGTTGTGTTGACTTTACACAGGGATATTGCAAGTTACAGACAGGAGGGTAAATAAAACGAAAAGTAGGTGGATGGGACATTGTAAACTATACATCGGTAAGTTTCTGGCATGTGATGGTGCAACATGCACACGGTACGGAAGGTCAACCCTTTGCAGGGAATTGGCCCAACCCAAGGTTTAGTTGGGGTTTACTTTCTGTAAGGTTGGGTCTATTCGGTATTCTATCATTTATCATTTAAACACATTTTCAATATTGTTCTTTTCTTTAAAACCAAATAATCATGGGGCTTTGCTTTTAGTCTAGAAATTTCATTGATAAAGAATATTTTTGTCCAATTAGACTTGCATATCCTGATTATAATGAATCATTAAAGTAATTATATGTTCATAGCATGTACACTCGTGCTCTCTTGCCAGTGGTTTTCTATACTATACATAGGCGTCTGAACCGGTGACTAGGGGTTCTTTCCCCTTCCTTTTTTGCAGAAATATTAGTAATCATAACAAATAAAATCAAACATTAACACTAGGTGTTTAAATCCGGTAAATAATAACTTGAGCAGTAGCATTCTAAAACTACTTTAAATTCTTACAATGCACCGTGGTTACCCCCCCCCCCCCATGAATAAGAAGGTATTGGCGAAAATGGATTTTCCTTTTCTTATTTCTATTTTTTTTTTTATTTTGCTTATCAAGATTTCGAATAAGTCTCCCCCCTCCACACACACACATATACACACGCTTTCAATTTGCTTCCGACGCCTATGCAATAACAAGACACCATATGGTCATGAATGTAAAAAGGATATTAAAGACATATTATATTTACAGAATTTTAAAATGATGACGTAGTAATTCAATGCAAACATAACCACACAAATTTTAAATTAATTCGTTAAAATCATGGCATTGATCAATTTGACTTTAGTAATTCTTGTTCTATTATATATACTCATAATGGGAAAATTATAATTCTCTCTGATAAGGTTCACCCATTATGAAAATAATTTTTGCGTTGTCTTTTTCAAAAATAATAGCGAGTTTCAAGCAAGTAAAATTTTATTAATTTTTTTCCCCTTACTTTCCCCGATTTTCCCCTACGCCAAAAAATTTATGCAGAATAAAAAGAAAAAATATCGATGAATTCTTTTTTAAACTTGAGATACGAGGTAGGTTCTGTTACTTAAGTAAAGTCGATGTTTTTGCTTGACTCAAATGTTTCTGAGTAAGGCCAAATTTGAATATGAAGTAACCATAATTTTGTTGCGATTTTATAACTTAGAGATATTTTTGTAATAAAACACAACACTTATTCTTTTAATCACCAAAACATAACTCTGATTTATCTTAGTGCTTAAGAGAGTACAGATAAAATTTAATTTATTATTCATATGCAAAATGAAAGATTTACTAGTATAATAATTGTTTTCGAACAAGTAGGTCTTTCCACATTTTTATTTTTGATGTTTAAATCATTTTTGCTTTGATAGAGTTGCTGAAAATTTTCCTTAAATCACTTCTTAAAAAGCATACTTTTAAATCAAAAGATTTAGTAGTATAAGATCAGCGCTTAATCCCAAATGTTTAAATGTCTCTACGACGTACGGTAAAAAAGTTTAAGGTGTTTTTATTGAATGTTGAAAACAATCAGAGGCAATAGTTACTAGAAAAGGGCCTTGGGTCATTTCGGTATGGAGAGACTGAAGGGGCCTTTCTGAGAACTAAATACAATGGTAAAGTTTCAAGTCTTTACCTCTAACGGTTTCAGAGGTATAGCGATAACAAGCATTTTTACAATAGAGGCAATAACTCTATATTTTTTTTTCAAGAAAGGCACTCAAGATTTTTATATTTAAATGTCATTAAAAGTCGCACTGCATCCATGAAAATGAATAGAATGAAGGAGCCTATAAGTGACCTAACACATTAGTAAAAGTTTCAAGTCTCGATTGTTTATGGTGTCAGAGAAATAGCGATATTAGTAATTTCCGTCACAAAGAGCAATAACTATGTAAGTTCTGAGAGTGTTCAGGCAAAGAGTCATTTGGTGCTTTAACTTTTGTTATCCAAATGAGTAAAAAAAAATTGTTTTAATATCTTTTATAATAAAAAAAAAAAGGTGTTCCGAAAAAAATAGAGAAGAAAATGAAAAGAGGAATACAAAAGGTATTTTACCTGAAAGGAAGAAAGACCTAATGATATACCCAAGTCAACCAGGGGAAAAAGATAGATATAAAAGAAATTGATTGGTATGTAAGTAACCAACGAATTGATTAAGATTGTATCAATTGCAACATTTATATCATTTAATTTATTTGGTTTCATTAAAACATAAAAACATACCATGAATGCGATATTCGGGCGCACAAACTTCAATAAAAGCATTCTCGAGCTCGTTCATGACACAGTGATACTTTATTTTCTCAGGCATTGTACAATTTTGTGTCTGCGCTATTGATTCACAATTTTTCTCGTTTGCTCTGGCTTCCATTTCGCTCTGGCTTTCAGGACAAGAAGCAACTTTTTGTGATGTGTACTTTGACCACGCACAGATTATTCCGCCGAATGCCTATAGAATGTTTAACAATTTTGTTTAAACAGTCATGCATTATTAAATTTCAATATAATTGAAAATTGTACGCCGTATATATGACCATATTCAAACGATACATATGTTTAGGGAAAAAAATCTTACAAATTGAAGTGTATGTAGATAAATCACTATGCAAAGGATGATACCAATTAATTCAAGCTGCATGGTTTCTGTCTAATTTAGTAATAATCCAAAATACCCGATCTGCAACATTAAAGATAAAATCTGGTGAATACTGTTCCCATGATAAGAAAAATAACTATTACTGGAATTATAATTACTTTTAGATAAATATTGCAGAAATGTTTATCTATATTGCAGAAATGCTGAATTGATTTATAGACAAAGTCACTGGACAATGTAAATATGTGAAAATATTGTTGAGCTACGTAATCACATGTCCACCTAACAAATTTACCTATTCGTGTTCTCGATTGATGGACTTGATGATATTGTTCATATCGCTGTAGCTGTAAAATTGTAAAGCATAAAATAATTCAACATTCAAATCTTTGACAAAACATGCACCTTTAATGCAAACAACATCAATTATATTTATTAAATAAATTGAATGAAAAGAATTGGTACATTTACATGTATAACCTAGTCTTATTGAAAATTAGCACTTGTTAAATATTTTCCTGATAAGAATATTCTTTTCCGTGTAACGTTCTACGTTTCTATATCTTACTTCTATTTAAACTTATATAGACCTTCAGAATAAACAAATGTTAAAGACCTTCATGTCATCGATTTGGTACCAGTCTAAAATAAACATTGTAAACATAGTACTTAGAAAAGGCAGCTTATAAACTTTGGCAATCGTTCAATGATAACATTCAAGGCGTATTGAAGTATCGTACTTTTGTACAAAATAGTTCTTATAATAAGAATTCTATATTTAGTCTTTCTAGTGTATTAATAGATTTACATTTAAACCTTTCAGAAACATCTTGCAACCTAATGACAACATTTATATTTATACCAGAGCAAAGGTGGATTTTTTCGTCAGTCTAAGGTGCATGTTTCGAAAGATTAAAAAAAATGTTGCATTTGTACTATAGATCATTGCTAACAAAGTTTATAACAACTTTTTTACATGTATTGTTCCCATCGGAAAACATTTTTTTCTACAGTATCTCAGAATTTTCATTTGGAATAAAAAAATTCCTAAAGGAATGTTCTTGACCTGACAGGGCATAGAACGTATGTACACAGGATAAAAACCTCTGCCATTCAGTGAACTGAATGTTAACTGAATGGTCTGGTAAGGTGACTGAATGGCATAGCTATGCCATTCAGTCACCTTTCAGTTACCGATCAGTCACATTTCAGTTAACTGAATGGCAGAGATTCATCCTGTGGTATAAACTAATAATATACACGGAAATTATTTAAAATTATCGTATACTTCCTAATTATTTTGTCTATTTCTGTGTATAACTGAAAATACATTTTTCTTCATAAAAATTCATCTCGACATTTAAAATCTTCAGACTCTAGGAACTTATATAGATTATGGTTTTTGGAAATTATATATATCAGGATATATATGTATTATTAGAAATATTTGTGGGTATATAGTGTCTTAAAATATATAATTATTATGTTTAGTAAAGTAATGCATTACAATGTGAACAGAGAAAAAACCATATTTCGTAGAATAAATGTACTGTTGCATGTAAAATGATTCTTTGAGGATAAAATATAACTTCATTGGTGACTGAAACAACGAAATTCTTGAAGGTTTTGTTCAAAAGAATGTTAATAACTCCTGCATAACCCACTTTTTATGATCTGCTTTAAATTCAACACGATACTTTGCCGTAACAATAATGATATGTGTGATAGAAAATGGTTTCTCCCTCTGAATTAAAAGTTACCCATAGGAATATTTTAAAGTAAAAGTCTTACTTGACATGTGAATTCCAAACTTTTTAAGCAAATGTCTATTATATAAGATACATAAAAAGCATACACCTTAGAAGACGCAAATAAGTAGTCACCTTGGCACTAGCATAATTATCTGGCACAGTGGTATACATTGTTGCACTAAAAACTGTAAATAATAAAAAAAATCGATAACCCAAATTTGTTGCCTAAAAATCAGAGTACGGCAAACAAAAAAGATTTGGGGAGGTTTAAATTCCTTGCAAAAGCTTCCCAAAATCAAAAACGTGTATCGCTGCTTATTACTTACTAGGTTACACACTTCATTTACCCGATAACTCGACCTTGCTAGATGTTGGTTTGAAGTGGAATGTACACATGTTTTTTTCTATGTATAGTCTGTATTAGCATTGATGCATTAATTGGTCATTTCTTTTGCATGAGGATTTAAAGGTATATAATTAAAGAAGACGTTTGATAAAACTATTTACTTAAAATTTAAATTATGTTTTCTACTAAATAAATTCTTTAATTTCATTAAAATAATTTATTCAAAGTACATTTGAAATTACAACCCGTTGAATAGGAAAAGGAGAGTATAAAATGGTGAATAGGAGAGTGTTCTATGTATTTGAACCCGCTCCAGAAGTTCCCAAGTGCTGGTATAAGAGAACGACAGTAAATGCCTCAAAACGATAAAGGTATGGCATTTAAAAACCATCAATAAATAACTCAGCACTACATTTAGAATAACATTTAATGAATGTTTATTCTTATCAAAGAGAAAATAAATACATATGTAAGATTTAACTTGCTATGTTTACTGTCTTTACTGTATTTACTGGTTGAACCAACTATTATACAGGCATTGGCACAAGGTAAACGTTTACTTGAATAAAAGTAAAAACATTTTAAAGAATTGTTGAGCCACGTAATATCCTTCTTGAAATATTACCTTTTTATTTACTCTTTTGTTGGAATTATTGAGTATTTTCAGACCGATCGCCACTGCTGTAGGAATGTAAACCATAAACAAACAAACATAATATTAAATACATTTTTAGAAGTAAATGATGATTCATAAATCCATTTTGTAATAGTTTTTTGTCTTTTTAAAGCATGTAAAGTAATTTTGAATAAATTATGTTTGCATCTTTAATGCAAACAGCATCCATTCAACTCATTAAAAAGATTAAATAAAATGAAATCGTAAGTTAAAAGTCTAGTAAGGTTACTTACTATTAAAAACTTGCATTCCTGAACATATTGTTTTTAATCATCTTCAACCCCAAGAATAACCAACTTTAAAGACTCAAAACAGATGCAAACATTATTTATCAAAACCCCCTTTCAATACCTGATTGAAATATTCCTCTCGGTGTATTGCGCTGTTTAAAATAAATCTTATTTCTCGATCACAGCTACTTATACTGACAGAGACTATTAATATTAAAGGACCTTTACCTTACCTTCATGTGACCATGATCGATCGACTGCGCATTCGGCTTATAAAAATAAAATAGTTCTTATCAAAGGATGCATTTGAACGTAAACTTTAGCAATTGTTCAATGACAGCATACAAATCGTATTGAATTGATGGGCTCATTTACATAAGATTTATTCTAATAAGCATTTAAAAATGTTTCAAAAACCTTTCTAAAATATGTCAAAACCTTCTTAAATGAATATTGTGCCAGATATTAATGCTAGTGCCAAAATGGCAATTTTGCGCCCGTCTAAAATATGCTTGTTTCGAAAGATTCATAATTGTTCTATAATTGTTCTAAATGTTCTCGATCATTGTTTAAAGAGTGTACCGCTTTTATTTAATCCCATAGGAAAAAACAAGAAATTTAAATTTCCTTCTGGAATAAAAGAATTTTGAAAAGGAATTTCAATTCCGGTATTAAATGAATTTTTCAAATGATTTAAAAATGAAAGAGGAAATCTAATATCCTGTAGGAAAACTACTTATCTGAATTTAATTCCTCGCAGAAATACTTTTATCCTACAGGAAATTTAAATTCTGTAGGGTTTTCTAAAAATTCTACAGGATTTTAAAAGTATCCGCATATTACACGGGTACAAAAATACAACATTGACAATGGCATAATTATCCGACAGAGTGTGAGAGAAGAACGCGGTCCTTTGACTTTGACAAGAAATCGGCTTACATGGACCTGCATAAACTAATGATAAACTAAGGAATCATTGAGAAAGAGCTTAAAGCTGAACACCGCTCGTAAATAGGCACTGTCCGCCATATTTCTCTTTAATCACTGCTGTCCCTACAACCCTTATATAAGGGACAGACCTTTAACAGTTCAAAGTACTTCGCTGTAGAGGTCTCACCTGTGTGGACGTACATTTTGCCTCGCCGTGTTACCCGGTCGCGATGAAATTATCAAATTTTACACACTTTTTGAAGCCAGGAGAATACTAACATCAAATAAATTGGTCAATGCATTATTTACGAACAGAAAATGAACATAAGATAAGAAAAAAATGCATAAAATCTAAAGACCACGAAAGGAATACTACATGTCGGCCACGAGGTTCAGGTGTGCAATCGGGTGTAACGAAATCGAAGGGTTTATATACCAGGTATCTGTGTGACGGTGCCTATTTACGAGCGGTGTTCACAGCTTTAAATTTATATCGGAAAGATTTATTATTTATATATCTTGGTTGCGACATGTAAAGAAACGAGGTCTGACAAAAAGTATGCGTATTAGAACATTAATTGGAGTTCCATAATGCAGTTAATGGGATGTGTAAAATTTGAAACCTTTAATGTTTAGAGTTACGTACATGTATATAGCCTCAAAAAGGATAAGAGCTGCTACAAGCTCTATAAAAACAATTATTTTGATATAACCTGTTGGTTTAATTTGTAGGAAGCAATTATTATTCAAAAAACCTATAAGATAATAACCTTTGGATTTTGAATTCAAAGCATGATTGACAATCAATACACTTGTTTTATCAAGACATCTTCCGCAAATATCTCTTTAATAAATATGAGAGTGTATAATCCTATATATTAACGCGACACCATTTCTGCCGACCTTGAAAGTAATGGTACTGATAACAAAACAGACACCCATGTGAAAGTACTTTGAGCTTCAATAAATTCACGTTTTTATTGAATTGACAAGTTTGCAACTTTCATTTAAAGCATAAGCATGTGCCAGTCGAGTCTAGGTATTTACCAAACATTCTGTTCAAACAATCTGACATTTCAAGTCAAGGTAACATACGGCCAATAAATGGGTTTTATGTACACGGAAAATGTTAAAGTAGTCTATCTTTCAGAGGCAGTCAAAAGATGTCAACTACTGACTGATTAAAGCATGTACACTTTTAACACGTCAACCCCGACATAATCTGAATATCTGTCATTTTGTCAACTAAAATGTAGCCAAAAGATTGCTGAATTGATTCTGAATGACTATTCTTTGCTATTCAGTTACTTTTCAAACCTTTCAGAACATTTTCAGTTGTCAGAAGTACTCAAACTTTTTGGGTTATCCATTATGCATTAATTAGCAATCATTCATGGTAATATCAATACATGCATTGGTACAATGTAATATCACAATATTCACTGCTAACATCATTATATACTGTGATTTCATCATTATATTCAGTAAAATCTTTATATGAAGTAGTAATATCAATACGTTATGTCGTAACTTGTAAGATCATTAGGTGCAGCGTTAAATAATTTTTATATGATTTGATAATCTCATCATGTATTGCTGTTTAATCGTTACGATTTGTGGCACACTATTCATGTGGAAATGCAAATCCTTTTGTGCAGTGCAACATCTTGACATTAGGTTATTATAGCATTGAATCATGATTTTTTGAAGTATACAGTCTCATAACTGCAGCAGCGTGTGTATACAAATTAAGTAACGCGCGTTATGAAATTTGTATGCACACATCGCTGCAGCTATGAGACTGTATACTTCAAAAAATTATGATTTAATGCTTATATTTACATTTTATTTAACTTCATGCCTTGTCTGCAAATGGGATTTATAACCTGGAAACTCTTATCTTATCCTAAGGGTAAGTTTATTTTAATGGAAGATCTAGAGTCACAGTAACAGCCACAAGCGTGAACTTTGATTTTCGCTTGTGAGAATGCAGTTTACAGCGTTTAACGTTTGTGACGTCATAATAAAGTTCGTCATTTTAACCCTTGAGTACCCTGTCTCATTAGAGTGTTATAACTGCCGTAGCTTTCAGCACATTTTCGTGCAAAAATACGTGGAATGTAAATATAACGTAGTAAAAGCGTTAAATCAAAGGTAAATCATGTATATAATGTGCTAATTTATGATATGCTGTTATTGAGTCATAATACTTGTATGATGAGGTCAGTTCTTTACATGATTTGATCGTTTCATTATATGGTGTGGCAACTTTTAAGGTGCAGCAGTAACTTATTGGTGAGGTTGTAAACTGGTTCTGGCTAGAAAGTTCTAATGGAGAGGAGGTCCAGTTTTATTTTTTTTTAAATGCTGCGTTCATTGTGATATCAGTTTTATAATTATGAAATGATCACATCATGTAAAATACTGATTGCATCATATAATGTCTAAATATAATGATGTGTAATCACAGAATATTAAGACGCTTGCAGTGTATATATAAATTTATATCCTATGAATTTGACATTAAGGCAGCAATGGTGATAAATAAATGACATCATCGGAATTAATATTCAGTGTATTATAGTTTGAAGTTCAATATAATCCATACCTATAGTACATTAAGTTTTTATACTTCAAATGCATTCATATGCGAGGTCTTAAATTTCAGATATATATTATGAGTTGATTGAAGTACTGGTTGCAAAGAATGGTTGCCAAATAGAACTATATTTGTCGCCTGACGCTCAAAAGCAGTTTTGCGGCACTGCGGGTCTGTTTGATTTTTTATAAGTCGCTCAACTGGAGCAATTGTTTTCTATGCTTTAAGATCAGAACGATTATTTTAGAGTCTGACTTATTTTTTATAGATTCTGATACACAAACTCACGACAATGAAATGAGCTTGGAATTCACTATTTCATGCAGTAAATTCACATTTATTTATATGGAAAATAGAACTGCAAAAATTTCTGCAGACAAATCACATAAGTAAATCGGGCGACGCGGATCAATTTCCATAATATTTATAGAATTCATTGCGGTGTGCTGATCACCTTTGGAGATTGAACATACCTTAACTCACCATAACAGTTACAAAATGCACAAACTCCATTGGTGCTAAATTTAAACATGCATCATGTTGAATTTTAAAAATGTCTAGTTGTTTGTAAAATATAGAACATAATTTCGTAAATGTTTGTACGTATTAAGAACTTCAAATTAGTAATAATAAAAGCTGTTTGAGTTAAAAAGAAATCTCTTGATTGAATTCTTTCAATAAATTCACTGCGGGACAGTCTAGGTGTAGCATGTAGGATTACTTAGGTTGCCTCGCACTGAATTCAACAAGTTTTTGTGTTACCATCCTGGTCTATGTTTTATCAATATATTTCATTTAGTAAGATATTTTGCTAAACAAAAGAACGTTTCATTTTCAATAAATAAAGTGAAATTAAATGTTACACAATTCAAACAAACATTCTACCTGTGTTCTTTACCTGCCTGTTATTCACAACAGAGAAGGGATATCATAGATGCGATGTGTGATTGTATGTATTGATTAACGTTTTGTTTTGCCAAAGTCAAGGCTCAAGTAAATCTTTTCGGGATAAGAATACATCGTCCTTGCTATTGAAATATCGAACACATAGAAATTCTAAACAATAATCAATGATATATTCTGATTATTACAAACACAATGTGCTGGTGGTTTTTATTTTTAAAAAAAATCACTTCTCTAATAATTTCCTTCAAGAACGTTGTTAAATACATTTAATAATAAATGATGGAATGAGACATATTCATCAGATTGTCCATCATGCATTATATTTGGGTTTTTTTTTACATTCGTATTATTATCGTATCCTATAACGAATTTATTAGTTAAGAGCTGAGACTCCAGAATTTAACATTTCAAATAATGCAATATCTATTTGCATTTTAACATCCCATTTATTAAACTGTTTGTAGAACATTACAGCGTAGTGTGAATATGCGTCCCTTTAATGAGATAACTAAACGTTATTCGGGTTTTATTGGTTTCTGCACACCGCACGTAGTGTTTCACGCTATAGATTGAACAAGATGCGTTTGTCTAGGATGTAGACTGATATATGTGAAGTATCAACAACCTTATGTCTCATGCAGTAAGATTTTCTACTTAAAGTACATTAAGTGAAAAAAATAAAACTTTACGCAATCCAAACAAACATACATAAATTCTTTACCTGTCTGCTACTTGCAGTAAACAAGGGCTACTCGAGATGCAGTGTGATTACGGGTATTGATTTACGTTTTATTTTGCAAACGTTAAACATATTGGAAATCTTTTAAGCTAAGAATGCATGGTCCTTCCTTTTAAGTATCGAACACAAAGATTATTTTTAATTTACTGTGAAATGCTCTTCTTATTATGATCACATTATCTTGTTGGTCTGAATGGAAAAATCATTTTGTAACACTTTCCTTCAGGAACAATATAAATACATTTTGTAAATAATTTTATCAACATCAAAAGTATTTTGAAAGGTATATCTTCCCAACGATTTCTGTAATTAAAGAACGTATATTTCTCTTTTATTTCTATATACAAGTACCTATTTGGGGTTTATAGCAAGTCGTACTTTATAAGCTTGTCAGTTTGCATACACATAAAGCTTTGCCAAATAGACAATTGTATAGGCATTTAAGGTAACGATAAGTTAACGTAATGGACCAAATTCATCGGATCATCCATCACGCATTATATTTATCTTTTAACAACTATATCTTCATCGTATATATACGATAAGGATTTTTTGTAAATAACTCATGATTTAATTTAGAACGAAAATATTACCATTTCAAATATTCAATCTCTGTTTATGCTAAATTTCTATGTGTCATTTATTCAATTCTCATTTATTCAATAAACTGCTCTGTACTGGGTTTTTTTAATTTCTGCATACATGTACCTACTCAGTGTGGCAGGCAATGAAGTGACCAAGCAGACTGATTTGCTAGAAGTTTCAACAACGTCATCTATTTATTAAGTAAGATTTTCTGCTAGATACCTGAGATTCGGTTAATGGTTCTGTGAATTAAGTAACGTTTCATTTTACTACAGTCGAAATTCAAATAATTATTTTGCGCTAAGAATTCATGGTTCTTGCTTTTGAAATATCGCTCACATTGCAATTCTAAAAAAATGTACAATGATATATTTCTATTGTTACAAACACATTGGATTATCAATCTTAATAAAATATCACTTTTTTAACAATTTCCTTCAAGAACGATACCATATACATTTAAGGTAATTATAAACTGTTGGATGGCACAGATTTATTGGACTATCCATCATGCATCATATTTTCTATTTGACAACCATATTTTAATCGTATCCAATAACGAATTTATTTGTACACATAAAAGAATTCAATTTTGAAAGTAAAATCTAACATTTTAAATAATGCAATGTGTGTGTTTATGTTAAATTACAAAATGACATTTATTGAATGCCCAATTCCTTTTTGTTCACAGAACATTACGGCGTAATAGTGCATACGCGTCCTTTTAATGTGATAACTGAAATTCGTTTTGAGGTTAATTGATTTCTGCATACCCCACTTAGTGTTTTACGCCATAAATCTAACAAGATTTGTTTGTGGAAGCAGATTTATTTGAAGTTTTTACAACGTTATATTTTAAGGTACTTAAAATGAAACAAAACTTGACACAATACAAACAAACATTCTATATACATGTAGAGTATACAAGGGATACCAGAGATGCGGTGTTCATATTGTTTCTGTGCATTGATTTACGTTTTATTTGACCAATGTTAAAGATTCAGTAAATCTTATGCACTTAAAATGCAAGGTGCTTGCTTTTCACATATCGTGCACAAAGAGGTTTTTTTTTTAAAGGTACAGGACAGTCAACACGGATCCTGTACCCCCCCCCAGCGCGGTTAGTTAATCCTTTCCGCCTTACACAATTGCGGTCAATTCATTGTGGTCCTTGCTGCAGCCATTTTTAAACCGCGGCGTGTGTGTATGTGTTAAATTGTACACTGAAAAGTAGTAAAACAAATATCGATACAATTCTTAAACCTTGATCCGGTTTAATTTTTTTTTAGAAAAATAGTGTGACTCAAATAATAGGATTGAAGGGAAACTAAAAAGCGAGCTACCATTTTTTTTAAAACAACGATAAGTATATTTTTTCCAACAATTTCCGTAATAACAGCACAAAGAGATGTTAATTACTTACTGTTATCTGAATACGTGTACCAATTTTTGTGGGTTTAAAACTTTTTTTTTCTGAGATTTGTCATTTTGCATACATATTTATGGCACTATATTAAGGTTGAAACCCATCACTATTTTTCAGTCTTAGTTTATGAAAACTGCCTTTAAGAGGTAAATGTCTATTTTACGCTTAAAAAATAAGTTAATTCTTTCATAAACCGCTTTTTAAACTAAAACACGGAGATATACCATCCTACATATCATTAGTCTTGGTGAACCAATATCCGAAACTTTCGTGGATAGCCCTTGCCAACGAATTTACTTCCCCACGAACATACATTTATATTCAAGCACTTTTGTAATATTTATTAACATTACCCCGAACTTACTACCAACGATCAAGCACAAGTTTGACATACCACGATCTTTGACCCCCCCCCCCCCCCCCCCAAAGTATATGAATGATTTCACAGTTTTGCGTAATTATTTGGTGGACCTGTACTTCAGCACTATGATGCAATGTATAATTTTAAATGCATGATTTTGGACTTTTGAATATTCATTGTGTAATTTTGTACGAAGAAAGAAAGACAACCAGCACACCATAAACACACCGACATATCAATAACCTCAATTTCATGTGACACACACACACACACACATATATATATATATAATCAAAAAAGAAAAAGAAAATGAACAGTTCTAAAGTTTCTAACTTTGGAACTGTTCATTTTCTTTTTCTTTTTTGATTATTTATACTGTGTGATATCGCCTTTTACTCATTTTGGATTATATATATATATATATATATATATATATATATATATATATATATATATATATATATATATATATATATATATAAACTCGTGCTTGGTACCTAGTGAGGACGATGACAAAAGCTTTTACCTCTGTGGCGTACTTCCTAGTTAATGTTCACAACAAGCAGTCTCAGGCAAAGGCTCTAATTTACGGAGGTAAACACAGGAATACTCAAATGGTGTAGCCCCAATACGTTTGAATGCGATTCCATAACTTTTACCAAACAACATTATGTGTGTTCAATAGTACATAGAATGTAAATGTAGTTATCCTTTGATTATTAAAGTAGATCCAGGGTTCTGTGATGTCATACTTTATTGTAAAACTTTGAATTCTTTAAAATTTGTGCCAGATAGTTTTATATATCTTATGTTAATAGAATCACATGGACGTAACTAGAATTACTGTTAAGTTCAAGATATTTTCGCAGCTTGATTTTATCTTAAATTTCAAATTTCTTATACATTTTATTTATGCTAAGGGGAACTAACTCTTTTTCTGACTTTTCTCTCAGTTGTATGTCTAAATGCTATAATTTTTCTTATCCAGGCAATTAATTTAAAATGTGTTTGTAGTTTTATACTTTTCTGACACAGTTGCCAATTAAATTAAAAAAGATAAACAAGTTTCTGTCTACAAGTATTTTACTTTTAACAAGAAAATTAAGGTTTTCTGATGCTAAATTATGCTTTAGTTCATGTTTATCTGACATCTCAAAAAGTGTGATGACATGTATATTTTTTCTTATAATTGATGAAATTTAAGTCTACTAACTTGAAATCAGTTCCGTTTTTCAACTTTCATTAGAGAGTTTTACGAGTATGGAGCTACCATAACTCTCATTCTATCTCTCCAAATTTTGAAACACATTATCAGTAAAACTCAGTTACATGTACAGCGAATTCCTTGGGACCATTAGATTTAAATCGCTATTTCCATAATACGTTAAAATATTATAACGAATGTGTGATAATACACATCTCAATTTCGTTTTATACATGATTCCTTCCTCATGACCACTATTTGTGTTTATTTAGGATTAAATATAAGTACATTTTAGTCACCTGAGTAACTCAGGTGATCTATTGCAATTGGTCTTCGTCCATCGTCGTTCGTCGTGCGTTAACTATTTAACATTTTTAACCTCTTCTTGAGACTACAATGCCAATTGTTATTATTTTTGATGGAAGCCTTTTTATGGTAAGAAGAATATAATTTGTGAAATTCATTCCTCTACCATCCCTAGGGCGCCACAGGCGGGACAAAAATGTCCAAAAAGCCAAATTTTCAAAAATCTTCTCTTTTACTCCCATACATGTGAGGAAACAATGAATGCATGGTTATGATGTCCATGAAGCCCACTACCAAAATAGTGAAATTCATGGCCCCTGGCTCAGGGGTTCAGGTTCTAGGGTGGAGCCACTTTGGCCGTATAGTAAAAGTGTATTAGATCTTAAAAAATCTTCTCTACTCAATCTACGTTTTTTAAAAACTAAATGCATAGTTATGATGTCCATGAAGTCTTCTACCTAAATTATGAAATTCATTACCCTTGGGACATGGGTTTAGGCCCTAGGGCGGGATCAATATAGCTACATAGTGAAAATGTATTCAATCTTAGAATATCTTCTCATGTGGGAAAAGAAATGAATGCATGGTTATAATGTCTACGAACTCCTCTATCTAAATTGTGAAATTCATTCATAGCCCCTGGGTCAGGGGTTCAAGCGGAGGGGGGGGGGGGGGGGGGCAGGCAGTATGGCCATATAGTGTTAATGCATATAATGTTTAAAAAGTATCTTCTTCTTTACTCTCACACATCTGTAAGAAAAAATGACTTCATATTTATGTTTACCAGAAAGTCTCTTAAAATTGTAAATTTTATGTCCACTAGACTATGGGTGTAGACTCTAGGGCGGGGCCAAAATAGATGTATAGTGTTAATGCATATAATGTTAAAAATTATCTTCTCGACTCCCACACACCTGAAAGGAAAACTGAATTCATGATTTTGTAGACTAGGAAGTCCTCTACCAAAATTTTAAATTTCATAATTTCATGTTCCACGAGGTAAGGGTTCTGAATCTAAAGGGCACAGGGCGAAAACAATTTTTAAACGAGTCTTTATAAAGGTGACGTAAAGGTAACTTAAAGGATATACAATCTTTAAGCCACCTTTAAGTCACCTTTAAGCTGAGCTCAAAGGTCCTTAATGTCCAAACTTCTTTATGTCACCTTTAAGCCATCTTTAAGTGGCATTTACGCTCCCTTCAATTTGTCTTTACACCATCTTTAAGTTCCCTTTAAGTCAAGTTTGATCAAGTCGAACAGATTCATCATGAACAAATAAATTAAATGCAAAATCTCTTTTATAGGGATTGGAGGGGGTGATCCGAGTGAAAATATAATTTCCAAGGAAAGGGGGGGGGGGTCGTTCAAGGCGGTTTTAATTGTCGCTCCACTGAACACAGATCGCTTTTATTAACTCCGCTCCAATGGACACAAACTGCCGTTATAAAATTCTTTATTATTATATCTTTTGTTGGTTACAAAAATATTGTAGGGACGAGCGCAGTCTCTGTATCTTAATCTGCGCATGAAATAATATTAAAGTCTGTTTGTTTCCTACCTATTAAAAATTAATCGGGGAAAGCTATCTCTCTCTCTCTCTCTCTCTCTCTCTCTCTCTGTCACAAAATAACCACGTGACCAAGGGAAATTGGAGATCCCGACCCTCAAATGATAAAAAATAAATACTGACTTTACATAAATGATTTATATTTTCTTCTACATTGAATTATAAAATACATTAACAATACAATAACCTGTCCATGAATCTGGAATTGGAGGAAAACACCGCTTATTGAATAGATGGTCCGTGAAGTATAGTGATTGTGGTGAGGATGTCCTTCTGCTGGTACTGGTCCTGTAGGAAGTTGATGCTCCACTCAAATTCAAATATGTCCACGATGTATATCCGTGGAACCACACAAGGAAACTACCAGGAATACTTAAACCTGTTAATTGTTCAAATACAAATACATACTTATGTCACAAGGTGGACACCATACCAACACGAGGCATATACACAAATACTGCATGTCTCAATGATAGACATTTTACTTACTCGTAACTTCTGTTACGCATAACAAACATGAAATACATGCATTACTTTACACATGGATACACTTACACTTACTCACACTTTACACTTACTAAGATAAGACCAACGGAACATATGTCATTCATATACATAAAGACATAAACGGACCACCATAATAAGGATGCTAAATATTAGTAACAGATGGTAAAGATATTTAAAGAGACAGTACGGCGCATCTTATCAAAAACCCGACTTGAAAAAAGTTTCCGACCGGGTTTTATATTTTTGTACTACTCATGAATGTATAAATTTTCAGAAAATTGCAAAGTTCTCCGTGCAATAAATCTAATTATATCATTAAGTTAATAATTACGTATAACCTATCACATAAATACATTGCAACGTGTTCGGGGTTCAGCCTTCTATACTATTACGCATGCGTATTTACTGTAAACAAAACACATGCAGGGCTCGCGAATAATCATCTGGACATGCTCGTTGATAAAAATATTCTTTTCTACTTCTCATAGGTAAAAACTGTTCAAAGTGTTTAAAATAACCACAGTTATTATTTTGTAAGCATGTATTTATCGTGTTTAACATAGGAGTTGCTACAACCTAAATCTATTTTTATAAATGAGGCCCCTTGAGGGGTTATTTGACATATATATGTATATTCATTTTAAAATGAACCTGAATTTGTAAACCATGTAAATTATCGAGTAAGAAAGGATGTTTTTCATTTAGGGAATCGCTTTAACCTCGTTTTCCATGATGACCGTAGTGGGACGAAGATCTTGTAGTTTTCAGCACGGTCATATTACTGTCAATCAAAGTCCACGAGGTACAAATAAACGATATAAGATTATTCCGGTTTGTACGACCCTTGAATTTCCGGAAGCTCATAATTACGTTAATTAAGTATGTGAAAGGGATTTTCATGTATTTCAACTATTACAATCAACGTTATTTTTTATTTCCTAAATATACAATAGGTAAATCTGAAGTTATTCACACATGTGTTTTCAGCTGTACTGTCTCTTTAATGATAAACGTGAATAGCTTTAAGTTGAAATTACCGAGAAACTTGAAGTTCGTAACTGGATGTTTTAAGACATTTACTGCATATATAAACCAATAACATTAAAACCACAATAATTATGACAAAAATAAGGCTTACATCAGAGAAGCTGGACCATAGGCATTATAAATATGAAAGCAAAGTAAAAATTGTACAAGAAAAACAGGAGAAGTCTAGGTTGCGTCCTTCCCCTCGGACTGCCGTGTCCAAACTGTGCACGGACTGATTTTAATTTTAAAGGTCCAGTGAGTTGAGGCTCGTTACAGGTGAATTGTACAGGTAACATTTCGAAAAAGGGGCTCACCACAGGATAATTACAATTGTCATAAAATCAAAACAAGTAGTGTGTGGCTTCTATGTGACAATATCTCCCTTTTTCGAAAAGTACGCAGTACTTAAAAAAAAACCACACACATTAAAGTTGGAAAATAACTGAATATTTTAAAAAAAAAACATACATATATACACACATTTACAACCGACTAAGATAGTCAGTCCCTACGTTATCTTTGCCCTTGATGGCTTCGATTCTAAATCGAAATGGTGAAGACTAAGAGACCAGCGCATTAACCTTGGATTGGTGACCTTTGACTTGTTCAAATAGACTAGTGGACTGTGGTCAGTTTCAAATACGAATTCCTGCCCATATAGGTACTTTTGAAACTTTTGAATAGCCCAAACAATAGCCAAACATTCTTTCTCTACAGTAGCATAAACACTTTCAGAATCCTTCAACTTTCTACTTGCGTATGCGACAGGCAGTTTTTGATCTCCCTCACACTGTAATAACACAGCCCCTAAACCTCTATCAGAAGCATATTTTTGGAGTATAAAAGACTCTTTCAAGTTTGGTAGCTTGAGAATTGGAGAATTGATCAACGACGACTTCAAAGTCCGAAAAGCAATTTCATGACAGTTTTCCCACACTAGCTTTGTTGGACACCCCTTTTTAGTCAGATCTGTCAATGGTAATGCTATGCATGCGAAATTGGGAACAAACTTGCGATAAAACCCAATCAGACCAAGGAATCGCAGTTACTTTTTAGTCTCTGGTCTTTGTGCATCTTGTATGGCCTCAATTTTGTCTGACATTGGTCTCAATTGTTCATTGCCTACCACATGGCCTAGACAATTCAAACTAGAGTAAGCCAAAGAGCATTTACCTGGTTTAGCGGTTAAACCGGCACTTCGTAACCTTTCAACAATTGTTCGAGTCTTTCAATGTGCTGTTCAAATGTCTGTGTGAAAATAATTATGTCGTCAATAAAATTGTCCACATTCTTTATTTCAAACAATACTTTCCGTATTAAACGAGAAAAAGTAGCTGGCGCTGTAACTAAACCGAAGGGCATAACCCTGAACTGAAATAACCCTTTACTTGTTCTGAAAGCTGTTTTTGGTTTTGATGATTCTGTCAGTTTTATTTGCCAATAACCCTTTGACAAGTCAATTTTGGAAAAGTACTATGTCCAGCAAATTTTGCATTCATTTCGTCTGCGTCTGGTACTGGTTCAGAGTCAAAGATTGTCTGTCTGTTCAGGAGTCGAAAGTCAATACAAAACCGATTAGTACCATCTTTCTTAAGAACAATGACTATTGGAGAACAAAACGGAGACTCGGCAGGTTCAATGATTTCCAATTTCAACATATCATTCACTTCTTTATTTACTGTATCTTCCAATGAAAATGGAATGGAACGGTTTTTAACATATATTGGCCTTTCGCTTACCATTCGGATGTCGTGTTCCTAAACATTTGTTACACTTGGCTTATCCTGTAGAACATCCCCATATTTGGATACCATTCCCATCAGCCGTTTCCGTTCTTCAGTTGATATCGCCCTGTTAACATCCATCACTGTGCATCCACAGGAGTCTAGTTCCGGGTAGTCTTATAATTGGCCATCCTGAGTGGTATCTGCTACACAGTCAACAACTATAGCATTTACAATACCAAATACACTCTCGTCTGTTACTACATTAACTGTTTCACACTGTGATCGTTCTACATATTTGTTGTAAATATATATTAATCAATATTAAAAAAATTATACATGCTGGAATAGCGCCGTGATCACAAAAACCGGGATATTGCGTCGAACTAATACCTTAATAGTTTCAATGCATTAAAAAAAATAGTTTCATCTTCTTCCTTGTATTTCATTTAGTTATGAAATAGGTGAATGTATATCTACACAATTTAAATGTATTTACTAAGTACTAGTAAGCCTAAAGGTTTCCATTTCATTCTAAATAAATGCATGCATGTAATTTATAAATTGATTTTTAAGCAGTGTGAAATTAAAACCATCGCAATTGGTTCTTTAATAGGAATCGTGAAATTTTAACACAGTGTAATTAAAACGACTTACAGTAAATCTAGATATACGATGTAACACTGTAGTATCGAAGAGATCCGCGCATTGGGATGGGATATAGACCAATTCTATTTCTACATGCATTTTATTTATGTGCTATTTTTTTTAATCAGCTAAAATAAAACTTGGAAGAACAAAAAAAAATATACATTAAAATAAATAAGCAGATTATTATAAGAATTTTGTGGTTGTGAAAGAGAAGTTACTGTTGATAAAACTTTAGTTAGATCTTTCATTTTTTATTTCCTTTCTTTTCTTTTTCAGTACCAGCAGTAAATATCAGTAATTATCAGAACTCACAGCAAAAGCATCAGTTAATATCAGTAAATATTAGAACCAACAGCAATTATCAGTAACAACCGTAAAATTATCAGTAAATATCAGAAATTATCAGTAAAACATGGCACTTTCTGTACTGTTTAGACCCAGTAGTGCATAATGTTATCGTACATGTATATGCGATAAGTCTACATGTACATGTATATAGACGGCAATATCAATTTGTGCTTAAAAAAATCAATGGTTTAAACGACGCTGTCACCCAGGTTATACTTTTGTATAACTAAAGCTCCCATGACCTCGTTTCGCTGAGCTAAAATGATTCTTGCTGTGTCTACCACAGATACTTGACTATGATACCTAAAAGAAAACTCCTTATCTGAAACAGCGTGGATTATGACAAATTCAAGAAAATATTTTATTATGTCAATGATGAATTTTCAAACAGTAAAACATTCTGATAGAAAACGTTTTAATTTATATTTATTAAAACATTGATTTAAAACATCTGTGATTAATTTGTTCCTTCCTTCTCACAATATTTGAATGCAGTTTTAAACGATTTATAAAATTTAAGGAAGAAATCCTTGTAAGAGGAAGCAAGTATAATATAGCATGAGATTTGATTACCACGCACTCGTTCATATATACAACGTTAAGTTTATTATTATTCGTCGATCTACTTGAAGGAATTGATTCATTTTATCAATTTTTTGCCAGTTAAAAAGCTAAAAATAAATATAAACCTCAGAAACCATGTTTATAATTTCGATAATCAACTCAACGAATTTGAAAACACACTTCATAAGGATACCGTCACAGAGTTTTTAAGTATATAAATTCAATAAAAACGTTATGTTTAAATTCACATTTATGACATTTTTTGTCAATTTATACCACAATGCCCCAAGTATTCTATTTTTGGTAAATTTATTATGGTTTCATGTAAAATTGCAACAGTTTCAAAATTAAAGGTGTATAATTGCAGTAGTATCTTTATCCAAAGAGACAGTTCTATCGTCTGGTTTGATATGATGATCCGCCTCTTGTAAACTCGACGTGCTTCGGCTCTTTTAATCAAGTTATTGTTATGATGATAAAGATGTATAGCACACTTATTATATATATATATATATATAAGAAGAAACCAGTTTAATTGACGAAAATGAGGTAAGCTCATACACATCTCCTACGCAATTAATTCAAAGAGAAATTAATGAGCTTGCTTTGCAAAAAGAAGCGTCAAGAATTAAGCAAAAACTGAAATCTGTTTGGAGCCAAATGTTGAATATCAGAAAACAAACATATTGGAAGCAGATTAACAATGCAAATCACGCTAAACAATTTGGAAAATGGCTAGAAGAACAAGAACCTATTATACCTAGAAAATACAGAATTAAACCAATCCGAGGTGAACCAGAGGACCAAACAAATATCCGTATTGAAGTTACCAAAAAACGTGTTAAAGGGGATATTCAGTTACTACGTTTGATGATCAAACAACAGTCAGAAAAAAGTAATTGATTTCGATGCACAGATGGAAAAAAAAGAAAGAAATAATGCTTCAGGTAGAGTTCTGGAAATTCTTCTTAAAATGTGGGAATCTGATTGTACAAAAGAAGAACAAAAATCGTTTAATAAGTGGCGATACAAAGAAGCTTGGTTGTTTGATTATGCAAAAAACTATGGAAAAGATCTTATAAAGAATAAAATGTCACATAAACAGCAAACCAACAAAGCCAAAACATTACCATCTCAAAAACGGACAGGGGATATAAACAATGGCCCACCGAGAAACTACGCAGCCGCCGTTATGAATGACCGACAAAGAACTACCAGCAATCAAACCGCGGCGACAAATGAGGGCAAAGACAACAACGGATTAGGACACCAAAGATACAATCGATCAACTACCAAAAACCAACACAAACAATCAAACTGTTATAACAACAGCGCCACGCTGTATAGAAAATCAACACCAGGCGAGAGAAAATAATTGCATTATAACAATGTTCATACAAACACTGTCTACAAAAAGAATCATGTGACATATGTGGGGATAAACGCCAGAAACTATTTTTTAGGAGGAGGCAAACCGAACCAAGGAGCAAACAACTTAATTCCCAATCGTCGCTACAATCACATATTTCAAGAACGACGCCGCACACAATTGCGACCACGGTATATGTAGATCAAGATTTAGAATCTATACTGCCATCCAACAACATCGAACCTAAAGTGATTAACCTGTCTAACAGACTTTTAAATGAAGCTGAAGTACGACTTTTGTGTAAAGGTTTGAAATTTACCCCCACACCCCAGAGTAATATGTCAGAACTAAGAATCTATACTGCCATCCAACAACATCGAACCTAAAGTGATTAACCTGTCTAACAGACTTTTAAATGAAGCTGAAGTACGACTTTTGTGTAAAGGTTTGAAATTTACCCCCACACCCCAGAGTAATATGTCAGAACTAAGGACAGATATAAAGGAATACACAAGAAAATTGAAAGTAGCAGAACATTTTTATAAAGAGAGTGAAAGTGACACAGAGTCGGAAGAAAACATCGACGTAACAAATCATTTTTTAATCCAAAAAATGGTAAAAACGACATCTTAAATACCGTTTGTGACACACTAAACAATCTAGTATTAGACCTCTTAACAGTAACATCAAAAACTGTAAAACAAAATTCAACTTATCAAGAGAAGAAACCACAGCCCTTGAATCATTAGCAAATGACGAATCAATAGTGATTAAAAGAGCGGATAAAGGTGGCGCAGTACTGATTATGGATTCCGGTTTTTATAAAGACCATATCATGAAAATGTTGTCAAACGTCGACTATTATCAGGAAATACCAACCAATGATGATAAAAAAACGATGCAGAAAATCAAGAATCTGTTAAAAAGACATAAAACAACATCCTGCTTAACTGAGAAAGAAAAAGACTACCTAACAAATTATGAATATAAAGAAAACAGTTTTTATGGTCTCACAAAGATTCATAAATCAACAAAAATAAAGATGCCATCAAAGTCCAGTGTTCTGAATACATCAGTTGTCCAAATCCAGATGATATCACATTCAGACCTACATATGTATTGTAGGGGGGCCTTCAGCACCTACTCAAAGACTTAGCAATTTACTTGACATTCTACTTAAACCATTGTGTACTGATGTTAAAAGCTACGTGAAAGATGACTTGGATTTTCTCCGTCATTTACCTGAAAAAATAATAAGAATAGCAAGTTCATTACTTTTGATGTCATTAATTTGTACAGCAACATTTCAAATTCTCTGGAACTTAAAGCAATGGAATATTGGATCAATAGGATACCTGAAAAAATCAACCATCGGTTTTTAAAAAGAGATGTAATGTATAAAGAAAATGTATAAGGCAATAAATAGATTATTTAACGAAGAGACGGAAATGTATATAACAAAGCATTGGAAAAGGTACCTGGACGACTGTTTTATTGTTTGGAATTCCGGAGACAAGAATCTGTCAGTTTTTAAAAATATATTGAATGAACTTAATCCAGATATCAAATTTACAGCGGACGAAAGCCTGAATAGAATTTCATTTTTAAATATTTTGTTGACCAAACAAGACAAAGTCATTATGACGGATGTATACTACAAACCTACGGATACTCATCAGTATTTACACTTCAACTCATGTCATCCACGACATACGAAAAGAGCAATACTGTAAAACCTGTCTAGACGAATATGCACAATCGTTAACGACGAGTCTGTCAAAATACAGAGATTACAGGAATTAAAAACGTATCTAAAGAAACAAAGTTATCCGGATAAAATTATTGACGATGCTATTGAAAAAACCATGAAATTAGACAGAAAGAAGCTCCTCAATCCCGTTCAAAACAACAATAAAAAATCGAAGATATTGCCACTGGTTACCACCCATAATCCCAGAAATACTAACATCGCCCCGATTGTTCACCATCTAAACGACGTCTTGAAGACTGGTGAAACAATGGCTAAGATATTTGAAAAACAAAAATTTATAAACAGCAAAAGACAGCCGAATAATCTTCGACGCATCCTTACTAAATCCAATTTCAAAGAAAAATCGGAGTTTGAAGTTACCAAATGCCAGGATTCGCGATGTGGCACTTGTCCCTATATCAAACAAGGACATCATTTCAAATTTGGTGGGAAACAGTTTATCGTTAACAACAGCATGTCGTGTCAAACCAGAAATCTATTATATGTTATCACGTGCTCAGGTTGCGGGGAACTATATATTGGAGAAACGGGAAGTACCTTACGGAAAAGAATCCGAATTCACAAACAGAACATCAACCAACAGGAATACCGCAAAATAAAAGTAAGTGAGCACCTTGACCTGTGCGGAATATCCTCTGATATATGTTCAATTGATCTGCAAAAGAACAACTTCCTATCTTAAAAACTGTAGAAGGAGTTATCCGTACAATTAGGGTACCCTATATGCAATATTTTGCCAAAAAATGACTATAATCAAAAGCTGGTATTTTTTCATAAATTATTGGAAATCAAAATCCTAGCAATATACACACTTCTAATATATGTACAATTGATCTGCAAAAGAACAACTTCCTATCTTAAAAACTGTAGAAGGAGTTATCCGTACAATTAGGGTACCCTATATGCAATATTTTGCCAAAAAATGACTATAATCAAAAGCTGGTATTTTTTCATAAATTATTGGAAATCAAAATCCTAGCAATATACACACTTCTAATATATGTACAATTGATCTGCAAAAGAACAACTTCCTATCTTAAAAACTGTAGGAGGAGTTATCCGTACAATTAGGGTACCCTATATGCAATATTTTGCAAAAAAATGACTAAGTTCAAAAGCTGGTATTTTTTTCATAAATTATCCGAAATCAAAATCCTAGCAATATGCACACCTCTGACATATGTTCAATTGATCTGCTAAAGAACAACTTCCTCTCTTGAAAACTGTAGGAGGAGTTATCCGTACAATGAGGGTACCCTTTTGGCAGCCGCCCGCCCGCCCGCCATTTTCATAATCTTAATAACCGGATTTTTCCTTCGGAAAACCCGGTTAAAAATGAACGCTTATGTTTTACTCGATCTTTGTGTTTTCATTTATTTAAGTTATATATATATTTCACCGACCACTGAGGTTTTTCTTGGATATATATATATATATATATATATATATATATATATATATATATATATATATATATATATATATATATATATATATATATATTACGATGATTAAGACGCTACATACATGTACATGGATGTATCTTATTTACACTCACGTCTATATTCAGTGCATTTTACAGGTAATTACCATGGTTCATAATACCAAATATGACATTATGCACAGAGTTCTATATATTCATTTTGTGATGCAGGTTTCCCGTATTTATGACAAATCAGTTGTTACAGACACCATTATAAAATCAGTACTAAGGTTTCGAAATTCATAAAAGGTATCTGAAGCTAATTTTAGTAGGAGGTACGAGGTTTTATAAAAATACGAAGACCTTTCCATAATAATGCTATTTAATGTCATAATATTACTATATTCAGTAGACAAACAAGTAATTTAGCAATTGTTTCAAACAATCTGAAATAAAAAGCGGTCATTATTCCTTAGATAAATTTAGAATCTAATTCTGCAAATATGGGGTCACGGCGCACGGTCATACATGTTTTGTCATCAATAAATCATATAATGTTGAGAGTAATGTCTCCAAAATTAGGCTTAAAATTAACTAATATTGAAACCTTAAAGTTGAACACCGCTCGTAAATAGGCACCATCAAACAGGTACTCGTTATACATGTATAAACCCTTCGATTTCGTTACACCCGATTGCACACCTGAAACTCGTGGCTGACATGTTGTATTTCTTTCGGGATCTTTAGATTTATTATTCTATGTGCATACTCTGTTTGTTAATAATGCATCGACCAATTTATTTGGTTTTAGTATTCTCCTGGCTTGAAATAAGTGCGTAAAATTTGATAATTTCATCGCGACCTAGTAACACGCCGAGACAAGATGTACGTCCACAATGGTAAGATCTCTACAGTGCTTAGAACTGTTTAAAGCCTGCCTCTTATATAGGGGTTGTAGGGACAACAGTGATTAAAGAGAAGTATAGCGGACAGTGCCTATTTACGAGCGGTGTTCAGCTTTAAATAAAAAATTATTCTGATACTATATGTATCAAATAATGAAGGGCTATATAGATTTGTTGAAAAGACATTTGTAACTAAAGACATACAGTCCTCTTTAAATGAACGTCGCCAGACGTCACGGCACAACGAAAAGTATAATAACAGTTTGGTTCTAACTCGGGAAAAAGCCTATAAAAGCTATGAAAAATGCTCAATAATAGAACAATAAGTCGAAAATTATGTGCGCTTTTATGTTTAACTTTAAAACATTTTATGGGGCTGTGATAAATGTACTTTGAACATCAAACAATACGAAAGAGAGTAGAATATATGTAAACAGAGAGATATGCGGTAAAAATAAGAAAACATTGAGGAACTATCTCATGACTTTCGAAAAAATAAGAACAAACTAGATGTCAAGTGAAATAGTGTCGATTTAAATTGCATAGGGAAAAGCACAAAAGATTCAGAGCTATATAAAGATTGGATATTTCTATTAACTGTGCGTGCGTCAAGACGTTATGTTTTCAACGTCACCGTGCTTCGTTGTGACAAGACATGTTGATTTCAAAGTCGGGTACCTTTTCATAAAATGGAATTAAATTTCGTATATTAATAAGATAAGTATTTTTGCATAAACACCTGTTTCTTATGCATTTCCTGAAAAATATATACCAGGTAATAGGCAGACACATTGTCTTCGTATTTCGTGATTGACACTAATACTTTCCGTCTAAGCACAGGTATAGGCGAAATAATGGGAAAAGGCGCTTTACTTCATTATTATATACCCTTTGATCAAAAGTAAAAAAATAAACCTATCTTTTTGGACAACGTTTCCTAACAGAACAGTGTTTTTTTAACGAACACTTCAAACGCGCCTTAAACAGTATCACGTGTAATTTATTGCATACTACATCATCAGATTCAGAGAGGGGGTTGTTTTGATTCTGAAAACCAAAGCGTGGTGATCCGGATCACACTATGTACATGAAAATTAACACTATAAAAGAAAACGGAAATTAAGTATATAATGATATAAAACATGCATGATGTTTATTGGGGGAAAATAATTTGAAATCGCTCTATATTTGTTGGTGCTAAAATAAAGTAATTCAATATAAATTTATTTAAAAATCAGGCGTGTAAAACATACTCTTGGCTGAACGTTTTTTACTTTTTTAATCGTTGACGTTACTCTCATTTTAGTCATGTACTGCTACACTTACTAAAGAGTTTTCGTTTATAACATCATCATGCTTTATCATTTCATATTCAGGAGAATAATCTGCTTCTAAGTATGTAGGGTCACTACTGTTTTCAACCTGTTGGTAGCTACTGTGGTTGATATATGTGTACCCTTCTATCAATTCATTGGAATGGTAATCAACTCGCATGTCATCAGACTGAGCAGTCTGTTTTATGCAATGTTTGTAGAAATATGTTCCTACACAAACGCCAAATAAAACAACCGATGCGATAATGATGTACAACACAGATCTGGGAAATACTTCAGAATTACTGGGAACATCGAAGTTTGTTGTTTCAGGTGAATTTCTGTTGGTATTGCTGGGTTCGCCCGACGTTACTTGCACATTTTTGGTAAAAGGTGTCGCTGAGTAAGTCGTCTAACCAATGTAAAGAAAAGTAAATTTAGGGGGCTCAAAACACCTTGAAATAGTTTTTCATGTCAGCAGAACATTACTTAATTATGAAAGATAAGTTGCATTGCTAAAAAGTATGTCAAATGTAATTCAAATGGCGAAAAAAAATGCAATTTTGAATGATAAAATTTAAAAAATATAAATATATAAATAAAAATTAAATATGAACAAAAGCGCCCATGCAGATTCAAAGTCATGATCTTTGGCTCACACTTAAGCATGATAATATGCAACCAAATTGATTGATACGAACAATTCAACAAAACGTTCAAATTGCAATCTTGAGACGTAGAGTCTTTAAAAGTGTAAGCTTTGATGCATTGGTCTATTTTAAAGAAGGCACCTCAATACACCAAGACATAATTTTAAGACACTGCGTGACATGGTGGCAATTAAAATGTCTTGTAAAATTGTTTGTATCAATCGAGAAGGTTAAATATTATCACAGCTCAGTTGTTAAGTACAGGTTCACGTAAGAATCAGGCACTATCGAAATTTTGTGATAAGTGATAAGACGCAAAATAAAACGAAATTTTACCCAGCAAGAAACTGGGATGTTTAGAATGTATATGCCAAATTATTCTGAAATATTCCGTTTCGTTTTTTAATACGGGCCCGATATATTGACAAGGCGCTCAATTTTGACGCCGTGCAAGTCTTAGTAAAATAGCATATATTTTTATCAAATTACTAAAAACAACAAACCTTACGAGAAAATTTGATTATAATTAGTTACTAAACTCGCTCAGCACAATGATTTCCAATTTAAAAAAGTATTGAAAAGTTTGAGTTTCGAGTTTAAATTGCCGTTAAAATTAGCAAATTCGAGTGAAATCTGGTTTTCTTTCTTGGTTGATTCACATTATCGTCGCTAGATGGCGCCTCGTTGCTATGTACTCTAGTGCGCGAAAATGGAAGTTCGAGAAGACTACACGGTTTCGGGACACTACGCAAACAGTTTCACAAGTCTGTATAAAGCCGATCCAGAATAAACAACTCCAGTGACCCTTTGTAATTGTTGCAGAGACATAACAAGAGATCTGCAAGGTTTAAAACTTAGTGATGGCCGACAGACAACCTGTCAACCCAGCCGCGGACAGCGAAGGAAGTCATACCCCCAAAGAATCACATTATATACAGGTATATTATTGCATATCCACGCTATACATGTTGAATGAAATAAGCTTTTTCAAACAGTGATATAAGTTAACTAACAACTGCAGTGAAGTTTTTGTTTTATTGGCATATTCCACTACATGTATCGGTGATCATACTGGTTTTCCCCGAATCTATTTTTAGAACATCAAAGGGATTGATTTTGGCAATTATCCGGACACTCAAATATAACTGCATACTTTACTAATGTATACTTTCATCTGTTCATTTACAAGTCTAATTATAAAAGGTGCGTTGTTATAACTTATATTCATATTTTGATTTGAATAAATGTACTGCAGTATAGCCTTACACTGCCCTTTGTTTTCAGATACATTGAAAAATGATGTCTGCCAACATGTATATTAGAAACTAATATATGTTCATGCCTCAATCAACAATTGAAACAAAACACCAGTCAATCTTGAATGAAAAGTTCCACATTGTAGGTATTTTTTTCACAGCTGTTTTCATTGTGGGGTAAAAATAAGGTGGGGTTTTTACCTCACTAAACTTGGGGGTATGGAACACCTGTCGACATTGATGTAGATAAAAGTATATTATAATCAAAACACTTTCACTCTTTTAGAAATTTCTTTTTAACAATAATTGACCGATAATATATAATTGCAAAGTTTAAATTAATGATTAGGTCATTTCCACCCCCTCAATATATAACGGTAATTTGCTGTGTTCCAGTAGAGATCCCCACCCCTAAATGTACGGGTACATGTAATTTCTTTGATACAGCTCATGATAAGACGTGGCGAATACTTTGGTATGCAAATGCCTGGGGGTTATCTCTTATCCCATATTTTTATAATTCATTGGTCAATTTACACCCCACCCTTAACAATTATATTTGTTGCTGGTATTTGAAGATCTATTTAATTTATGTAATGGTTTGGCAAGTATCCCCTGTTTTTCCCTATTCCAATCCATTCAGTGTATCATAAATGGTCATGGGTTGAGATCCCATTGCAGAAGTTCAAATCTTCTTTGATTAATTCATCTAAGATTACATTGATTTAATAGTGTATAATAGGGTTCCACAATTGGCCCTACCTTCAATTTTATTAACGTAGACCAATCCACCTAACCATCAACTTTCCCTATCTACTGATTCTTTCTTTTCAGACTGGAATAGGAATCAATGTTTTATCTAGGCTTTTTTGACATGACCGGTGTATTAGTATTTATATGTTGTTTTACATTACATATGAAAAGTAACAATATTTCTAGTTTTTAAATCTTTCTATTTCAGGACTCAGAACTTTGACAATCATAGACCCTGTCATAACATCAAAATGAACTGATGAGGCGGAATATATCTTACAGAATGTTTCAACAAGCGAAAGGTCGAAGAATGTGTTCACTCAGTGCTTAATCTGATTGCACCAGGGCAATCGGAGAAATTAAACAATTGATTATGTTAGGACCTAAAACAACTCCAACAGATAAAGAGCTTACAAACTACATGTATATGAGGAAATAACTAACATTGAACTTCACACTCAATTTTTTTTTAAAATCAAAAAACTATGTTAATATATATAACAGTAATAAGATGTACATGTATAACTAATTTATGTAGAAGATAACTGCATATATGTATGTCCCTTTCTTACTGATTGTCCATTATACATGTATAGAAAGAAGAAAGAAATTTTATATCTCATTACTTCAAGAAAAATTATGTGTAATTAGCATTTAGAAAGACAAATTTAGCTGCATGGTTAATAACCAAGGAAGACAGAACACTAACTAATGATTAAGTTAATTAAATTTCTAATATAAAAAAAAGAATCTCAGAATGCTATATTTATATAATAAGATAACTAGTGAAATACTATGTACTTATCATGATTTCATCTTTAATTACTAATATTTGTATTTATGTAATTACCATGATGGTAGCTACATCATTTGGACTACATTAACAGTGTTTTCCCCAGAAAATGTTTGATGCATGGGGGGAAATTTGTCAGAGTAGGTGCACGGTGCAGCGTTAAAGGGCCCTCACCGGGGCAAAATCACTTCGGGTAAAAATAATATAACCATCTGATGAAATGTACTGCATAATATGCACTATAATTAATGCATTTTCATGAAATTCATATTTTTTATTTATGTAATTACCATGATGGTAGCTACATTTTTGGACTACATAAACATGTATATAGGAATATTCTAATAGCATAAATTTGTATACACAGCGTTTACCCAACTGCTGCACATTCATATAAATGTATGCACTATTTTTATCCCCCCTTCGAAGAAGGTAGGGCATATCACTTTGCTGCTGTGCGTCTCTCTCTCTCTCTCTCTCTCTCTGTCTGTCTGTTGGTCGGACGGCCAGTCCACCAACAGTTACCATTCATTTTCTTCGCAGGGGTTCCACATTTTGAAATGAAATTTGGTATACAGATTTATCTGAATAAGATCTAGGCAAAGTTATTTTTTGGGTATGATTGAGCAATTTTTGACCTTGAAATTAAAAAACATTCCAATTATTTGCATTTTCTTCTCAGATGTTTCCAAAGGAGGGGTCATAATTGTTTCACAAACATGTCTTGTTTGTGTGCAATCGTTCTCTTAGGATTTTTTTTTTTAAATTGTAAACTTTTAGCCTTTCCAGGGTCCAAATTGAGGGAAAAAAATCAATATGTAATCTATTGGTTTATGTTTGATATAGCCATCTATAGTATGTGTGATACATTTTGACATGTATGGTGTCATGTATATCGAGTTATTCATGTACGACTTGTTTATTATATGTATGACTGGAAGTCAGTTTAATAAAGTACTTGTTATGGTGTCACACGTGTTTTCTACATATGGTTGTTTTTATTAGGTATACTACCTTGTAGTATATTTGAATAAATATCTCAAAATGTATATCTATATCTATATCTATATATATATATATATATATATATATATAAAGGGAGTGAAAAATGCTTTTATGTTTTGTTAAACTCTGGAATCTAAAGCATGCCCTTAATGATTAAACTGTATCCAATGCACATTATATAAACTAATACAGGGTTACAATAATTACGCTTACAATAAATTGATGCTTACTGAGGACCCCCCCCCCCCCCCATATAGTCTACAAACATATTCTAAATGTATATATCAGATATGAGCATGTTTTACTGTACATGGTAATAGCGAGGCGGCGCAAAGCGCCGCTCGCATAGCGAGTTCCATAGACAACGTGTACGAACGGAGGAAATTCGAGTTAAAATCTGCACATTGTTCAAAGGAATTTTTAGGAGGCCACGTGAAAAAGTTCTACTATCCCAATGATCCTTTGCGGTGCATAGCAACATGGTGGGACAGGAAGCGTTTCTAAGGAAAATTCTTACCTGTAAATCGCATACATCATTTTCATTTAACAATAAAAAAAAATCCTTTTAAAAACATTAAAGTAAAGAACACATATGCTTACGTAAAAAAAACTGTACCTATCTGAACTTTTGCTGACACATGACGTCATTTCCTTCCCCGAACTTGTCCGACAATTTACGAAAACTGTCGAGCGCAAAAGTTAAGTATGACGTCACAATGATCTCGGGCTATATAATTTCCAGCAATATTTAGAGGTGGATCAAGCATCTGTACTGGATGTAACGTGTAGAAAGTACTCAATATCAGTGTTAACGGTGACTCTTTGGCTGATTAGTTTTGATTTTTTTTTGCTCAGTAAATACACATGCAAGTTCCATGCTAAATTTACTGTCATATTGATCCGAACATATATGCATACGTTAGGTAGGTGACAAAAAGTTATTAAAAAAGAAAAGTCCAATCATTGTTAGATCTATGTGCAGCCACGTCATTTTGTAATGAATAAATAAACGAAAAAAATTAAACTGTTCAAATATCTACATGTTTTTGTTATAGTTACATTAGTGGTCAAACCTTTAAATAAAATTGGATAACACACACTAAAAAAAGGGTGAGGGCACATGTCTACAACGCTTATATAGCGTACAGAAATTTAAAAGATTAAAAACAAAATTGATGCCACAGAGGAACAAAATGAGAGATAACACAGACACACAATTCATTGTTTACTGATTTAAAAGATCATTATTAATGCTCAGTGCATAGTAGTTTGTTTAAGTGTATAAGCCTAGGAAGGGACCATTGGAAAAAAAGTTTAATAACTTCGGGTTCCTTGCGGCGGTAAAAGTTTTCAAACAAAGCCCAAGTTTTTTGGTTAGGGCAAGTCCACGGGTTGCATTTAACAATGATGACAGATGTGTGGTTCCTTCTACGCTCTCCCCAACGGTCACACCGTAAAACATATTAGTATGAAATATATTTATTTTTATTGGAAAGGCTGGGCTAAGGGTCCACATAATATGATAAATTCATTTTAATTGCTTAATATGGTGTACATGGTATTTAACAAATCTGCAGACATCTTTGTTTAAAAAAAGAATGGTGTTATTTTTTTTAAAGTCAACATCCCCAACAACCTCATTTCAAATTACGTAAAAATAAAATGAATTACTCAAAAGTACATGTAGGTTCAGGTATTATTGACCACCGAGACAAACAATATTATATATAAGTTTTTTAATGGTTGTACATATTACTCACTAAAACCATGATATACAGCAGGTAGGACAGTTAATATTGTTCCTTTTCCCTGTTAGTTATCGTAAGCCTGGCTAACTTTGGCTACTTCCATTATTTTTTGATAGACATACTTATATATTGTTTTAAGACTTGTGATACATCATTAAATATTGTTGAAAACTAAACTTTTGATAACTTTATGAACGTATCTTTTAGAAGTCTGAGAAAATTCGGTATAAATTTGAAACACAATATTTGGTATTCCGATCCCGATCAATAATGATGTAAGATCACATTTTCACAGGTAATGGGTTGAAACAATAACATTTACACATCAATGAAATCAAAGTCTAATCCTTGTTTTAAAATGAAACTATGAATATGCAATATAATTATATTATTACTCTTAGATACATGTAAAAATGATAAAGATTTTTTAAATTTTGTTAGGAATCCCACATGATTGCTGAGATTATGTAAACCGTCTGTTAATTTTTCAAAACTTTTTATTATGCAAAACAATATTTCAGAATATCCTTTATTCATTTATTTATAATACACAGTCATATATGTTTGCTGTTTTTTTTTAAAAAAAAACATGAAAGTGATCGTTTTTCTCTTATTTTAAAGACTGTATGGCTCATTATTGTCGTGGTTGCCATGGAAACCAATGGGATACTACATCTTTAACATTAGAAAAAAGAAGAGGGCATTGTCTTCTCTTCATACCAACATTTTTGAATAAATGAATTGACACTGAATTTCTGAAAATCCTGTGATATCTTCATGCCATAGTGTTTTCATTGTGTTTAGAAACTGTGACAGAGTGGATCTATTTTTAGTAACACAGCTTCACAATTATGCACGATTCACTAAAAAATTTATCATTTTTTGAGAACACTTATATATACTGTTCTCAAAGTAAATTATCATCTCAATATGAAATATATGACTTATCACTGTTTGCCTGATTCTTACGTGAACCTGTACTTAAAATATCGGGCTTGTGAACTGTAGATGACGAGTTCGAATTGCTTTATATTAATTGAATAATTGAAAATCATAATCTTTATCTAAAATTGCTTCTTTGCATGTCCATTTGACTTCTTATGCACCATGCTAACTTTTATATTCAAGTTATTTTCTGCTGCTTTTAGAAGCTATTTCAAGGTGCAGTGAGCCTCCATAACTTATATATGCAATCTCAAACATAATAAGACCATACCTTTATATGCCCTGTGCATCCAAATCTATGGTCGCAAAAGTCAAAGTTACATTTACATTCACTTTGACAGTCTTCACCAAAAGCCGGAAATTTGCATGTTTCTGAACAGTTTATATCATGATATCCTAAAGGACATCCTATCAACAGATGAAAAGATAAGTAAAATTGACAAAAACAGTTCATTGTTTATAAGATCATACTGATAAAAGATTTGTTTACTAAAACTTAAAAAACATAAACCAAAAAAAAAGAACCAAAACAAAAACAAAAAGACAAAAAAAAAAAACTAACTTTCACAGACTAAGGTTCTTTCATTCCAATATGTACCGGGGCAGCATACATATCCTTGTCCACTTTAAATAAAGTATTGAAAGTTTTTTCTTTCTGTTTTGTTTAATATTAACAAAGTAAATTAAATAAATTGAATTAAAATTAAATATTACAAACCTTTGGCACAGTGATATCACAGGTGTCCAGTTTAAAAAATGAAGACAGAAATAGAACACCAGATGCATTACTAATAAGCTGAATGTTGAATTGTACATTACCGACCACAGATTTTTGTTCTTGTAATATATATACATGTGTGTGTGTGTGTATATATATATATATATATATATATATATATATATATATATATATATATATATATATATATATATATATATTTCGCATCTGTGCGGAAGTGTTTCCATAATTAACCGTACCAATACTACAGCTGCAACTAAACTTTTTGATACATGTAGCTGCTGGTACATGTCATTAAAACTTAGCTAAATTAAATTTAAACATATTTTATTGAGTAATCAAATGGATTAGGCAACAGGCAAAGCCTATATAAACGAAGACATACAATTACCTGCAACTATATTTTAAAATGAAATCTAACGTAAATTTTATGTACAAACTTAGGATAGCAGACACTTTGTGTCGACTGGTACAGTAGGTTCTACTTTCGTACAAGTTACAACGTCGATTCAAATTACAAGTTTTATCGAGAATAGTATAGTTTTGTTTTTGGTTGTTTTTAATTCTTTTTTTGTGGGTGGGTGGGGCGTTATTGCAATGAGTCCGGAGTTATTTAACCTTCAAATGCCCTTTTTGTAGAAAAAATTTTGTAGAATAAATTAAGCATTTAACCTCATTAAGTTCTTAATTTCCGGCTTTGAGAAATTCTAATGAGACATATGATAAAAAACAGAATATAAAAAGTCGGCATTTAAAAATAAACTGTTGAAATGAATCCCTTTCTATGACATTAAGGCATTAACAGAGTTACTAAAAGTGTTTATCACAAGTACCTCATATTACGTCTATCATAGTCACCTAATATCCGTCCTTCTTTCCAATTTTCAAAATGTATCTCATTAATGCTTTTTGAGATGCAGTTTGTTTTCCGCAATTCAAAAGTGATTGGATCTCTGGAACGTGGTTCGCAATTTAAATTGTATTATTCATATTTGAGGGCTGAAAGTCTCAGGGTCATTTATATGTACAACTACACAACCCCTGCCTTTGTAAAAAAATGGTAATGGTACCATCTCTTGTTTAAGAGATCTGGTTGCTATTGAAATTACAATTATTCATAAGGGAACATGAAAGTCCCAAATCACAGTGGCCGACTTTTTCCAGATCTCCTTCAATCCGATACACTTCTTGTATTTAAATAAAGAAACCCAATAGGAAATAATCATTCAGACCATAATGTTGCCGCATATGTCTTATGTCTATAAACACATTCATAGAGACGGTATTCACCATGTGCACTTCCTCGGTTTGAAGAAATGTTTTAAACGACGCTGTAACCAAGATTTTACTTATGCATAACTAAAGCTCTTATGACCTTGTTTCGCTTACCTAAAATGCCTCTTAATTTGTTTATCATAGATACTTGACTATAATACCTAAAATTAACTACTTATCTAAATCAACGTGAATTATGACAGATTCAAAAAAGCATTTTATTGTATCAATGATAATTTTTTCCAACGGGAAACTTCTGACATACAAACGTTTTAATTCATATTAGACATTTATATAAAACATATGTGATCAATTTGTTCCTTCCTCCTCATTTTATTTGAATGTTTCAAACATTTTATAAAGTGTTAGGAATAAATCCTTGTAAGAGGAAGCAAGTAAAATATAGCAAGAGAGATCATCTCCGCGTTCCCTTTCATGTGTACTAGTACATTTAAGTTAAAAATCCCAAAATGTATATTACACCTTATTATTCATGTTTTTAAAGTTTTGATGATTAATGAAATTGCAAACACACTGCATAAGGACATAAATTACTGATTGTGTTTTAAGTATATAAATACAAATTAAAATGTCATGTTTTTTATGTTTAAAGTTGTATTTATGACCTTTCTTGTTTATTTATTAAGGTATTTCCTTTCCGGAAGACCTTCTAGTAATTGTATTGAGTTTTTATTACCCCCCCCCCCCCATTCCTCCCATTTTTGTCCACCACATTTCTCAGAGATGGCTGAATAGATTGTCTTCAAATTTTCAGGACTGACAGAGAATGATAATATCGCTAGGCGTTTTTTTTCCCTTTTACAAATCTCATTTCCTGTTGTCCGTTTCTTTTCCCGCGACATAAAGCTAGTGACATCGAGATCTAAAAAACGATAAAGACGTGAGCATCCAGACTTTATGGGATGATAGACCTATAATAATTGATGTGTGTAAACCATTTCGTTTTGTTTGTCGTAACTTCCGGTCGTCATCGAAAGCTTACATATGTCATTCATCCGATGATAAATAAACAAAAACATTTTACTTTCGCGGAGATATCTTAAATATCTGAGGCAGTCTTTTTTGAACAAATGTTGTAACAGTGAGATCTCAGAAACTGTAAGTAACCAAGAGACAAAACTTACAAAGATGATAGACATTTGATAGAAGATGTGTTTAATTGTTTTCATTTTGTCAACCGTTACATGTACCTCCAGGCCACACGGAAAGGTGTTCAAACTAATCAAGTTGTTTATGAGTTTAACTGTGGTTTTTTTGACAATATTAGATAAATTGATAGGCAATAAAGTCCTGTTGTCTAATGTTTAGTAAATACCTACTTTTATTTTTATTGAACACTTCCGTTTGTCTGTTTCCTGCCCCGATACAAAAAACCTTGACTCCTCAAGATCTCAAAAACGATACTGACTTGAACAATCAAACTTTGTGGGATAACACAATTTTGTTTGATTCGTCGTCTAAGGAAGAACTTTATTTATTTCTTATTTTATTTTTTTTTTACATGAAATGAGTATATCAGGATAAAAAGTTTTTAGATATGTCATCTATACAATGTTTAATAAGCAAATAAATTTCATTTCCGGTGAGATATCTCAAATATCTCTAGCTAATTTTCCTTTTTACAAATTTGATGCCCGTGAGATTTTAGTCACTTTAAGTGATTGAGACACGAAGCTTTCATGAATGATAGACATTTGATTGAAGATGTGTTTAACGGGTTTTTTTTTTGTCAACCGTCACTTCCGGTTCTCACAGGAAGGGTTCAAACAAATCATGTTTTTAACAAGTTTAACTTACTTTCTTGGGTGTTGCATCTAGCCTGATAAAAAATAATGTACGCTAGACAAATGTACGAGAAATACCAGCTTTTGTTTTTATTAATCACTTCTGTTCGTCTGTTTCCGGTTCGAGACAAAAAATATTGTTTCAACGAGATAGCAGATTGACAGATTTTGGTGAACAACCAAACTTTGAGGAACAAATGACTTATGATTGTACAAATTTTTAACATGTTTTGTTTGGTTCGGCGTTACTTCGGTCGTCATAGAAAGTACTTCAAAAATTTATTTCTTTTTTGTTTTCGTTTTTTTACATGTAAGTAATGTCTGGATATTTCATTCACAATAATTATCATATCCATTATTTATTTCTATGTGAGAGAAGCAATGTCTTGCAGTTAAATTAATTAATGTATATCAAACCGGAAGACCTTTTTTTGCTTTCGCAACAAGAGTCTAGTTTACTTATTTTTGCTAACTTATATCCCAATACTTCAAACCTTCTATTTTTTGTTAGTTTACATGTATTCTGGTTACATGTATAATTGCATCAATATCAAAATTAAAGATATCGAAGCAGTAACTTTATCCAGAAGGTCGTTTGATCTGATGATCCACCCCTGGCATTTTGATGTTATTCCGCTCTTTTAATCAAGTTATTGTTATAATGATAAATTAAGGTCAATGTCTAGTAAATGAGAGGAGCCTACAGGTCTAGGGAATTCAAGATGTAAATTCTTGTAATGATGCTTCATAACAATATCTTTTTTTCATAGGGTGTACCGAGGCTAAATTTTTGGTAAACGCAATAAAAATTCATGTTTTAAACAACCATTGTCTATGAAATATGAAGAAAAAAGGCTCGGAGTTTTGTCCATTTTTGATTAATGAAATATATCTAGAATGCCTTCAGTCTCTCCAAAAACGGCATTAAACAAGTTCTCGACCTCCTCTTTAAAATGATATCAAATTGAATATAGGTACCAGGATTACTTTTCCCGTGATTCGAAATAGAATGTCAAAATTTTGTTTTATTTTCTTATTAATTCTTTTAAAGCCGTAATAAACGGGAAAAGATTCATCAAATCAATTATGACGTCAGAATGGTTCTAGCTCCAAAACGACACTTCGGAATCTTTTACTAGATCTTGACCTTAATTATATACCCTTTGGTCAAAAAGTAAAAAATACCAAAACTTTTTTTTCAATCAATGTACAACTACACATCAACCGTTACCGTTGTAAAAAAAATGATGATTTATTGTTTAAAAGATCAGCTTGCTACTGAATTTACAATTCAATATAAGGGAACATTAAAGTCCCCAATCTTAGTTGCCTTAACAACTACCACGATGGAAGAAAACGGCGATGGTATCATCTCTAGATTACAATTCGGAACCATTCTGAAAATACAATATTCATCATAAGGGGATTTTTAAAATTTATTTTTTCTGGAAGAGAGAAAATTCGTCGAAACGTACACATTTGGACCAGCCTGTCTATATCCAAAGTACACCTAACGTCGCATACCCAGTCAACAATTATGATATAAATTTATCTTTCCGATGTACTAGAACGTTTTAAATTACGGAAGACCAAAGAAATGCGAAAATCGTAACTAGAAATGAAAGATATCGCATGAAGACTGAATCTTATTTCAGAGTTTCTAAAAAAATAAATTTACCGATTCCTCCCTTTTTTCTTAAAAACGGGATAATACGAATTCTACGTCCAACTAAACTCGACAGAAAACCAGTATTATCACATGTTTTGCATACATACATTTTCAGACACGGATAATACGTACGTATGAAAATTGATAGTTTTAAGGTTACAAAGACCAACAAACGGTCCCGAAAATCCAAATTTTTTGTTACTGATAAAGAGATTTAGTTGACATTTTAAGTAATATCTCTTTATATTTAATATGAAACCTGGACGTGACTCAACAAGGAAAATTCAACAACTTTTAAATTTATTAAGTACACGTACAATATATATCTGCTACGTTCTCTTATTTTGTTGTTAGAACCAGTCGGACCGAAAAGTTGATGCTCGGTGAATATTGTCCCTCTCAGGTAGATAAATCATGGTATTGTCCTAAACACAGCAATAATTGTATAATGTTTGTCACAAGTTTGTTTTGATTAATTTTGTCATTTTCAATGCAGCACTCAGTAAGTATACAAAACATATTCCACAAAGCTTTGTTTAAATTACTACAAACTGCGAGTTTTATTAAACTCGACGGCTGATGCCCAAATTTAGGTTGATCATAAAACATAAAAAATAAATTTAAAAAAATCTGTTTAGAAACAATTGTCAGCAATTCCCGCGCCTTATCTACTTTTGTTCTGCGGAAATTCCTGTTCGAGATTTTTGAATGTCTCTCCCAGCCAATAACCCTTGAAAATGAATTACTAGATGGTCTTTGACAACATCTTGTGCCTTAGGTTTACTTTGAAATCCCTTTTCAATGTTGTATAAGAGGATCGACCCAAGTGTTATGTTGTGATAACTAATTCTATGCAATAGTTTTTCAAAATATGATAATAGAGATATTCATAGGTTAGAAAAATTAATCATTCTTTTCACAAAACAAAGTAATATATTATGCAAAGTAAAATGAAAACATCAAGGCTAAATGTAAATATCATTAAGAAATCTATAACCGGAAGACTGTTTATTGAAAAACTTTTGCTTCTGAAAAACTGTAATTATTATTTGTTTGATACTTATTGGAAAGGTATGTTTCAACGTTTGGAGCATTCATCACCATTTAGATTCTCTTCTTAAATTTCCTGTCTCTTATTAATATTATTTTTTCTGTATCTTTGAATTTTTTTTTCATTTTTTTCTTAAAAGAAGACCATTGACTCGTATATTATTTACCACTACTTGTTCAAATTATAGTTTAATTCTTCTGAGGAGTAATATGTATATGTACATATACTTTTTATCAAAATATTGGATGTATCTAACAAACAAATACTATAAATGTATATGTTTACACTACGTATACATTTATCTATGTATATGTGCAATACTTATTTTGTGAATATTTGTGAATATGTGAAAGTTCATTTAAAACAATTATCCTGTCGGCCATATATTGTCTTGGAATTCTCCCTTATCTCTAAGCAAGTCAAAAATCTTTCAATAATTTGTCTAACATGCACTTGAGGCACCACGTCAAAAAAGAATTTCGTCTTAATGTCGTGTTAGTAATATTTTCGGGCGTTGGAAAATATATTAGTAACAACGCTGAATTCCTCTAACAAACGTGAAACATTCGTAGGTACTGTCTTAAAAAAACGGGGTTCACAAAACATAGCATGACCAAAGTCACGTAACATGGGTAATCTCAAAATACAAAATTAATCTTATTAAATTTCCCTTTAAAACAAAAGAACTAGATGATATCCCGAGTACCCGAATTTGTTTTCTTAATTGCTTTATTAACCTATTCTTTTAAATTAAAAAAATGAACAACTTATTGGCAAGTCAACACCCAACACCCCCTCCGTTTAACTTACCCGTTAAATGCATACGTCATTTATTTTTTAACATTTGGAATACAATCTGCTCATTGTTTACAAATTAAATCTATCAATCTGTCGTGGTATAAAAATGTATGAAATTAAAAAATGCCAGTGTATGGATTTTTATTTGCATTTGCCCGATGGTTAACTTGCCTTACACTTTCCGCCGTGATGTAAATTCCAGGGCGCCCTATTTTGAAAATTCTTTTCATCAAAATTTAAATAGCATCAATTTGTTCCATTTTATTTATGCCCTATCCAAGGTATGGCTATCTGCCCGCGATCCATGAATAACCCGTCCTTCACTCTTCACCATGATGTTAAATAGTCAAACCGCGTTCTTGGTTACCCTGTTCTGGAATATTCTATTCCATTCTCTCGCGAGAGGTCGCGCTTTGCAAGGTTCTATTTATCAAAGCTAAAATCGCGCATTCAAGAAACGTATTGCTTTATCTCATTTTTTCAACATTTGTCATATCTTAACTTCTATATGTAATCTTAGTAAGTCCCTAGTAAATATATTCACTACTTGCGATATCATTTTAATTTATTTTATTTATATATTTTGTTGTTAACTCCCACTGACTTGGATCCACCAAAGCGTGTTCAGCGCCTTACTCTTATTTTCGCTATATCGAGCTTTTTTCGAAAATAAAAGTAGGTGTTTATTTAATTTTACAATCATTACGTATCAGGTTAAGTTTATGGACATCGTATAACATGTATTGAAATACCCAACGTGTAAGCAGTTACTCTGGTGCTGGCATTTTAAGTTTATTGGAAAAATGTCTTAATTTATAGATATAGATGCTGTGCCATGCAAAGAGAAACACAATCAAGCACATACTTAATACACAATTTACAAAGACAGATATAACGAGGCTTTGCCACACACGATCGCACTTTGCAATGAATATTTATTTTTGAAAAGCGCGTTAAACTGGTTCCAAAAATAACACACTTTGAATTTCTTTTTAAAGTGCGAAATATTTCAAAGTGCATGTAACAACATGACTGTTTTCGTACTGTTTCTTCTTATTATTTTTTTCCACAAATTTTGTGCACGCAATTTCTCAAAAACTATTCGGCCGATTTTAACCATTTTTTCCACAGATGATTGCCAGTGGTCATAATTCTAGATGTTTATTTAACTTTGAAATCGTCACTTCCGGTACGGAGTTACGGCCGATTTTCTATTTTTTACGACCTATTTTGTGCAGAGCTGATCTCAGAAACTATTAGAGATATTAATACGAAATTTTTAGGATAGGTAGTCTATAGTTTGAAGTTGCGCAATATTATGTTGCTTTACACCAGTGGCGCCATTTCTTGGTGCTCGCCTAAACACGAAAATTGGATACAAATTTTCATTCAAAATTTTCATACGTTTTGATTTGTATCTTTTTATCAATTGATATTTTTTACAACATATATATAAAAGTGATAGAGAATCAACAGTTTTTTCCAACAAAATCAAGAAAAAGGGACTGGTCCCTTTCTTTAGGGGCCAAGACAATCGTAAACTCTATTACAAATAACTAGAAAATGATAATGATTTTGTAATGCATTATAGAAGCAAAGTTGTTGATCGTAGCAATATCTATGAGAGAAAAAAAAGTATTGCCAAGCCCATTTATTATGTAATTAAGGATTTTTAGGGGCCAAAGTATTTAAACTTTGACGCAATATATCCCAAGAAGGAGACATGTATTTTTTTAGGCAATGTAGAAGAATTAATGTTTGCATTGATGCTTCTAATCGATTCTACTAATCAGAATACCAATCGCTGTCTCCATTAAGGATTTAGAGGGCTGGCCTCTAAAATATTCAATCATTTGTATCTCAGAAACGAACAACAATTTTAGATACGTGTAAGAACAAAAAATGTTAATATTTGTAAGACCTTTTGAATGAACTCAAGAAAAAGGGACTAGTCCCTTAAGTTGGAGGCCAAGATACTCGTAAAGTCTTTTACACATACCTTAAAAGGATTCAAGATTTTGTAATGCATTATAGAAACAAAGTTGTTGATCGTAACAATATTAGTTTGTAAAACTCATTGTAATGCCCATTGATGACGTAATTAAGGATTCTATAGGTCTATAATTTTAAATCTTTAATGTGCTGTATGTGAAAAAAGCAAAACACTTTGTTAAGCATTTTAAACGATATTGCCAATCGTATACATTATCTGAAAGGGAGGGGTTGAGGGGGGAATTCTGAAATTTCATTAATATTTTAATCGTATCGTTTAAAAATTGAACGGAAGATCTATTCGTTACTCGTAACGAGATCGTATCTAAATATTTGTATTTTTTTTTTCCAACCAATTTTGTGTACGTGATTTCTCTAAAATTACTCGACCGATTTACACAAAACTTTAAGGTCTGATATATAATGATCTGAACCTTATTGAAATTTTTTTTACCGATGACAGCACTTTCAGTTTTGAGTTATTCACAATTTAACGATTTTCAGAGGGTCGGCTTGTCCAGGGGTAAACTCCTACACGATTTTAGATATTGAGTTCAAAATTTCAGATATTAATAAGCTCGAAAAGTACAGTTAAAAAAGCGTCGTGATTTTTCGTGGTTTTTCTTTCAATATCTCTTTCTTCGATAGTATTTTGCTATAACATGTACAAACAAAAAATCTTTATAACGTCAAGAGGTTTCATGTGACATCAAGAAAAAGGACTGACCCTTCAAATAAGGGGCTGAGGGGGCTCTAAAGTCTTTTAATGATAACTTTTTACTTTGAAATATTTAGATACGTTAAAGAAGCAATTACGTTTATTCAAACGTTGTTCACCTACACGTGGCAATCATTTACTCAATGTTACGTAATTAGAGATTTGAAGGGGCCAGAAGTCCAAAACATTGATGCTCAATATCTAGAAATGATGGAACATTTTTATAAGCAATATTGAACAAAAGATGCTCAAAATATTGAGTTTAACAATCTGCAACCATAATTTCTTTGTAATGCAGTCCCTAAAAGGAGTTACAGGGTCGGCCCCTAAAACGTCCCTCTCCAGATATCTTGAGAACGGTACACAATTTGTAAAAACTTGTTGAACAAAATGTGTTTGTATTGACAAGAGCTTTCATTTGAAATCATAAAAAAGTGACTGGTCCTTCAAATAAGGGGCTGAGGGGTCTCTAAAGTCTTTTAATGATAACTTTTTACCGTGAAATATTTTCTGATACCTTATAGAAGCAATTATGTTCATTCTAACGTTTTAACCTATAAATGGCAATCATTTACTCCTATGTTACGTTATTAGGTTTTTAAGGGGCCAGAAGTCCAAAAACTTTGATGCTCAATATCTTAAAATGAAGGAAAATTTGAAAAGCAATATTTAACAAAAGATGCTCAAAATATTGAGCTTAACAAATATCAACAATAATTTCTTTGTTATGCGGTCCTTAAAGGGAGTAACAAAGTCGGCCCCTAAAACGACTCTCTCGAGATATCTCGAGAACAGATCGAGCAAAATTCGTAATTACTCGTTGAACAAAATGTGTTTGAATTGATTGAAATCATAAAAAAGTGGCTGGCCCTTCAAATAAGGGGCTGAGGGGCCTCTAAAGTCTTTTAATAATAACCTTTTACTGTGAAATATTTTCTGATACGTTTTAGAGGCAATTATGTTCCTTCTAACGTTATTTACCAATACATGGCAATCATTAACTACTATGTTACGTAATTAGGGATTTAAAGGAGCCAGAAGTCTAAAATTTTGATGCCCAATACCGGTATCTCAAAATGGAGGAAAATTTTGAAAAGCATTATTGAACAAAAGATGCTCAAAATATTGAGCTAAACAATCTGCAACCATCATTTCTTTGTTATGCGGTCCCTAAGAGGAGTTACAAGGTCGGCCCCAGAAATGACACTTTGATCCTCAATATCTCGAAATAGTGGAAAATTCTGGAAAACAGTATTTAACAAAAGATGCTCAAAATAATATGCTTTACAATGTACAACATTATATTGTTTGTTATCCGGACCCTAAAAATAGTTTTAGGACCGGATATCAAAATTATTTTTTACAGATATCTCAAAAACGGTAACCAATTTCTTAACACTTATTAGCGGTACACAAAAATACCTTTTAACTAAAATGAATGAAAAGGAGCTGATCCTTCAAATAAGGGACATCAAAGTGATAGATAGTCTTTCACTTATTACTCTTAGATCCCTCCTTCTTTTCCAGAACACGTTTTGTTGACGAAGATCAAGAGTAAGGTCATTCAATATTCTAAATATCGGACGGAAGACCTCCTCGTTGCTTGCAACGAGATCATGTATAACACAGGCGTATACGAACATCCATCATCTTTCATTCAGCCAAAGTTGTATGTTTATTTAAAGGCTGAATGACAGCACAACTACTGAGTAGAGCACTGTTTTTAATGATGAAATTACAGATTAATGATATAAAAATTATTGAACAATTATTCACACCAATTGCTCATTCACATTGATTGTTCCTACATAATATTGCATGGCATATACAAAAACAAGATCATGCATTAGCTAAGCTTATTTCATGGGCGGATCTATAGGGGTTCGGGGGTCCATACCCCCCCCCCCCAAAAAAAATAATAATTCTTTAAATTACATTATAAGATTACCAAAATATGCCTCGGACCCCCTGGCAAACTCAAATAGCCGTCGGACCCCCCCCCCCCCCCTTCGAAACATTATCTGGATTCGCGCATATATTTTTTTTGACGTAGTGATGTTGATACATTTAGTAAAAAAGAATATCAATGATTATGAAAGTAAATAATACATTACATTAGGCTCTGACTCTTTATTGAGTATCACTGAAACATTTAAATATCAATATGATAAAGCATTATTTAGGAACATTAAAACAAGAAAATATGTACATTGTATAACCAACTTTCAATGCTACTGAATTTACACCTACATGTACACGTAATAAGTGTATTTATCCTCTCATATCATCATTTCTGGAAGAAAAAAAACACGAAAACACATTAATCAAAAAATGTACCAGAGGTTCGTTATCACTTCTAAACCAGTATTAATTAAAGCAATCTTCATGGCGTAGATTTTTTCCCTTAGCACTATTGGTCCTCAATCGTCTTTTTAGGAAGATAACCTATGCCTGAACCCTGGTGCTGCAACACAAAAATCCTTGTCAAAACATAAATTCTGAGAATGTGTTTCATCTCTGTAAAGCAATACATTTGAATGTACTTTTTCAGATTTTATGCAAAACTAAAAGGTATCACTAAAAGTTCTCTCTCTCTCTCTCTTTCTCTCCTTCGAACACACTATTTCCCTATCTCTCATTTTTAATGCCTTATCTAAGTTCATGCTAATCATATCCCTTTTTTTAAGTAAAATATATATCCCTAGTTTTAATTAAAAATCCTTTCCTATTGAACTAAAACCCCGATGAGGAAACCCATACTTTTCATTTTAAAGTTCTAAATCAGTATAGTATTTATTAAAAAAAAAACAAATCTTTTTCAATTAATATTTGTACCCTAATTTAATCGAAATTACATTTATACTAAGATATAACCACTTTTAGTTTAAGTCAAAATCCTTCCCTATTGAACTTGGACTCTAATCAGGAAACCTTCATTTAATATGAAACACCCTTAATCTGTTTGGATCATTAGGCTATATATACCCAAATTTATCTTAAAGTATACTAATACTAAGAAATAATCACTATTAGTTTAGGTAAAACTTCATTTAATTGAAATTTAACCCCCCTGAGGAAACTTGCACTTTTCATTTTAATGATAAAATGAGTATTTCCTACTTAATCGCTTCTTTTAAGTGACTTTCCTAAAAATGTCTGTATAATATATGTAACCTCATTCATCCGTATTTAAATTGAAAGTTTAAAATTGAAAAGGTATTTACCAGAAATCTGATTCTAGTAACCAGGAAAAAAAATATTTGATATATGCATGTATATATGTACTGTCCTTTGTTGTAAGAATACATACATGTATCACTTATTGAAATCAAATTTATATCTAAAATTAACTTATGATGCTTAATATTTTATTTTTCTAAAATATCAATTAAGTACATGTATGTGGAAACAGCTTAATGATTCTACAGAACACAGCATTTTTTTAGAAAGATAAAGGAAATTAGGAATAAAAGTTGGCAATGTTTACAGAATGTTTTTAAACATGTATTATGATTAAAACTTTGCTGATTAAGGTTAAAAGATCACACATTTTGGTTTTATGCATAGTATTTATCCAAGATAATTAAATATATACCGATAAACAGTGTTAACAAGTCGGGAAAAAATACCGCTTAATAATTTGTAGTAATATTACCTTTTTTCGATTAGGAATGGGGCCGAATTTCGGCCACAATGAAGGTATTAAAGTATCCCATAAAATATAAGTTATAATTTGTTCTAAAATTAAATAAATCTTGATTTATTCAATCAAAATTGAGATGTATCTTGGGTTAACCCCCATCCTCACACCGATCCCCGTTTTTAAAGAGGGTAAATTAGATTCATTAGTCTTAATAAATCATCATGCTATCAACAAATTAGGAATTCAATTCAAGAATTTGTGATTTATAAATATGTTTTTAGGCGCCTTAAGTGTCTCGATACTAAATAATGTTGATGTACCTTCATAACAAACTTTGAAATTTTTTTTATAAAGTGGGCTTACTTGGTCCCAAATTTAACGAACTTTGAACAAGTCTTTCAAAGTGCGTTTTTTTTAACCACATTTAACGTACTTTTTGCCACAAAGCGTCAAAAGGAAATGCTCCTTCTCTTTAACTTAAATACATTACCTAAACATTTGTCCCAGGACGTGAATACAAAATCGTAGAGAAATCTAAAGAGGAAAAAAGAATTGACAATATGTGATGTTTTTATGATAAGATAAACATACCAATCATAAAACATTTAATATCCGATACAGATATTCAGGGTCAACATGTATATACATGATGTTTTGATTTTGTTTGTTTTGTTTTTTGGGGATTTTTTTGGCGGGGGGGGGGGGGGTTGTTTCCTTACTCGAAATTCGTGCTAGATATAAATATACATTTCAAAAATATTTGACCGTTTCTTTATTAACAAAAATGTTCTATTATAAACAGAACTTGACTCATACATGTATGGCGGAATTTGTATCATCATGTAATAGAAAATACTCTATGATTAAGAGACAATACTAGCATTATTATAAGATAACACATGTACAAATGTTTTGGTATACACCAAAGGATTTATTTTTCTGTTTGAAATAGTACAAGAATTGAAAATGCACTCTAAAACTTATTGTCATTTAACAATATATTTATTGAATTATTAATGAATAATGAATTTAAAAAACATTTTTTTTTATCTTAATAGCTCGTTTTATCTTTATTGGTATGGACAATCAGATTTTGGAACGCAGTTCGTTATTCACAGTTCGCAATTCAATGATGAACTAAATTCTAGACCGCAGTTCGCAATTCAAATATTTTTTTTCATATTTTGAGCCTGAACAAATCTATTGCGAATAACAAATGAATTGACCTATAGGGCCGGTTTCTGTCTTTACAAAAAGTATATCGATTTCCGTTCCACGGAATTTTGATTTTAAGCCATAGACATTAAACTCTTAGGTTCTAGTTCTCATAATGTATAGTAATTGAAAGTTTCACAGTCGTTGTTCGAGCGGTATGAGTTCTGGACGCTTTTTTCACGTTACTGTCTTTAAATTTTACTTTAAGTTTTATTTCTATAATACGATATAGTACTTTTATGCGTTTATGTACTACCAGGGACATATTAGCAACTATCGAAAGTCTCGCGTGACGCAATTTCAAAAGTCATTTTATGCATCAATTTTCTTTCATTCCATTGAAAACATTAACACAGTATCCTTTAAAAATAAGGAATGTATTATTTTAAGAAGATTTAATTCTCATATATGATGTGTCTACAATGACGTTAAAATCGGATATTTATTTTCCTAATATCGCATTCAGTTTAGAACATGATGACTAACCAAATCTTCAAACTGATTATACGAAAGACCCGTAAGATTATATTAATTCTTGTCACATATGTTTCAATTTCTTTCTTAAATCAAGTGTGTTAGAGCAACATTGCAATATTTTTCCCCTACATTACTGAGTAAATCTAGATCTGTAATTTCACTTTGGTTGAATTCTGGGATTTTTTTTTTGAGTTTAGACGTTTCAACTTCATGCCCCGCTCGCAAGTAGTTAACACTTGACCCCATCTTGAACAATCACACCTTGCTGTATGAAAATGTCTGCACGTGCTGAACATGGAATAATGCCTATTGCAGATTACTTTGTGTACAGAACAATTATTCTTGTTTTTAAAGTTTTACATGATTTAACTCCCAATTATCTAGACTTTTTAAATATGTAAATGAAATAAATACAAGATCAACTAGATTAAGCCAAAGTAATGCATTATACATTACAAGGGCAAAGACGGAATATTTTAGAAGATCATTTACAGTATACGGCGCGCTTTTATGGAATAATCTATCTCTTTTTTAACATGTCACCCACATTTAGAACCTTTTAAATACGCTTACCTAAGAGACTATTTGCATTCAGCGTTGCAGAGATCACCTGTATTTTATTTTCATCGGCGAAGGTTTATATAAAGTATGGTTCTATTTTAGGCAATTACATGTAGTTTCAAACACATATAATGTATATTGTATACTGAAATACGTTTTGTATGTATGTCTTCTGTATATAGTTGCTGTCTGTAAATTCGTTTCAGGACCACAATGTAAACTAGTTTTGTAAACTTATTGTGCTATCCTGTATAAATAAGGACATTATTATTAGGATCTTCCATTTCCGACGGAAGACCCTCTTGTTTTTTAACTGCTTCGTTCTATTCTTTTAATTAGTCTTACATTCTTTTTCTGCCTTCTTTAAAGCTTTATATCTCAAAAAATATTCATCCGATTTGCACCAAACTTTAAAGACTTATAGAACATCAGAGGGGATAAATATTTTTAAGTACAATTTTTAGTGACTTCACTTCCGGTTTAGGATATTGACGATTTAATGAATTTTTAAGGGTCGTTTTTTATTTCTATAACAAATCATGATAGAAATTTGAAATGTTCAGTGATTTTAGATGAAAGTATGTAAATGTACTGCATTGTTTTAAAATGTGGATAATACGCAAGGCGTTGAAGCTCGCTGGAAGTCGTTAATAGGCACAATTTTTCCCAAAAATTGTGCACATTTTCTGATGTTTTTTTAAACCTGTAAATAGTTTGTAAACGCATGTAAAGCAAAAGTTGTTTCATTTTTTACGGGCTTTCATTTGATATCAAGAGAAGGGGCTAACCCCTCAAATTAGGTGGTCAAGAGGACTCTAAACTCTTTCTGCAATAAATCTTTACCAAACAATAATTTGTTATCAACTATTGAAGCAAAAATGTTCATTGTGCAGTTGGTTATCTATACAGTACCATAGCTAAGTCATTTGTTACGTAAGTAGGGGTTTTAAGGGGCCAGAAGTCCAAAACTTTTATCATAAATATCTAGAAAAGGAGAAATATTTTTAAAAGCATTTTAGAACAAAAAAGCGCTAAGAATAATGTTCTTAACAATATGCTTAACATCTTTATAGGATATCTTTAGAATAGTCAACCATTTGTGAACACTTGTTGAACAAAATGTGTTTATATTTACGAGACCTTTTATTTAAGATCAAGATAAAAGGGCTGATCCCTCAATTAGGGGCCAAGGGGGCTCTAAAGTCTTTTTATAATTACTCTTTACTGAAAAATAATTTGTTATTAATGATAGAACCAAAAATGTTCATTGTACAACTGTTTATCTATACAGTACCATGCTTAAGTCATATGTATGTAGTTAGGGGTTTCAAGGGGCCACAGTCCAAAACTCTGATCATAAATATCTCGAAAAGTAGAAATAGTTTGAAAAGCATTGTAGAGGGAATGTTGCTCAAAATATTGTTCTCAACAATATGATACCTAAAATTGTTTTGTTGGTGGTCCCGGTAAGGAGTTAAAGGGTCGGCCCTAAGAAAACAGTTGTTTTGATATATCTAGAACGGCTAACAATTCGTGAATTCCTGTTGAAAAAAATATGTTTATATTTGCGAGACCTTTTATTTGACATCAAAAAAGGGGCTGACCCCTCAGATAAGGGACCAGAAGGGCTACAATGTTTTTTAGAATTACTTTTTGTAGCGATAATTAATAATCATAAAAGTAAAAATAAGAGCTTATGAAGCTTAAATCAAAACTGAAATCCGTCTTAAACTCAGACGATGCATTACAGAGATATAAGGATTTAAAAATTTATTTTTCCGGAAATTTTTATTCCACATTCTTGGTTAAGAAAATAATGTTATGTTCAAAGTTAAATTAACTACCACCTAAAATAATTCGATAATATTTGAATCTTACATAAACACATTCGGATTGGTAATTGCTAATTTGTTCTTGAAATCAATAAGGTTTTTGCTAATTCGTATTTAGAATCATACGGGTTTTGTTGACTCGTACCAAGAATCATTTCGATTATTTTCTTTTTGTTTTTGTAACTTATGTTTATTGGTTTAAGGACTCTGCTTCTTAAAGGAACTTCTAGCTTTACTTTCGACGTTAACGGAAGAGCCACTCGTTGCTTTGCAGCGAGCTATCTAGTTATTAGGGTCTTCCGTCTTCAGCGGAAGACCCTTCTATTATTGTAATGTTTCTTTTTCACTTTTTAAGGTCTTCCGTTTCCAACGGAAGACCTTATTGTTTTCGTACTGTTTCTTATTATTATTATTATTATTTTTTTCCACAAATTTTGTGCACGCGATATCTCAAAAACTATTCGGCCGATTTGAACAATTTTTTAACAGATGATTGCCAGTGGTCATAATTCTAGAAGTTTTTTGAATTTTTGAAATCATCACTTCCGGTTCCGATTTACGGCCGATTTTGTCAGTTTTTACGACCCATTTTGTGCAAACATAAACTCAGAGACTTTCAGGGATATAAATATGAAATTTTCAGGATAGGTAGACCATAGTTTGAAGATGTGCAGAACGTATTTTTTTTGCGCCAGTGGCGCCATTTCTTTGAGCTCGCCTAGGCTCGAAAATTGGATACGAATTTTGCATCAAAAATTTCATACATTTTGATCTGTATCTTTTTATCAGTTAATATTTTGTTAAGACATATTTAACAAAAGTGGTAGATAATGAAAAGTTCTTTCCAACAAAATCAAGAAATAGGGGCTGGCCCCTTAAATTAGGGGCCAAGACACTCATAAACTCTATTACAAATAACTTAAAAACGATGAAGATTTTGTAATGCATTATAGAAGCAAAGCTGTTGATCGTACCAATATCTATTAGAAAAAATCATTGCCACGCCCATTTAATACGTAATTAGGGATTTTTAGGGGCCAAAGTACTAAAACTTTGACGCAATATATCTCGAGAAGGAGACATATTTTGTTAAGCTTTGTAGAATTGAAAATGCTTGCGTTGATGATTTTAATCGATTCCATCAATCAAAACACCAATGTCTGTCCCCATTAAGGATCTAGAGGGCTGGCCCCTAAAATATTCAATCATTTGTATCTCAAAAATTATCAACAATTTTAGATGGGTGTAAGAACAAAAAATGTCATTATCCATGAGAACTTTCGAATGAACTCAAGAAAAAGGGGCTGGTCCCTTTATTTAGGGGCCAATACTGTCGTAAACTCTATTACAGATAACCTAAAAACGATACATATTTTGTAATGCATTATAGAAGCAAAGTTGTTGATCATTACAATATCTATCAGAAAAAATCATTGCCACGCCTATTTATCTCGTAATTAGGGGTTTTTTGGGGGCCAAAGTACTAATATTTTGATGCAATATATCTAGAGAAGGAGACATATTTTGTTAAGCATTGTAGAAGAGAAAATATCTGTATTGATGATTCTAATTGATTCCATCAATCAAAACACCAATGTCTGTCCCCATTAAGGATCTAGGGGGCTGGCCCTTAAAATATTTAATCATTTGTATCTCAAAAATGATCAACAATTTTAAATAGGTGTAAGAACAAAAAATGTTAGAATTTATGAGACCTTTCGACTGAATTCAAGAAAAAGGGGCTGGCCCCTTAAATTAGGGGTCAAAAAACTCGCAAACTCTATTATAGATAACTTAAAACTTTTTTAAAGGATATTGACAATCGCATACATTATCAGGGAGTGGAGGGGGGATTTTGAAATTCCATTGATATTTTAATCGTATCGTTTAAAAATTGAACGGAAGACCTACTCGTTACTCGTAACGAGATCGTATCTAGTTTTTTATTCTTTTTTTTTTCTTTACATTTTTGTGCAGAAGATTTCTCCGAGATGGGTGGTCCGATTTTTGTCAAATTTTCAGCATCGATCTATTATCATCTAAACTTGATACGCTTTTTTTATTTTGTAAAAATCACTTCCGGTTCGGACTTTTTGTCATTTTTTAAAAAGTTCTTGTCCACACATTTTCTCAAAAACGAGCAAAGATAGGAAGCTGAAATTTTTAGGAATGATAGATAACATGAACATCTAGCCTCACGAGGAAAATCATTGTCCGGAAATTCCGAGTACGGAAGCTAGCTGGGGTCAAAATATAGGACACATTTTTGACGAATACTCCTTGTCCACACATTTCCTCAAAAACGAGCAAAGAAAGGAAGCTGACATTTTCAGAAATGATAGATGACATGAACATCTAGCCTCACGAGGAAAATCATTGTCCGGAAATTCCGAGTACGGAAGCTAGCTGGGGTCAAAATATAGGACACGTTTTTTACGAATTCTCCTTGTCCACACATTTCCTCAAAAACAAGCAAAGATAAGAAGCTGATATTTTCATAAATGACAGATGACATGAACATCTAGCCTTACGAGGAAAATCATTGTCCGGAAATTCCGAGTAGGGATTCTAAATTTTAAAACTCAATGGATGTGTAATAATGACCTCAGACTAATATTAAAACATATTATCTAAGTTGCACTTAAATTCTGCGTCTAATAAAATCGTTTTCAAATTGATGGGATGAAATTTAATTTTTTTGAAAATTTTAAATTTAATTAAATCGTAATAAAATGACCTCAGACTAATTTTAAAACATAATATCTAAGTTGCGCTTACAATTTTGTGTCCAATGAAATCTTTCTCAAATAATTAAGATCGTTTTCAAATTGATGGGATGAAATTTGATTTTTTCAAAAATTTAAAATTTAATTAAATCGTGTTAAAATGATCTCAGACTAATTTTAAAACATGATATCCAGGTTGCGCTTACAATTCTGCGTCTGATGACATCTTTTTCGAATTGATCGAATGAATTTTAAATTTTTAAAAAAATTTAAAACATGACATCTAAGTTGTGCTTAGAATTCTGCGTCCATTGACATCCTTCTCGAATTGATTGGATGAATTTAAAAATTGCTTACAATACTGCGTCTGAATACATCTTTGTTGAATTGATTGGATGATTTTTAAATTTTTTTAAAAATGTTAAATTTAAGTAATTCGTGTTAAAATGACCTTAGACTGATTTCAAAATATAATATTCAGGTTACACTTACAATTCTGCGTCTAATGACATCTTTCTCGAATTGATTGGGTGAATTTTTAAATTTTTCAAAAATTTTAAACTCATTTAAATCGCGTTAAAATGACCTCACACTAATTTTAAAACATAATATCTATGTTGCGCTTTGAATTCTGCGTCTAATAAAATCTTTCTCGAAATGATTGGATGAATTTTAAATTAAAAAAAAAATTAAATTTAATTAAATCGTGTTTAAATTACATCATTATTATTATTATTACTACGCAAACGTTGGATTCTTTGCTGCAAATGATGCACGTCGCCGTAGTTTTTTCCAAAATAGTCGATAGTTGCAGATGTAGTAGGATTCTTACGTGATGTTTGAACACTTTCATCAATCACCGTATGTTTAACTATACGACTTTTAGTATTCACCGCTACATCCGCTGTATAGGGGTACGTTCCTGATGCCGGGATGCTAAGGGGCCGGAAAACCAAACCCTAACTAACCCAGCCTCCATTTTTTCTATTCTAGAAACCTTTCTCCTGCATTTTTGACATTTGATGTCGCCATTGCACACGTTCGTGTTATATGCTCATTCCTCCCCTCCTTTCTATATTACAAATAAAAAGGTGTTAATAAATGCCGTTAATTTCAAAAAAGAAAAGGAATGCCCACAGATGGAATTGAACCAAGGCACAAAAATTCATGTGTGACATCGCCGGGGGTTTAACTTACTGAGCTATCCAGAATTTAAACATTTTGTTAATATACACCACTATGTTAGAAATCAGTGTCTGAATTTTTTGTCGATTTTTGGGCAAAATTCGACCCCAGGGCCGAGGTGCTCCTAACAAAAAGTCTATTTGAATTTATTCCTTTGAACAAACCCTATCAAAATATTTATTACTATAATACGATACATGTACTTTATATGCATGGTAGTTGTTTTCGAGCCCTATCTTTAAAATCCCTTTTTTAATAAGTAATGTATTTTTAGGGCCCCATTTTTCAAAATCACCATATTTTAACAGTGGTAGTAGTTTATCACTTTAAGCCCACATATTAGGAATAAATTTTTAATTGTAAACTGCGTTCAATATGTAGAATGCATTTCCTTTTTGAATCGTGGATTTAAAAACTGCGAACTGCGTTCCAAAAACCAATTGCTTTGCTTTGACTGATACAATGAATAGAGAATTAGTTCTCGACATTGAAGAAAAATAAAATAATAATTATTTGGTGATACAGAATTGTTCGTTTTACTTTCAAGGAAGAAAGACTTACATTTATTTAAAGCTGATCGTAAAAAGAACATAAATCCAATGAGAAAGATTATGAGGACGGCTACCACTGGCACAACGACTGCAATCACAGTATTGGATGTATTATCTCTGCGGAAAAAGCAAAAGAAACAAAATTATCATATTGAAGGTACATTAGTACTCGTCCGGAGATATTTTCTCCTCTTAGTTAACCAAAAAATTGAAATGTGTTAATAGTATACAATGACATAGAACAAAGTTTTCATGCCAATGGTCAGATGGGATACGACCTCTAGTCTGTAAAAAAAATGATTGACTAATAACCTGATTAAGCTCCTCATTATTTTAAGGAAGTGTGCAAGTGGTTTACATTGATCGTAGTTTGTAAAAGTGTAGTGGGTCCCATTCTGTTATTATCCAATCCGTTTATATCCGTTTATTTTGTTGAAATTGTCTTGAAATGTTTTCCGTGTTGACGTTTTTGGCGCTTTATTCTAACTTCGCACATTTTCCTATGTTCCAAGGCATTCTGCCTTTCTATTCTTGCCGAAACTTAACAGTGTAAGTAAACATACATGTATATGTACTTTGTGCATTGTTTTTTATATAGTTCTGTATTACCATGATTTCTTAAAATCTTTTGGTCTATAACTATGTAATGTTTGCATTGTTCGGTTCCCTTGACCTACATTGTTAACCTTCCTGTATCATTTTGTTTTTTCATTTGTTCTTTATTGTAAGTTTGTGTTTGTTCGTTTGTTTGTTTGTTTTGGTGGGGGTTATTTGTAGCTTTTACGATATTAAAAATCGTTATCTATCCGTCTACGTTGTCTGAAGTGGGTAAATTAGGAGACAGAATACAAACTACATGTATAAGGTTATAACACATCGCATTATTTTGAATCCAAATTTTATAATACTTCGATTTCCCTTGACCATATCTGCTTTGCAGTACACCAAAAAAGTGCCCTTTGAATAACGTTAAGCAAAGATTGTGAACATTTTAGACATAGCACAAGGCCAACACAAAATTTTGCTGACATGTAATATGATTTCATTATAATATCTTCGTTAAAAAGAGGGTCTTTTGGATGGTAAGCATCTCATTTAAATTCTATTTTAGCTTTAACGTTTAAAATCGTATAAAGCGTCATCACTAATAATGGATGCGACTTTGCATTTTTTATATTGGGGCCATTGTTGTCAAACAAGGATATTGTTTAAAGGCAACATTTGGGAAATACTAAAAAAAATTCAATTCATCGTATTTCGGCTATACTTATAACGACGTTCGTTTAAAACTTATTTTAATCTGACATAGTAAAGAATATTTATTAAATAAAAAGAGGTCAGTCGCTAATTTGTTAAAAGGTCGGGTGTAATGGACCTATGCCCGTGCTACATGTACCTGGTTTCAATTCTGAGATGATTCTAGTTATTTTATTCCTTAACCTTTTAAAGCTTAAATTTCCGTTTTGTTTGTTGCTAAATATTCTTCCCATTAGATGTCCTTATGTCAAAGATGGTTAATCGCATTTTGATATGATTGCAAAGAGGTTTGCTTCTTAGGTTTTTTGGGTAGCCATTTTTTGGGTCACCTCTAGTCTGAAATATCAGCATCATATATTAATTCTAGCAGTATATTTATATTTTACAATGCCAAATAAACTTTGCTGAATAAAATTGTTTTTAAAAAATACATTTTACAGAGTTTACTAAGGGACTATATTTTGTGGCGGATTTTCAAGAATGAAATGAACTATTTTCTTAACTCACTAGATTTAGAGTACTGTTATTTTAGCTTCCTAATTTTCAGCGCAGACCAAACTTCTAGATAGTTTGTGTATTACAATATATTCATGATGTTCTAAAAACACATTTAAACAATATTTTGATATTTCTATCGATATATTTTAGCATATTGAGCTTATATTTCATAGAAGTTAAAAAAAAAATTAACTCCAATTTTGGACTAAAATTAGCTAATTTTATGCTATATCTCAATTTTCAAGATGCAACCCCTCTTTGTGTTACTTTAAAATGAGATATTAAATGTGTGTACATTTGAATGTAAAGTTTTGGAAAGATGAAATTACTATTATTTATTTTTATTTGCGTATAAGTGCATTGCTAAAATATTGTGTAACAGAATCTGTTCATTATGTACTGGTCTTAGAAACCACCAGTAAAGCAAGAATTTTTAAACTTTGACTTTTTTTTAATTTTACTTCTATAGTCCCTACATGTGTTGAACTTCATACTGTATTAAAATCATTAGTAAACAAGAGGCCCAGGGGCCACATCGCTCACCTGAGCAACACTTGCCTTAATTCTGATCAAATTAGCATTACAGTATCAAAATATCTTGACAACTGAGTACAGTAGATCTTGCTTTAAAAAAATTGAAAATCTGCCAATTTTTATCAACCTCTTATTTTTTGGTAAATACCAAGCCCCTTTTGTTGTTGTACCTGTAAGAAGATTTTTCTCTATTCCTATATACCCCCCCCCCCCCCATTTTCATGGCCCCATTTTTCTCTAGGGAATCATGGTTTCATCAGACTTAAATCTGCATAACCTTTGCTTTCACACTAAGTACTGAGTTTTGAACGGAACACTTTCCCAGAATAGTTTTTAAGATTTTAAGATATTCCTATGTAAAAATTCAAACCGCCATCACGGTCCCGCCCTACCACTAGCGACTGTGATTTTGCAAACTTGAATTTACACTACCCGAGGATGCCTCTACACAAGTTTAAACCCTTTCTGGCCAAAAATTCTTTAAAAAGAAGATTTTTAAAGATTTTCTCTTTAATTCCTAAGTAAAAATTCATCTCCCATTGTGGCCTCACCCTACCCCTGGACTATTATTTAAACAAACTTGAATCTATATGATCTGGGGATGCTTCCACTCAAATTTGGGCTTTCCTGGCCTAATAGTTTTGAGAAGAAGACTTTTAAAGATTTTCTCTATCTATAAAAATTCATCCCCCATTGTGACCCCGCCCTACCCCCAGGGACCATGATTTGAACAAACTTGAATCTACACTTCCTAAGGATGGTTACATGCCAATTTGAGATTTCTTGGCCAAATATTTTTGAGAAGAAGATTTTTAAAAGATTTCCTTTATACATTCCTATATAAAACTTGATCCCCCAATTGTGGCCCCACCCTACCCCCGGGGACCATGATTTGAACAAACTTGAATCTATACTATCTGAGGATGCTTCCACTCAAATTTGAGCTTTCCTGGCCTAATAGTTTTTGAGAAGAAGATTTTTAAAGATTTTCTCAATATATTCCTATGTAAAACTTGATCCCCCAATTGTGGCCCCACCCTACCCATGGGAACTATGATTTGAACAAACTTGAATCTACACTACCTGAGGATGCTTCCACTCAAATTTGAGCTTTCCTGGCCTAATAGTTTTTGAGAAGAAGACTTTGGCTCAGGTGAGCTAAAAAAGGTTACGTTTACAATACAATAAGTTGTTAAAGTTGGTTTCTGGAAGAAGAGATTTTGAAAATTTTCTTAATAAATATTGACAATTTTTTTACTTTTTTAATCTTTAGTTTTTAAGATCTGTGTACAAACATAGAATTGTTAGCAAATCTCTGTATCTTGCTTATAATTCGAAGCTTAACACTCAAGTTTGGTTAGTAAATAGAAATTGTAAAAAATTAAAACACAAGAAACATGCACTATAACAAATAAAGAACACAATTTATTTTTTCGAAATGAATCATATATATACATGTACATGTATATACCTACATATTTCCGACAGCGATATCAAACTCTATTTAAACTGAATAAACTCGAGAAAATGCCGAGCATCTCAACAAAACCTATATATAATGCCGAATTACCGATAGAATGAATTGTATTTCAGTACTTTTTTGATACATCAGATTTTGCTTAATTTGCGCAGGTAAACAGTTAACTGTTTGATTTACCGAAGTCTCTGTTTGATTTGATACGTAAAAATCACGAAATACAGACGATAGTTCCCAGGTTACAAAGCATAAATAATGAAAACGAAACGAAAATCAGAACAAGCTAACACCAACGTCATGTGTAAAAACTGTCGACGCATTGAAATATTTAGCCTCAATTTACTTCACAAAATCGGCACCATATACATTTTGCATGTTTCAAAAATTTCCCTTCATTCGCGAACTGTTGCACAACAAGCAAATTCATCATAGTCAGATCGACCCTTTTTCGTATAATGTCATGGCTGCTTTAAACAAAGAACCTCGTTTAAGATGTATGGAATACGAGTCTTGGTAAAATGGGTACGCAAACCCGGGCCGTGGCAAAATAAAAGCCGGGGCAGATCGGCAATCGTCAATTCCAAATACGCATTATTTTGCAGCAATATTTACAGCAAATACAAATATACTGGTCCATCAAATATCCTGAAATTTTAATGAGATTGGCAGATTAATAACTGCCAATCTTTTGTTTTGCCCAGGCCAAGTCTTGTCTACCCATTTTACCGGATGCCGAATCCGAAGCTATTAAACTGATTGAAACACGCCTTTCCTTTATTATTATTTTCGTAATAACTCAGATTTGAAACAGAATTAGACCTTAATTTTTGCAATTTATATTTTCCTTCCCATAAGGATAATTTATGCTAAACTACGTTGAATTGGAATCAGTAGTTCTTGAGAAGAAGATTTTTTAAAATGCACCCCCCTTTTTCTACAGTTTCAAGGTTTTCTCCGCTTTGAATACAGATCGGACTTTTATTTCTGCAATTTATATTTGCCCTCCCATAAGGATGCTTTGTGCCAAATTTGGTTGAAATTGGATAAGCGGTTTTAGAGAAGAAGTTCAAAATGTAAAAAGTTTACAGACGGACAGACAGACGGACAGACGGACGGACAGACGGACGGACGGACGGACGACGGACAAAAAGTGATCAGAATAGCTCACTTGAGCTTTCAGCTCAGGTGAGCTAAAAATTGTTCATAATACATGTATAAATATTTGTTTGATTTCTTCAGATTATCGATTTTCATGTCAAATATGTTAGCAAAAATATTAGGATAATTATCATTTCTGTTTTGGGTCCTAAATTTCCAAAAAATGGCCTGTGACAGGGGTCACAAATGAAATTAATGAATAGTTTAGGTCCCCATCTTTATATCCATGGTTTTCGAATGATTGACATTACTATTTTTTTTTAGGTGCCAACTTCCTTAATGAGACTTTATTTTCCATTTCTAATACTGATTTAAATTGTGTTGATATTCATTTTTCGTTAAGTAAAAACATACCCTGATTTATTGTAGCTGTTCAATCTTTCGTACACCATGGAGTTGCTTTTCGTTTGTTTTTTCATTGCTTCAATGCAACTACTGTCTATAAAATAAAACAAAACCAACAAAAACCATATTATAATATACGGTTATGTAATAGGAAGAAATTTGAATCAAATACAATTGTTTTAGCATATTTTTTTAATGAATAAGAATAATATTAAGTCAGATTAAAGTACAAATGTACCTTACAAACTTACAATGATAGGATTCTGTGGATAAATAGCGATCGGGACACGGCGGTTGAACCTCACTGCATTTCAAGTTAAAATGTGCTTGTACAACCGCGCCATATGTGTTATACTCTGGACAATACCCTTAGAATACATGTATATAAATAAACAAAGTATGAGTTACTGAGAAAGGAAAATGTCAAGTTACTATAAACCCGAGAAAGACTGTATGCGTCGACGAAAGAGAAAATGGAGACAGAACGTATTTCCTTGTCTGTCCAATGAAAATTCTCAAACCCCTCTGCTTTTGGGGTCTCGAGATCAATATGTTGAAGCCATTGTAACGGAAAACAACCAAACGATTGTCCAAAAAGTTCTGTCCAAGCAACGGACAAATAAATTCAACTGGGTTTTTTTTAATTTGAAAATATAAGGTTTCTTGGAATATCGTTGTAAATCAAAATTTAAATCTGGTGGTATTTTGCTTTTAAAAATTGATGCAATAACGGGATGGATTAGTGGCGAAAAAATCACTAATTTATCAAAAGGACATTTTATATCCAAACAATCAAATAATCATAGTTTCGTAATTTTATCACAAAGATTTGTTTTGCAACTCATTGCTAATCATAAATGTGTAATTTTAACTGCAAATAATAATTCAGTGTATAGATATTTTTTTTTCTAGGAAGCTTACATGATTTAACCTTTATTACAGAAAAGGATACACATGTTTTTTTTTTCTTTAATTGCTGAATTAATGCTTTTGAACAATAAATTAGGAAAACAAAAGGGCAACATTTTACTTCGAGGTCTAAGGTTTTGTAATGTTGAAAACTTACAAAAAATGTTCAGCTACAGTGCCGATCAGATCCAACCTAACAAAAAGTAAACCCCTACTAAACCCTGGGTTTACTTTCTGGGTTTAATCAGGGTTTACTAGAGTTGACCCAGAGTAAACCCAGAGTGGACACAGAGAGTAAACCAGGTCAGAAGTATACCCCTGAAAGCAGACGCTAACTGTGTATTAGGAATATACAAGAGGTAGGAATTACAAGCAGTAGGATGGTAAAATAAAAGACGGATCTGCTTCAAACTTCAGTGCGAACAGTTGATCTCATTAGCAATTTCCAAGTAAACCAAAAGTAAACCCCGAGTAAACCCCGAGTGGACCCAAATTTTCAAAAAGTAAACCCAGAGTAAACCTCACGTAAACCCAGGGTTAAGTTGGGGTTTACTCTGGTGTTAGGTTGGGTCTGATCGGTACTGTATCATTATCAAACAAACTCACCATGTATATAGTATGCTTCTGCACAAACTTCTACTATGGCGTTTCCACGCTCGTTGATGACACAGTGATATTTGAATTTCTGAGGCTCCGTGCAATTTTGTATTCGAGCTAATGCTTCGCAGTTTTTCTTTTTAGCTCGTTCCTCCATTTCACTTTTGTCTTTTGGACAGGAATCGGTCGTTTGTACAGTTTGTTGTGACCAAGGACAATTTCTTATGCCGCAGTTCTACATAAAATATATGGTATATACTGTTGGAAATTACATGTATATTTTTTAAGTCTTTGATTAATAATATAAAGCCCATTAGTTGATAATGAGACACCTGTTTTTAGTTTTCATTTAGTTATTGCTCCACAGACTGAGCAAGCTATCTTTAAGATAAAAACTCTTTAACAAGATAAACAAGATCATGGTTCGACATTTCATCATAATGCATAATAAGGAGTTGTGAACCGTCATTCTATCGCAACTGACATTCAAATTAAAGATGATCATCAATTAGAAATTGTGAGCAAGAAACATCATATTGATTAAAAAAAATTATCAACAAAGACGTATTTAATAGAAAAAAAAATCATTTACTTTATAATTGATATCAATTTTACTTCTCAATTATATTTAAAAACAGAAGAAAGCATGATTTATATATAATAACTGTATCATATCATTCATTAACTTACAGCCATGATCATCAGTAGAAAAAAGCATATGAAGCTTAATTTGAATTTGGTCTCGCTATGGCTCATCGTTGTTTTGGATTGTTTCACAGAAGATAATCTACAATAATTCGTCCTTACTTCCTTGTTTTGTTACCTTTTAAATAAATAAAAAATTCAGCATAATTTTATGAAGACATACATGTAGTTTCAGGCTTGAAACTGATTTCAAATTATTATTTTTATTAAATGGGTTGATTTACACATCTATACAAGTTAGTTTGTACTATGTATATGTGCAAAGAGGCTGCGTAAGAGAGTTTCTACAAAGTTCTTATAAGCTAAATACTATGCCAGGTTTTCCTTTTTCTTCCTTCAAATTAATATCTTGCGATTAAAAGAATGCTCGATTTCGATATATGTAAGTCAATTACATGTATACACCGATTCTAAATTAATGTACACAGCTTTCACGTTTATTTTTTCTGAATCAAACGTTTCAACCTAATTTCTTTTAAACTGTTTTTTTTTTAATTTACACAAATTTATTTTTAGGGAAAATATCATTAGATGAACTTCACGCATTTTTAAGAATTAGGAAGTACCATTTAAGTTTGAAATTATTTATTTAAAAAAAGGTTTGATTTTCAGAAACTAATTTTTACGGGATATTAGATCTTTGTGTTTTATTTATTGTACACCCCTCAATTTTTCCTTTCTTCATATTGTCAATGTTACAGGTTTTAAAGATGATCACTGTTGTTTCCGAAATTATATCACCACTCTATGAAACCAATGACGTAATACACAATAACTTCTGCATTTTCGCTAGTTTTGAAAAAAGTTCTTGTGAAGATTCTTTACTTCAAACAGGTAAATAATATAAAACTGATTTAACAAAGATAGTACGATATCTCTGAAATTGGGCCACATAAAAAATATTTTCAACTTGAAATTACTAGAAAAGATCTTGTATTTACTGGTTGATTATCTCGTTATTACGAGAGATCTCTTTTTAGGTGAAAAGACCTTTTCATTACCAGAGACGATCTCGTTTTTACGAGTTAATTATTTCGGAATTACGAGTTAATTATCTTGTTATATCGAGAAAAGATCTCATATAACGAGAAAAGAGAAAAGATTCCGTAATGACAAGTAAATTATCTCTTTTTTACGATAAAACATCTCGTTATACCGAGTTTATTATCTCGTTATTACGAGAAAAGATCTCGTTATTACAAGTTAAGGAAGGAGTCTTTTCACGTTTTCGACTTGTCAAACGTAAATTTGATTAATTGTTCATTAAATCAAGATGAAAGGAAATTAAAATAGTATATTTTTCTTTCTTTTTTACTATCATACAACTTGGCATAGAAAAATGTAATCAATGTTTAGAATGGAACAAGGACTATATTTTTGGCGTAATATTGGTGTAGGAAAATATCACATGTTGCGCAATTCAGAATTGCTGCAGATTATATATATATATAATGAGTCTGTTTTAGCATATTAAAAACAATAACAATAATGTTGGATTTTTTTTACTAATGTGAACTAATAATATGATACTTGGGTTTCAGAATATGTTTTTAAAATATGATTTGCCTATCAAATAACATTTTTATAAGCTTTTTAAAGCGCCCATTCTATACATTGATTTTGTGAAAAAAATCACTAAAATCAGTGTTTCTCTCTTATGAAACGGTCAATATATTAGCTTTTCTGTCAATTTATATCTTTATATAAAGTCTTCATAATACATAAAAATTAGAAATATTTTATTATTGGAAGCATAAAAAAATAATCAAAATTTCTTCAAAATTTAAGAAAATTAGAGGAAATGCGGGCTAAGCAATATCAATTTTAGTATAAATATTTATTCCAATTTAGTAGTATAAGCTGATAGACACTCTCATGGTCTATGATTTCATTGAAGATTTGAATCTTTAAATCTTAAACAAATGTCTACAGAACTATAAAGAGCTACACTTATTTTTATCACTCTTTACGTTGAGGAAAAAGGTAGTGACCTTGACCTGACCTTTATCCGAAAACAAAAAGGTCAAATTTAATTAAACTGATAGAATCATTAACTAATATGATCCGTTTGACTGTGTCAAAATTTCATGCATTTCTTATTATAAGAAGTATGTTTGATAATAAAAAGACTCCTTCCTTAATTATACCAATGTTACACGTACGAGGAAATATCTTGTTATTATAAAAATATAGTAGATTTTATTTGACTTTTTTCTGTGAAAAAATATGTTTATAACTAGTGTTCCAAATTCATCATTTTAGACCTCCAAGTACTGATTTATTCTTTTAGTTTATTTTCTTCTTTCCAGAAACGTTAATTAAATTTTGATTTTGTATAAAATAAAACAATTATTTTTCATTTAATTTTCACTTAAGATGATCGGATTTGACATTTTATCTAATATGAAAACTAGACTTTGACCCGTGCGTGCACGGGTTGACATTGCATATCGGACATTCACGAAATAGGTACATCGACACACCTTGTTATTGACATTTATAATGCTATTATTTTTCACTACACTTTCCTTAGTTTGAATAATCTAACTGTGTCTCGGGAAAAGTCCTCACCACAGTTTGAATGCATCCCTTATACACGTAATGTAGCAGAGAATAGCAGAATCGCTCCGGAACGATTTCGGAGAAAGATAATGAAGTTGCCTTGAAAATAATAGTCACATTCATCACAACAAACCTTTTTGAGACTGCAAATACCTTTCAACTAAAAATTTTAATCCATAGAATGGAAAATTTCAACACCTTTTCACCAACGTACACGTATTTCCTTTGTAAAACTGAAAAAATTCGAGTCTATCATTTTAATATAGTGGTACAGAAGTAGAAAGAACTTCATGTAAATTTACTTTTTAACATATAATACAATCTCACTCTGATATAAATACCAGGTAGTCCTAGTCATAAAAACAAAATTCAATTAGTTACAGATAACTAAACAGTTTCTGTCAAGGATATATAGGATTGACCTAAGATTATGTTTGATATATTCATACACAACCAATATTGTAAATAATTGTTTTTTAATGTAAACATTTTTAAATTTACATGATATTTTCTCGTAATAATGAGATAACTTACTTGTAATTTTGTAATAACGAGATTTTTTTCTCGTAATAACGAGATTTTTTCTCGTCATTAAAATAAAATAAAAAAAGATTATGTTGGCCTTTTTTTCTCCCGTAGCTGTCTTTGAAATGAAGGCATATGATAATTGATCTAATTGATCAGCGCCCGGCAACGTGACGTGGTCTAACTATCTGGTGCATGTAAATGTATTAAGAAACGTGTTGTCCCTTTCTGTCTTCACCAAAAATAATTCAACGACTGTTTTTTAACGTTTTTTTTTTTTTTTTATCAAATTACGATTTATGAACTTGATAATGATATATCTTTATGTTTTAATTTTGAAGTAGGATACACTGACCCTAATTATAAGGCTGCTTTGCGAAAACCCTTTGTGTACCCCTTCAGCGCTTCTACAGAAAGAGTGTGATCTAGTAATTTCTCGCGTGATCTCACTAAAGTAGAAATTTATTTCAAGTAATCTAACAATCTGGGTAACTTGAATATTTGAGTTTTAGATTAATATTTGCATGGTATTTTCCTTACCTAAATAAAATTTGGTTGCCATTGCACCATATAACTTTTACAGTCTTAAATACCCTAAAACTTAACCAAAACATACCCCAAAACTCAATTTCTTGCAGTCTAGTATATAAAGATTCTCAACAGAAAAATTTCAATACAAATACACAAAGTGAGAGAAACTTTATTTAAAATATCAAGAAAACCTCTTTAAAATAATTCAATAACTAAAAATTTCAAACCTTCTGTATTTAAATGTGATTTATCATTGTACACATATTGAACAGAACCATTGTTGTGAAAACTAAAAAGTGCATAAAATATCAATTAAGACCAAGAAGCTTTATAAAATTATCTAGAAAGCATTTGGCAGGGAATTGGGACCCCCAACACATTTTAAAATGTTAGTTACTTTATCAGGGCAAGTGGCAATGGGGATGGGACCGCAAGCATAAATGAGATATTTTCCCCTGCAAATATTTAGAAAGTGAGCAAATCTACATCTTTTCTCTTGAAAATATGACCCGTCAATTTCGCAACACTAAGATTCTTTTTATCTGGAAGTTTAAAAAAAAATGTGTTCATGAGTCTAAAACTAATCCTTAAAACGTAAAGGAATTATTTGGTTGAAGTGATAATTTTTTTAAGCCAACAAAGTAGCCAAGCCTAACAAGGATGTTGCAAACTATGTAAAATGCTCTCTCTGCCAATTATATTTTAAAGTTTGGACAGGTGTTCAAAGACAAAGTTCCGATCAATATGTCACCAATATATTGTAAGTAAGGTATACCAAGGCTTCTGCAATAGTCTGTTGCTCCTATCCTGTGGTTTGATATATGAAAGCATTTGCTTTAAACCCAAAGGGAATAGTATTATATACAAAATGCAAGCCTGCTAAATGAATCCAAAAGTACAGGGTGTTTCAATAAGCATGTCCAACTTTGGATATCTATATCTTTGCTCAAATATTTTCTTTACAATAACTGCATCTGAAAGCGTTTATTCCAGCAAAATCTATTACAGTGTAATTACAGTATACTATGATGTCATAAATAATTTTTGATGACTCATTAAAAGTATTCAAGTATTTCAAAATAAATGATAATAATGATCTCTAAAATTAAAATTGTAAAACTCTAGTTTAAGTATGGAAAATCGCCGACCCTAGCGAAAAAGATTTTGAAAAAGAAGTGCCCAGATGTGAAACATCTTTCAAGGAAACAGATTGTTCGTATTGTTACTAAATTTGAGCAGTACGGGACTATCGGTGACAGAAGAAAAGATACGCGTATAAGACAGAGAACTGGGCGATCGCATAAACATATTGAAGAGGTGAAGAAAATTATCCAGGAGACTCCAACGAAATCAGTAAGGAATGTATTTAGAGAACTGGATTCCAATATTAGTTCTTCATCTGTAATTAGAATTTTGAAAAACGATTCGAAATTCACAAAAATGGACAAAATAATTCTTCTTGCATGTGATAAAAGAAGGACAAGCCAATGGAAAGACATGTCAATCAAAATAATGGAATCCATTGACAATAATCCAAAAAATTGAAGTACACACTTCTTGGTCCTGACATGCATAACAACTTTTGCCTAAAACATTAACATGAGATGGTAGCTATCTTCTAAAAATGTCTCAACAGAACACCTTGTTACCCTGAGTAATTGCATGCTTCAGTCTAATGAAGACTACTCTTTCTTACCAATAATTTTAGGGCATTCATGAACAACATGTCCGGATTCCTTGCTGAGAAAACATGGACCCCTCTTTTTTTAGTTCTTTGTCCCCAGAGTACCTGTTAGGGCTACCAAAATAACCTGGTCCCAAAGAAGGGACTCCTGAATTATGGAAAAATGGGGGAGGATAAAGAGGGTAGCCCTGTGGTACAAGTAGTGAATAGGACATAAAATTCACTGCCTTCTCTTTCTCATACTTACTTCTTTTGTCTTTATACCTTCTTTCTTACTGCATAGTTTCAACCAATCTGCTTCAGATGAAGCAATCTTTCTGTCATCACATGACCCTAACAGTTTAAACACAAACTACACAAATCTAGATGTTTCTCATGGTGTCTACATTCTATCAAAGCTTTCTGAAAGAAATCTTTATCAGGATGGCCTCTGGCAGTGGCATTATCTACAAGGACCTCTAAAACTGCAATAAGTATCCCAGGGATATAAGTTTTGGCATAGATACTAGGATTCTTATATTTTTCAATGCTACTTCAACAGTTTGTGTGTGCTGTGTTGCTAGATTTTCTTCCAACTTCCTTGTCATGTTTTCCAGATTCGTTGAATCTGCAGCCGCCTGGGGTTGGGGGGGGGGGGGGTAATGGCCATTGCTCCTGACACAGGCTGCTGCCTCCGAGCTAGTGGTAGGCCCTTTTCTAAGAAGACTTCTTCTTGGGGCAACAACATTATTAGCCTAAGATCAAGATAAATGATAAAGAAAAAGTAATTCCAAATATTGTTTTATGAAATTTATTTTCTACAAAGATTTCAAAATCAATCTTGAACATTTCTTGTTTGAAACTTGTCTGAATATTCGAGAGGTGCAAAGCTTAAATTACTTTTTCTGAATTTGTTGGCTTCTGAGCCAAAGTCAGAACATTCGTTAATTCCTCTCCAGTTAATCGCTTAAATTCCTGAATTAATTCCCGCTCAAAAAATCCTGTCATTATAAACATCAATTAAAGAAAACTACTGAAAGTTCTATGAACGACATCATTGACACACTGTCATTGCAGCCAAAAGTGAAGCTCCCATCGCAGTTCAAACCATCTAATACAGCCCCACGTTGCGCTTCTACAGAAAGAGTAAGATCTCGTAATCTTTCGCGTGATCTCACTTAAAATATCAATATTCCAAGTGCGTGTGCTTTGAAGGGTAAAAAGGAACGAAAACATAATTAATCGAAATGATATGTTTACAACAAAAGCTAACTTAAAGACGATTTCATAAAAATATATATGTAATATTTACCTCAATTGATTATTTTCTCCTCCTTTTCTTATGCACATCGATTGTGATTCATATCATACTATATGAATGTATTTCATTGTTTAAATAGTGCTTTCAATTGTGATTGCATCCTTTGTCAAAGTAGTATCTTTGATTCACACACACACACACACACACACACACACACACACACACACACACACATTGCTTCGTTATAAGCATAATTCGTTATATCCGTCAAGTTTACAGCATGTAATAAAGTCACCGGGAATGACAATCACTGCGCTGTAAGCGTGTCCGCTATAACCGTGTTTTACGTGTTTAACTATATTTGTGTTTGATAGGTAATTGACAAATCAACATACAACAGGTACATAACATTAATGAAGGTATACGTGTTTTATCATTTTAAATATGCTACAAAAACATTAGTAAACTAAAAAAAAACCTTCCCAAAAAATTTAATTCTTACCATTATTTTTACGTTTAAGAAGGTCATATATAGTAAATGTAAGATTTTAAATAAATTATTCAACTTTTACAGTTATTAAGTTACACGTTCTTTATGTTTAATTACATAAACTGAATTTCGAATTGTCATGTACATTGTTCATTGAAAACGAAAGTAAATTTAATTATATTTTATTAAATTTAACCTATAATATATCTTTAACATTCTACCACGTATTTGTTTCAATCAAATTACTTTCAATGTTTTTTTTTGTTTTTTTGGTCTTTTTTGTTATACACTGAAATTCTAAACGTATCATATGAAAATGAAAGTAAATTTAATCTAATTTGATTTATGATATCTCTGCATATAACTTTTTTTTCTTATTAGGAATATTTGGCTCATTGACACAACAAGTACATTCTACCTTACCTGGGAATGACAATATCAAGGATCAAACACTCAAACAAAGAAGACGTCCATGTTGGTGTGTGTGCACTTATTTTTTATCTAGAGGTTTTTTTTTTCGTTCTACTTTTTCACTTCACGTAAAAATGCTTTAGAAAGTGTTTAAAAGCTTTAACGGGCTCTATGGAACGTTATAGTTGCCTTAAGGTCAGTTGCATATTATATGAATGGGTATATATTTTATATGGAATGATAATATCGATGTAGTGGTAACATCAGAATATACACTGCTAACATTATTACAGTGTATATACTGTGTTTGCGTCATTATACAAGGGTTGATCCATAAGTTATGTTACACTATGCACCGCGTTTCTCACTGGCGCTGTATTGTTTAAAATGATACATCAAAATTTTCCTTAGCAAAATTTTAATTTGAAGTAAAATATTGATTAATTTACGTTGAATACTAAACAATATCTTGATGTTTATAACATGATATATACGAGACATCGCTGCGTCATGAATTTAGGTCTTTTTCAAGGTTTGTATTTATGTATAAATATACCCAAACGACAAAATATTATGAAACAAATGTATCAGATTTTTTTCTGTTTTAAAAAATTAGGGAAATTTACCGTTCACTTCGGATATCTGCCTTTTGTCTCTAGATCAAGGAGTAGAAAGACTAGACATTCGAATAGTGAAACGATGCATTATTTGCTTTGATGGATAGAAATCACTAGAAATTGAAATTGACTTATCAATCTAAATTTGAGAGCGAGTGATCAGGGTACCCTTAACGGGGTTCCAATATCTAGTAAAAGCATAAATGTCATGTTAATAAATAAATTAAAAAGACAGAAGATATACGTATTCAGATATAAAAGCTTTATATGAAATAACAATACCACTACTTTATGTCATAATGTGCAGTGGTTATTTCTTTTCATATATATGTTATAAATAAATTGTTTTATCATTGATAAACTCATTTTAAACACATCATGCATTGTTGTCCATTCGTTTTTTATACGGTATAATTATCATGTGCAATTGCAGAATCCTTTTGTATAGTGCAACATCTTGACATTCGGTGATAAGTTCATTATATGCAGTATTAATTTCATTTGATAATGTGTTAAAATTATTATGTATGGTGGTAAAATCTTTATGCATTGTGATAAAAGTTCTACATTCAATGGTAAAATAATCCTTTATATGATGAAACAATTTTAATATATGCCAGTCTCGAGTTATTATATGACGTGGTCAGTTCTTTACATGGTGTGCTCATTTCATTTTATGGTGTAGTAACTTCTTTATGGAATCATAACTATAGTTAATTTAACTCAAGTAAATTTTAAATTTTAGATATATTCTTTGTTCCTCTAATTGTTTCCACGCATATCGAAATCTTACTTTGGTAGTCAAAGTTGGGATAAGATAAATGCTCAATTTTAAATTCATCTATCTCTTGCTATTATAATTAACTTTACCCCTTTTTTCATGTATGTTTTATTATCCCCTTGCGCAACTTGTTGCAAGTGGCATATAGCATCGCTGTTGTGCGTGTGTGTGTGTGTCCATTTTCAGCTTTTTATCAAAATTCAAAGAAAACCCTCTCACGAATGCTCATCAAAATATGTACACTTATTTGGCATGATAAAAGGACAAAGCCTATTGATTTACAAGTCAATTGATTAAATATTTTTAATAATAGTAAAAAAAAACGAAGGTTAAACATGAATTTTAAGTACGACTTGACAATAGACATTTCCGGTAATTTTATGTAAGACTTGGAGTAAATCGCTACCGTATGCAGTTCAAATCAACAGTTTGATTTTTTAGGGGGAGGGGGGGGGGGGGTCTAGTAAAAGTAAAAAAAAAAAAACAAAGGTTTTGTATCCATTGAGGGTTATATGATTTTGAGAGTTAAATGTTTAAGCGGGCAAGAGATTAAAGTCATAAAGTTTTCCCGCATTTCTTAGAATACAACTAGTCAAAAATTCAGAAAAGACTTTGACAGGTACCGCACATTTATTACCGGAAAACTGCTTCATATTATCAATATATAGCTGCATATCTACTACCATCAGAGCAGATTACAAATCGCTACTTCTTCATCTACGTTTCATAAGTATATAGATCGTTTATATATGCTTATATGATAATGAATGTCACTAAATGAATTTAAATTAATAAACTTTAAAGCATGTGCTGAGTTTCTGCAAGGTTTAGCATAGATGCACAATTATGAAATGTACCCCCACCCCCAAAAAAATTATACATTATGCATTCCTTAAGCATTATAAATAATAAAAACAGAAAAATAAAATTTGACCAAAATCGTGACCATGCCCCTTTAAGAGTAATGACAACAATTTGGGGTTTCCAAAGTAGAATAAGTATATTATTAACAAAACATTGTCATTTTCAAGAAAAATAATATGGAGAAACGCATTTTGCTCAAGTGCTTCGATCGTAACTAAATAGAAATTTCAAACTTTGATTTCTTTATCTAATTTAAAATTAAAAAGCAAATCTTGAAGATAAAGAAAATTTTATACACTCTATTATAATAGTGCAATTAATTAAGAACTTAAAGATGCAAGAACCGTTGTTATGGGGACAAGCTGGAAAATTTTAATGCATGTATTTTAGGAAATTTTAAAAGTATATGATTCAAATATGAAATATTAATTATTTGATATCAATTGTTGAAAAAAGAGTATGTCTTCACTTTAGTGCATATTGAAAAACAAATTGATTTTTTCTAATAATAATTACCGTTGCTATGGACTTGAAAAAAAATTCTGTGTGCTATTCAATGGTTTTTAATAGCAAAAACATATCTGTGTTCCATAAAAAAGAATTCGTTGGTATTTTTGGATATTTAGGAAGATTTTTACAAGAACCAACGAAAACAAAATGCTAGAAATATCTGAATTTTAGGAATAGCAGCGGATTAAAATCACCTTCATTTTTTTATTTTTTGTTTTTTGTGGCCTTGTTACTATAACAACAATTGCTATTTTTCTTAATAAATAAATTGTATATTGCATGGATGTAAAAAATTCGGCTTATAAAAAACCTTTACAGATCTAGAACCGATTTCAATAATCTTTGTAGCATTTTAAAAGTATTGGTTTCTCCATCATACGTTTTTTCAATCAAATAACAATAAACAAAAGTTTGTTTTTCGTCTCTGACAGCTTATATTAGTGGGCAAAACCTTATTTAATGGCTTCAAAATATGTAGGATTGGCAAAATGTTCCTCTTTAGCGTCAGTTGCAATGGCAACGGTTACCCACAGTAACTAAGTGAATTGTCTTTTTGCCAAAAAATGGTGACTATGCATTGACAGACCCGTATACAAATCTTCTTTAATAGAACTGATATTAAGATAAAGATGGACTGGCATTTTTTTAATACAACGAGACTGCTTCTCGCTTATGAAACAATTTTACGGGGAAAAACATACAAACATACAAATTTCTCATTGTACATTGTTCATTGATGATTTTTTCCTTTCTTTTTATTTTGTTGAGTTTGCGGAGGTGATTTCCTCTTGATCGATGGAAAATGTATGTAACATCCTTATCTCAGAGAGCTGGATTTACATGTAGCTTAACATAATTATTAAACATTTATTAACCAAATACAGTGTTCAGTACCTTCAACACAGCAGCACTTCTTGAAATTTTATTCGAAAGAGTGATGTAACCTGGATTAATATATTGCAAGTACAGTTCAAATGCAAAAGCCAATGCAAAATTCACTTAAGAAGTTTTCTTCTGCAAGAGCATCCATAGCCAGACTACAATGTTTATCTTAAAGCAAATGTAAAAAACATTACAGCCAGGGTCATTTCTTGTATAGAACCAAATGGTTATCAGGTGTATATTCTTGCTGTGCACAAAATGTCATGTACAATTCTGTAATTGTCTGAATGTTAACTGAAGCGCCAGTACGAGCGCTGTTCGGATTGTTTTTTAGAAAACTACTAATTTTTTCCTTTCTACGCGTCTGATTTAAGTGGATTTTGGCATAAACATTGAACAAACCGAAAACGAATATTCTAATAAAGAAATATTCCAAACAATTAATATTTTGTTGACGACTGTAACTTTGCAAGTCAACGGTGCAACTAAAAACTTGGAGATTAAAAACTTAAACCTCTGTTTATTAATACCGAGAGTCTTACATTTAATAACGATATCAAATTATACATGTTCATTTTCTTTTCATTGTTGTGTTGAAAAACTGGTTTTATAAATAATGAAATGGCTTACCTAAGTCATCATTACATCCTTATATTTGATGATTTGTTTATATCTATTATTTTGATGTTTTTAAAACTATATTTAACTTAAAACACAACGCGAAGTTCTAGTGCATGTTGCCCGATCCTCCATGTTGTATAGGTTTGTTATTAAAAAGGTTTAAATCAGCACGACTTATCTTTTTATCATAAAATATTGAAGATATTTAAATGATTTTTTCACTGGACTTAATAAGAAGAAACCAACTGATGTCAATGGTTTAAAAATAAATATAGAATAACTGTCAGAAATATTTTACAGTAAATATTATACCATCGGTCCGATGGAGAGGAAGTTATACTGTTTAATCCTTGTGGGTCTGCTTAATATATGTCCGTCCGTCTTTATGTCTTTAACAAATTTATGACTTATGCGTTTACATGATTTAGATCAACAATATTTAAAATTCAAACCGCTAACAGACATTACACATTTGCAACTTCTTTATGGAAGCAGGACATCTTAAATTTACAGGGATCCTTAACCTGAATGGCCTTAACACCATTGTTAAGGTTACTTGTTAAGGTTCATGTCTTCTTTACCGGAGGAGGTCAAATATATTGTAACGACATAATGCTTGATAACGTGTCCATAGTTCATTTTTTTAGAAAATCATGCTGAAAAAGACAGTCGTCATTGGTATAATGGAAGCAAGACAACACTAGTGAATTGTAATTGTTGTTGCCACAAATGGCACACACCAGGATTATACGCTTTCGAAGCACACATTTACAGCATGTACCTATAAAAGGATTCCTTAGAAGTCTATGTTTTGTCATGGGGAAGTTCTTTTGAAGATTCCATTAATATTAAACTAAAGCTTAAGACCAAATGTTCAAATGTCTTCAGTATTATAGACCTGTGATTAGACTGTATGACCTGGAGCGATCACAGGATGAACGTCTGCCATTCAGTCAACTGAATGTTATCCGAAAGGTCTGGAAAGGTGACTGAATGGCACAGCTAATGTCATTCAGTCACCTTTCAGTTAACGATCAGTCACAATCCTGTGAATTGTAAAGGACACATAATGCACTTATTTGTACATTGTAATTGAATATCAATATATATACCAAACCCTATAGCAATATAGCAATATCAATAAATTACTCGGCTTTTATTTTTTAACATTTGTATGTATGTTCGATATTTGTAAAATATACTGCGCTTGTTGGTAAATATATTCTTTCTAATTTTGAACATTTGTAAACAAATTGTATTGAAATGCAATATGAGGATCATTTAGAGGTCAGCAATTCTCTATATATTAAATGACTATGATATCATCCTGTTACTCTTAAACCTGAGAGTATCTAAAGAAAACTCAAAATTCTTTTTATTTATAATTTGTACAACACATTGTCCAGATATTGTGTATATTATAATATTCTATAAGGCTGCTTCCTCAATGGCTCCTGCTTCTCAAGTGAACAATATGATAGAGACTAATTATCTAATCAAATGATGTACATGTACAATTGCAACTTCTTTATGTTGATAAAACATTTTCATTGTAAAGAAAAATATACTTCAGTTTCAGTTTATAAAATTTTATAAAATTCTTTTTTCATTTTAATGTTGTCAAAATAAACATTGTTCATTAGTCTGCATAATAAATGAAAATAAATACCTGTAATTTCAGCTTGCAAATCTGTTTCAATGGGTTACATGTATACAAATGTTATAAACCAAATAAATATTTTAATGTTTAAATTGATTTTCATATTTTATCTTTATTCAAGGCCTTATTCAGACTTCTGTGGTTTTAATTATATTCAAGGTTATCAATTTTCGTGGATAAAGATAAAATCACAGTTTCAAGGATACGTAAATTCGAGGCCAATGACCCTATCAATACAAAAAGTTAATAGAAATTGCACTTTGATGAACATTTAATTTCATGGATCAACTTAATAACGAAATCCACGAAAATTGTTATTCAAAGAATATTGGTGAAACCACAGTATCTCCTGCAGTTATTGAGTATTTCTTCACTACATGTAGATACCTCATTTGGCATATGAGTACTGTGTTCTTTAACATTTTGCTAGCTAATTACCTCAATTTTTTCATTTAACTGTAGTGCCCTTATAAAATATCTTAAAGTTCTGTACTATATTTCTTTTCACAATAATAAAAAAAATCTTAGAACTAATATCTATCCGTTCAATAAACATTTTTTTTAATTCATGAACGGGTTACCATTGCCACCTTTTATCATACTTGTTCTGAAGGAGATCATGCTTCTGTACTTTCAAGACTTTGATTTTAAACTGGAGTTACCGATCCTCTGATGTAATCTGAGTCGCTCAATTCGATGTCTTATAACTCTAACTTGTTTGCTATCAAGAAAATCTGCATCGCCGGCAAATACAGTTGTATTCGATATGATAAAATAGCTGTTAACTGACAATTCGGATAACAAGTATATTGCCCCTAGACTTGTTAGTGCCCTGATAGCTAATTCATAGAAACTTGTTAGGATGGTGCTCTGTTTGGAAAATGGGAGAACAATTTATATCACTATATTAAAATAATAGACTCGAATCTTTGGGCTTTAATACCGAGATATTGGAAGAGAACTGCTTTTTGTTTTATATATTTTAAACATCATTGGTACTTGATAATTGCCAACTTGTCTTTATTTTTTTCTTAATCAACCTTCGCTAATTAATAATCAACGAAACTTCCTTAAAAAAATATGGAAATCATCCGGATTTTTTTAGGATTTTACAATCTTGCGTATGCGCATTACATTCACGCTATATCACAGGATGCTCTTTAGTTTATGTTTCCACAAAATCACATTTGCATGTTAAAACTATAAGATGAATAGGTGTAAATTTTCAATGGAAATTTGCTAAATATTGTGTTCATCAAAGAAAATACGGGAGTGAGTTCAAACTCAGTGCATTTAATATGAGAATTCCGAATGTCAACATGGTGTGTAAATTAGAAGCGAGTAAAAACGTTGTGTTGAATTCTTCATTAATATGAATTACATTTTTAGATGAAAGGAATTCACAGCCTTAAAAAAGTTTGTTATGAATAATTTTACTGTTATTTTCAATGCAGCTTCATCAATATTCTCCATAATCGTTTCGGAGCGATTATGCTATTTTTGCTACATTACGGATATATGGGAGGCATTTTAACCGTTGTGAAGGCCTTTCCCGAGACATAGTTAGATCATTTAAACTAAGCAGAGTGTAGTGAAATTAATAGCATTGTTGTAGGTCTTAAAGCTTGGTTATGTAAATGTCAACAATTCGGTGTGTCGATTTATCTATTTCGTAAATGTCCGATATCATATGCAATGTGATCTTGTGCACGCACAGGTCAATATAATTCAAGACATAAATATAAATGTGTCAAAGCAAACTATGTCGGATATTGTATTCTTAACTAACTATAAAAAACTATAATTGAACAGTTTCTCATGAAACATTTTACGATTAACTTTAAATACATAAGCTAATAATTTACATTTCCTTCTACACATTTGCAGCATTTTTTAATGACTCTAATTATGTTATATTGGGGAACTGGCAGGAACTATCAAGAACATAACACATGTTTGAGTGAATATTGTCAGTTTATTTTGACCATAAAGAAAAATTATACTAAGGTCTAAACAGTAGTGAGATCATCCGACATTGGATGAAAGATCAAATAATGTAAAAGGAGAAAATATGGCGCACGACAAATTTTACCGCCTTTGACGCTACTGGCCCGCAGCTCTAAAATTTATAGTGCGCCAATCGTTTTCCATATATCTTTTTTTTAATTAATGTTTCAAAACAGTCACTCTTTTACTACTGGAAATGTGTCCTTTTGTAATTAAACTCAGGCGGTCGATTATGTTTGTTTATACAATTGCACAGGTTAACTGTCTGGGTAATCGAGTAAATTCAGCCAATTAAATAAATTTACCAACTCAGTGGTATTGCATATTAGTACCTATATGTATCATCAGCAACTCCATCTCAAGGTATCACAGCGGTAATTGTTTCCGCTATATAATTCTATGTAAGAAAAAATTAATTAAAAATCAAAGTATTCTTCTCGTAAGAAATAAAAAAAAAGATAGATTTACTCATTGTTTAACATCATGTAATACGGCATTTTCTCAAGTTGTCTAGCTGTGAACATGCTTACACCCAAAATCACGTGATTTCCAGCTGTTAATAAACAGACTTAGCGCACCCAAGGAAGTCGGTCAACATGTGTATTTCCTATTTAGGAAATACATTGTAGTCCCTGTTAAAAGTAGAATCCAATTCATAAACTAAAAAAAAATTCCCTAATCATAAATCAAGAAAATATTTGCGCCAATATATAAGCATTTGCCTTTGCGCTAAAATACGCATGCGCCATATTTTCTCGTTTCACAGTAAAGTACAAAATGTGACCTCCCCTACACACACCTACAATGTATAATGATCTAAAACATATGCATACAACATGATATTGATAAAACTTAAAACAGATAAAAACAAAATATTAGCAGCTATGATTTCTGCTACACAGTAGGGTGATGAAGAGGAAGGAGGTTTAGTAAATCGGGTAGATAAATAAACAATCCTCTGTTTACAAAAGTTTTTTGAAGTGGCGCTAAATATACATCCAATATATATATATATGCACATTCTGATTGGTTGATACATATAAGTAAAAGAAGGTAATGCTTATAACTCAAATGTATGGTTGAAATTTTCCAAACTTCAAAATACTTGAAGTACCGTTTGGACAAAACATATCACAAATTATATAAATGTTATTATTTACAATAATGCTGTATTCCACTTAAATTGAGTTTTCATATCATCTTAATCAATGTCAAATGCATCGAACTTTCTATGAAAAAGGCAACTATTAGGTTTTCCCAGGCTTCAGATTTCGCCTCATTCCTTACGCAAAACCAAGTGATTTCTACATATTTGTAAAAATAATGGTTTATTATTTTTAAATCGTTTTAGTTTATGTACTTATCTATAAGAAGCATTTCATCAAAACCTTTTTTCCTTTTTTCATGAAAAGCAACACACTCAAGCCTCTAAACACAGCAATTATACAGTGTGACGTAAACCTTAAAGTCGTTATTCGCTTAAGACATGATGGTTTGATTGAAGGGAAATGTTTGTGTTGAGGCATTATTAATACAGTCATGTACATGAACACTTCAGATAATATCAAAATGACTGTTAATATATCAATGTATATCTCAATTTTGTTGAGTAAAAAAATAAATATAAAAATGGATTATGCTTGAAGATGTTCTCTTTAATATCAATATAAGTTGATCATTATGTTTTGATATGGTAACTGAATAACAGTGAATTGATGGTATGACTAAAGAAATCAATTTATTAGCAACAAAATATAACAGTAGATATTTAACAAAAACTCACTGTTATTCCTGCAGCAACAGTCACTCTAAACACAGCTTACAGTGTATAGCAGTGATAACAGTGGTGGCAATGTATGCTGCAACATGTCAATATCATTTAGAATACGATGATACTATGATCAACAATTTGCGGTTTTTTATGAAAGAAAAGAGTAAATGTCTGTAGAAATGTTTAATTACACCATTACCTTTATGCTTTTGAAGTGCTTTATTTTTTGAAAATACTTTTGATTTACATACTAAATTAGAAATAATCTTACCGCGTATGCTTTACTAGTGATGCGTAAGACAGAATGGTTAAAGTAGTCAAGGGTGATTGGTAAAAGCATAGTCGCTTTTGTAGATGGTGTCTGGGTCCTATTTCTCACAATGGCATAACAACCTTTAACTTTAAAATGCAATAGACCATTTATAGTTAAGAAATATTCAAGACAAGCTGACCTAAAACGCAGAACGAAATCGAAACCGTGGAAAGAAAATATGTAAAACACAAGATGTGAAATGAACTCAGAAATACCTTATTTTATTGTTTGTTTCTTTTTAAAATATTATCAAAGCCATCTGTTTAATCAATGGTGTATTGTGTCAACTATCAATGGATTAACCTTGCTATGATACATTTACATGACAAGTTACTGCTATAATGATAAATATTAGATACTCTTGTCTTTTTAAAAAGTTTAATTGGAAAACTAAATTTTTCAAATTAACTGTATGACATAACTTATAAAATAAGACTAATTTGAAACAAACTCTTTGAAAATGCAATAAAATACAGAATTAATTTAATGCGTACTGCGTCATCAGTTTCAAAAAGTTATAATAAGGAATCGGAAACCCACAGTGTGGTGATCTGGAAAAACGGATCACCGTCTAGAAAATTGACAGTATCAAGAAGCGAAAATTGATGGTAATATAAAAAATGTGTTGTGTGTATGTGTGTGTGTGTATACATATATATATATATATATATATATATATATATATATATATATATATATATATATATATATATATATATATATATATATATATATATATATATATATATATTGTTTGTGAGAAAAAGAAAGAGAGAGAGAGGATAATCTTACAACGATACGCTTCTGTGGATAAATATGATGAATTACATGGTGGTTTTACGGTTTCACAGTTCAAATTGTGGTGTGCCTGTACAACAGCTCCGACTTCATTATACTCTGTGCAGTATCCTGTAACAGAATTCTGACAATATTTTCATCATTGAAGGTATCAGATATTCTTGGGAAGTAAATCATTGAAATATTTAAACAGAATTGCTTAAAATATACAATGAGAAAGGAGGGTCAGTTTTCATCCCTCTAAGTAACAGCGCATTCGGTTTGACCTTTTTGTAGTTAAAATACAATTTTAGTCCAATGGTCATTTGTTGCAAGTATTCTTAATTAAGCAATGTTATTTCATCAAATATTCTCTATGCACAATGATCAGCTGCAGATTGAATAGAGAGAATACGAACAAATTCTGTATGAAGCTGCATAAATCTTTCATTGAAATTTTTGCACTTAAAATTATAGTGAATTTATTTAATACTTGCAATTTGATTTGATATGAAAACTTTTTGAATATCAAGAATTTTATAAAATTAATTCGATTTGCCTAGTAGACATATATGTATTATTTGTGCATAATAAAATACGGGGCTCAGTGATGTTTAATATTAGATAGAGTGATTTAAAGGCAAAATTCTTGCAAAATCTGGCTTTAAAATTTTCAGACTTTTCCATATATTTGCATCATTTTATGCTAAAGGTCTATTACACTTTCAAGATTTTTTACATGTTACACAGAATCTATAAAACATGTTTCAAACTTAAAAACGTTAAAAATTTGCGTTATGAATAAAGTTTTTTTTAGAATAAGAGTACATCGAAATTTCATATAATTGCTTTTGATTTCTGTTATTTTCGTATAAAGATCATTTCGCTGGGGAAAAAATAGTTCCTCCAAAAACTTTTTTGTTTATTAAATTTAATTGAGTTTTCTATATATTTGTTGTATTATTATAAAATATATATATTTTTGGGGGGCTGATCATATAAATATGATTATACTCATTTTAAATTTAATGATCATGTGTGCAAGAAATCAAAACAAAAGGAGTGAGATACCTTAAACAAAAAATTCGATTACGTGTTTATTCTTTAAGATAATTTTATTCTACATTGAGTCTATAAACTCAATAAAAAGAGTCTCGAGATAATTGCATCCTATAAGAAATGTATTTTCGTTGATTTGCAGTTGATGTTTAAATGGTCATAGCATGTCCATTCGTGCTCTATTGCTGTGGGGTGTTTATTTTTTTCAATCATGAGAAGCCATAAATTCAAGAATAATGAAAAAGTCGAATAAAGATAAAATTAGACAAAAAACCAAAATAATTTAAATGATAACATTTGCGGTCATTTACATGTTTAAGTTTTCCTTTGTTAAGACCTGAACACGTACCATGTATGAGATATTCGGGTGCACAAACTTCAATAAAAGCATTTTCGAGCTCGTTTATGACACAGTGATACTTAATTTTCTCTGGCGATGTACAATTTTGTTTGTGATTTATTGATTCACAGTTTTTCTCCTTTGCCCTGACTTCCGCCTCATTCTGGCTTTCAGGACAAGAAGCAACTTTTTCTGATGTGTACCTTGACCACGGACAGATTATTCCGCCGAATGCCTAGAGAAGGTATAACAATATTGTTGCAACATTCATGCATTATTAAAATTCAATATTACTGAAGATTTCATTCTGTAGACGAGACATTATTCTAAAGGATTTTTATGACTGTTTGGTGGATAAAATCTTACAAATTGAAGTTTATGTAGATAAATCACAATGCCAAGAATTATACAAATTATCCCAAGTTGCATGGTTTCTGTCTAATTTGATATCAATCCAAATACCCGATCTGCAAAATTTAAAGATAAAACTTTGTGAATACTTAGATCATCAATTGTTATGATAAGGAAAACAACTACATGTAGTATTGGAATGATAATTACTTCTATATCAATATTGACAGATCTAAAACAATTTTTATCTTTAATGCAGTAATGCTGCTATGATTTTTGAAATAATTCAGATTACATCAAAATTTTGAGGAAAAGAGCCTACAATCATTTCTCACAGTTGCTTGTGAAAATAATCAATCTGCAAAAGTAACGGATTTAACAACGTTCATCTTTGATCTATGTGTTAACACGTGCATTTGAAGTCTTAAACTTGAAACAAAATCAGAGATATGCGTTATTTCATTCATTGGAAATTAGTTGTATTCTTTGAATACAAAAACTACTGTATGAATCACACACGTGTTCAATGTGCATGCGAAGTAAGGCAGCATTCTCTGTGCAAAATAATACGGATAACTTGGAAATTCTTTTAAAGAATGAATTTATTTGATGTTTTATTGAGTGCAATTTCTTGTATTCTTTTTTCACAAACATTTTACTTCAATTTAGAAGTTAGCATTTAGGAGTCCGTGCAACCTGGTTGCCTCGATCGGAAAGCAATTGACCGTAACTTTCTCGACCGGTATATTTACCCCGGTGGCACCTGAAGAGCGATCGATACTTATATGGCGACCAAATGATTTTATAAATCCATGTCAGCTTTAATGTTATATACCATATTGTGAGCCAATAGAATATTTAAAAGAACATTTTAAAGTTAGGTAAAATGTTTTAATTAGATATGTGTTATTCCATAAATGTGCGCCGTATATTGTAAAAGATCTTTTAACAAAATATAAACATGTTTTGATTAAATGACCTTGGCATTGACATATTTATCTGGAAATCGGGAACCATTATTTTTAGCCTACAAAAATAGACAAAATGCGACTATCCGTAGCTTTAAATTCTTTGTGTAATTGTTTTGCAGAAATAAATTTTGCTGTTCTCAGTTAAGAAGGGCAAACAACTTGCGTTACCTATTATATAAGGCCTTGATAGAATGTAAACAAGACGCTAAATACAGCAATACAGTCATTGTGTACAGATGTGCATAGAATATGTTTTTCTTCTTTTAGGAGTGTTTCATACATTGGTGCATGACTTATTATTCAGTGACATATATTTTTTCTCATGTTGATTTAATGTATTTAATAAACAAAGGTTGGTATTAATGTTTACTTAAAATGTAAATTGTGTTTACTTCTAAACATAATCCTGAATTTCTTTAAAGTCATAAATATAATGTACGAGGCTGTCCAAAAAGTTCGTGGACAATCCTGTTTTTGTCCTTTTAAATGGGTTTAACATCTTGTATATCTAAATATTTTTCATAAAATTTCAATTCAAACTAAAGTGGTTTTGAATGTTTTCCATCGGAAAAAACTAAACTTTTGATGTTTCAAACGGTCGCAGAAAGTACGCACGACCAGGCGTAAAAATGGTTTAAACTTTGTAATTGGGTTTAAATTACAGAGGACTTTTAAATGATATTACGGCAAGAACGCCCGAAAAAGCGACGTCACGATCAGCTGACCGTAAGTACAGTGCGCCATCATAACAGCATGTTTCAACCGAGGTAAACACCGATAGAAACAAAACAAACGATGGGGAAAACGGGAAAGCCATCAAAATAGTTCGGTTTTACTTATTCACAAGTGGCACAAACAATACTTTGATGGAGTTTGCGATAACACCCTCTGATCAGAGGGAAAATGCGGTATATAACTCTCGGATGAATCACGGACTACTTATATAATAGTGTTGTGTTGTGCATGTACTATGCCTAAATAGTAGTCAGGGTTTGATACATAGTGCACGAGCCTCTCCGGATCGTGCACTTTGTATCAAACCCTGACTACTATTTAGGCATAGTACATGCAGAACACAACACTATTGTTATTATTATGCCGACTGTTGAATATACTGACGTGCTAAGCTATAAATAGCTATAAATAGCTGTGACGTTCGAGTGCTAACAAGTCCCTAAAAAATCACCGGAAAAGCACGCGTTTGTTGTTTTTTTTTCAAATTAAACAATTGATTTGATTTTGTTTTAATCAACAAGTTGTTGTACAATAAAAAGTCAACAAAGGTTTATGTTCTTTTCAAGAAATGAGAGACGTTTGGCCTTACGGAGAAAACTCGAAATGTTTAGCAGACGAAATCTCATTGAATTTTTTCTGGTACATTCTTTATCAAGCGTTTTTGTGATTCTCATGTAGAATTTCTTTGAAAAATTATCAGTCTATTTGTTCAAAAGTTTATAAGAACTTTAACTTAAAAATTTCCATCAATATGAAGTGTTTTATGAAAATTGAATAATTTTAATTGCTTGATGTCAGTCGTGTATATCTACGTTTTATACATATATATATATAAATACCGTTAATTATAATAACGGCTAATTTAGCGTAGCGGTAACGCGTTGGGCTTCACGCTGGAATGATTTTAGCGTCGTGAGTTCGAATCCCGCTGTCGGCGCTTGAAAGATTTTCGTAGAAAACATTTGCCGTGCTCTATTTCGGCAAAGTATGCTTACGCTATAAAATTTTTTAGATACTATGCGAAAATAGATGAGTATTTGATATATAGTAACAAACTGACAGAAGGCATAATAATACGTAACAGAAACGTCGTTATAACTCAATGTCAGACTGAGCCGTGCAGCCTGTAAAGGCAAAGTATAAATAATGATAACTCCAATAAAAGACATGTACATTGCTCTTCATACATTTGTATGAACTATGAATTAAATTGACACTTTAAATCCTTTAAATGATTATCTATGTTTTTTTTAAGCAATGAGGCTTAAGAACAAATAAAGTTTGCACCTTGAATGCAAACAAAATCCATTATATCAGATATCTATTAAAAAGATTGAATAAAATGAAATTGTGCGTAAAAAGTCTAATTTAATTTTTTTTAAATATGCATTCGTGAAAAAACTACTTTTCCTCATACTTATCAACCTCAAATATAATCACGTTTTAAGACTTTAGAACGAAGCAAACATCCTTAAACAAAACTACCTTTTAATATGATAAGAATATAATATTCCTTACCATGAATTTCTCTATTTAAAATCAATCTGTATCTCACTGCTTTTTAAACTGATTGCGACTAGAAATACGAGCATATGTTATTTACCTTTACCTTACCTTCATGTGACCATGATCGACAGGCTTAGTATTCAACTTGTAGACATTACATTATATTTAGCTTGTAAACATTGTGATATAGTATTTAACAAAAACAAGAATGCTAACTTTGGCAATTGTTCAATGGCACAATACAAGGCGTATTGAAATAATGTGTCCTTTTAAATAATAGTTCTCAAAATAAACATTTAAAGTTATTTCTGACATAATTATAATATTACATTTTCACCTTTTAAAAATGTCAAAACATTATAAAAACAGAACATTGTGCCAAATAATAATGTCAGTGTCAAAGTGACAATGTTGCACCGATCTAAAGCCCCTTTCACAATTGGCACGCGAGCACTTTACAACACTTTGCGATCGGAATTTTTTAGATTCGCACGAGCTCTGTCACACGTTGCATGAGCTCTCGCAGACGTTGCACGAGTTCTCGCATTGGTTGCATGCGTTTTAGTGCTCGCATCAAGTCTCCTCAAAATAGTGGGCATGCACATTATTCAGACGCGACCGAATGCGATCCAAATCATCGCAGTACAACGCACGAACAATAGTACGAACGTTTTACAACGTTTTGTGTACTCGCAAGAGTGATGCACGATTTTTTAAGGTCTTAAGATGAATCGCTGCTGTATATGCGTGTGGTTTGCGACCATGAGACTGTTGCTCAACATGTCTCATGTAATCTTGCAACGTTTTACTATCATTGCACGACTTATCAGCCTCAATATGCCACTAGCATATTTACCCTGTATAAGCATCTCTGTTTCAGACCACAATTGCCAATATACATTTATTGCATGATGGTGAGGGAAATATGAAGATTTATTACTCCAAAAAAAAATCATATTTACCGAGGGCATCGCTGTATGAATATTAATGCAAAAAACGTTTTATTATATCGTACAAAATGCATGTATGATTAAACAGAATACTTTGATTTTTTAAAAATTGTCTGACTTTTCAATAGCAATAGTGTCGTGATTGTTTGATTTCCTATGTTACTGTCTCACTTTTCTTTCATAATTTTGAATCATAGTTAAGTTGTTTTTGTAATATAAAGAGAATCATAATGACTAAAAATTTTTGATTTTATCATGTTTGTCTACATCGTATGCTCATAATGGCTTTTTCATTCCTATGAAATCGCCCTCTCATAATAGAATAATCATATTGAGGTATAATAATAAATGCTGCTGCATTTCTGTTTCTTCTTGAGCGTCATGTTCTCTCGCGTTCAACTATGTCTACTGTAAACGTCGGAAATGGGTGGTATATACATGTATACCCCCTCTTACTCGCACGAGCATTCGTACCATGGAACGCATGATCGCACGTCCAATCGCATTGGCGCACGTTCAACCGTCCGATCACCTGGTCTCTCGCGCGATCCTATCTCATTATCCTTCAACAGTCGCTTTCATTGTAGAACAGTCGCATATAGACGCAAGATGTATCGCAAGATTTAATGAGTTTACATCGCACAACGCTCGCTTAGATCGTGCAAATTTTGTACGAATACTTTTTCAAATGCGATTAATTTGTCAACAGTTTACGATTCATATCTATTTTTTTTTTCGGTTGCACAAATATTTTGTCGCTTCTGATCGTGCACCAATTGTGAAAGGAGCTGTAGGTGCTCTGAGGTGATTGAAAAATAATTTGGATCTCTGCAGATGTCATTGGAGCTGTATCTGACTCTTCACATTCATTCCCATTGGGAGATTTACTGGCGGCGTGGTGGCTGAAATTGGGTTGCTAGTTTCGTTTTGAGGAACTACCAAATTTGATAGAGCTTTACTCATTGAAACCTTCTGCTAAGTAAAACAGTATTTACTATAACTTCTCACAGTGGATTCATTTTTATGACCACTCATGTGCATAATGTGTCAAACCTAAAAACATGCATCGTTCATTCTTTGAATTGAGGTTTCACGAAGGCTATGTGCAGTGTATGTTTTGCTGCATTTTGCATTTTTACAAATGTCGGTCATGAACCGCGTGAATTGGTGTTTTGTTTTTATTTTTGTTCGGAACATCTGTGTACCAAATTTCCTCAGTTGTTTGAGATTTAAGCGCATCTTTTGAAAATCTGTTAAATAAAAATGTTGCCTTAGGGTCCAAGTTTCAAAGAGGCAACTGGACATTTTGCCCCAGCAGAAGGTACCTCATACATTCTTTTCTCTTTTGGGTTTTCATTTGCATGTATTCCTCCTTGCCAATATTCTTGTTGTTTGGTCATATATTGAGATCTTTTTTCATTTGGCCTTGGTGCACCCTCTGCATAGAACTTTTCAAGGTGGCTATTGAGCTCAGGTGCAGAAATTGAATGAAAATTGGTTGGCTGCCCAAGAGCCTCAACACTCCATTCTGTAATGAAATTCGAAATTTTTGTTTTGAACTTATCAAATCATTTATCATGCTTAAATCCAGATAGCTTAATGTTAAAGCAACCATGCATTTTGTGTGGGGAATTTGGGTTCAAGTCCCAATCTGGTTAATCCGATATAAGTGATGATGAGCTGATATTTTCAATTTGAGCACTTCATTAAATATTCAATACCTTGAACCAAATTTAATCCCCACTTAGTGTTAGATTTTGTGGCTTTTGACTGTCTTCTTTCTTTAAGATCCTGCATTTCTGCATCACTGACAGAATTAAATCTCCTGCTATAGGATGGCTCTTGCAGCATTGTTTCTTCTGTTTTTATACATGTGTAGGGCTTAAAACCCTCTCAAGCTTCTCCCCCGCTTCATTTGTTGATGTTGAGACATCAAATTTACCATCCAGTAATTGGTACAGTGTGTCCCAATCAGTATCTATAATCTCTACAGTCTCCCCAACACCCAACATCTCAAAATCTGCCATGTTGTTTATAGCAGACGACAACAAACCAAACAACATAGTTCCATGTAAACTGTGTCTCAATAATATATTTGGTATAAACTTTGTCTTTATTGTTTAAATGAACAAAACAATCAATTTTTTTAATGATATTATTTTTCAAGGTCTCAGATTGTATATAATATATATGTATTATATGATCTCTAATGTAAACAGGAAGTAATGATAAAAGTAAGTCCGGCTCGTTGTTGTCAAGTTGGCGTGGCCCCATAGCCAACATTCTTTATACACTATAAAACACTGTCATGTGATTGGCTAATCCAATTAAAAGCTTCAATTTGTATGAAATTAAATTATATAGAAATTGAAAATTCCTTTCCCAATATTTTTGTTGTTTAACCGACAATACACATCTCTTAAAAATGATCCACCTCAAAAGTTAGAATCTTAAAATTCTAGACACAGATCTAGATGATAATTTCAGAGAATCATCACGATATGAATGTTTTATATTAATATTCATGTGTTTAAAGTTACTTTTATTTTAAAGGGTATGAGCAAGATTTAAAGTTATTTTTTAATGTTTAATGTTTACAATGCTACAGTAAGGCATTTCTAATAGTCAACCAAAATTTGAGTGTTTGTTGTCAAGTTATAAGCGAGATACAGAGCTCAAATTTCTTTGTTATGTAAACAAAGTTAAGATCATGTTTTTGCTACATTTTAAATGCTGAAAAGAAAGTTCCAGGTTTAGACCCTAAAAAGATAAGTCATGAACGCTAGGAAATGTTTATTCATGTTAAAAACGAATTATCAGATAGAAAAACCATCTTTAAAATAGAACTTTTACTGGCATACTGAACTAACGTAAACTCTACGACTGACCCTCAAATTTGATTGCTCATCAGCTTTGCATTACTAAAGCATTATGAAAAATGAAAATACAAAAATAGAATTTTACAAAAATCGTGAACATGCTTTTAAATATTTCCTACTTCGAGTAGAGTAATGCATTAAAATTTAAACAGATATATATGTCTCGTGTAGAATAGATGTAATGATGCACGTTGCATAATTATTTTTTTAAAAAAGAGAGAGAGAGAAAAAAAAATACACTTAAAATGATCCACCTTCTAGGTTTTTTATTGATTGACTATGGGATTTGATCGGGCTGATCAGCATTTTTAGAATTTATCAATTCTAATTTTTTCCGTAGTAAGTCAGTAACAAACTATTAGATAACAACTTTTGGATATTGAATTTAAAGCTTGATGGACAATCAATCACATGTTTTCTCGAGATATCTTTATCATTTTTTTCTGTTATACATTTGAGTTAATCACCTGTATATTTTTTATGATATGATATTAAACAAACACCGTCCTATAAACTGACTTTTTTAAAGTGACACCATTTCTGCCGACCTTGAGAGTAGTGTTATTGACAACAAGGCGGACACCAAAGTACAGGTATTTTGGCTTTAACGAATTCACCTATTTATGGCATCGATCTGTTTACGATTCTCTCTAAAGCATATACGTGTACCTGTTGAACTCAGGTATTTGCAAAACGCTCTCCTTAAACACCCTGATATTCCAAGTGAACGTTACATAATACGTATGATCCCACTAAAACTAAGTAGTTGTTTCAATATACAAACGGTTGTTTCTGTTCGTATTCAGTTGTTATTTTTTGTTTTATTTTTCGTAAAAATACAAACATGTTTTCATTATATCTTACATTTAACACGAATAATGTTATTTTTACACTGAAAAATGTAACAGTACGGTAATAATTAACTGATACAAAATTGTTAATCTTTCAAAAGCCATCAAAATGATAAGTGTATACTTATGACTGATTAGAGTGGAATTTGGACACTTTTATTAAGTTAACTCCAGCACAATATAAACATCATCGTCGGAAACCCACGGTCGGTCTCGCAGAGAAGCGAGACCGACCGTAGGTTTCTTACGATGTATGAACATCTGCCACTCAGCCAAGTAAAATTGGGCTTAAAGATAACGGATTGCTTAATTGATTCTAAATGGTTTACATTTGTTATTCAGTAACCTTTTTCAGACCTTTCAGGTAATATTCAGTTGACGAAAATGCACGATTTGTTGGGTCATTCATTATGCATTTATTTGTAATTATTAATGGTAATATCATTACATGTATATGGAGGGATATCATCTTGTTATACATTGCTAACATCATTATATACTTAAAATATACAATGGTATTCAGAGATAAAATCTTGATATTAAATAGTAATAGCATTACTAATGTTGCACGTTGCATAATTAATTCTTTAATAGAGAGAGAGAGAATTGGGTGCAGTGGTTAATACATTATATGCTGTAAATAAATCTTTATATAATTTGATAAGCTTACTTTATATAGAAATAAACTCATTGTGTATTTTTGTTGCTTCGTTATTTTTGTGGTACATTTTTCATGGTTTGTTGCAAAATTTGTCATGCAGTGCAACATCTTGGATTAGGTTATGAGTACAGTATATTCGGTACTACTTTTATTTAATTGGTGTGTTAAATCAGTATGTATAGTGGTAAAACCTTTATGTATTCTGATGAATGTGTAATATCAATGGTAAATCCTTTATATAATATGCTAATTTATTTTATGCAGTTGTTGAGTAATAATAAGTTTATGATGTAATAACATTTAGTTCTTTACATGATGTGATCATTCAATTATATGGTGTGATAATCTTGAATGTGAAGTCGTGTGTTAGTGGTGAGGTTGTTAAATGGTTTCACTTGTCATGGAGAAGAGGCAAAAAAGTTTTATTTTGGAAGTTATGTAATTGTAATTAGTTTCCTAAGTAGAAAATGATCACATCATGCAGAGAACTGACCACTTTACATAATGACTCAACAATGGCCTATGATAAATTGTTAAATTATAGAAAGGATTTACCGTTGCATACATTACATACCACTTTCATTACAACACATAAATATTTCACCACCGTACGTTTATATTTTAACACATAAAATGAAATTGATACTACATAAAATGAACTTCTAATAATTACTTTTTGTTCACGGCATATGATGATTTAAGCACTGCACCTAATGATCTTACGAACGTAATAATATTAAAACTTAAGTCTTGTTTAGATCGTACTTTTAAATTTAATGATGTATTCTCAGAATATAAGGATGTTTTGTATATATGCTTTGTATAATTATACATGTATCAATTCGTATGATATAAAAGTGATCTTAATTAATCTTCCCCTGTTACAATTTCATAACATTATGGCAACATGAGGTCGGGGTTCATCATATAGCTCGAAAGTGAACAGCATATGAACATGCCTGTGGTATCCATTTTGAGCTATTCATATTAATTTATTATAAAAGCAAGATCATAATCAATATGCATTTTAGAAACCTTACCTTCTACAAAGATACTTGATTTTTAATTGTTACTATTTGGTTTACAGCTACCGTGTGGAAAAACAGACTCTGTGCAAGTGCTACAGATGCGAAGATATCCCGAAGACTAGATCCGGTTTGCCGCAGATAGAGAAGGAAGCCGGAGAAAAGAGAGGACAGAAAGAAAGGACGAGAACGATGAGCGGCAGCTAATACTCAGTCCAACGATCAAATTTTGTGACTGAAAACATATCAAATACAATTCTGTTAAAACACGAAGACGACATGCTCATATATATAAAATAAGTGATTATTATGGTCTGCTTGAACAATTATTCCCTATATTGATGAAAGAATTCAAAAGTATAAATTCAATGTTTTTGTATTGTTATTCAGACCAAATTCCTTTAAACCAAAATATGTGTTGTTCGTAAAATGTTCGATTAAAAAACCTAAATGTATTCACGTTGGTTTAATGTTGTTACCTAACCAGTTGGGCCAACACAAGCAACCTTTGGTTGGCCAACGTTGGCAAACTACTTTAACCCAATGTTTTATTGCTCATCGGTCGAACGTTGGTCCAACATACATGTATTAGCATTACGTTGACCCAACGTTAATATATAGGTCCAACGTAGGTTCTACCAGCTGGCCAAACGTTAGGCCTACCTGTTGGCCCAAGGTTCGGCCGATGAGCAAAAAAAAAGTTAGCCCAACGTTGACCAAACAAAGTCAACCATTGTGTCCCAAAGCTGGCCAAACATAGTCATGCTATCTGGGATTGACCTACATTTACTCACGAAATGATTTTTAGTGTGGCAAATTAGCTTTCATATCTTAATGAAAACAGTTCTTCAGCTGCTCATTTATAGAAAATAGGTTATATGTTAATATTGATGATTTTTAGCACACACAGTTAATTACATGAAGAATTAATCATTTATTCACTAACAATAATTGATAAGTGATTTTCAGTACTGTAAAATCTTATTTAACAGATGATTGATTTTGATTTTGTTTTAATTTGCTTTTTATTTAACTCCAAAAACCAATATTCATTGGACAGAAAAATTGATATATCTTTTAATCACTTGATTGGTTCTTGGAATCATCATAGAGAAAATTCGTGATGTGGTAACTACTGTTTCAAACGTCTATTAATTTATTACTTTATTTCCAAATTAAGAAAATATAAGGTTTTGTGAATGCAAATACATAAAGCCCCTTACACAATTGGTGCACAAGTACTTTACACACTTGCAATCGGAGTTTTATGGTTTCGCTCGTGCTATTGCATACGTTGCACGAGCTCTCGCATTCGTTGATTGCGCTTTTGTGGTTGCATCGTCTCCCCAAAAATGTGGACATGCAAACTATTCAGACGCAACCGAAGTCCAAATTATTGAAATGCAACGCAAGAACATTAATGCGAATGTTTTACAGCATTTGTGCACTCGCAAGAGCGATGCATGATTTTTAAATGTCGAAAGATAAATCACAGCTATTTGTGCGTGTGCTGTGCGACCATAAGACTATTGCTCAACCTGTCTAACGGAATCTTGCAGCGTTTTACTATCATTGCAAGATTTATCGGTTTCAGTTTCCATGCTTTGCCTCTGGTATATACTGGATACAGGGTTATTTTTGCTCCTTCATGTTTTTGCTTTCACTTACGGTTTTTCCTCGTCGTTAATTCGCCCCAGCAATGTTGTGGTAGAAGAGAGATAATGTATACACTGAAATTCACCAAGTCTTAATTCGCTGACTGACAAAACGAAAATAAAACGGGGGCGACTAGTTCACTCATACAATATTTCATTTCTTAAACAAGGGTATTTTTGAAGGACTTTGAAGGTTGGTGCCATGGGAACGAACTCAGTTAAATATGCTTTTATTGTCTTTTGTGATACAGGCAAATCCATTAGAGTATGTTTCAACAATATTTTTCGATGATTCAATTAGTTTAATGTCATGGTCACATATCATAAATACGTGAAAACTGTAGATCGATTTTTAACAAATAGTTTAGGTTACATTCAATAATTAAAACTGTTTATCCGGGTAACAAATGAAAATAATGAAGTGTTCTCTTTCTATGCCATGTTAAATGCAGGTGTTTGGTGTAATATGTATGTTTTCTGGTTGTTGTGCTCGGAAAAATATAAGAAATCAAAAACTGAAAAAAACTGAAGCAATTATCATGTTCAGTGCGTTGACCATATTGATGGCCATTAAATATTTTAATATTTGGTACCTATACTATTTGGTTTACACTTCTAGGTGACATTGTAATTGTTATTCTTGCTTCCCTTAGTATTTTTAATATTGACTACATGTGCAAGCTTTGGTGTAAATTATGGCATTTATGGTGGAGGGTTCTTGAGAAAAAGATATTTAAAGACATACATCCTATTTTCATTTTTTCGTGACAAGCTCCCTTAAGAATAAAAGGTTTTAGGTTTTGCCCGTTGTTAAACAATTTAGAATTCATTTGCAATAAGGATATTTTGTTCCAAGAGAGGCACTAAAACATGTGATAGTTTACATCCGTACAAACAGACGGACGGACAACGTGTGATCAGAAAATCTCACTTGAACCTTCGTTTCACTCGAGATAAAAACTATATAACATTAATATATTTTCCATCTAAATGATCCTGTTTTATCAGTATTTGAGATGTCACATGCTTAAGTATGTTTTAAAAAATCAAATTCAGTTGACATTTAAAATAACAATATACGATTTTATAATAAAATGATATATTAAAAACGATACCGAAAATGTCGCTCTTCTAAAGTTAAGAAAATTGGTAAATTAATGACGTTATAATTTTGTTTTACGAATACATATCAATTTTTTTTTAAGGATTGCATTGTCAATTAGCAGAAGTGTTATACCTCAGATATATGAAATATTAGCTATAGAGACCCTTTATTTACCTGCAGTTGTTTTAGCTGAAAAAAATTGGCGAAATCCGTATTGCACATGTTATGAGAGCTACAGGAAAACAAGAGGCCCATGGGCCACATCGCTCACCTGAGGAACAATAGGTATGATAAAATCAGCTTAATGGAGTCATAATGCAAACTATCTGGACAATGTACAATAATACACGTAGATCCTGTATAAATCCATTTTCCCCTGGATATTCTAATGTTTATAATTATTAGTCCCTTTTCTAACAGGATGATTTTAAAGTCATATCGTATGTTGAGTATTGCAGTTCTCAAAAAGATCCTTATCAATAGTTTATATATGGGATATAAACGTACAATAACCTCTGAATCTTCTCGTGAGGCCAAAGAATTATCCTGGGGCCAAAGTCTTAACAATTATAAAGAATCATCTGGCTGATTAGTTTCCGAGAAGATTTTTAAAGATTTACCCTACATATTCCTTTGTTAAGCTTTGGCCCCATTGTGGCCCCACCCTACCCCTAGGGATCATGCTTTTCACAACTTTGAATCTACACTACCTGAGGATGCTTTCACACAAGTTTCAGCTTTCCTGACTGATTAGTTTCTGAGAAGAAGATTTTTAAAAATTAACTCTGTTTATTCCTATGTAAAACTTCGACCTTCCATTGTGACCCAAACCTACGTCCCAGGGTTATCATTTTCACAAATTTGAATCTACACTACCTGAGGAAGCTTCCACACAAGTTTCAGCTTTCCTGGATGATTTGTTTCTGAGAAGAAGATTTTTAAAGATTTACTCTATATAATCATATGTTAAACTTCGACCCCCCATTGTGGCCCCACCCTACCCCCAGGGGTTATTATTTTCACGACTTTAAAACAACTTTGAATCTACACTACCTGAGGATGCTTCCACACAAGTTTCAGATTTGCCGGCTAATTAGTTAATGAGAAGAAGATTTTTAAAAGATTTACTCTATATTCCTTCGTTAAACTTCGATCCCCCATTGTGGCCCCATCCTTCCCCCGGGGGTCATGATTTTCACAACTTGAGTTTACACTACCTGAGGATGCATCCACACAAGTGTCAGCTTTCCTGGCCGATTAGTTTCTGAGAAGAAGATTTTTAAAGATTTACTTTATATATTCATATGTTAAACTTCGACCCCCCATTGTGGCCCCAACCTGCCCCGGGGGTCATGATTTTCACAATTTTGAATCTACACTACCTCAGGATGCTTCCACTTTAGTGTCAGCTTTCCTGGCCGATTAGTTTCTGAGAAGAAGATTTTTAAAGATTAACTCTATATATATCCCTATGTTAAACCTTGATCTCCCATTGTGGCCCCACCCTACCCCCGGGGGTCATGATTTTCACAAATTTGAATCTACATTACCTGATGATGCTTTCACACAAGTTTTAGCTTTCCTGGCTGATTAGTAACTGAGAAGAAGATTTTTAAAGATTTACTCTATATATTCATTTGTTAAACTTCGACCCCCCATTGTGGCCCCACCCTCAGGTGAGCTAAAAAGGTTAAGTTTACAATACAATCAGTTGTTAAAGATGGTTTATGGAAGAACAGACTTTGAAAATTTTCTTAATAAATATTGGCATTTTTTTTTTACTTTTTTAATCTTTAGTTTTTAAGATCTGTGTACAAACATAAAATTGTGAGCAAATCTCTGTATCTTGCTTATAATTCGAAGCTTAACACTCAAATATGGTAAGTAAATAGAAATTGTAAACAATTAAACAGAAGAAACATGCACTAAATGTATAACAAATAAAAAACAAAATTTATTTTTTCGAAATGAATCATATATATACATGTACATACCTACATATTTCCGTCAGCGATATCAAACTCTATTTAAACTGAATAAACTCGAGAAAATGCCGAGCATTTCAACAAAACCTATTGCATTAATCTATCATTACGCAAAAGATAATGCCGAATTACCGATAGAATGAATTGTATTCCAGTAAGCACCTACCCCTACATCAGATTTCGCTTAATTTGCTTAATTTGCGCAGGTAAACAGTTAATTTGATTTACCGAAGTCTCTGTTTGATTTAATACGTAAAAATCACGAAATACAGACGATAGTTACCAGGTTACAAAGCATAAATAATGAAAACAAAACGAAAATCAGAACAAGCGAACAACAACGTCATGTGTGAAAACTGTCAACGCATTGAAATATTTAGCCTCAATTTACTTCACAAAATCGGCACCAATATATTTTGCATGTTTCAAAATTTCCCTTCATACGCGATCTGTTGCACAACAAGCAAATTCATCATAGTCAGATCGACCCTTTTTCGTAAAATGTCATGGCTGCTTTAAACAAAGAACCTCGTTTTAGAAGTATGGAATACGAGTCTAGGTAAAATGGGTATGCAAACCCGGGCCGTGGCAAAATAAAAGCCGGGGCAGATTGACAATCGTTAATTCCAAATACGCATTATTTTGCAGCAATATTTACAGCAAATACAAATATACTAGTCCATCAAATATCCTAAAATTTTAATGAGATTGGCAGATTAATAACTGCCAATCTTTTGTTTTGCCCTGGCCAAGTCTTGCCTACCCATTTTACCGGATGCCGAGCCCGAAGCTTTTAAACTGATTGAAACACACCTTTCCTTTATTATTATTTTCGTTATAAGTCAGATTTGAAACAGAGTTACCCCTTAATTTTTGCAATTTATATTTTCCTTCCCATAAGGATAATATATGCTAAACTACGTTGAATTTGCCTCGGTAGTTCTTGAGAAGAAGATTTTTAAAAATGCACCCCCCTTTTTCTACAATTTCAAGGTTTTCTCCGCTTTGAAAACAGATCGGACTTTTATTTCTGCAATTTATATTTGCCCTCCCATAAAGATGCTTTGTGCCAAATTTGGTTGAAATTGGATAAGCGGTTTTAGAGAAGAAGTTCAAAATGTATAAAGTTTACAGACGGACAGACGGACGGACAGACGGACGACGGACGAAATGTGATCAGAATAGCTCACTTGAGCTAACAATACGGATAATTATTTATTTTACTGCAGTTCAACAATTCTTCTCATTTATAAATTTAAATAATTTCTTACGAACTGTTTGTTGAAACTGATGTTAATAAACCTTTAAATTAATAATGTTAATAAATATTATATTATTAGAAATTTCAATGTAAGACTCGGTTTAAACTCACAAAGAAAATTTCAAAGTGTACATTTTACTTGTTGTTTATAATCACAATGAGTACTTCAGACAAATTTATTTGAAAATATACATCAGAGCTGTAAAATTATGAAACATGATAGGACTTCATTTAATTATTTCAGCATAAAATATTTATCGTGTACGGCCTTTATTTGTATATTTAAAAGTTTTACTTTTAAAGTTGTATTAGAACATTTCTCCTACCCCGTTTTGTTGAAAACAAAAAAAAAGTGATCAAATTTACAATTTATTTTATTGTACACAAGATCTCATACAAAAATAAAAATGCATATTTTTCATTCAATAATTTGTACATTTATAAACGTTTTTGATTGTAAAAAAAAAACAATGAAAACAAAGTATACCGTTTTTAAATTTAAAAAAAGTGGCCTTTTTAATGATAAATATTCAGTTTTATCATTTTTATAATACTAGAGTTTAATTGCTTGTACATAACTTAACGCTTACATGTACATGAAGCATTTAGAATTAACAAATATAGTTTTGAAAACATTTGCTTTCTCTGTGACATAATTTTCGCTTATACTGTAACTTTCTTAACACTGACAATGAATTGTATTTGGACATCAACTTTAATAAAAGTTATAAAATCCATTAATGTATTGCCTAGCATTGCCGCTTGTCTAGTTATCAAGCTAAGAAAAAAGATGAAATATGATAGGTGACATCTGTTTAACTATTATCATTACTCAAATTATAAAATCTTAATCTTATGTTGAAGCAGATATAACATATGTTTAATATGAATTATATGATTCCAATACTCTAAATGCTATAAATTGTGTACAAAAAAACAATATACAATGCATCACAGGGAAGCCTTTTCTGTGGGATTTTTTTTTCACATGGTTTTTTTTTTAAAAGAAATGAATACACAATGTGAACAACTTAATATGGAAGGCAAACTAAAAAAAAAAAAAAAAAGAAAAAAAATGTTAGTAGATGAGATTTAAACATTTTAGTAAAAAAAAAAATACAGACGCGATAAAGTAATGAAAATTCTTTTCATGCGACAGATACTCAGACTATAAAATATGATTACAGATTAAAACTTTTCTGCAACAGATACTTTTTAGGTTAAATATTATTGTTGAATTTATTTTATGTCCATAATAGAAGTGATTTTTTTTTAATAATTGGCCGTGGTTTTCTAATTTTTTTTTTCGTTTTTCTTACATCATTTGTTTCACCTTTCTGAATAAACAATTGCACTTTTCGTGAAGGTTAGTGTAATTATCAGATTTTGGATTTTTAGATCCATAAAGTCAGAAATTAGGCCTTACAACGTTCTTTAACCGTATGTTTTTACGGAAATTTACCTTATGTACAAAAGTTTGGCTTTCATAAAATATTAAATTCAAATTTTAAGCCTTGTATTCGCTTTCTCTCTCATTTTTTGATTGATATATAAGTTTTGATGATTTCTACCAAAATCAATGCTAAAATACATTTAGTATGATCGACCATTTTTTTTTGGTATAGTTCATTCTAAAATGACGAAAGTCAAACAAGACGTCAGTTCAAAAACATTTTATATGTAAAAAAAAAAAGTGTACACTGCTTTTATTCTACTTAAATACAGATAATTAAAGCAAATCATGTTTCGTGAAATTATCTAGTAAGTTTTGAAAATCAAATTCTATTTCTAGCATCAATGAGTAGCTCTATACGTTTAGTGACATTTTATTTTGAATCACCCCTCGCGTGTATAAAAGCTCCTGCATACCACACTGTGCATCGAAAACACAAAATATAAAGTGAGCATTTCACACAAGTGAATATGTTAATGAACTAGGGAGCAAAATTCAATTCTACCATATCAAATTTTGATCGTTCGTTTAAACGGTTGTTAATAACTGTATATTATCGAATTTCATATATTAAAATCATGTTGTTATTTTAGTTACGATGTGTAACTCGCTATAGCTTAGGTAACATAGAAATAAAATGAAATAAATTAAATCACATTCATTATTTCGATTACACAAAGATTATGGATTTTATTTCTGTTGAAATTACTGCGTGTGTTGGTATATTATAACTTATTATACATGTACGATCAGATTTCTTTAAAAATCATACAACAAAAAATGAAATATTATTCTTTAAACCATTTCAACCAAAGATTGTATATACATTTTCTGATACTTTAAAACACGCATAAAATAAAAAGGTGTAGCAAAAAAAGAGGACAAAGTAGACACTACTGGTAAATCTGTGATCACTCTAGGATATAATCTGTTGAATCTATGAACAAAAACATCAAACAAACATGAAAACAATTTTTCTATCATTATCATCATTCATGATCGTACACAAGAAACTGTGGTAAGTTGCAAAAACACATATAAAACAAAATAGCGTTGCCGATGACGTTTTTATCATTTCATGTAGTATTCTTTAACTGTATTACATGTACCTTTAGCCGCACCAAGAGGACATTTCAAACTATTATTTATTTAAAGTTGCTATTATTTAAAAGGCCAATTGACCATATTCCCAGGGTTTTTTTTACAATAAGTTTCGATACATGTCCTTTATTATGTTATTACTTTGATACTGGAATGTTTAATTTGAATATGAATGTAATTTAATACACTGAGGAGATCAATGAATAAGTGATAGGTTGTGTAAGAGTGATTCCCTCTTTAGTGATTTGTTTATCTTTTATAACTTGCTGTCTTTAATTTTAATGAATGACAATTTCTTCGATCTATCCTTGAGTTCGTGTGGCTTTTTGGATAAAGGAGGTTAGGATGGAAATTGAATATTACTAAGCTTGTGTGGAAAGCAGTGAGTCACATCTAGTAGAATTTGAAAAAATTATGTACTTTAAACAACATTAACATCGACAGGTGTCCCATACCAATTTATACATCCTATTTCTATGATCCTACATTTCAAACTGCTTTAATTCAATATTAGCTTATGATCAAATATGATGACGAGGAATTACACATTTTATTCAAAACCTGTGCAAAAAGTGCATACCCTTTGTGGTGTTGAGCTGATGGCTGTACATTTGAGTGTCTTTTAAATGAAATGATTCATTATATAATAAGCGACTTTGTGCAAAGAAACATACCGATTTTGCATTAATAATGAAAATGATGGCGTTCACTCATAATCATAACGCACTCTTATTTTATTTTCAAAGTACAATGACTTGGTTCCAATTTTAACGCACTTTGATTTTTTTTCAACGTGCTTATTTTTTTTTTTCAAAGTGCGCTGCTACAGTCCTACCATTTTTATTCACGAGTATTCAATATCATACCATAAATACCCAAAGAACTTAAAATATTAAATTTTGTTTGTTGCATAATGGCCAAGTGTATTTTGTAAACTTGCTTCAGCATTAAAACTTTAGAGTTGTGTAAACTCTTTGACCTTACTATATGACATTAATGAATGTTGAAACAATTATGAGGAATCCAATTAAAAAGAAGAACGGTTTCAATAATAAGAGAAAAAGAGCAATGTTTGTAAAAAAAAAATGTTAGAATTATTCTTTTTGTTATAGAGGTTTCTGTTTAAATTGAAAGAAGAAAATGAAAAATAAAGTATTTGGAGAGAGTATAATTTTTGGTATTAAACCCTGGTCGCCAATCAACGCTGAAGTTCGTCCTTTAAAATGGACTTCGATGACGACCAAAACTGACTATTTCGATTACATCCTTCTTAAGGTGGCTCTATACACCACTTTTTGATGACGCAGTACGCAAAAAATTCAATCTGGAAGCAGGCAATTCCGGTACTTGCTGATTTAAACTGAGGCGAATTGTATGGGGACCGCTCTTTTGAAAAATTTGTTAAATGAATAGATTTAATTTGATAATTGGAAAATTCATTACTTACAAGTAATGTGGTATGTGATACCTTCACGTTGTGTGGTATTATTTATCGAAATAAACAATAAAATCAACAATAATTTTTTGAATAGTTTCTTTCCCATTTCGGACATGTTACACGATAGCGCAGTGGTTTTGTGGGTACCCTACAAACTTGTAGGTCATGAGTTCAAATCCCTTTGAGAACAAACAATTTTTTAACTTTCCAAAATTTTCTAAAACGTATTTTTTATTTGAATACAGTGAAAGAAAATTCCAAACCGGTGAAAATATTGCAATTATAATATACTTTAATGCACATTAATATCGGCACCTTAAGGGGATGGAAGGGTTGCTTTGAATTTCTCTCAGGTTGGGATACATAAATCCTATTAGCCTTGTCAATTTTCCCCTTTATTTAGTTTTGCATTAAAGCGAATATATTCACTTATACAGGCCTATAATGAAGTACATGTATGTATGTATTTACATGTATCATTCCATCGTGATATTTAGGAAATTTTCTTCAACTCAGAAATGAAAAGTCCCTAAGGTGTTTGGGCCTTGGACCTTAGGAACGATAACCCTTACCAAAATAAAATCTAAAATATTTTTGTGTTTATTTGCAATGATTTTCATTCATTTTTTTTTTCTATCATATTTATTAAAATACATTTTCTTATAAAATTAAGCAACTTTTTCAGATGATTTGTCAACAGAGTAAGAAAATATGAAAGTTTTGGGGAAATACTAAAAAAAATTGCAATAATAACATTTTTGAATGTTAAGAAGTGTTATAATTTGTTTATGTGTCCGAAGGAAATATCCATCATATGACAAAAATAATTTTCTCAATTTGTTAATAGCTGTCTTTTTAAAAAAATATTTTACAAAAACACGAAAAAACATTTTTTACAATTCTTTAAAAATACCTAAAGTATCCCTATCATGATTTTAATATTTGATAAGGATATGCTTTGTGGTCTTCTATTGAAAATTGGAATAAACTGTGGGTGTATAGAGCCACCTTAATGAATATCTATATACATTGAAAATCACGAGATTCTATCTCAAATCATTTTGAAATATTTTCCAAAATTAAATCATAAAGAAAATCAAAGGGCACCGACAAACTGCAGTAGTTTTATGGATATGTAGATGAAGACTTTTTATTAACTTCAAAAATGGGGGAGATGTATACCTTAATGGAAGATCTTAATGAAGAAACTGTTGCAGTAAAAATAGTAAGCAGAAATTAGATATACAAATATGATTTTAATTAATTTTTTAAAAGGCGTAGCCTGTTTCTGTAATACAATTACAATGTTTCTCAAGAGAACGTGCGTATTATAAATTATATATGTGAGGTTGAGGAAAAGCTTAAAATAAAGCTGGTTATGATGTGTAAAACAATACTTTTATATGTTAAATAGTTTTCTGTTTAATTGATTGATGGTCATCATGCTTTATTTTTGAAATGTTTAACACAATGTAATTTAAAAAAAGAAAATCTGCACATGACTTGTACAGAATGGCTCGAGTAAAAAATGACTCTTCCAGTCGATGGGAAATGCATGAACACTTTATGCCGTAAGTAAAAAAGTAAACAAAACATGCTAATACGTATTACATTAACGAAATATATCTTTGCAATACTTTAATGGAATAAAAAAAAAGTTCATATATTTATATCATTTTCAAATTGAATTTTAAAAAAATCTTACCTTATTAGAGTGAAAATCAAGGTGAGTTTTCTGCCACTGATAACTTCAAGTTAGATTCTTCATCTCCATTTTCCATTTTTCGTCCTGGTCTAAAAATAATGATAAAGTAAAATCCATAAAAGAATAATAAATATATGGCATCCTGCAGGCGATTCTGTTATTTCATTATTTACTAAATAGTACGTGATTTGTGCATGTATGATGATAGTGGAACACAACATAACATCAACGTTCTGAAAGAGCATCGTTAGAATGTGCACATGGATTTTAGTTTGGTTTATTTATTGTTCAATTGGATATTCCCTACAAGTGCATTTGCATAATTATTTTCTTCGAAATGCATTTATACTAATTTCTCCCTATTGTGTCATCTGGTCGGATGAATAAAATTTGGTCTTACAAATCTGAGATTATTAAAAGTAATTGCTGGCTCAATATTAATATCAGCTATCTAAAAACTACTTATCAAAGTTAAAAGGTAAAAAACACTGCATATGCCAGTGTCAAGGTGGCATATTTCCTCCCGCGTTAGATGCAGTTATGTTATAAACTATTTATACCAAATAGATTATTGCCAACAGATTATAAAAAGTACATAACACTTTTGTGTATAGTGTTCTCAGCTGGCAGGGAAGATATTTACCTTTAAATATTGATATCCAATTGTATAAAAATAATTCGTAAAGGAAAGTAATTATCTTACATGATATTTTGAAATCCTGAAAGAATGAAAAAAATTTAAAACCCTAGGGGAATTACATTTTTTATATGATAAAAATGTTTCATACAGGAATTTATTTCAGACCGTGGGGGATTGGTTCCAATAGGGAATGAAGATTTATTATCAGATTTCAATATCCCATGTCTTTTCCAAATCCTATCGGAATTTAAATTCCTACGTGAAGTTCTTTTATTTGTTGTGATATTCTCAACATCGTATAGGAAAGTTTCTCTGTGGGGTAATTATTTTCTCGTAGAAAATTCATAGTTTAATGGTAACTATCTTACCTGATGGATTAGGGTTTTTAATAACAAATAGTGGTTATGAAAATTTTAAAGCAATGGTCTATCATAACATATTCGAACGTTTAGAAACATGCTCCTTAGACGGGTGCAAACGTACCACTTCGGCACTGGCATAATTATCAGCCACAGTGTTAAAACTACTCGTGACATGAAAAAAAGAATTGAAAATCAGAAGGATAATTCATACGATTAATGGTCAAATATTCCTTGACATAAGGTTTTGTCCGCTCTATTTTTGTAAATAATCGGCAACTTGATATGCATATTTACTTTCTAGAGAGTTAATAATCGTGCATTTTGTTAAAAGTTACAAGATGTTGCTTCATCTTATAATTACATGTATTTTTGTTACTGTTTAAAAAACGTACCCCATTTTTGTCGTCCTTCTAAATTATATTTAACACTTTTTTAAATTTTTGTTCATTTTCGGTTTTTAAAAACTGTAACACGGAGAATGTTTACTTAGTAAATTTTAAAGACAATGTTAGGGAAATATTAAAAATGTAAGTTACAAATTTCATGCTAAAATGTTTATCATGGAAGAATGAAAAATCTGTAAATATAACATTAACGGGCTGTTGTACACCACAGCAAAGTGAAGGCTAACACTAATAATAGACATTGGAAAAACGTACCTTTAAAAATAGAACATTCTAAACTTAAAGTTATTTTTAAAATTTCTGCTTACTCTGCTTTCGTCTCTGTTTTCGTGCTCTCTGTATTGGTGATCTTATGATCATGAAAATGATGATGACAAACTCAACACTAGCAACAATTATAACAATTACATGGACTTTAAAATCGCATCTGCATCTGTAAAACATAAATCCGTGCTATATTTTCATCAATATACAACTGTTGTTTTACAATAAAATATAAAACATTGAATAATATAAAAAAAACGTGTCAAACTGTTAACAACAAAATTATTTTAAATACAATTTTAAAAAAAATTGCATTTTGTTAAAGAATAGAGATAGTTAGAAAATTCAATGTATTTAAGATCTTAATCATTTTATTTTAGGCATCTGAACAAAATTGGTTTAAAATATACATACAAATATTGTAATTATCTATTATTCCGTTCCTGCAAATTATATATGGAAAAAACTTTTAGCACCATCAAATATAATCCAGTTTTTGATAGCACACTTATAGTACTAAAGAGTGATAAAGCTGTGAGTAGGGTGTAAAGAGTTTACGAAGTATTTTTTTTTTAAAAAATCACGATCTCCAGGGATCAAATTCTACTTCATGACCGTCAGATACAAATCTGGTGTTAAAAACAGAATTTTTATTTTACTAACGTGTCACCAGAGGATGGTTTGCACCAAAAATATAAATAAAATAAAAGATAATTATAAAAATGAAAAAATTTTGAATCTATAAAAAGACAAATACCGATAACCTAGTCATGTAAATTTTACATTCATTGTAAGAAAAATGAATTTGCTGTTATTCTAGCCGTATGCTTTTTTATGGATAATTCCTGCGTTATTGCGTTGTTTTGGTTAATTGTTTGGCAGAATATTTAAAAATCTAAAAAAAAATATATATCAAATTGCAAAAATGTTACGGTAGTTCGCTGCACTTTATAGAACAACAGAAAGTACATGTAGTATGATAAGAAGGCAGCTTGGTATTGAGTGTTATTATGTTGAGGAAAGAAGGCCAAATTTCACTTAAAGAGAGGTCCTCAAAATATATAGATTGATCAGTAGCGGATAAATAAAAGATTAAGCTCACGGTTCATTCCGACTTTCCTTGAACGCAAAAGATACAAATTTGATTTTAAAAATACAGAAGTCGCAGAGACACGCGCCAATTATTAACATCTTCTAATAATTAAAATTCTCATATATAATTTGAGAAAATTTTTCAACATTTAGTACGGTTACTATATTTTCATTTGAAAGTATTTCCCTTCTGCAATCATATATATCATAAGATGGATAAATATTTTAAATGTAAAGTGTATTAAGAATAAAATAATGTATTTTTTTTATTCAAAGGTTAAATTATTTCAACACACAAGGACATTTATCTAAAAGAATTATGTATTTAGTATTTCCTTGAATGCGAAATACAGCATAAAATTCTAACTTATTTTACAGTCTTACATGTAGCTTAAGTCAGCTTTTTAGTTTTAAGTCTTTTGCAATGTAGTAGTCACATTTCTTTGAAATTGCAGTCAAATAACTAATATCATTTACTTTATATTTAATAGATTAATGAGTTATTAATATCAAAAGATGCGTAATGCCACACAAACAGATAATAGCTAATTACCCCGATGATTCATTACAATCGCTGTTCTTTCTTTCATTGGTGTTGTTCGAATTGTTCATTGCTTTGGAGAAGTCTTGAGGCTCGGTAGAACACGATCCTTTCTTTTGTAATTTCACCATGTCATAACAATCATTACCTTTGACCAGTCAATGAACAATGAATAGGTTACGAAAATTAAATATGTTAAATATCACACCATTTTGTCTTTGCTCGAAATTTTGTTATAAACAGCATCACAAACTCTTTGGTTACAGAAATAAACACAAAAAATGACTGTTGTTAAAGATGCATGTACTAAATCAAAACGGAATTGTTAAAACTTACATAAATAGGCTTCTGAAGACAGATAGGTTGGGGGACATTTTGGTAAAAATGTTCTGCACTTCAAAATCTGATGTTCCTGTATGGTTTTTCCAAATGTGTTATATTCTGTACAACGACCTCCTGAAAGATAATGCGCATTAGTAATTCTTGTACAAATATATTAGTATGCTTTTAATTTCACTCCCAAAACAATTCTGTTAACAAAAACACTATAAATTACATACATATCAGCGTTAACATATTTATCATCGGTCATAATACAAATGCTTTGTTAGAAATTGGATAAGAACGGACGAGAACCGGTCACCCTTAAGGCAAAGTTTCCTAATCATTTGAGGGAGGGGGTAATTGAGATATGTTTTAAGTGTATTAAAAAATCACTGCAACTACAGAGAATATGAATAACTAGTTCTATAAAAAAAATATTACAAAATATTCAAATCTGTAGAAAAATACTAAAATATGAAATTGTGGAAAAATTAAAGGGAGGAAATATGATTTTTCTAAAATCTTAATCAGCCTCACGTTGATTTGAACTTAGGATCTGCGGTTCACAAACTTGATACTTAAACCACTGATCTATGGTGATATTCAATCAAATCAATTCAACATAAATAATCTCACAAAACATTTAATTCTCCATTTTGTGACGTTGGGTCATAAAATATTAATGTATAACCTTGACGTTAAGAGTGAGCTACATTACATTTGGAAGTTTACATGTATTCTTCATTTCATTGCAATTGGTGATTCAAAATATTTGAAATACTGTATATAATTCATGCATGAGCTTCAGTTTAAATGTCGAAAATGTGTGTTTTAAAATTGAAATTTTCTACTGAAATAACAAAAAAGAATGGTTTCTGACCTTTTAATCGTATTTCTGTGAGGAAAAGTTACTTAAAAGCCCTGATTGCAGAAACATTTATATCATTGTCGCCCTGTTCATAACGGGTTCTCATACATTTTTATATATTTTATTAATAAAGTTTTATGAATGACTTTTTAATCTTATCATTAGAATTTAAAGTCAAACGCAGAAGTATTGTTAGACTAAAGCTATTTTTTGGTAGCAAATTAAAATAAAATAAAAATACAGGTCATATTTCTTTACACTTAAAGTAAAACCCAAATAAACTTGCATGGATCGTAAACAAGTTCCGTACTTTGAATGCTATTTGAACGACCAAATAAAATTATAACAACAACATTTGAAAGATTTGCTTTTCATATTAAATACCTGAACTTATTCAATAATGGTATTCTCAGTGTAACCTTATTTTTATCTTATATCAATGTTTACAGCAAAGGCACTATATACTCTCACAACTGCTAATTGTAAAAACCAGGTGGTAAAAATGTCAGTTTGAATGAATCAGTACAGTTAAATGTCATATGTGTATAGCCTCACAATGAAAAATTTGTGTTTCTCAATTTTGAGCGTATACAGTTTTCATCGATTATTATTTCCAATAAATTATTTTAATAACAGTACATAAATAATGAGTAATGTAGTTAGATGTCTACAAATGTACTATGAATTTAAACAACCTACCGTTAATACGGTGTTCTTTTGCACAAACTTCAATCAGTTTGTTCTCGTGCTCATTCATAGCACAGTGATACTTAAACCTCTCTGGCTCTGTGCAATTTTGAAGTTTTGCCCATATTTCGCATTTTTTCTCCGCTTTCCTTTTGATTAATTCGTCTTGTGTCTCAGGACAAGTGTCAACTACCGTTTCAGTAAAAACAGAAAACTGACAGGGTTCGCATCCTAAAGCCTAAATAATTTTGAACTCCCACATCAACAACAACATTATCTACACATATTTAATAAAAACATTCTATTAAAAAGGGATTTTTTGTGCAAGATATTTTATGCAAAAAGTCTTACCGTGGGTATTACATGTAGTCCCCCATACAGTATAATTAATAAGAAAAGTTGACGAATACAATCTTTAAGCATCATCTGTTTTCAAACAATGCCAATAAAGCACATTGCCTACAAAACCAATAAAAATGTACATCATGAGATACATTTTGTAAATCTTTAACATAATTTTATGAAATACAGAGCAGACAATGAGTAATTTTAAAATGATCAACCTTTTAGCTAGCTGGAGCTAAAAATTCTTTATAGTAAGCATTTCGAATTCTTTTTAAAACATGTACAATGTTGGTTCATGTCGGTATGATCACTTGTACTTTTTTTTTCATCAAAACCACTGCCCAAATAAAATCAGTTCCAACAATAGCTGAGTTAAGCTGTGACATTTACCCAACAGAATTTTTTATTATGTCTATGACTCAAAATTGAAAAAAAATGAGTATGTGGACTTAATTGTTAAAAAATTGGCATTGTTGAAAAACGCTGTATATAGGTTCATAACATGGTGTCTATTTAAAACATTCAAATCGAAAGTAAGGTACAAATAATTGATTTGAAATATTCTTTTATCTATACAACGCACTGTTTTAATGAGTTTATCATGTATATTATTCTTTTGATAATGATAAATATAGTTATTCTTACTTACAATTGAAAATTGAGATTTAAAACCCACTGTGCATCCAATGTCGTTTATTTATGGACTATGGAACGCTGTTGCGGTATCTATCTATTGTGAATAATATGTATATTATGGAAAAAAACTAAGTCATGTTCATTATACATGTATATGATTCTTTATCATTAATCTCTGATTTTTGCAACCCTGCAAACAAAGTTTTGGAAGGAATATAGGAATCACAATGTACGTCTGTCCGTTTGTCCGTCTGTTCTGTCTGTGCAATCGTGCCCAGTCCGGACATCTTATGGAAAAACATTGAAGTTCTTACTTTTCACAAAGATTGCTCATAACCTGAGGATGTGTCATGATTCTGGCCGAAGGTCATTTGGGCAAGTTGAAGGTCACTGTTAAAAAAAACACATAATCCCTGGTTCAGGCACGTAGCGTCGTTTTTTAAAGTGGTTTTTGAACTTGTATGTGGACTGGGGCGCGGATATTTCTACGATATGTATGACTTGGATGCGTATGACTATTTTGATACGTTTACACGTGCAAGGCATTGTTTATTTGCAGATGATCGAGTGTGGTGGTTCTGTGTTCGTTGTCCTTTGTCTCTGTTTGAGATGATGCCTCAGTGAAAAGAAGAGTTTCTGTGTTGGTCCCCCCACTCCTTTTCCGAATAGGAAGTGGTACAAAAGGGAACGCAAATCTAAGCATGTTTATTCGTCCTTTCTTGGTCCTCGGACGACACAAGAGCGATGATATCTTAGTTCGCAGTTTAAAAATGTCGACTTCTTTTCTTGAGAGTTTCTTTTCAATGGTCTTATCTTTTGGCCTGGCGTCTTTAAGCTTTTCTTTCAGAGTCGGAACTTGTGTTTGTTATCAAGTCATGTTTTCTTAGTTCTTTTTCCAGGACGCTTAGAGGTTTTGTTCAAATATTACATGATTTTTCTGCTGCTTATTATCTATTCATTTAGTGCTAAAATCTTCCTTGCAACAGTAGTTTCCTTTTTCTGCTCTTGAAATGTTGGTCTTGAGATCTAGACCTTCAAGAAAAAAAAATAGTTCTGCGTCAGAAACTTTACAAAATAGGAATTCGATGGTGATCTCATGTCGAGCCATGAACATGGCCAATTGCTTTTGGCCACGCTTTTCTTCCTATGATTGTTGATTGTTGATATGTTGATTTCCTTTTGACAACCATTACGTTCACTGTTCTGACACAAGAACTCCTGCACTGCGTTGAAAGATGGCCGATTTTCTGGCAGGTGAAACAGTGCATACTCATAGCTTTACACTTGGTCTTGCATCCTTTGTAGAATAACTCTCAAAGGTAGCAGGCTATGCCGGATAATGTGCGCGACATTGGAGGAATTTACTGCTTACACAATGATAGACACGAGGTACTGGGATCTAGGTATTACATAGGAAATGCAATACTCCGGGCCAATTCTTAAAAATTCTCAACCAATTCTCACAACCTGACTTTAGCGTAATATTAAAGGAACACAAAAATAATGTTGAAACCTTTTATTTCCTTGAATGTCCAAATTAAAAACAGAAGCAATGAAAATATTCTCGCTTTCTTACAATATATACTCGTACTGTTCACACTAGTTTTGTTACTCAAAACTGTCAAGAGTTAAGCGACGTCCGGGAATCACCACGGCGGAACTCAAACTAACTTTACACAATTCAGTCAATTAACACAATCACACTTAAAGTAACTGTTTTCAATTTGTCTTTGATGGTTTGTATGTACATGTATAAGTGTTTTCCCTTTACTTTGGAGATAATATTTACTTCTTTGGACGATCCTTAATAGGTTGTATCCGAGAAGCTTGAAAAAGAGGTTAAGAGTGGGTGATGAAAATACGTAATATTTATCAAAAGAGCGTAAACAAATAAGTTACGCCCATAGCCCAACTCTCGACTGTCTTAAGTCCGATGCCACCTGAACGAATTGTGGATAGTTTGTTCTGTTCTTTAGAAAGGCAAAATTAACCAAAGACGTGTATGACGTCCTATCGGTCATTGTTTCGAATTCAACAAGACGCATGATATCAAAACCTGAGAGAAAGTCAGTATATTCCTGGTATTGTAGTCTCTAATTTAGTTCGCATGTGTTTTACGAGAGGAATTTGATATCTTCATCTGCTCACCTGCATTCTCCTATTTGGTGGGGGTGGATCCGTTTTGGAACCACTTAGCCGCAGGTCGTCCTCCATCACCGCACTGGTTGTAGTCCCACACTGCGGTCGGAGTTTGAATCTCCTTGGGCCCCGGGGGTTTCGTCGGCGTGTTCTTCAGTGTTAAACAATTTATTGTCAATTTTTAAATTATCAACCAATAACCTAACGTAAATGTATTGATTTTTTAAAACTGTAACGAAGAAAAACTCACTTCCCAGTTTTCTTTTAATGAAGGCGATAAATGTTATAATAAGTTATTTTTAGTATCCTTTTTTTATTCCTTAAGCTAGAAATATTAATATGTTTTCCTGTGTATTTCTACAAATTCAGAATTAGTTAGGAATAGTTTATCAATGACCCACTGCTTCGGCGCGAGGGGAGATTTCATAATAACATGAAAACAAAAATTTCATAAACTTCAGCAAGCATTCCGTATTTGTTTTTAAAAACCACGGATCATCGCTGAACATAAGATCCGCTGCTTTAACGGCATTATTGTCCGCTTTATTTATAGTTTATTTCTCTATACTCCATCAGTTAAATGTATTTGATATACAATACAGAATGTTTACAACGTTGACATTGGCGTTCACCCACTTAAGCTATATCGAGTGCACCATTTAGAGATGCATGTTTTGAGTTTAAAGGAGGAATGATGTTTCCGTGAAGACGTGACCTACAATGTCATACTAATATTATTATGGTGGTTTATACAGCATGCTGTTGAAATGTTAATTGTACTACACGTATATTGAAGTGAAATACGCCGCTAGATATTTTTACAAAGTACTTGTTTTGGATTTAATTATGGCACCAAATGTGATTCTAGAAGGAATTGAATTTAAGGTTCCTTGTCGTGAAACAATATGATGAATATTTGTGCTGTACAGCCACGCATTAAAAGTACATGCAGAAATACTTTAGATGCATTTCAAATGCGGATGTGATCCTTCTGTTGTTATTCTTTAGAACTTTTGAAATCATAAGTCAGTTGGAGTTTTATGATATTTATTAAGCACTGTAATCGTATAGTGGTATAAAAGCAATATATAATCAATCTGCTATCAATCCAAAATCCATCTACTAATTATTAATCAAATCATAAGTATATAAATCAGTAAAATAAAATAATCAATTGTTAGAACATCCTTTCGGGTCACAGTTCATAAGTGACTTATAACGAAGTCCATTGTTAAAGGTGAATTACAATTAAGAGTCTTGCATCCGTTGACCGCTTTCCAAAGTCCAATCATCATCGAGAGTTTTATTCTTCCTGGTCATTCCGCTAACACCACGAGTTCTAACTACGCAGTTGTCCCTCTCGGTCAATGACCTTTAACATTGTTCACTATACACTTATTTCGTATCGAGTGCACAACAAGCTAATGACTAATTAACGTAAAGTAGAATACAATCATAAAATTATATTTCATATATATACGGCTATCTGGTTACATACGTCCCCCTAACAAAAGAAATATCCCCGAGGGAGATTTCTTTCGCCAGGTGCCCGGTGTGAGAAATTATCCTTCAAACTCTTCTATGTCAGATGAACTTCCTGGTGACACACCGGTCAGAACATCTATGTTAAGAGGTTGAATGAAGTGACCAATTTCCTATACCGGCTTAAGACACAATAATAGTCTGTCAACAAACATGTATACTTCACTCATGACAATATATAATTGTTTAGCAATTCATGCAAAAGTCAGTAATAATCATATATACTTTTGACAACAATATTAATCAATACAAAATAATCAAAATCAAATATAATCGCAATTAAATGCAATCAGAATTGTCCAATGTCCAACGTTCCACACAGGTAACATATAAAGTCCATTATAAAATGTTAATTCAAGCATAAGCGCCGCTAGAATTATAATAAAATACATAAGCATATATAAAGGTTACACAGTCCAGCGTACATAAAAGTTACACTAAAGTTATCGGTTTCACACAATTGCATCCTTTTCGAATAATCGGAACGATAATCAAGAAAACGTTGTGTAATTCGGATTCGAAGAATTCCATTCGCAGTTCTCAGCTCACCACATTTGATTTCAAATATAACATTACATAATTATTTCAAAAACATTTTACATTTTTCACAAATTTGAACATATTGAATACACAATTTTCATAAGCACACCAACGGCACTTCCTGCGCGGATGGCGAGTTTGCTCCTCGCGGAACATCGACTGCGTTCCTCTATTTCTTAGACATCAATGCCCTTTCTGCAAGGTATTCGCGTGCCAAGTCCGGGTCCGGTCCATAGCGTTCAGGCCTCGGATAATCGGAGTTCCTATTCTCTCCGGTCAACTGGTATGCTAATTCTTCAGTGAGTGGTCCAATAGCGTGAGCGTCTGTAATTGATCGTCGTGGTTTTCCATAACGGCGAGGTCTCTTTGGGGTTGTAGTGTCCTTTACTATGGGGTTCATTTCAATAGTCTCTTGGGAATTTCGTTGATCAGGATTAACACCAGACAAAACATTTCTGCCAGAACTTTCCTCATCCCTGTCACCACCCCTTTTTCGACCACCCGACCAGCAACCACGGCACTTATATCCTAACTTTTTGATAGTTTTACGTTTCAGGATACAAATTCCGAATACAATTATTATTGCCAAAATCAAAAATACATAAAACCAAAGACTTCCCACCCAAGGTAATGATTCCATAGGTTGTAGTTCATTGCTTACTGGCAATTCCGCCATTAGTGTGTCCATAGGGAAAACTTTAATATCCTTTAATTTATCGGGGATCTTAATGTGTCCCATCCCCGGAAATTTGATGTTAAGGGGGTCCCAAAGTGTGTATGTGTTTATGCCATCAATAAAATTTTGAAAGGAGTCCGACATATTAAATTGACTTTCTCGATTATAGTAAGGAGGAAGTAATAATGAACCAAGAAGACCAGAACATCCTCGTCCAAACTCAAGATGTTTATCCTAACATTTATTATTTTACCAGTAATTTTAAATTTCTTACAACGACACGGTTTTACGGTTTCTTTACATAATCGCGGGTTCCGATATTTCAAACGTATTACGTCCGCGGTATTTCATTATCAGTCAAAATGTCAAAGGGGTGACACACTATCGTACCTATTCCAAAAGCGAGCAATATATACAAAGCAAGTTTACTCATTATTATTTACATTTACAACACGTTATACAATTGCTTTAAACGCTTCAGCCATGATAGCAAAACAATTTTCTACGTGCTGTTGTTTACTAACAGCTATATTCTTACGAGGTTTGGGGACTGGTTTACGCGGTTTGGGAAGTGGTTTACGGGTGAAGCCTAGACCTACTTTAGAATTTATTTCACCAATTTCCATATCCTCGTCTAAGGGTAAAGCTGGGGTATTTAAAGGTATCTCATAATTTTGATCATGATATTCACTTTGTTCTGACTCAGGGTTCTCATCCGATTCCGACTCAACAGTCTGTTCATGCTCGTCCTTACTCGGTCGACAATCCATGATCTGTTTAGCTCTTATGCGTCTCTGAAGTTCAGCTAAGGGTATATCTTCTTCGTCTGAAGAATTTTCTCTCTCTTGTTGTTTAAACCGAATAGCTCTTTCTAATGGCTCTGGCTGCAACTCGCCATCATCTTCCGAAGATGATTCCTCCTCAGGTGGTACCACATAATTGGTTTTTCTCAGAGTTCTTCCACCTTCTTCAATATCTTGTGAGAGGGGCCAGTGCGAAATATCTGCCAATCTCAATTGCCGTGCATGGCACTTGGTGATAGATCCAGTTAATTGATCCTTCACCACAAAACTGACTGGTCCTTTCTGTTCAATAATTCGGTAATAGGGGAGCCACTTTTTATCTAGTTTGTTTTGTCTCCTGTTGTTCTTGAGATAGACTGGGTCTCCTACCTGGAAATCTTCATCTTTGCTCTTCTTATCAGCCTGGGCTTTCTGTTTCTTCTTGGCTTCTTTCATATTTCGATGTACTAGCATAAACGCCTTGTGCTGTTCTTGAAGGGCGATTTTATGTTGATCTTCTCCTGCATATCTTCGACGAGGTTTCAGTAAAGTATCAAGAGGTAATACAACGTCTCTATTGTACATCAGGTAGTATGGGGAAAACTTTGAAGATTCATTCGGGTGAAATCGAATAGCTGCCAATGTTTGGTTAAGATGAATATCCCATGTTTGAGCATTGTCTGTTATCTTCTTAGCCATTACGTCATGAAGAGTGCGGTGGAATCTCTCTACCTTGCCATTGCCTTGAGGACTGTAGTAAGAGGTTGTGATGTGGTTAATGTTTAGTTCTTTCAAGGTTTCTTGTACCTTTTGATTTACATTCTCTGTTCCATTGTCTGTGAGAATTTGAAGAGGACAGCCATATCTGGGGTATATTTCTTCTAATATAAGGTGCACTATATTGTCAGCTGACTTGTCAGGAACGGGGAAGGCTTCCGGCCATCCAGAGTAAATGTCAATGAAAGAAACTATATACTTGTTTCCTGTCAGTGAAGTTGGATATGGCCCTGACAAATCAAGTCCTACCTTAGCCATTGGAAAAGGTGGTATGTCTGTCTCTTGAAGTGAAGGTTGAGTTCTCTTATTGCTCCTCGTTTGGCATATTACGCATCCTTCTATATAAGAGTATAACCTCTTGTATAAGTTTGGCATATAATATTTTTGTCTGATTACATCATACGTTTTGTCCACTCCCATGTGTCCAAGTCCATCATGGTATTGTTGTACTACCAAAAGTTCTAACTCACGTGGTATATACAGGCGCAGTCTCGGACCTTCAGAATCTCCATCCGAAAGATAGTACATTAGGCCATCTATTTCAAGAAACTTCTTTTCTTCGGTCGCCGTTGCTTTTCCTTTACTCAACCTATTTCTCAGCTTTTTGATCTGCTCATCATTTTGTTGGCTCTCCTTTATGTTTATTTCTTCCGGTAAGTCGATGAAAGGCTTGAGCAATTCGTCCTGCTGTTTAACTTCGCACCTGGCTAATCTTTTGGGTGAGAAAGCATTTGAGTTTAGTACGTTTACTTCAAAGAAATTGTCTTTAACATCCGGTTCATCACATTCAGATTTTTCTTCCGCTTCATCATCAGAGATAGTGGACGGTAACCTGGATAAAAGATCTGCACAGCAATTGAACCTTCCTTCTATGTACTCTACCTTGCAGTTATATCCAGCGATACTCAAAGCCCATAATTGAATCTTTTTATTTTGCATAGGGGATTCTAAAATATATTTGAGCGGTTTGTGATCTGTCCGTATAGTAAACTCAGCACTGTGAAGGTAATGGTCCAGCTTCTGGAGGGCATAGTGGATTGCAAATGCCTCCTTTTCTATGGTTGACCATTTCACCTGGGTTTTACTCAGCTTGTGGGATAGATAGTATATCGGCTTATCTTCTCCTTCGTCAGTCTTTTGGGTGAGGCAAGCTCCTATACAATTGTCGCTGGCATCGGTATACAAGATGTATGGCTTATTAGTATCTGGATAAGCTAATAAAGGCACTACTGTTAAACTCTCTTTAAGGAAGTCAAACGCTTCTTGACAGCATGATGTCCACTTGAATCTGGCATACTTCCTGGTTAAGTCGATCAATGGTTCCGCAATCTTTGAGAAGTTTGGTATAAATCTTCTATAATAACTGCACATACCTATAAAACCACGGACTTCCCTAACTGTAGTGGGGGCTGGTAATTTCTTAATGGCTTCCACTTTCTTCGGATCCGGTTTGACGCCATGTTCATTGATAATAAAACCAAGATATTCAGTCTGCTCTTTGAAGAAGCTACACTTCTTTAACTTCAGTTTTAGTCCATGCGTCCTTAGACGATCAAACACTTCCTGGATATGATGGAGGTGATCTTCCGGTGTTTCTGAGAATATGAGTATATCGTCCAGGTATGCGATAGCAAACTCCTCTTGTCCTTGTAGAACGATGTTCATGAGTTCTTGGAAGACTGCTGGGGCATTACTTAATCCAAATGGCATCCTATTAAATTGAAACAATCCCTTGTGGCATGCAAAAGCTGTTTTTTCTTTACTTGATTCTTCTAATTTTACCTGCCAATATCCACTCTTTAAATCTAGTGCAGTGAAGTACCTGGCCTTACCGAGCAAACAAAGAATGTCATCAATCAATGGTAATGGGAATGATACTGGTCTCACTATCTTGTTTAAACTTCGAAAGTCTACGCACATCCGGTCTGATCCGTCCTTCTTCTTTACTACTACCAGAGGAAATGACCAAGGCGACTGTGATCTTTCAATAATCCTTGCGCTCATCATCTCCTTTATGGCCTTGTCGATTATCTGTCTTTTATTGAGGGGAACTCGATATGGTCTGTTCTTTATCGGGTGATGGTCTCCAGTTTCTATCTTCATTTTGACGGTGTCGGTCACTCCAAGGTCGCTGTCCCTTTTAGCAAATAAGTCATTGTTTTTCCTCACAAGTCTTTGGATGGAGTGTTCGAATCTTTCAGGCACATCAATCTTTTCTTCATTGTCCTGTTGGGTTTGGATTTCCGAGATTTCTTTTGGTCTTAATGCGGTAACACGTCCTACAATGTAGCCTTTAGGGATTTTGTAACTTTTGTTGGTTTGATTAACGAAGATCATGGGAATTTTTCTGTCTCTTCGGATAACACAAACTGAGTCTTTTAAATATAGTCCTGGGTCCTCCATGATACAATTATTGTCTATACTGTTCACTTCCACTAAGTCTTTTTCTTCAAGGGGGAAATTTTTGTTCACTTTTCCATAAAATACAGTCACAGTATTTGGTTTCACTATAAGTTTCTTAGGTGTTCTTACGATCGTTGAAATGTGTAGATCCTCCTTTAATTCGGCATAAGCCCTGCCATCAATGCGCATGAGTCCAAGATCAAAGTATAAACGGACATTGTTTTTCTTGAGCCAATCACGACCGAGAATCAGGTTTCGGTTGAGTCCCTTTGTCACAAAAAGTTTATGGTCTAAAGTTAACCCTGCAATCTTAAATGAAATATTTACATACCCTAACGCAGTTAAAGAATTACCATTTGCAGCTTGAAGACAAGGAATATCATTTTTACACAATCTGGGGCGGGGGAACAAATTATCATACATTTTTTTACTAATCAAAGATACGGCCGCGCCAGTATCTACTAACGCTCTGAATTTATTTTTACCAATTTTTAATAAACAGCTACTGGGGTTGTTTGTAAAGTTAATTTCAAATGTAGGTTTTTTATGGACGTTCCTCCTTCGGGCTTCAACGAAGGAAGAACATCTTAGTTTTCCTGATTTTGTTTATCAAAAGTGGCGCGACGGGTCCAGATTTTGGGTGATCTCCTATCATTTTGGTCTTTAAAATCACGTGATCGATCTTGACGATCAGCTGACCTACCTCTGTTTTGCTGCGTTCTGCAAAACCTGCGTTTGCTCCAGCAATCTGCACGCAAATGTCCTATTCTACCACAATTCCAACACTCAATCGGTGGGCGGGGGCTTTGCTCAACATAATGCACAGACTGAGTATTATGAAGTCGTTTATTTAATTGAGGGCGGGGCCTAACCTGGGGTTTATTTAGTGGACAGAATCTGGCCCTATGACCAATTTTCATGCACTTAAAACAACCTTTGTTCCTCGTGTGGTCAACTTCCATGGGTTCTTCCTGTCTATTGTCTGTCGAGGACAAGTTAACCAATCTTTCACTTAATAAAGGCGTTGTACTGTCAAACCGTGAAACAGTCTGTCTATTGTCATTCGGCGTAGTACTTGTTATACTTGACCCCCTTATAGCTAGTCTTTGTCTTAAATTTTGTTCGCGCATTGCTAACTGAATTGCTGACTCCAAGTCTTTGGGGTTTTCTCTAAGGATTTTCATCCTGAGATAGTCAAAGGTCAGACCGTCACAGAATATGTCTACAAGTTGTTGTTGGACTAAGGGATCTTTTAATTTGTCTTTACTATACGCGTCTTCCGCGATTTGCAACAACCGTTCCGCGAATAACTGTACACTTTCGTTTGAATTTTGCCGCGTCCTGCGCATTACTGCTAACGCGTGTTGTGAGTCGGTTATCTCCGCGAATCTGTTTCTTAAGGATTCTTTTAAATCGTTCCACGACGGCATTTCTTCCGACGCGTCTGTTTCGTCCAAATATCTTTTGATAAAGTCCCCTACCGAACCTTTACTCGTAATATACGCGAGCATGGGGATTTCATGACCCTGTTTCCCAGACAATAAAGCATATTTTTCAATTTCCTTTATCCACTGCTTGTATTTACTAGCATCTCCTTCGAAAGGAGTTATCACAGAAGATAGGGGCACTGTAAGCGCGGATGTTATAGCTTTAACCTGACCAATGAAAAAATCTTTATCATCATCCTGATTTGGGACTCGGTGTCGAGGTTCATTAGTTTCATACAACCTTGCATCATAATATGTGTCAGTTTGTTTTTGAAAAGTGTTTTGTTTTACCTGTTCTTGTTCTGAGAATTTTTGACCTGTTTCATGCCCTTCCTTTTCTTCACTTTGACCCAACCCCGCAAATTGTTTTTCCAATTGTTCCATTTGATTTTTAAATTCTTTTCTATCATAACCATTTCCAGTTGCCATATAGGTTGCTGATCAGAGTTATTTACTTTGAGATAGTGAACAGAGATATTGAGAAAAAGTTCTTACCTTAACAGTTCAGTTTTTCTTTAGCACTTCGTTTTATCCTGGTCACTGGCACCATAAAAGTCTATGTGATCCTTCTGTTGTTATTCTTTAGACTTTTGAAATCATAAGTCAGTTGGAGTTTTATGATATTTATTAAGCACTGTAATCGTATAGTGGTATAAAAGCAATATATAATCAATCTGCTATCAATCCAAAATCCATCTACTAATTATTAATCAAATCATAAGTATATAAATCAGTAAAATAAAATAATCAATTGTTAGAACATCCTTTCGGGTCACAGTTCATAAGTGACTTATAACGAAGTCCATTGTTAAAGGTGAATTACAATTAAGAGTCTTGCATCCGTTGACCGCTTTCCAAAGTCCAATCATCATCGAGAGTTTTATTCTTCCTGGTCATTCCGCTAACACCACGAGTTCTAACTACGCAGTTGTCCCTCTCGGTCAATGACCTTTAACATTGTTCACTATACACTTATTTCGTATCGAGTGCACAACAAGCTAATGACTAATTAACGTAAAGTAGAATACAATCATAAAATTATATTTCATATATATACGGCTATCTGGTTACACGGATAACAAATTTAAAATTTGTGAAACGTCGAGGTGCAAAAAATTCTGACGTTTTGATGACATTGGAAAAAGTTGTTTAAATTTGACCATCATCCAAAGAAGTCCAGCGTTAAGGTCTTATACTGGAGTATTAAGTTCCACCCCTTTTTCCTTGTTGACCGCTCAAACAAAAATCAATCTTCATACCAGAGTGATTTGCTTGTGTCAAAATGTTGGTAAATGACACGGTTCCAATAGAAGATGCACATATTTTCGGGTTTTTTTTTCCTATATCTTAATTACATTAATGAGAAAGATACAGTGTATAAAAAACTGTCGATTCAATATTTTGAGATGTGCAAAGATGAGTTTATTGGTATATGACCATTGTTACAAAGGAATAGATATCTTGAATATTTGAGTTATCTTTCTCACTGTAAAACTAGACTCTTTCATTGACCGTTAAAACACCAGCAATCATTTGATCATCCGTTTCATTAACGTTTTTGATTTCTTCATAATGGACATTCGTTACCGGTTCCAGGTACATCGGATCAGTAGCATTTTCTACCGGAGGTTGTTGGTGGCTTTCCCGAAATAAAGATTCATACTCGGCAACTTGACTTGAAAAGGTTTCCTCCTTTTTACTGTGAGACACGTCAGTCCTCTTCACACAATGTTTATAGAAATATATTACCACAAAAAATCCAAATAGAACGACAAACGCAACTATTATATAAAATATAGAATTCGAAAACCCTTGGATGAAAATAGCATCCCCAGAAGATGTTTCTGTTGTCTTTGACGTTGTTAAAATCTGGGATGTTGAAGTAAACGTTTCATTGAGGGAAATGTCTAAAAAGTAATCATCAATGATAAGGATAAAATGTTATACATATTTTTGCAGTAATATTTATATTTGCATGCAAGTAAATTTGAAAAATGCAAGCGTTTTGTGATACATGAATGAAACAGTTTGGAGTTCTTATTTAACTGAGCCAAAATAGCTTTCCACAATGATGACACAGAATGCTATAAATATACCGTGAAATATTTTACATCCAAATCTAAAGTCACATTCGCTAGGTTTGCAGTCGCATAAGTCCTGACACCTTTTCCCAAAAGTCGGATATGTGCATACTCTGGAACAGTTAATGTCTTGGTACCCTAACGGGCATTCTACGTAAAGAATATCGACATGATAGTCAAAAATACACTGTAAATAGAGAAATATACAGTACGTGTGAAGTTCTAAATAGATTATTATTAACTATTGTAATTACTTTCACAACTTGATGTTTCATCATTCCAATATGTCCCTGCACAGCATACGGGTCCAACATAGCTTTTAAGTAAATAAGTATCCTTTATATTTGTAAAAAGTTAAGATAAATGTTTATAAATAGTAAATAATAAAACAAAACAGTAGTATTTTGTAGTCATACCATACCTTCCACATAATGATAAAACTGGTGTCCAGATTAGAGGGAAAACTATCAACACGAAACTCATTTTGTACAGCTAAAAGTTGAATTGATTCAGATCACTTGTTATAATTGCGTATCATATCTGGCTTATACGACGATCTTCCGTTAATAACTGAAAATAAGATCTGTAATGATAGCCAAATTTTAAATCAATTAAAAATAAGGATGTTCATAATCCAGCTAGATATAATTCAAATCCGTTTTTAAGAGTTAAACAACTTTTCAGCTCAATACATCTGAATTTAGGGACTTTAATCGTTGAATATTATATCCCCAGTAGATGTTATTTAGTTGACGATTGACCAGCCATTTATTAAACAATACTCGAGCCTTCACTTTGTTTTTTCTCTGTTTCACATTTATATAATTTCAATAAACATTAAATCAACTCTTCCATGGAACATGTACAACTATACCCTAGGTTTGTAAAGTTGAAACACACGAGTAATTAAAAAAAAAAACAAATAGTAATGAGGCCTTGATTTATTGTTTCCGAGATGTGTCTGAAAGACAAATTCCTATTTCACTGAGATATAAAATTTCAGTCTGAGTTATTATATGGAGTGTATGGTCAATTTCAGGCTAACTATCTTATTAACAAAGATATATACACCTTTAAGATCGCGCATACATTAAGTTTCTTTGTGTTATCAGATTATTAACATCCTCAGATGTTGATGATATTAATACACATTATAAATTATGTTCATATTCGTTTTAAGCTCATTAAAAAAATACAAGATTAAAACATACAAGTAACTGAACCTAATTTTTAAAAAAAATCTAAAAAACAAAAAAATAATACAAAACCTTATGATTAAAAGACCTACTTCTGTGTCTAAATATGAAGCTTTCACGAAAATATGTCAATGTGTTGATTGATCATAACATCTAAAAATTTTGAATTTAAAAATCCAAAGAAAACCAACCTAATATTTTGGTTAAAGGCAATAGCGCAGTCTTAAGAGAACTCCCAAAATCGGGTATCAGCCGTGAAAGTGAATCAAACAGCATTCTGACTCTTCATAGACTCTTCAACTGTGAAGAAGTCATCTGACTGAAGACCACTAGATGATAGCAGCGGCGCATAGGGAGAGAGGTAAATAGATTGAATTGAAGCGAGATGGACACTTCTTTCAAAAGATTTCAGGAAGAACAAAGTCCTATAATATATGCTATTAATAAACTCGCATTTTTGTAGATTTTAAAAATGAGTATACACTGGATCATTTGCTTTCGTCGTATCTTAAACTTAAAAAATTGTGTGTAAACTAATTAATATTAAATAAATATTTTATATATATGTAAAGCTGTGAATGTACAGGTTTTTATGTAAATTTTTGAATTGCAATTATAGTTTGCGAAAACTAATCTGAAATTAATTTCTTGCAATATAAGAAACATGACCCACTGGTCTCACCGGTTATCACGTATAATATAGTAATTTTACTTTTACGTCAGAGAATCAGTATAGAATACACTAAAAAAAGGTCGTACGCCGTAATAACGACGGACACATTCAGTTGTTGGGATATAAATTAGTAGATCACGAAGCAAGTGAAATATGCTTCAGTTATTTATGATCATTGACTTGTTGTTTGTGGTTGCTTCACGGTTGATTTAAGTGACGGTCAGCCACTACATATATATATATATATATATATGAATATTTTTAGTATGTTAAATATTTGTCACCACATTTCTCATATTCCTATGTAGGATATATTTTGTATTTATCTTGTAGGCATTTAAGTAAGATTACTTTTAACTGAAAAAAAATTCATTTTTATTTTTATTTTTTTATGTACTTGATCTCCCCCATTACTTCAAAATCCTGATTCTATTAAAAAAATGTCATAATTTTAAATTCTTCCTTGATTTATTTACTGTCATTATCTCAAAATTGTTAATTTCCTTTAGTTGATGAACAAGATAATGAAGTATAATTTAAGTACTTTAATTTATTATATTTTTGTACAATTCTAGTCAAGGAAATATTTTCACTTTATTTTGTTTCATAATAAAAATGCACGATTGCTAATTGATATCTATTTATCACAATGGTTTACAATAATTAATATAAATCAAACGATTATTATATGATGCGACATGATCAAAACCCAGTACTACATATTAAAGTAAATAAATGAAAAACTGAAAAGGATATAATAACGATTCTCTTACATAACAGATCTAAACAAGACTTTTTGATCAGTGTTTACAATTTAAGGCAGACATAAGTGTATGAAATATAAATATTGATTTTTTTAGCAGAATAAATAAGTGTAGGAAGTACAATCTGCTAAATCATGCTAGGTTTAATTCCTTTTTTAGAACTGACATATTTTGCATTTAATACCTTTAAAAGCTTCATGTGTATAATATACTCATATGTAAATGAGCTTTGACATTTGTATAGAAGTTTAAGTAACATATTAATACAGGAAGTTAAAACAAAGTTGGATTTCCTTTCACTTACATTTATATATAAGACTCAACAGATATTGTGATAATTTTCCAAGAGCAAACTCAACATTTCTTTCCATCGTACATTAGAATAACTTTTTTTTAAATCAAGGATACTTCTTATCTACATGTTTAATCTGTCTCGGGGAACAGTTCTCGTCTTTTTTATCGATTTAAGCACACATACTTATTTGTGGGAAAATCTTGCATTTTTATATTTAGAGGTTTTCGTGATCGATCCCTATACACCTTTTTGTCATTCCGTGAGCGGAATCGATACGCAGGATCAAAGACGCTCCGAAAACTGGATTAAATTCACACGGTGCTTCGGTCGCGGACGTTTATTAAAAACTAAAAACTCCTTAATGAATATTATTATTTTTTTAACATTGGGTACTAGTAATTTACTAATTAATTGTTAAACAATGTTTTCGTTAGGCAGAATATATTAACAATCAACACAAATTATTGCTTAGTGAATTGACAACCCATCCTACTTGCCAGATTAATTAATATGGAACGCAAAGTAATATAGATTTTGAGGTTTCCGTTTAATTTTGCATGTACTTAAATAAAGTCTTTAATATATGCACTCTTATAAAACCCTTTTCTTGCTTATATGACTGATACTGTAAATTCCTTATATTACGCGAGTACTTAATTTTGCGAGCCCGCTGGTTTGTATAAAATCGCGACAATATAAAAATGCGAACGTGGAACTTTTCTTCTTATTTTTTATAGTTTTCAACTCTCAGAAAATAATGGTGAGTTTTTAAAATTCGCGAAGAATGCTTCTCTCGATTTTACGCGGATATTAGTTCCGCGTTTAATTAGGAGTATACTGTCATTGGCAAATAACGAGTAAACTGTTTGTTGTTTACCCTTTTGTTTCGATTGCCATAATATTTCAGGTAAATTTGCTTTTCCCTCCCCTCACTTTCTGCCTAAACCAAACTGACTGACATTGAAATCCAATGCTCCAACCGTCTTATGGAAGGTTTTAATTACGGAAAGAAAATAAATTTGCGTATATGTAAAAAATGATATGTTTGTTCATATTAACGATTTTCAGTTTACTTGTTCACCAAATTCCGAAATCGGATAAACAGTTTAGTTTCAACAAGAATAAATATGCACTTTTTTAAAATTCCTAGTTATAAAAATCATTTTATCTGAATTTGCATGTGGTTTTGTTCAAACAATAGAAAGCAATTGACTCTATTTAAGTTTTGTTATTCTCTTTTAAACATCTGCTGATTTATCAGACATCGTTAATGAAACTCAATGTGTTGCTTTTTTTTCTCTCAGAAATTTTTCACTAGATTATATCTTATCTTTTATCCTCCTTTTTAGCAAAATATTCTGCGACCTTTTTTCCTCAAGTGCTTCAAATAATAATCAATAGATAATATTTAACGACTCTTGATTTTATGATAAAATTCGGTGCTTATAGACTGCATCTTTAGATCATGATGATGATAATTGTTTTCAGAAATATGGTTATTGAACTAAAAAAAGTGAAACGTAAGCAATAATATTGAGCATTGTTTTAAGCTCTGTTTTAACTTTGATTTCCTTCAAGATGTTATGCTAATGTTATTATACTGTAGCTATAGCCCTGAAATATAAAATGTACATATACCAATCATTTATATTGTCGTTTGATTCTACAACTTGTTTGTATTGTGGAAATATTCTTATCGTTAAATCAAGAAGAGGATCATCAACGACCTTTATAACTTAACTTATTCTCCTACATTTTTCTTTACCATCGTTGGGGAATTTTCATATTTTTTCTATGTTCTCATACAAATTATATAGAATAAAACGAAATATGAAAACGATTTACATTCTTTTATTCATAAGAACATGATAAAATGAACATCCATTTCTCTTCTAGAACACTTTTATTGGTACAATTCAACTACATGTATTATTTCTCTACAATGTTCTTAATGTGTGCTATTTTTTCATAATATTCCGTCTCAAAGTTCACTCGCTGGTAATATTCCTCCCGTGTCCTGTTATAAATTAGTTCGTCCATACAAAGTAAGGCTTGACTTTGGTAATTGTGGTGAAATTTATTGGCAAAGAACTCAGGTCGACGAGCAAGAAGAGGAAGATCTCCGACTCCAAATATACATATCGATCGAACAAATTTACCGTGACATTGGAGTGAATTTGCCGTATCCCTCCAGTTCTTAAAGCGAGATAGAAAAGGTTTTCGTACACCAAAATCTGTCTCTAAGTCACCTTAAAAAAACACAAACAAATGAATTAAACTCAAGTATACATTTTGTATTTAATTAAGGTAACTCACAACATCTAGACTTAAGAATACCAGTTATACGTGAGATACAGAACTTATAATTCTTTGTTATCTAGGAAAAGCTCAGGTTATTTTTGGGATTACATTTATATTTTGAAAAGTAAATATTTAGGTTATGACATAGAATGAACGTGACAAACATGCTGAACTGTTTATTTATATTTAAAACAAATAAACAGATAAAAACACCAGCTTGAAAAAGAATTTTTACCGGTATATTGAACCAATGCATTTAAAAACATGGCACGAGCCTTATTTACACAACCAAGAATGGTAAGATTTAAGTCTTGCTAGCAACTCTACGAGTGACACTCAATTTTTGGTTGATTATTAGCAATGCAATACTGAAGCATTGTAACCAAAGAAAAATAGAAAAAAAATTGACCAGTATTGTGACCATACCCGATTAAGAATTAAAAAACTCAAAATATATAACAGGTATGAATTTGTCGTACGTTAACTTTCAGGTTATAAAATATATCAACTCAAAATAGTCATTGAAATGATTATGCTGTTTGTGGAGATAAAAGCTGCTTTACATCACAATGTGTTCTGATACATGTATTAAATTGCACATCAAGAATATGGTACCATATAAATATCTTTTAATACTTACCCTTGAAACTCCCCGGAATGCCGAGCTGGGAATTATGAATCAAGGTGGCAAAGTATGTTTCGTCTGGGACTTCTGTTTTCTTTACCCATCTGAGAAAATCAGCAGCTACATCGTTATTAATGACGTATTCCACAAATTTTCTGTTTAAAGTCACGTGAACCGATCCTTTTACGGGGTGTATATCATGAGGAGGTTGCTCTCTTATATTCCATCTATATTTGTTTGCTCTAATTGAATATAAAAAGGATTATTAGAAATCTGTAAATTAACATTAATTTATTTCATCGAAACGCATTAAGAAACTATATGCGAAAGTGTTATATTCGTACATGTAAGTACAGATATTAGTGACAAAAGTCTTAACACGGCCATGTCAGTACAAAACAATAATAATTTTGAAATATTATATATAGGTATAAATAAAAAACTGCAATTTTTTACCATTGTATTTGTATATGCAAAAACAAATAGAATAAAGAAATTATTTGTTCTGCTAAATCTGAATTAAGGAGAGCTGTTATAGTTCTCATTCCATGAAAGTTATTTCCCTTGGTTGCTATCTTTGTCAAAGATGTGAATGTTTCACTTTGACAACCAATTTTAGGTATGTTAAAAATGTACAGTGATGAAAAAAAATTCAAACAGCACTACAAATACATAGTAAAGAAAGCTCTAACAAACGTAAATACATGATTTAAAAAATTCTATCTGCGTTAAAATACCCAGTAGTGCAAGTTGATATTGGTTGAATATTAAAGTAATCATGACAGTTTGACCCAAAATATGGCCATTAGCTGGAGGTTACTCCTGCTGGAATTATTTTTCTGAACTCATCTTAAGGGTAAAATAATCCTGCCATAATAGAAGCATCAAATAAAACAGTTTGTATATGTACATGTATATAGCTGATGATACAAATGTTGAAAAACATTTTAATATTTTTAATGCCATAAACTGCATACCTCTTGATCGTCCCGTCCCCTCTGCGTCATTTGAACCATTATAAATTTTTAAAATTTTCACCAACTCATAATTTGTACGAAGAGGAAATTCCGGTCCAGTGAGATTGATAAAATATTTCCAAGTTGAAAATGATAAAAGATTTCTCATGCATTCAATCTCTGGTAATAAAACACCTATTTTCCCCCAGTTCACTGAATATCTTTTCGACGCTAAGAAAACATTTGGAAAGCGACGTGTGATGCATTTAAATCCATTGAAGACGTTAGGAGGGGTTTTCTTGTCCACGTGAACACAGTAAACATTTTGTGGTCGGTAAATGGCTCTCAAAAGAAACTCAAATTGTTCTGGACTTTTGTAAACAAGAATGCTGTAGGCAATTGGGAAATGTTTTTCCTCGTCTGATAAAGAATCTGTTATATATCCTCTTGACGAAATAAAATGTCCACAGTCTTTTGTTTGCTGACACACTGGCGGTGAGGGTATTTTGGTGTTCATTTTACGTCGTACGTTTTTGATTTTCTTTAAATTGTTTTCAAACAGTAGGCTACAATCCACGTTTGAGACATGTCTTGAAGGACTAAAGAATCCTTGAGGTGATCCATTCACTGCTTGTGAGTCTTTGTACAAAGGTGAAAACGATACTGCAAACTGTGCCCCAATGTTAAATAGTTTATATCTAAATTGCATCTCTAAATCATGTTCCGTTTGTCTGTTCTTTGAATCAGGATTTGTCCGATTTTTATAATTGGTTTCAAGAAAGGCTGTATTATTTATCCCATGATACACATTGAATTTTAAAATATAATGTGTTAAAAATGTTAGACAAAAACTATAAAATAAAACCCAAATCAAGAATCTTTTTCCGTCAGTATATTTTAAAGTCATTGCAGTTGCTTTAAGAAGAGACACGTTTGAGGGGTCATGAATATATATATATATATCTTATGAATTTCAGCCTTGATTGGGATTTTTATGTATTATTATTTCTTATCGATTATTTTGTTTCTTTACTTTTCCTTTTGCGATGCGAGATAATCAGTGATTCTGGAATGTTCACTCCTTGTATGGCGGTAATGCATGCAACACATGTTGTGAGTGAGACACAAAAAAGTGAAACACAGTAAATCAGCCAGACAAAGTGAATTATCATCTGTCCGATAAAATCTCGAGCCTGCAATAAAACGGTTGTATAAGTGTCGTCAGCTTTTATTCTTTCCAATAAAAATGTATTTTCATAAACATAATAGGTGACAACGATATGCCAGGTTTACTATGTGTTCATAGTGAGAAAAAATATTCTGTGATCAAATGAAACGTGCAACAATAGATTTATATATTGTGTATTCTATTGCTGACAAACACCAAACATATTTTCTTATATTCTATTTAACACATCTCTTATCTTGATCGCTATTATTTGTTTAAATAAGAAATTTGTTTTAAAACGTTTGCTCTTTAAAATATGCTTCTCTAAGGCCCTTTCACACCAAGTTGCGTACCCACGTAGTGGTCACGGCGTTTTAAAATTCCTAACCTCGCCGAAGTATGGCGGGGGGGATTCAGAGAAATTGTACAATTTTATTCTAAATTATTTTTATTTTAAATTTTACAAGTAAATATGTCAGGGCGTACTGACGGCGATCTAGTCCTTTCTGTGGAGCCCGGGCGGCGAGTTCTACTTGGCGATTGACTCTCGCCGAGTATTACAAAGCGTTCATGACGTCCTAAGAGTTTTTACTTTGCGATCACGTCGTGTCCAGTGCACTGACTGCGTACACAAGACGTTCTTTACTTATGGGAATATACATTTTAATTTGAACGCAAAACAACAAGAATTTTGAACTTTATAACAAGTAAATAATTTTAAAAAAATTTGTTTGTTTTAATGACATAAGGATAAGGTTATTGAAACATCACTTTTGAAATAATATGTGACAAGACAAAAATTCTGGTAGAAGTGTTTAAAAAAAATAAGCGTTGTTAGCTGCTAGAAAACATGAATGGATAGTAATAAAAAACATTCCATGAATTACATGATCGATTAGGTCCTGATAAAATCCCAGATGTTGCTTTTTACATGGTTATCCACATCAGGTTTGCTTGCTATAGTACAACAACCATTGTTCCAGATGTGTGGTCTGGCTAAAATCGCACTAGAAATACCGAAGAGGTGCGTTATAAATGCCAATGAACAAAGATGAAACGCCATGAGAGTGCGATAATCGCAGCAACAGCTCTTTAGGGGAATGATAAACAACAGGTTCAGACGCTGCGGATGCGTACGCCAGTAAAAGCGCACTTGAGACCCGGCAATTACATCATCAAAGAGGTCTCTGTGCAAGCGCAATTGACTAAGTACTGCATCTAGGCTCCGATTAAGTGCGTTACTTGAGAGCGCCAGCGGAGCTATAGTGGTTCTGTTGGAGACCTTACGACGCTGTCACAGCGACCTCACTTTGTTTCTATCGCATGTTTATCAGAACGCAGAGCCAAGGCTCGTACTTGTGCATGCTCAAAGTGCGCGCCGTCGCATGGCATTTTTGCAATCCCACCGCGACAAATGAAGATACCGCTGTGCTGTTGCTACGCTGTAGGATACCCTTCTGCGTGTATAAGCACCTAGGCGTTTTAAAAATTTTTGGGGTGAAACGGGATCACTGAGGACGCAGTCAAGATGCAATTCCTGTAATTAAAGAACATTTAGACATTTATAATCTCTATATAAATATGAGATATACTGAAAATAAATTATCGACAGTAAAAATTTTAACTATAAATGTAATATATCTCTGTTAAACTAAACTTATAATACTAAAAATGTGAACATTGAAAATAAAAAGAAATTACAATTTTGTTTTACTACTTTATTTTGTTTCTGGTCCTTAAATATGTATTTTTTTTTCAGGACAGTAAACAGAGGAAGGGTTGCAGCTACAGGTAGCAAGGGGCAGTTTCGCATAAAGTACCCTTCAATATTTTAGTAAAAATGTGTTACTGTATTTAAAGGCCTGTATGTACTATGAAAATTAGTGAATTGATTGTAGGTGATCATTTTATGGTAACAGGGAGTCATTCCTGTATATTTATGTAAAGCGTGTAGGTCCCATAGTGTTATAGGGGGTGCTTGGGAGTCAGATGCGAAAAGGCGGCTGTTGGCAGGTGTTCTCACTTTTCATGCAAGAAGAAAGTAGGGCAGACGGTAAGTGAAATAGTGTGAAACTGAGGTGGGGCGGTACAGACTGGCAGGGAAGGGACATGTTAGACTACAGGTTACACTCTGTCGCAGGGGTCATCTCTCTGCAGGGAATACGTTAGGGTGGGGTCTAAATGGGTCAAAATGGGTAAAATTTTGACATTACACAGGGTGGTTAATTAGACATTTTATTTAACCAGAAAAAGATATTGGTGTCATTTAGTGTAAATTTTTAACTTTAATGTCCTTCCTTAAGCCTAACAGGTAGTTACAAGTCATTTTGATCCAGGTGCAGATTATATTTTTCCCGCAACATAGTGCTAAATGGGGGGTACCCCCACCCCACAATTTCATGCATAACAAAAACTGTCCCCTGCCACCTACAGTTCACTGCCTGGTATTTGCGTCTATAGCCCGATAGCCTGCTTTAAGTGCCTGCTTGTACTTATGGAAGTAAATCGTAAATATGTGTTTGATTTAAGATACTGTTAGTTCTGGGAAACCACTGTATCACAGGAATAATTCGAACACCTAGCTAGTAGGACACAGGCTTTCTCTAATGAAGTTTAAAAGTAGAACTTATTACGGTGAATAATTCGTTAAAACATTTCGATGTGCCTGGTATTTGGGTAGTTGCATTTTATTATTCATTCTATCACAATAAAAAAAAACAACACACATACTATATAATACAAAAATAAATGAAAATGAAATATTTTGACCTTACAATAAAATCTGCGTGACGTCTGTTTCAAAGTAAACAGCTAGATAACTGGATGTTTAATTTTTCTAACCCATCTTGACTGTTCTTGTCTTAAGGTATTCAATGCATAATGAAGGGATATTGAACAATTTTGAATCATTTTAAACTAGTTAAATATGTATTGCAAGATAACAATGAAAGTGAAATAAACCAAATTCACATGACTGACAACATATAAAAAGCCGGTCATTTTGCACTTCAAAATTTTTCAATGAGTTATCTCCCCCTTGACAAAAAAAGAAAATTTTAATTTCGTCAAAATATCTGCGGTAAGTGATTCATTTTCTTTCATAGATTAATAAAGAGAAAGTTTATGCATGTATTTACCAAGAAAGTTCTACGAATTTTAAGTTACTTTTTACAATATCTTAATAAAACATATGTTGTGCATAGACGTTAATGCAAAATTCAAGGTGTAATTAGTTGGATCATAATCAAACTTTTGAAAATTCCTTTGGTGGAGTGTTTTTATTTGATAACGCTGTCAAAATGATATCATGATTAAGAGTATCGGACCATTCATTTATTAGGTACAAAATGTGGTCGTTACACATCGAATAATACCTTAAAGTTTAGCACTAGGTACATTCAGCTCTGGATATACTGTCATTACATTTGATGTTTCTACATCTGAAGAGTTATAATAATTCTAAGGTTATAATGGATCTGCCAAAGTTATATCTAAATTAAAAACACGTTTTCTACGTTGGATTATTAAATTAAACTTATTCAATGTGACAAGTAAAGTCTGTCTGTCCCGATTAAACCCCGCCGACGTTTTCAACGGCATGCAGACCAGCCATTGTGATAGAAAATGTTAAACTCAATTTCATTGGTTAATATTCCTGATGGTTTAATCAGAATCAGTCTTTCTCGAAGACGTCAAAATGGCCGGTCTGGTTAGAAGTTGATGTGGCTGCACAATAAAAGTTCAGTTTGGAGAGTATTTAAGAAATTTTTTCGGAATTTAAGGATGTAAGTAGCGTGCGTTTGATGTGAGATTTTAAAAGATTAGTGCGAATGTTTCTCGACTTGTTGCAATACTGCTGTTGTCATACTAGGCATAATCCCATCGTGAGCCCTGGACCGGTATATGTCCGAGTAAAAATAAAATGGCGACTTCAAGAAAATAATGACGTATATCTCCGCTATTTTAAGACCCATCAACTTGAAATTCGGCAAGAGTGTATCTTAGACATTACTTTTCTGGAAAATACATGCATATTGCAAGTGTTATAAAAAATAATTGATTTATTAGGCTTTTGAAGCGAGCTGGTAGTTTTTTAATCTGGGTCAGAGTTCGACCCCTTTCTTTATTTATGGTTACATTGAAATTAATGTTAAAACGAGCTTGGCCCCTGTGCATCTACCGTCTTTCGCTTGATAAGCGGCGGCGAGGCGCTTTTGTAGCGGCCGACCGTAAAAAAAATTACCTTTTGCCGAACACATGATGATCGGTCAACTATTCGCTGACTATTTAAATTCAAACTTTTGAAGTTATCGGTTTTCCAAGGACTTAATATCAACGCACCGTGCCGTCGTTTGATATACCAGTATTAATGATTAGCATTGCGAATGTGTTCGATAAGAAGATATGTTCAATTAATTCAAATAATTGTAGGTTTCTCCCTTTTTGATAAGTCAGTTATAGATAAATCAGCAATGCATCTTTTTTCCTTATCTTATTTTTCATCTATATTGGTTTTTGGATAATTTGAGATTTATTGATGTCTAACCATCTAACAATACATTGGCAATCATCAAAGGAGACAATCCTTTATTGTCCTAGGAAAATGATGCAAATATAGATTAAAATCTGATGTATGTAGTGCATCAGCCAACCTATTACTGTATATTTTATTCCGCCTCCACAATTTGTCCGTTGCAAACCTTTATATTCCTTTTTGCAGCTATTTTTGATGTGCAATCCGTGGTTAAAAAAAACTTAGTGTAAAGTTATTAACTGCAGCTGTTACTAATTGCTAAGGAAAAAGATTTAAAGTGCCCTAAACTTTTTTTTCAAAATCTTCCTTACCTTTAAATGTCTAGAAGACAAACTATATAATTCTAAAACAATTTTGTTTTTGACTTTTAAATTTGATGAAAATAAATGTATATTAATTTGTTACTTTCTGGGTTCTTCGAGCAGGATAATCTCTCTCTCTCTCTCTCTCTCCGTCTCTCTCTCTCTCTCTCTCTCTCTCTCTCTCTCTCTCTCTCTCTCTCTCTCTCTCTTATACACGTCTTATTTTCATATTTTCTAATTTAATTGAACGACTTTAATAACCGTTATGAGATCTATAACACAGTAATATTGGTAGAGAAAAAACATTTTATATTTTTACATGTTATGAAAATCTATAAACCACTAACTACATATAATTATATCTTTATATGGTTGATATTTACTGCTGTGTTTCTTTGAAACAGCTATTCAAGGAAATTCTAATTTTGTCGTCAGGTGATTTTTTTCAAGGTATCTCGTCGGAAAATGAATACGAAGATGCGTTTAAAAACTTGCAAAAATCTATTTAAAGAGGGTTGTTAAATTACACTTATCGTAATTCATTGTTCACATAAGAATCAAAATTGAAGCAAGCATTAAAAAAAGACAACAAAACTTTTGAGTAATTGTATTACATAGTATATACTCTCTAAAACACAGGAACAAAGTAGTGTCAGCCTTATAATTTGAATTTACAACTATTTGTGTCATCTAGCGTTTATGAAATATCATATGATTGTTAAGTCGTTATGAATAAATATTAGAATGAAATAGTTCTACATGTACATAAAAGTGTTCTACAAATTTTTCCGATAATTGTGAGCGGATTCTGTACAAACTGAAAGAGCATAAAAAGAAATTAAATGCAATTCCTGTTCACTTTACACTAACTAAAGATTTTGGGGGAAACCCGCAACTCTGATGAAAACCGAATTAACCAAAATTCTCATTCTGCGTTCTGTTCTGTGTTTAAGTAAATTACATTTTACATTATATAATTTTCGGGGACCAAATTGAATATGATGTGGTAAAAATAACCATAAATCAAAACAAATAGATAAAATTTAAAAAAAAAACAATATCACAAGGCATAAAAAATAATATAATAAAAAAAACACTTTGATTGATGATTCTAATTACAAATAAACAAACCTCATACTCATAATGTAACGCAGATTAAAATATTTTCTCCTTTATATTGTTTGCCTGTATTTTTTAAAAAAATGTATTTAAAACGCGAAGCAAAATAACTCTCGTTCTTGCATACGTTTTAAAATGTAATTAAAAAAGTAGAAATCAACCAGACGCTCTCTCTTAGCGCAAATCTTCAAAGCGCTAGGTAGACTGAGCTTATCATAGTTTCGCGGAAACGCACATCTTGTTATTTCCTGATTGACCCCAGTATTCAATGGATCTCCATGCGTGTCCTTGTAAAACTACAACCATCAATAAAGATAAGCGGATGACAATTTATTTTCCCAACCCACAATGATGGCTCGAATTCTCCGAAAACCACCGCTTATTCTAATCCCTATGCATATCACATTAATGTCTAGCATTTGAAAGACACGTTATAAGACCTAAGATTGACAGTTGTTATACATGTACTGCAAACTTACTTTATATAATTTGTTGAAAGTTTTCAATATGATTTTTAGACGAGTGAAATTATATCAAAAGTTATGAATGATGTAGGGAGTTTTGTTTAAATATGCATACAGTCTCCTATAGGAAAAAAATAAACAAATCTCAAATTAACCCATTCTAGTCTTATAATGAATTTCTGTACATGTTCAACCGTCTATCAATTTTAATTTACAAAAGACAGTTCTACAAACACTATTTTTCCCTAGAATTGCGTCGTTGTAATTAAAATGAATGCAAATTTAGAAACACAGGAGAGATATGAAATGATATGTTTTTTAATAATATCTTGAACAATACAAAAAATGAACATGTAAAACTATATAATGATAATTTCGACTTCAGAACTGTTCTCAGTTAAGAAATATTCTCTTATTTCTACTTTGCTCATTAAAACGTTTAAAAAATGCTGTTTAATCGCAATATTTTTAGTTATTCTGATTTCTCAAAAATAATGGTGAAAAAAATGTTCTTGCCCATACAGTGTATATAATAAAAACGTTATTGATGTGTGACAATTTATTAATACAAAACACGGATTTTAACCCCCACATAACCCATTTACTATTTTAATTACTAAATATATAAAGTATAAAGACGTTTTCACAAATTCATAAGCAGCTTTATAGATTAAAGAGGTTACATGTAACCAGATTATCATCGACAAGGGCCACCAGCGACTGGAACGTGTCCTCTTAGCCCACAGGAAAGCAAATTGTACATACTTGTACATGTATATTGTGCATCTGCATGTCAATGCAAAATGGCCTTGCGAATAAATTTCTGTCGTAATTCAAAGTAAATAACAACCGGGGGGGGGGGGGTGAAAATGATTTGATGACAATTGGAAACCTTTGATTGTCTTTTTTAAGAAAGTTAAGAGGCTTTTTACCTTAATTTGTCCTAAATGGACATTAAGTTGTGCGACTGTGTATAGAAATTGAATGATATTACAAACGATGCTTGTCTGCGATTCCAGGGATGGAACCTTCTGACTATAATGGCCAGTTTTAGAGAAAAAAAAACACATACCACAAAAAAGCATTTATGCATAAAACACTATTTTTTATTTATCAAATAGGTCTTCAAACATGTAAATGCATTTATACAATGTTTCGGATATGTTTTAAGTTTTTATAATACTCTGTATCAAAATGCAGTCGTTGGTAATATTCATCCCTTGTCCTGTTAAAAATAAGTTCATCCATACAAAGTAAAGATTCTCTTTGGTAATCGAGATGAAATTTATTGGCAAAGAACTCAGGTCGACGAGCAAGAAGAGGGAGATCTCCAACTCCAAAAATACAGATCGTTCTAACGTATTTACCATTACATGGTAAAGAGTTGGGTGAGGTTTCCCAGTTTTTAAACCGAGATAGAAAAGGTTTTTGTACACCATAATCTGTTTCCAGATCTCCTGTAAAAATAACTTGTACATTAGTATCCTTCTCATGAAAACCTGATACTACTATGAAGTTGATGTTTTAAAATTTGTGTATCTATTTCATATTGACATCAGTAAAATCAGTAATGAAGTTTTGAGTTTTGGATAAAAAAAAAAATTCAAGGTTTGTCAAGGTTTGTAATGCGTACATTTTAACCACAATATATAAAAAATATAAAGTGACCTAGACAATGCCAATAGCTTTTTTTACTGAATTGTATTGAATTGAATTATTGTTTTACTTTTCTCTTTAGTTTCTCTTACCTTTAAAACTTCCTGGAATTCCAAGATTAGGATTGTGAATTAGTGTGGCGAAGTATGTCTCATCTGGAATTTTTGTTCTGTTTACCCAAGTTAGAAAATCAGCAGCTACACTATTGTTGACGAGGTATTCCACAAACTTTCTATTAAGTGTGACGTGAACTGATCCCTTTACTGGATGAATATTATGGGGAGGCTTTTCTCCAATTTTCCATCTGTCTTTGTTAGCCCTTTGAAAAAAAGATAACTCCATGCTTTGACATTGAATTATTTTTAATTAACAGTTCTTGTTTGAGAAGATTACAAACCTTTTGATTGTGCCTTCCCCATCGTTGGAACCATTATAAATTTTTAAAATTTTCACTAATTCATAATTTGTTCGCAGTGGAAACTCCCGACCAGTTAAGTTAATGAAATATTTCCATTTTGAAAATGATAAAAGATCTTTCATGCACGAGAGTTCCGCTAGTACTATTCCTATTTTCCCCCATTCCACCTCAATTCTTTTAGATGCCAACTTCACATTTGGAAAGCATTGTGCAATGCATGAGAATTCATTAAACACGTTTTCGGTGGTTTTTCTGTCAACGTGAACACAGTAAGCATTTTGTGGGCGGTATATGGCTCTCAGAAGAATTTCAAATTGTTCTGGACTTTCGTAAACAAGAATACTATATGCAATTGGGAAATCTCTTTCCTCGTCGGTTAAAGAATCCATTATATATCCTCTTGATAAAATGAAACTGTTACACTCGATTGTTTGATTGCAAAACGTAGGTGATTTGCTTGTAGTATTCAGGTTACGAACTCTCTCAATTTCTTTCAAATTTTGTTGAAACAGCGAACTACAATCCACATTTGATAAATGTCTGTCTGTGTCAAAGTTTTGATGTCGAGTATTTCTTTCGATGATTTTTGATGACTTGTTTTGATACAAAGGTGAAAAGGAATAATCAAATCGTGGTCCATTATCGAAAACCTTGATTATCCTTCGCAAAAATCGATCTTTAGTTGCACCTTTCTCCGGTTCGTCTGTAGCGTTTTGGCTCGTCCAAGTAATAACCGATTGAATTCCGTTTCTTTTTTCTGAGCAAGAATTGTTCATCAACATTGTGAACATGATAATACAGATACCTAATAGCACATAAAATATCCACATTGTTTTGTTTGTAAGTTGCAAATCCTTCAAATTCATTGTTTGAAATATTAACTTCCAGTGTTTTCTTTTTTTTGTAAAAACGCAATATTACGTGACTGCATAACTTAGTCTGGATTTATCTTATCTGAACCCATCTAATATTTTATAAATGATGTCCTTAAATGCACTCATATCTGCATTGGAATAAGGTTACTGGGTGCATTGAGAACATAGTCTATAATCGGAAAAGTAAAGCTCATTTTGTCGACAAACTACCTTATTCAACATTTTATATGAAAAAAGAAGAAAACATTTATAACAAGCGTAGGTGCTGAAAAATATCAACGTTGGTGTTTTAGGTTTCACTCTAAGCAGACAATAGTTCTGTAACGTGTTCTATTGTTTGTGGTTACATTTAATTTTTGGGCGACTCAACCTAATGTTTAAGTTTATGATTGTGAATCAAATTGTGTCATTTAAAGACAGGCATTTCAGTTATTAATAAAGGAAACTTATGGATATACCTGATAATGTTTGTAGAACAAAGAGTTACGCTGTACATGTTAATGATTTTTATATCTATGACATGATCATTATAAAAGTGTTCGAAAGCGTAATATACAACCCTAGCAAAAGAAAATTCAGGTCAAAAAGAAAACTTAAGCATTAAATGATAATTTACTAAGCGTATAGAATCCTTTTATTGCTTTCTTATTTGAGGCATCATTTCTAAGCAAGTTTTAAAACTGTGAACGTTTTACGATTAGAGATGTGATTTAACGTATCAACTTCGTTGCATTACTATCTTTTTAAAGATTTGTTATAGTAGTATAAAAGTCATAAATTTATAATCGTGATATTCAATGTCGTTTTATCAATTGTTGTAGTGCAAGCATATTGCGATTCAAGATCTGTTTATCAATTGTTGTAGTGCATGCATGTTGTGAACGGCACTAGTGTTTTATCTTATCTCAGTCACTGCAAATAATCCTTGGTTCAAGCAGTACATGCCGCTTTTTGTGAGAAGTGCATACATCTTAACCAGACATCAGATACAAATAAGTACTTTGTCGTAATATCCACTACAATGCCCCTTCTGTCATTGTGTTAGATTTTTTATTTGCAATAAACTCTTCTTTTCACCATTTTTGTTGATTAAAATGGTCAACAGTTTACAAATGTACCCTTTCCTGTAAATTGGTTTTTTCCTCACTGTGAAATACTGTACATACTTCCACACTTGTACCGACATATTTTGCATAATACAAATCGTGGAACTTAAAAAGTTAATTTTTTATTTGCTTATCTTGGCAACTTGTGTTTTCGTCATTTTTTCTTAAAAAAAGGAAACCATATTTGAATTCAAAATTCAAACTTTATGTATGGGATATGAATTACTTTGTGTACTCTGTTGTTTCATGGTTCTGGATAAATATGCTCTAATAATGTTGTCAAAACATGTTTTAGACATTTATTAGTAGTCATTTAAAATTAAAACATATACTGTAAAACGAGAAAATTTGGCGCATACGTATTTTAGCGCAAACACAAGTGCCAGTACATTAGCGCAATTATATTTTAGCGCATGCATCTTTTCTTTAAAAAAGAATACAAAAAATGTTGTGGTTTGATAAACGATGTGCACGCCCAATATTTAGTTTTGTGTTCACTCAAGCACGTGAACACAACGACCTTGATTTCTATCTCGCATGCACGGTAAACTGTCGTTGAGAACAATGCACTTACTTTTGTGTAAATCGTCAGTAAATAGATATGAAAACTTCATTTATTGGCGATGATGTGTAATTTTTGTTGGTAAACAAATTTGAGTTATCGGACTTTGAATTTAACGTGTCGACTTGGATAACACTAGAAGAGTCCCGAAACTAAAAGTGAAATCGAATGCTACATTTACCATGAGTTTCGATCACCATGAGAGAATCTTTTTCACAGTAATTTTACATTAAAAAAAATAGGTATCGTCTTGTTATCTTTATATCCACTAATCAGAGAACAAAGAAATTATGATCAATTATGTATTGTCAGCGTTAACGATCGCCACGATTAATCACATTTTCACCTCGAGGCGCTAAATGGAAGTGGCATGGGGAGAAGCCAAATTTTCCAGGTGCTAATGAGAGATATGAAAAAGCAATTAAAACTGAATTAATTAATCCATGTTTAGGCACTTATACCCGATAACCCATACCGTTTACCTTTGTAATTGTTTAAACAAACAGAACCGACAGCATCTGATATTTAAATGAACACTTCTATATAGCCTTAGAAATGGACTGACGTTATTGTTTTGCAACTTGAAGAAATTTAATACAAATGGAAAATCGTTGGCGCACTATTAATTTTAGCGCTCAGAGGCAGTTGCGCCAAAGGCGCTAAAATTTGTAGTGCGCCATAATTTCTCGTTTTACAGTAAGTTTCTCTGGTCCTCATTTTGTCATGAACTTCTCATAATATCACAATGAGTGAAGAAATTCATTTGTAATATTCATTTCAAAAACTCGATCGATTTCTTAAAAGCTATTTTATACAGTTCAAAACTACAGTCAACGTATGAACAGGCATTCCTCTCTCAGTCCCCAAGTCGCCTTGCAGCATTTACTGGAAAGCTTCGACAGTCGATGTTAATAGTCTATTTTACAAAGGGGCTAAAGACGTATCAAACTTTACTCATGCCTCAAAAAAGTAGTATTTTTGCTGTTGGTTCAAATAATACTATTTTGATTGAATACCCTTATCAATTTCATTTGGTGTTTGCTATTTCAGTCTAGTAAATCTAATATTAAAGCCTACCTCTTTAAACATGTTAGTGTTGTATGGCGTTGAAGAGCAACAAATAAATACTGTGGAATCATTAAAAATCGTGGGGTCAATTGTCCTGGATTGCTTAAATTTTACTTGTACATTGGGACGTAATTTCGTGTATTCTCATATTCATAAAAGGAAATATGACTTTATAACTCTAATTTATTAATTCGTGGAGGATGGTAATTCGTGGTGGAAAAGTATCCACGAATTCCAAGAAAACTGAGCCACCACGAAATCTTATGATTTCACAGTAATACATTTCAAAAAATGATTCTTTTTTTAAGAATATTATTTCTTTGAAAATCATCACGAAGTCGAACCTGTTTTCTTTTACTGGACCATAAATAGATGTATAGCTTCCGTTGTTTGGATTGTTTCTCAATATACCGATTATTTTATTTAAAGCTTTCTGACGCGTTGCGTAATATTCGATGACTATCGACAAGTTGGCAAAACTGTGTTTCTGCAACACTTGTAATGATTAAGTAAAAAAAAACGTAAAATTAAAATTTTACAAAGTGGGGTCCTATTACCCAGGTAGGCACACACTAGTATTATGAAATATAAATCCTTAACATCACTTTTTGAAACTCATTACGTAGTGCATAAAAAACAAAATGAGAATTGAAAAGCTTTTCTTTATTATAGTTTTTTCTTCCACTTGAATATGGGTATGGCGTGGTATAAACCTTTAATTTTTTTTGTTTCTAACTATAACGGAAGGACATGAAATAAATGATGTATGTCGACTCTCTACGGTGCATCTCTTTTTAATTATGATCTGCACATGTCACTCTATGTTATCTGGGTTTCTTTTCTGATGTAATTCTATTGTTGTCTGAATATAAGTTTATCATTTTATCACTTACTTCGTATAGCCATATCTTATTTTTATAAACATTGCAAATCTATATATTTCAAAGGTTACAATGTCTCCAAAATTGCGTATCTACGGATGGATTGAGTTGGTGAACACATTTTCGGCTTCATTATTGGATTTCACTTAGTTTCATTATGCTATGGGATTTTAATAAAAGTTTCTGTAAAATATTTCCAAGCATTATGAAGTAAAACATTTATTTAAAAGGAATCAAGTAACACACAGATATATTTTTTATATTAATTCCATCAAACAATTTGCTCATAATGTGTTAGCATGCGTTTAATGCAATTTTCTTGCAAGTTTCCTTTTTCATTCATGTGCGTCTTAACGATCAATGATATATCAAAAGTGTCTACAAAAGAAAGCAGCTTATATGCATAGTTGTTTTTTACTACAACGTTATAAATATGAAATGAATAACGTATTTTCTTTCTTATTATAAATAGAAACTCATGAAAACGTGTTTAATTTTCCGCATATTAACATGCCATGCTGCCAAAATATTTGAGGAAAGATAAACCCAAAAATGTTTAATGCCAACAAGGGGAGGAAAGATACCTTAAATCAATTATGATGTCATCACTGATGTAGGACGAATGAAACGGTCGAAACTCACTAACTAGCTTAGATCTTTACCTTATGTAATCTGGAAAATTATCAATTAAAATGTCTTGACAATAATAGCAGATGGGCGATGAATTGAATCTTCCGCTTTTTATATTTACTTTAAATTGAGTTTCATGTACCGTACTTTCCTTAGAGTGCAATCAACAAGTAAAATTATATTATATTTTTTTTAATCTATTTACTAATGTATTCATTTCTCTTGGGTTTATTTATGTTTTTGACGTCAGAAAAAATATTTTCCCGTATTTTACTCAATTTTTTTCAGAGCAGAAGGACAAATTCTGCCGGTTTTTTTTTAAATAGAAAACCATGTCCGCAGCCGTCGCCCATTTGATATCAGATTAAGCATACAGTAAAACTCGTATGATACGAACAATGATATCCTCGTGTAGCGACAGTAGAAAAACAAGGAGCGGATCGAGGATCTGATTTAAATCGGATTGTCAAGTTTTATGAAATATGATTTCATTTCCACATTACGGTCATAAAAATTATTGTCGGTTAAAAACATACACACAAAAGTGTGTTGATAAAAATGGTTATATATAATATTAACCCCTATAGGTTGACTTTATGAGACTGCAAAGATTACAATCGTGTCGTTAAATATTTTATTATACACATTCCATCATTGTCATCAGTAACAATTTACAAAATACAAAAAACCGTCCAAATACTTTTTATCACATTTTCAAACGTCTATATGATGTTCCTGATATGTGGTAGTTTTTCATAATACTGTAAATCAAATCCTAACCGTTGATAATACTCATCTCTGGTTCTGTTGTATATTAACTGATCCATACAAAGCAAAGCGGCTTCCTGGTATTCTGTGTGGAATTTATTGGTAAAGAACTCTGGTCGTCGAGCCAATAGAGAAAGATCCCCGACTCCAAACACACAGACTGAACGAACATATTTACCATGACACTGCCGATGATTTGATAAACCCTCCCAGTTTACAAATCGTGATAGAAAAGGCTTTCTTACGCCAACATCTGTTTCCAGATCTCCTACAAAGCAAATCCTACACTTAGTTGTAAATATAAAATAGGTGTATTGTCTAAAAATGAATAACTGTCCTTGTAGATCTGGCATATTTTAATTTTAACAAATTAAGCAATAAACATATGCATTTTGACTAGTATTTATTGCTAAAATTAAAAAATGCCACAAGGCCAGTGTATTCTGAGTAATAGCCTTATTTTATTACCTTTAAAACTTCCCGGAATTCCCAGCTGAGGATTATGAATCAAACTTGCAAAGAACGTCTCATCTGGAATACTTGTTTTGTTCACCCATGTAAGAAAATCGGCAGCTACATCATGATTGATGACGTATTCCACAACTTTTCTGTTTAAAGTCACGTGGACAGAGCCTTTGACTGGCTGGATAGTATGAGGAGGTTTCTCAGTAATATTCCATCTTTCCTTGTTTGCCCTAATTTGATGAATGTCGAATTGGAGCAAATGATTTAATGGGTGAATTACTATTAAAGATTGTGATTGTATGGGGACTTTTTGTAAATGAAAGGTGTTATATAGTCATTATTTCATTGTCCCTAGTCGAAATTTGTTTCATGTAATTTCATGTACATATTATAAAAATTCTGCAAACCTTTTGATGGTGCCTTCTCCATCGTTTGAACCGTTAAAAATTTGCAATATTTTTACCAGTTCATAATTTGTACGAAGGGGAAATTCCTGTCCAGTTAAGTTAATGAAATATTTCCATTTAGGAATTGATAAAAGGTCTTTCATGCATGTGATGTCTGGTAATAAAACACTTATTTTTCCCCAATTCACTTCAATTCTTTTGGACACCATCTTCACATTGGGAAAGCATCGTACGATGCAGAAAAATTCATTGAAGACGTATTCAACTGTTTTTCTATCTACGTGAACACAGTACATATTTTGTGGACGGTAAATTGACCTCAGAAGAATTTCAAACTGTTCTGGGCTTTTATAAACAAGAATGCTGTATGCAATCGGAAAATTCCTCTCCTCATCTGTTAACGAATCCATAATGTATCCTCTTGTTTTGATGAAATTTTCACATGCTTTTGTTTGTTGGCAAAATGACTGCGATTTGTTTTTTACCCTCATTTTACGAACTCTCTCAATTTCTTTGTCATTCTGTTCAAACAGCAAACCACAATCTACGTTCGGTATAACTCTTTCAGAACCAAAGTATTTCTGTGATGAATGTTCGAAAGATTGTGATCCCGATTTATTATAATACAGAGGCGAGAAAGAGGCATCAAATTGTGGTCCATTGTCAAACAAATGGACACTCCTCTGCAAGAACATATCATCAGCCTTCCGGCTTTGCTTGGTCGCTGTTACGTCCTTGTAGTTTCTATAGAAAACGAATTTTCCTCTCGTTGTCTTTTTAGATACATAATTGAAGATTACCTGTGTGGCTAGTAAAAGACAGAAAAAAACTAGCGCATAACGGGCGCATCTTTTTCTTGTGCTTCGATATGATGAGGAGAAATCCATTTTATCGAGATGGGAAAACGTTCAGTGTATTTCTTTTGGATTATTTTTCACGAAAGAGTTATTGTGGTACGAAGTAATGAAAATATGCAAATAAGTTGCTAAAGACACAAATACGTACGTATGGCCTCGACGGATCATTCGACAGTCAACTTGTAAACTGCTCATAGGTACATATATCATTTATATACTTATATATAGTTGCATCCAACAAGTATGATTCCTTCTATTTCTTACGGAAATTGATTGTAATTGAAAATGACAGGACTGAAAACGACACGCCCCGTTTATTGAATGGTCGAAACATCCAGCAACCTAAGTGTGGCTACCTTCATATCACGCATAAATCACCACAGAAAGCATTTTATTGATTAAATATACTTTTTTTCTCCTTTCTGAAAACACATCTGCGCTGCATTTTACAAAGTTAGTTGTAAATCTTCTATGTATAATGCAATTACTCTTACGACAATGTGCAAAACATTCAAGCAAAGCTAGTAATGAGGCCCAAGGATGTCGCCTTGTGTATATCATAAGAAATCTATGAGTTATTTTATTATTCCATAAGTGTTTTGCCCCGTGTAAATCAACAATTTAAATAGTTCAATTTAATTTGACATATTTTTTAATATGTCCGACATTTTAAATTAATTTAGTTCCAGCAAACAATTTTGTATATTTTTAGTGTTGACATAACAAACAAAGGCTCATTGTCCACCTCAGCAACAATAGCCATAATTAAATCAGTTGTATATAGCCCTATTCAAAATATATGAGGATTAATGTAAAAAACACACACACCTATATATATATATATATATATATATATATATATATATATATATATATATATATATATATATATATATATATATATATATATATATATATATATATATATATATATATATATATATATATATATATGTAGATAAATAAAGCCTTGGTACAGCAAAAATACTTAAATAAATAAAACAGAATGCGACAGTCCAAATTAAATAAATTGTTTACTGTTAGCGCTTTCAGCCATGTCGGCTCTTCAGACAGTTATACAAAATTAAAAACGTTGTTTGTAACGTTGTCAATGACGTCGTGTTTTTAAAGTTCATTATGACGTCACAATGTACATCAAGGTAGCGATGGCGTGAACTTTATCAACGCCGTAAAGCAATGCATAGACATATAATACAATACATATAAAAATTATATATATGATAAATCTATTTTCGATTAAGTTTCGGGTTAAATATTTTAATAAAATAGTCCTCTTTTGTGGTTCGGGCGATTTCATTTGAATTCCACATTTTGTAAAACGGAAATATTTTAAATGTTCCCTTTCCGCACTTCGCAAAATGTTCCGAACATGGAGTGTTTCTCACTGTTTCGTCCTTTATTTGTTGTTTGTGGACTCTCACTCGGGCGTTGAGCTGGTTAGTCTGGCCAATATAATTTTCTCCACATGTTGGACAAGTCGCACAATATATCAAATTAGACGATTTGCAGTTCATTGGGGCATTAGGTTTTAAAATTTGGCCGCTTTTTAATATTATTCCTTCTCCCTCCTGTATAAGGTCACATGTTCCACATCGGGGGTCGCCGCACTTTTTGATGGAAATAGTATTGCTGGACGAGAACTTTGCTTTGGAGAGAATTTTCCTCAGATTCGGCGCTTGTCGTCTGCTGTTTATGAAAGATGATTGGTTTAACAGTTTTTTCATATTTTCTGATTGTTCTAATATTGGAAAAAAACGTTTTGCTGATTTAAAAATATTATGGTTACACGGATTATGTGTAGTTACAAACGGAATTTTCTCATCTTGTTTCTCCTCCTTAAGGCGGGTCCTTCTAAGTTGTGCTAAAGGAATATCCATAGCCCGGTTAATTCCGTCATTAATAAGTTCCACGGGGTAATTCTGTCGTCTAAGGTGTTGTTTTAACTCTTGAAGCCTTTGTAGGCGAAGAGAAGGGTGAGTCACAATAGTACATACACGCCGTGCCATGTTGTATGGAATATTCCTTTTTGTGTGAGACGGATGACATGAATGAAAATCCAAGTATTGATGGGAATCTGTTTCTTTGCTAAATAAATCGGTAATGATATTCTCGCCGTCTTTGATAATAAGAATATCTAAGAATGGGAGTTTCTCACGATGGACGTCTATAGTGAATTTTATCGAGGCCTGCAGTTCATTTAAGATAGAATGAAATTTTATAAGATCCTCTTCCGTTTTGGTCCAAAAGATGAAACAGTCATCAAGGTATCTTTTCCAGTTCTCTTTAATGTATAGCGTAAAATCGGCATCAAAGATATCCGGCAATATACTATAAAGTTTTTCTTCAAGGTACCCCATTACAAGTGAGGCATACGTAGGGGCAACTTTTGTGCCCATGGCAGTACCTTTTATCTGTAGGTAATTTTCATCATCAAAGAGGAAAGTGTTATTTTCTAGTACAAGTTTTAGTCCGGCTAAGATGAACTCTTTTGAAAATCTACTATCTATTTGATCTGGATGCTTGTCCAACCAATATTGAATTGCCTCTAATCCTAAATTATGAGGAATATTAGTATATAGGCTGCTTACATCAAATGTAACAAGGATCGTAAGAGTTTTTTCAAAATGAAAATAACAATGACATATCTCTTGTTAAAAACAATAAGGGGTTCAAACCACCGTTAAATAGAGATAAACATCTGGAGGATTATATTTCATGTCTTCGCAACACTGCGAACTCCAACGTGACAGATAAAACTGTTAAGTCTAATATTTCCCACAAACAATATCAAGCAATGCAAACCTTGAAAAATGACCCATCAATTATAATTAAAAACGCCGATAAAGGAGGGGCTATAGTCATAATGGATAGAGACCATTACAAAGAAATGTCACTTTCTCAACTTCAAGATCATCAGTTTTACACAAAACTGGAACAGAATGAAGATCGGCGAACCATGCTCAAAATAGAAAAACTTACCAGAAAGTACCAAGACAATCTAACGGATAATGAAATTGAATATCTGACTAAATATGAGGTTAAATCTAGTAATTTTTATGGTTTGCCTAAAATCCACAAATGTAAAAATATCCAAGAAAACGTCAAAAAATGTAACTTTACTTATATCAAACTTCCTAGACCAAATGATCTAAAACTGAGGCCTATCATAGCAGGACCCGCATCTAGCACACAACGGTTAAGCAATATGCTGGATATCATTTTGAAACCGCTATGCACCAAAGTGACAAGTTACGTTCGTGATGATATGGATTTTCTGAACTACATCCCACAAACAGTACCAGGAGACACGATCCTTGTTACATTTGATGTAAGCAGCCTATATACTAATATTCCTCATAATTTAGGATTAGAGGCAATTCAATATTGGTTGGACAAGCATCCAGATCAAATAGATAGTAGATTTTCAAAAGAGTTCATCTTAGCCGGACTAAAACTTGTACTAGAAAATAACACTTTCCTCTTTGATGATGAAAATTACCTACAGATAAAAGGTACTGCCATGGGCACAAAAGTTGCCCCTACGTATGCCTCACTTGTAATGGGGTACCTTGAAGAAAAACTTTATAGTATATTGCCGGATATCTTTGATGCCGATTTTACGCTATACATTAAAGAGAACTGGAAAAGATACCTTGATGACTGTTTCATCTTTTGGACCAAAACGGAAGAGGATCTTATAAAATTTCATTCTATCTTAAATGAACTGCAGGCCTCGATAAAATTCACTATAGACGTCCATCGTGAGAAACTCCCATTCTTAGATATTCTTATTATCAAAGACGGCGAGAATATCATTACCGATTTATTTAGCAAAGAAACAGATTCCCATCAATACTTGGATTTTCATTCATGTCATCCGTCTCACACAAAAAGGAATATTCCATACAACATGGCACGGCGTGTATGTACTATTGTGACTCACCCTTCTCTTCGCCTACAAAGGCTTCAAGAGTTAAAACAACACCTTAGACGACAGAATTACCCCGTGGAACTTATTAATGACGGAATTAACCGGGCTATGGATATTCCTTTAGCACAACTTAGAAGGACCCGCCTTAAGGAGGAGAAACAAGATGAGAAAATTCCGTTTGTAACTACACATAATCCGTGTAACCATAATATTTTTAAATCAGCAAAACGTTTTTTTCCAATATTAGAACAATCAGAAAATATGAAAAAACTGTTAAACCAATCATCTTTCATAAACAGCAGACGACAAGCGCCGAATCTGAGGAAAATTCTCTCCAAAGCAAAGTTCTCGTCCAGCATTTCCATCAAAAAGTGCGGCGACCCCCGATGTGGAACATGTGACCTTATACAGGAGGGAGAAGGAATAATATTAAAAAGCGGCCAAATTTTAAAACCTAATGCCCCAATGAACTGCAAATCGTCTAATTTGATATATTGTGCGACTTGTCCAACATGTGGAGAAAATTATATTGGCCAGACTAACCAGCTCAACGCCCGAGTGAGAGTCCACAAACAACAAATAAAGGACGAAACAGTGAGAAACACTCCATGTTCGGAACATTTTGCGAAGTGCGGAAAGGGAACATTTAAAATATTTCCGTTTTACAAAATGTGGAATTCAAATGAAATCGCCCGAACCACAAAAGAGGACTATTTTATTAAAATATTTAACCCGAAACTTAATCGAAAATAGATTTATCATATATATAATTTTTATATGTATTGTATTATATGTCTATGCATTGCTTAACGGCGTTGATAAAGTTCACGCCATCGCTACCTTGATGTACATTGTGACGTCATAATGAACTTTAAAAACACGACGTCATTGACAACGTTACAAACAACGTTTTTAATTTTGTATAACTGTCTGAAGAGCCGACATGGCTGAAAGCGCTAACAGTAAACAATTTATTTAATTTGGACTGTCGCATTCTGTTTTATTTATTTAAGTATATATATATATATATATATATATATATATATATATATATATATATATATATATATATATATATATATATATATATATATGTGTGTGTAATCATCATTTGTTATTCATTTTTGTAGATACTTTGTCTGGTTTTGTCCTTATCCTAATCTTTAAAATCGAAATTAAAAAAAAAACCTGCGCATTGTTGGTTGATGAAACTGAATCGTACAATTTATATACATGTAGGTGGCATTAATCTTGTTTGTTGCAGCTGAATGGAAAAAAAAACTTTTTTTATTGTATTTATTTCAAACCTGTGAATGGGTTTTAATTTTAGTGTCTCTATCTCTAAATTTTGTTCTTTAGGTCAATTTTCATTACAATTTCAGATAAAAGACTTGGAGGGGGGCATTCCCACTTAACTTCCCCGTTTTGTTTATACATCATTTATCCATTTAGACACAGAATGCAATGATCTGTTCATAAATCATTCATGTTTACAAATTAATATCTAAGGTTCACAACCAATAATATGGTATAAAAAAAGTATGAAATTAAAACAAGCTATGTTATGCACTATTATCTATTTGCATGCATATTTTTAAACCAAGTTGTCAGATTCATAGTATCTGCCTGATGGTAACTTGCCCTACACTTTCCGCCATGATGTCAAATAGTCAACCGTTTCTAGGCAACCCGTTCTGGAAAGTTCTATCCATTAATACTAAAATCGCATTAATTGTTCCGGTTGATTTACTTAGTAAATCCGCATTCTTGGTTACCCCGTTCTGGAAAGTTCTATCCCATTCTCTCACCAGAGGTCGTGCTTCGCAAGCGTATGAGTATCAAAACTAAAATCGCCCACTAAAGAAACGGATTGACTCATTTTATTTATTCAACATTCGTCAAATCTTAACTTCTATGTATTCCCTGAATAGGCCTACAGTACATATATATTTACTCTTTACGTAATCAGTTAATGTTATTTTATAGTAATAGTATATATATATATATATATATATATATATATATATATATATATATATATATATATATATATATATATATATATATATATATATATTTATTTATTTATTTATTCTCGCCATCTGTGAGATTGATCAACCCAATATATTTCCGTAGTGAGGAGTCAGTAATAACCTATTAAGTGTTTTGTTTTCCTGAGGACTATCAAGCGACATATTTATTCACAAATAGCGATGATCTACACAAAGCCAAGTTAACTCATTTAAACTCTTCAAAATTTTCAATCTCACCTTTCAAATACTCTATAAAAATCATTGCTTCACCTATGTTCACTTACAATGTTTTGTTGTATTCAATTTTAAAAGTTTTCTCCCTTTCCTCTGCAGAGATTTGAGCAAATTTCAACGCTGTCATTTAGTTCTGCTCCAGACAAAACAATGTGACGTCAATATTCTAAGGGCAACTACTCTAATTTTAAAGAATTTCAAAGGGTAACTACTCTAAATACTTTAAGAATTTACAGCATGCGGTTTATGTATTGAATACTATGAAATGTCGAAATGAGTAAGGGAAGCGTCGACCAATGACGGCCATATTGCCTCATATTATTTCTCACCGAACAAATATAGAGATATATGAGGCAATCACGTGCTACCAATGTATGTCTAAAATATATATGTATATACTACATTTGGAGGAAGAGAAACATCTATAAAACTAGCTGGATTTTTTAACGTGTAAAACCCGGGTATTTTTTTCTAGTTGTTTATCTAGAAAACATTTGAACAGTTATCATTCATATCTGAATATAAGAAATACTGAAAATAAACTGTCAAAAGTACAAGTATCAACTTATGTTATTTCAACCTTGAATGTAATAATATTCTGTCAAGTGTAATTTATAAATAACGAAACTGTGTACAGACCCCATACTGCAAGCTTTCTTCATTAACAAATCAAGGCAAGGCCCAAATGTTCACAAGTGAATAATCACGTTTGCGGAAATGTTTATTTAATCGACTTCAAAAATCAACCTGTGGCTCAACGCTTGATGATCAGTCGAAGAATCGCTGACTGATAAATATTCAAACTTCTCAAGTTTTCATAGGTGTTTTTAGACGTTAATCTGACACCTCTATATCACCCAATGCCAGTATCAATTTTTTTCAGTGTGGTCGATAACAAAATATGTTCAATTTGTTTACAGACACCATTGTATGTTTCTTTCTTTTTTTAAGGTAGACTAAGTACAAAACAGATATTATCTTATTTCACTTAAGCTATTTTTTTCCTTTAATTCAAGGTTTCTTGAGATTTAATATTTTGATCTTTAAAACAAAATCCATAAATATGGAAAAAATCGAAGAAAAATCCATACCGAAATTTTTTTTGATAAACATCGTCCCTAAGCTACCATATTAATCTCATTTCAATGAAATATAAAATTAAATAGTCATTGATATGATTGTTTTTTGTGTCAGTAAGTTACTTTTCAAGATATTACAAATTTTTTACTGTTATATATACAAGAGACTTTTTGTTACTTCAAGACACTGAAATATATTATTACTGGTGACTTTATTTTGATGAGTGGTTAATGTTTGAAGTCTATCAACCAACCCACCACTGTATATCTTATACCGTCATCAACACATTGCATTTACACTTGCATTCCTTTATTTCATTTGCGCACCTAGCAAGTCAATTTCTACAATCTGTGAAAAGGAAAAAAGGCGTGAAGATCTAGATAAACTCCAGCTGTTGCTAATTGTCTATGCGAGATAGATTTAAAGTGCTTTGAAACTTTTGAAAATTTACCTTACCTCTTACTCTCCAGACGACAGACTAGATATTTCCAATACATTTTTATTTTCAGTTTTGTGTTATGGATTTGTTGGAGATATCTTTCTCTTACTTTCTAGATTCTTGCAAGCATTAAAACATTCTTATCTTCTCTGGTCGATTTCTGAAGTCTTGGTCCGCGTCCTTTATAGCTTTGAATTTTTTATGAGAATCAAATGAATTTATTAAGCTCTAGAAACCAGATCATATTTTTAATTACATCAAAAAAATATATTGACGAAATAAAGAACATTTTCTTCTTACAGACTTACTGTGGAATCGTTTTTATTCGTGGGGATCAATATTCTTGAGTAGCAAAAAAATTTCGAGTTTCTTGGACGTAATTTTGTCGAAAGCAAGTTTGGGGCAACTTTCAAAGATATTAATCAGAGGCTTGTGTATACGTTCTTAAGGATATTAATTCATGGGCAAGGATTACCCACAAATGCCACGAACTATGATGATTCCACAGTATAAACATTCATGTATATATGTTGTTTTAACATGTTTTTTCATTAATGTTTGGTGTTCTTTTGACAACAACATCTATAAGGAAATTATCACATTTTCTAAATAATTATAGTCTACTTACTACTCAGTACATGTATGTTTTAAGCCTTGCCATTTCCTGCTGTATTTCACTGAAGAAGATTTTAGATTCAAAAGGATCACACTCAAAGTCTAATAAATTCGTGTGTCAGATTACTAATTTTGAGGCATGTTATAAAATGCACCCAAATCTATTTCTAAAAAAAAGTCAATTCTAACACTTACTCAAAATAATGACCACAAACCGGTTGTTTTTAAATAAAAATATGATTAAAATATGTGGGTCAGAATTGAAAAATATCGAGTTTTTCCATTACATAAAACATACCTAAACATAAATCAAGGTGGTGTATCCCTTAATTTAATAAATAAACAAAAGATGTTTGTAAAACACTTATGCCCGCTCCCTTGGAAAGAACTGCAAAGAAAATGAACGGAAACTACAAATAATTGAAATTTTTCTAAGTCCAAGGCACACAACTCTATCGAATATTGCTCGATTGCACCCAAAATCAAACTTGACTTAGATATTATTATGATAAACCTGTATACAAAATTTCATTTCAATAAGTGTATCCTATGCGAAGAAAATGAACGGAAAATGTTGGTGGACATACCGACCGACCGACAGACAGCAGCAAAGCAAAATGCCCTTCTTTCTTCAAAGGGGGGCATAACAAATGTTTATTTCTGTAAATTTGAATGAACAATTATTAAGTTATCTGTGAGAAATGCTTACTAGTGATACCCTCACTCTGATGGGATTACATGTAAATACAAAAAAAAAAACAAAGTTAAAAATTAACAAGAAGTTCACAACCAAATTGTTCAAAAAACCCACTATATGACATGCCAAAACAGATTGTGTTAAGATTTCATGCATCTGCGATTGATAGTTGCTGAGAAATTTGTGTAGAAAATTTGTAAGCAAATTTGAACTGAAAATATAGAAAAGAAGTCGACGTCTGATTGGTACAAAAATAAATCCTACCATATTGTATACAGGCACGTAGCATCGCTTTTGAAAGTGGGGGCCAGACTCATTCAAAAAATCTTGACAAACCAAGAAAAAAAGAGAAAAAGCTACATTCAAAAATCCAGAAAATCCTTATCCTCCGGGGGGGGGGGGGGGGGGGAGCAAGTATTCCTTTCAGTTACACTGTTCATTTTCTTATTTTCAATTCAATTTTCCCTGGTATATCTATTTCAAAGAGTGTGATAAAATGTCAAGCATATGCAATTACTAGGTGCTGAAAAATCTTTAACAAAGTTTGTTACGGACAGACAGACACTCGGTCATACAGACAGGCACACAAGGGTAAAACGGTATACTCCCCTCTCCTAACAACAAAAGACCGTTAACTCGGAATGAATAACTTTTGAAATTAAAATTAAATGTAGATTCAAATGTAGATTAAAGTGTTTGACAAAGAACTATAAGACTAGTGTTTTCTTTCAGTCATGGCCGGACTCTGTAAAAATTGAAAGCATCAAAAGAAATAAATTGCAATATCTGTACACTCTATACTAGTTAAGGATTTGGGGGTACCTGCAACTCTATTGAAACCAAATTAACCTTTGTTCTGGTTTTTTGTTCAATTTTTGGGTTGAATTGTGGAGTCACTTTTAATATGATGTTGAAAAGATAACTATAAACCAACTAAGGAATATATCTATAGAAAATATGAATAATGAAATAATCAGATTTATTAGAAATAATGGGGTCGTGAGATTTAAACAAGTTTTCTTGTCTATTTATGTACTAAATATGTTTTTAACGGGTGAAAATAAATCAATGCCAATTTTATTTTTCTTAACTTAATTAATAAACAGAAGACACTTATATAAAAACATTTCAGCCTTATATAGTAAGACTTATATACTAGTATATATAATCATATTAATATGAGATAAAGTGGATAAACTTAAAGAAAAGCCAACAGTGATTGGAAGTTTCCTCTTGTATCTAACCTTCTGGGAAGTCAAATCTGTTATAAATTATATATAAGGTATTTGTTGCCAAATTTTAATAAGGCCACACTTGAGTAACTCTTTGAAACTTTTAAAACTGAAAGATATTCCAGATACGCACCTCCAAGTAAAAATTCTTGGAGGTACTCACGTGTGGTCAAAATGTAATTTACAATTTTAAAAAAAAAATAGTAACAGAAAATAAAACACTCTATTATAGCGTCCCAGGCAAGTTTTTTAATTACAATGTTCCTAATTCTAACTATTTTTTACCATAACAATGATAAAATATAAGGAATGAAGAATAACAAAGCAATTTGATTTAAACTCAATCAAAATTTACTTATTAATAAGAGCTTTATGAAAAATCAAAAAGGTAGAGATAACCGACGATATAAAAATCACAACGTTAACATCTCGTGCGTTCCCAATTCGCACTAATAACAGCATTTCATAGAGACCCCACAATTCAACAAAAAACCTTTGTGGATGGTTATTCCATTAGTTTTATATGTGGTCTAGTTCTGCGAAATTCGGATGCTGATGAACTGTCTCAATCTTAGGTTCATCTCGTCCCATCCATACATGCCATTAAATTATTACAAAATGTGCCGGACAGTAGCGCGTGCTGTACGGTGTCTATCAAAAAGGTGAGTTACCTTAATGTAGCGGTTATGTTGACGTATCGCTATATGACATTTTGCCCTTCATGGTAGGTCTTCAACACTTCCGGTTGCATTAGATTTACGGACAAGCCTGAGAATGATTTTTATGGCGTCCGTTATAAGATCTAGCAATCTATCAGAAATATTTTCAATTTAAAATAGCTGTTTAATTGTTTATATGACGTCATTTTACACGGTTAAAAGTAAATAAAGCAAATATTGTTAAAGGAAACAAACACAGCGCGAACCGCAATCTGCTTGGACCACGTCAACTGATCTTAAAGGTTCTTGGGAATACATGCGCCGCATTTTACTCAATTAGTTTTATGATTTTTGAAAGCAGTTAAAGGCAGGGAATCGATCGAATTGTGTCTTGAAAAACACATCCGAAAAACATAAGTATACAATCATGGTCGAGTAATTAATTACTAGATTACAATTTTTTTTACATGAACAGTTGAGTATTTTCAACAGCAGTCGGTAGTGGCAACGACTTTCTAAAAAATACAATGTAAGAGTGGGGCGTTCAAAATTTTGACCAGTTTATATGTTTCTATTCACCCCCTCTGAATTTATTACAATTTTATAACACAAATTCTACATGCTTTCTGTGAATTCAGCCTTTCAAGACAATGCAACACCACTATTCCACATCTACTTGTTAAAAACGTATTGTCAATGTGTGTTTCATGCGCGGATCCAGCATGAATAATATAAATTTTATTGCCAGCAGAGTAAGGTCAATATATACTTAGTTTAATAATATAAATTTTTTAGTATTATCATCATTCCGTTTTTAGCTCACCGAGACGAAGTCGGGGGGAGCTTACGGTAAAGGCCTGGCGTCGGCGTTCAGACAAGGTTGAAATTTTTATTGCAGGTCCTGTATCTAAGTTATTGTTCTATCTTAACCAAACTTGCATGGATGATGCATCTGGACCTACTTATGGACTTAAAAACTTGATGTTGAATCTGGGCCATGAATATCAGATCCTGGAGGAGGTTAAAGTTTTAAGAACTGGTTAAAGGTTTTGGTGCAGGTGCTCTTTAATAGCCATTTCTAAGTTACTTATGGTCCTAACTTCACAAAACTTGCAGGGACGGTGCCTATTATGATACTAATGCACCTGACAGGCTTGAATGCTGAATCTAAGCCATAGGTTTCGAATGCTGGATGAGGTTAATGTTTTTAAAGCTTGTTTAAGTTTATAAAGCAGGTGCCCTCTGATGATTATATCTTAGTAATTACCAGTCCTAACTTCACAAAACTTGCAGGGACGGTGCCTATTATGATACTAATGCACCTGACAGGCTTGCATGCTGAATCTAAGCCATAGGTTTCGAATGCTGGATGAGGTTAATGTTTTTAAAGCTTGTTTAAGTTTATAAAGCAGGTGCCTTCTGATGATTATATCCTAGTTATAACTGGTCCTAACTTCACCAAACTTGCATGGATGGTGCGTCTTATGATACTTATGCACCTGACAGGCTTGCATGCTGAACTGAGCTTTAGGTTTCGGATGCTGAAGAGGTTAAGGTTTTTAGAGCTGGTTAAACTTTATAGAGCAGGTGCCTTCTGATGATTATATCCTAGTTATAACTGGTCCTAACTTCACCAAACTTATGAAACAAATGCACCTGACAGGCTTGAATTCTGAATCTTAGCCATGGGTTTCGGATGCTGGGCGAAGTTAGTTTTTTTTTTGGGAGCATGGATGGTGCGTCTTATGATACTGAAGCACCTGACAGGCTTGAATGCTGAATCTGAGCTATAGGTTTCAGTTGCTGGATGAGGTTAAGGTTTTTAGAGCTGGTTAAACTTTATAGAGCAGGTGCCCTCCGATGATTATATCTTAGTTATAAGCTTATAACTGGTCCTAACTTCACCAAACTTGCATGGATGGTGCTTCTTATGATACATATGCACCTGGCAGGCTTGAATTCTGAATCTGAGCCATAGGTTTCGGATGCTTGGCGAAGTTAGTTTTTGTGGAACTGGTCACATGTTTAATAGCTAGAAGTACTGTTTCAAACTTGCAAAGTTCAACTTATCAAAGGTTATTAAAAAAAACTCCTACCTCACACAAACTTGTCTAATGGATGTGTTTGTTGTAAAATGATATAACATGATTCCTACGATGTTGTATTGTATGATATGGAACATAATTGTTTTATATGATACAAAATTTCATCATTTATTATATTGTAAAAATTAAATGATACAATATGATATTATATCTGTTTTTTGTATATTGTGATATGATATTGTATCATTGTATTGTTAAATATAGCATATATTGTATATTACGATATTGGATTATATATTATTGTATCACATGATATCTTTCCATATGATATTGTAATATATCATATTAAATCATATGATATAATATTGTTATATGTTATATTGTATAATATGATACGATATTGAATAATACAAATTTGTATTATATAATATATTATTATATAACATGATATTGTATGATTTAATACAATGTTGTATCAAATTATATTTGATATATGATACAATATCATACAATACAATATCATATTGTATCATACAATATAGTATCGTATGTTACAATTTTGTGATATGATATTTTATCATATGATACTATATTGTATCATATATTCTACATTATGATATTGTATTATGTGATCAAACACAAACATGTTTTACACGAAAATTCCCATATCATATTACATGATGCAATATCATATTTTGATACAACGGTGTATCATATGTTACAATATCATCTTGTATCATTATTTATTACAGTACTATATTGTAACATATAATATATATTTAATAGTTTCATAGGATGCAATATAGTTTTTTAGCTCACCTGAGCCAAAGGCTCAAGTGAGCTTTTCTGATCACAATTTGTCTGTTGTCTGTCTTCGTTGTCGCCGTCGTCGTCGTCGTCGTTGTTGTAAACATTTTACATTTTCATCTTCTTCTCAAGAACCACTGGGCAGATTTCAACCAAATTTGGCACAAAGCACCACTAGGTGAAGGGGATTCAAGTTTGTTCAAATGAAGGGCCACGCCCTTTTCAGAGGGGAGATAATTGAGTATTATTGAAAATTTCTTGGTATTTTTCAAAAATCTTCTTCTCAAAAACTATTCGGCCTGAAAAGCTTAAACTTGTGTGGAGGCATCCTCAGGTAGTGTAGATTTAAGTTTGTTCAAATCGTGGTCCCCAGGGGTAGGGAGGGGCCACAAGAGGGGGATAAAGTTTTACATAGGAATATATAGAGAAAATCTTTAAAAATCTTCTTCTCAAAAACTATCAGGCCAGAAAAGCTCAAATTAAAATGGAAGCATCTTCAGATAGTGTATATTCAAGTTTGTTCAAAGCATGGTCCCCGGGGGTAGGGTGGGGTCGCGATTTGGGGATCAAGTTTTACATATGAATATATAGAGAAAACCTTTAAAAATCTTCTTCTCAAAAACTATTAGGCCAGAAAAGCACAAATTAAAGTGGAAGCATCCTCAGGTAGTGTAGATTTCAGTTTGTTCAAATCATAGTCCCTGGTGGTATAGTGGGGCCAAAATGGGGGAATGGATTTTTACATAGGAACATATAGAGAAAATCTTTAAAAATCTTCTCAAAACTATTAGGCCAGGAAAGCTCAAATTAAAATGAAAGCACCTTCAGGTAGTGTAAATTCAAGTTTGTTCAAATCATGGTCCCTGTGGTTAGGGAGGGGCCACAATAGGGGGATAAATTTTTATACAGGAATATATAAAGAAAATCTATGAAAAAAATTCTTATAAAAACTATTTGGCCAAGAAAGCTCAAATTGGCGGGTAACTATCCTCAAATAATGTAGATTCAAATTTGTTTAAATCATGGTCCCTGGGTGTAGGGCGGGACCACAATGGGAGATACATTTTTATAGATAGAGAAAATCTTTAAAAATCTTTTTCTCAAAACTATTAGGCCAGGAAAGCCCAAATTTGAGTGGAAGCATCCCCAGATCGTATAGATTCAAGTTTGTTTAAATAATAGTCATGGGGTAGGGTGAGGCCACAATGGGGGATGAATTTGTACATAGGAATATATCAAGAAAATCTTTAAAAATCTTCTTTTTAAAGACTATTTGGCCAGAAAAGCTTTAACTTGTGTAGAGGCATCCTCGGGTAGTGTAAATTCAAGTTTGTAAAATCACAGTCCCTAGTGGTTGGGTGGGGCCGTGATGGCGGTTTGAATTTTTACATAGGAATATATAGAGAAAATCTTTAAAAATATTGTGGGAAAGTTTTCGGTCCAAAAATAAGTACTTAGTTTGAAAGCTCAGGTTATGCAGATTTAAGTTTGATGAAACCATGATTCCCTAGAGAAAAGTGGGGCCATGAAATGGGGGGGAGGGGGGTATATAGGAATAGAGAAAAATCTTCTTACAGGTACAACAACAAAAGGGGCTTGGTATTTACCAAAAAAAGAGGTGGATAAAAATTGGCATATTTTCAATTTTTTTAGCAATATCTACTGTACTTAGTTGTCAAGATATTTTGATACTGTAATGCTAATTTGATCAGAATTAAGGCAATTGTTGCTCAGGTGAGCGATGTGGGCCCTGGGCCTCTTGTTATATGATTGTATTGATTAAGATTGTATCTTACAAAACTGTATTAAATGAACATATTATGATCAAACTATTTTTAACGTATGAAATACGATGTTGTGTCAAAACGGTATTCATTAAATATCGAGGATCATTAAGTATGATTTTTATATAACATGATAAAGGTGGTCTTAAAAAGATGATGCCTCATCTCGGTGAGCTTTGTAGTCTGTGATTATCTATGGGGTTGGGGTTTTTGGGGTTTTTTTTTTTTTTTTTGGTTAAATTTAATCAAAAAAAATAAAATTTGAAAACTGATAGTGGAAATTTGGACTGGAATACGTATAAAAACTGTGAATGAAAACTTAACGCTTTTTATCTATTTAGTGTCAATACCATTCATAAACTGTATTTCATTTTTAAAAGAGTTAAGCAAATTTTATTATTTTCACAACAAGGAAAATCTCAATCTTAGTGTAAATATTTAATGGATTTTTCTTAAATATTTCAAAAGATATTCAATGGCCATTACCTCAACAAATAGGTCATTGGCCTACTTTTTGAAAGAAAAAAAAAGCTGGTCAATGACCTACTTTTTTAAAGTGAAAAATAACACTTCCATAAAAGGTCTATAACACACAATAGATGGTTTTAATTATCATCAGTGCATTTTTTTTCATTTGGGTAAACGTCATCCTTAACAGTTGAAATTCAAAGTGTCATGATTGACAGTTAATGTTTAATGTCGGAGTAAAACGCTGATGACGTGTTCTATTACCGGCTAAGACACATCATTTTCTCTAAACGACATTCTTTATATGTTTCAAACTTTCATAATACTTAGTATCGAATTTCAATCGGTGAAGATACTCATCCCTGGTCCTGTTGTAGATTAACTGATCCATGCAAAGTAAAGTATGCCCCTGGTAATTGGAGTGAAATTTATTGGCAAAGAATTCTGGCCGACGAGCTAACGAGCGAGATCTTCGATTCCAAAAATGCAAATCGATCGAACATATTTACCACCACATGGCCAAGAATTCCAGTTTTTGAATCGGGAAAGAAATGGCTTCCGTATTCCAAAATCTGTTTCCAGTTTTCCTGCCAAAACAAATAATCATTTATTTGGTCGACATTTATCAACTTATTTAGTTAAAATGAAAAACAAAAACGGGGAAAACTCTCTTAATGGTAAAGAGATTACCTACCTTTGAAACTTCCAGGTATTTCTAGCTGAGGATTATGAATCAAAGTTGCAAAAAATGTTTCATCTGGAATGCCCGTTTTATTTACCCATTCAAGGAAGTCAGCAGCTACCCTGTTAGTGATGACGTATTCCACAAATCTTCTGTTCAGTGTTACGTGGACAGATCCTTTTACCGGAACTATATCGTGGGGAGGTTTCTCTTTTATATTCCATCTTTCTTTGTTAGCCCTAGAATAGGTATTCAGGAAAGTTAAAGGGACTTGGACACGATTTGACTTAAAATTTTCAAATTTTATTTTTCCATTTTCAGTGTTTATACTTATTTATATAGAAGTTTATAATGCTTTGTCAAAATTTGAAAGTCAAATATCAAATTATAAGTAAGATACAGAATTCATTATTCTTTTTTTTTTAAACAAAGCTTAATATTGTCATTTTTTACATATGTGTTGTATTGGTTTAAGTTTCAATCAAATTTATCTTTCTTTTGCTGATAATAGTATTGATGATGATATTGAATTATTTTAAATTATTTTTTACATGTCATTTTGTCTAAGAAATGGTAATTTTCTATATTGTATTTTTTGTAAACAACTATAAGACTCGAGCTTTGTTTACATAACAGCCAATTCTTACCTCTGTAACTCGCTTGTAACTTGACTTTAACATTCAATATTTTGGTCAATCATTTAAAATGCACCAATTAACCTTTTTATACATAAAAAATAAAAATAAAATTTTTGATCTTAAATCGTGTCCAAGTCCCTTTAATAAAATGTACGTAAAATGTTTCAAACAAGTATTGAATGGACAAGTACAGCGCTGTGACAAAAGTATTGACGATTTTTGAAAAAAATCGCAGACGTAAACTATGACGCGCTTCGTAAATTGCGACATAATCATAAATAACCGACTTACTTTTTTCAATACTTGGTGAGGTGGTCCTTAGACTTGATAAAAGAGTTCTTTTAATATTAAGTCATATTTTTTTCATTTTATTAATGTGCGGTGGTTGAGATGTTGAGATGGTTGTTATGATGTTGTTGTATGTAAATTTGGGTAATACATGTACGAGCTCTGTGAACGGGGCGTTGTCGTAATGAAAAAGATTGGTTGTGTAGAGTAAATGTGAGTGACTGACAGTCCAAAGTTGGTCTTCTAATATGAATATGTACAGTATTTGCCTGCATTAATATCCCCATTAACCTACATAGGGCACCTTCCCTGTGGTAGGTAAACATCCTGTTTCATGTTCTGCCTGATACTGTCCACAATCATCATATCGATTATTTTGGCAGGTCGGAGGTTCGCATTAAGCACAGAAACATTAAAAAGCTTAAAGTTTCAAAATAGCACCTCACTGTGTTCCAACTGTACAAGTGGGCGGACACCCGAGTCTTAAATTCAATTCTTTGGGTGTACAAGCTATCTTGATGTCTGGGAGAAGTTTATTCCATTATCCGATGCTTTGTGGAAGGAATGAGTGTTTGTGAAACTAGAAGTCACTATTGCAAGTTGATATTTGATGGGCAAGCCATTGGGTATTGCGTGAAGGTCGTAGAATTGGTGTTACAAGCGTTTCTGTTGATGGCGACCTGGTCATTTAATTACTCTTTAAAATAACACTTTGTCTAGTTATGCCATACCACTACGTTTTTCAAGTGACTGCCATCTGGAATGTTGGATCATGCTGTCCACAATGATCTGTTGCCGACATAACTTGATGAACGTCATTGTACTATTTCTAGAGTTTGGATGTCTTTCTGGGTGTAGCTGTCCCCAACAGGTTAAGCAAACTCCAGTAAAGACCTGGTTAATGATTTGTATGCACTTTCCTTCATGGATGTGAAACTGATGTTTAAATACCGGCGTAATTAAGAAGCATTGTGCATGCCTTATTGGCCTTGCCACAGAAGTTATAATGTTGTCACTCCAATTCAGGTTTGATGTTATATGAGATATTTTTTCACTTATAACATGTTCCAGGATCTGGTCATGTAGTTTGTATTTATGGTCTGTTGGCTTGGTCTTCCTGCTGATTGACAAGACGTTGCACTTTCCAGGATGAAAATCCATTTCTATCTCCTTTCTCAAATGCTAAATTTATTTAGGTCGACCTAAAATGTTTGGGTGTCCGATTTTGATGTGACAGTAAGATACATCAATGTTGTCTTACTGTGGCCCTCTAGCATATCAATGATATAATAAATAGAAACAAGCTTGGCCCAAGAACCGACCATTGGGGTACTTTCGACTAAATACCGGCGTAACTGGACATTTCCTCGTTGACAATTCCAGCTTGAGTTCAGTTGGAATGTAAACTCGCGATCCAGTTGTTCACATTGCCCTAGATCCCATAGGATCATAGGTTTGATGAGAAGGCTGTGACCAACTTTGTCAACAGCCTTGGAGAAGTCCATAATAAGGACATATGTCTGCCTTCCAGAAGCAAAGTTGTCGATTACGTCGGTTCGGTTTCACAGGCCCTTTTGTTGCCGATTTTCCCACACTATAACCCTTCGAATTCGCTAGAGAGGGACGCACATGCATAGCTGTAAGTAGCGTAGGGCTCTTTAGATGTTATACACTCTGATTTTCTCCTAAAGTTATCAGCTCTCATCAGAAAAAATGACAATGTTTTAAAAATTATATACTGTTAGTTTTTCTTTTCAAAAAAACACAAGGCAACTCATCGCATAAAATATATAGAAATCATGCAAAAATCATAAGTATGTCCGTTGGTGAATAGAGTTATTAGCATATCTTTAATTACTAGTAATTCCTTTTAACATATGTCTTTCACTAGTTTTTGTATCTTTTATTATACAGTTACGACGGTCTTTCTTTCAGACGATTTGATCTCACCAGTCAACACATATTTTTCCCAAAAAATTTACAATAGCTAATATTTTTGCCCCTCAAATTTCATATCTACGATAATTTTTTTGTTATCACTGTTATTTGTACCGATATCCTACCCATTGTAATTTCAGTTTGTTAACATTAAATTCCAGACTGCAGACGATAAAACATACAGGTATAACGTCACTTCCGATGTGAAGATAACTCTGAAAGAATTTAGATGGTCAACAGGGCATACATGTATAAGTAGAGTTACCTCCCATTTACCAAGCGAAGCCCACGCTAGAACGACGTCACTGCGTAAATATTGTGATTTTTTTTGTCATAGTGCAGTAGGCTATAGCTATATCCAATCATATGAATATTTTAGAAACAACTTCTGTCACTTCATCAAAATGTTTGTATAAACCTGTAGTGTTGTTATCAGTGAAAAAACTATAAGTATAATATCGGTTCTTTATTTCTGATATAAATTAAAATAAATTGAAGGTCCACATCTCAGAATTATCTATTTTCCACTTTGTCATCACATTTGCGCTGTATTTAAAAAGGAACTTACGATCATAAAGCCATTTCGTCTTCAGCAATGATTTCTCAATGCGATGCGTAATACATTAACAAATCCACTGGGAGTTTTTCCAAACCACTTATTCTTTTGAAACATATTAAAATGTTTCTAAGTTAATACAAGAGTAACGGAAACTGATAGATGATTATTTGATGGATTTGGCCAATTTAAAAAAAGGTTGACTGTGCTCTTAGTGAGTGAATACGGCTGAACAAGATTTCAAACCTTTACTTCAAATTGTCTTGCTGCCCGAGAAGTACAAAATTCACCATACCGGTGGCTAAATTATCAATCAAAACATCTTTTGATCGAAAAAAAAAAACCAGCAATAATTATTCTAATATATAATTCAGCGACGAATTGATACAGACATATCAAACTGAGTGTTATCGGGCGAAAATTTTAGCTTGAAGCCATTTTTCATTGGACGATCTTTTTTAGTCCAATGTAGAGAAAATCAAATGTTATATTGACCTCCTAGGTCATGTGCAGGTGAATATAACGTTTTGTTTTTTCGGGATAGTTGAATATGAGCCTAAAGGAATCAATCAATCATATATTAATAATATTCAATATATGTGAAAAATTTCGGATGTTTTGTTTTCAAATTTTGAGTCCCTAATTTTTATTTAAGATTCGAACACATCCTTGTTTAACTCCAATCCTGTTATTCAGGTCTGAAAATTTCATATTCATATCATGAATTTTTTTTGAGAATTGTTCTGTACAAAATATGACGTAAACATTAAGAAAATTGTCGATACATTTGAGCATGAAATAACGCAATGAAACATTTTACAAACTGTAAAATTTATATCATTTTTTATCATCTTTGACAAGATTTAACGGAAAAAAGTAAGAAGCTAAGAACCAATACCAATAAAAAAAAATAACAAAGGAAGACTTTGATTTTAAAAAATTGCGCAAACCTTTTGATGGTGCCCTCTCCATCGTTGGAACCGTTGTAAACTTTTAATATTTTTACCAGTTCATAATTTGTACGAAGAGGAAATTCCTGTCCTGTTAAATTAATAAAATATTTCCATTTAGGAATTGATAAAAGGTCTTTCATGCATGTAAGTTCTGGTAATAGAACACTCATTGTTCCCCAAGTCACTTCAATTCTTTTGGACGCCATCTTCACATTGGGAAAGCATCGTAGAATGCATGAAAATTCATTCAAGACGTTTCTTGTTATTTTTCCATCCACGTGAACACAGTAACTGTTTTGTGGTCGGTAAATGGACCTCAGAAGTATTTCAAATTGCTCTGGGCTTTTATAAACAAGAATGCTGTAGGCAATCGGAAAATTCCTCTCCTCCTCTGATAACGAATCCATAATGTATCCTCTTGCTTTGATGAAATTTTCACATGCTTTTGTTCGTTGGCAAAATGACTGCGATTCATAACTTACATTCATTTTACGAACTTTCTCGATTTCTTTGTCGTTTTGTTCAAACAGCAAACCACAGTCTACGTTTGGCACAACTCTTTCAGAACCAAAGTATTTCTGTGGTGTATGTCCGAAGGTAGGTGTTTGCGGTTGTTTATGATACAAAGGCGAGAAAGAGGCATCAAATGGTGGTCCATTGTCGAACAAATCATCAGCTTTCCTACTTTGCTTCGCTCCTGTTGGGCCATGGTCGTTCGAATTGAAGACGGAATCTCCTACCATGGTCATTTGAGACACATAACTATAGAAGATCAGTGTGCAAAATAGTATAATAACTAATGCATAACGGACCAATCTTTTTCTTGTAGTTTGATTTGATGACAATGAATTCATTTTATCTTGGTGAGAAAAAACGTCAAATGTAAGGGGTTTTATTTTATCATCTACTAATAAAGTTTTTTATATGCGCAGCTTGATGAAAAAAATGCAAATGAGTTGTATAACTGCATGTACCCAAAGGATCTTTTGAAAGCGACACCTCACAACCTTATTAGCATAATCGGAGCATTTCTGATTTTTATATTTACGAAAAGCTAAAAAAAAAAACGAGAACTCCGAAATACGTTATTCACGGGAGTTTAACGAGACCAGTTCAAGACTCTTGCAAATTGAGAGAGGAGATTAGATCGAAAAAGTAAGTAAAAGTTTATGTTTATTCTATCAGCAAGCTTTTTAAATTATTTAAAGTTGCAGAACAATTGTTTATTAATGTCAATTCGAAGTTTTGGGTGATTAGCGTTATCTCGTTAAATATTGTTCAGCATGAAATCGTCTGAACAGCAGTTTTCGATTTTGTCAACAGTCTGAAACGTGCTAGGGGGTAGCCATGAATCGGTAAGAACATGCTCACTTACAATGTTAAACTAGATAAATACCTTTTTAAAAACCTGCAATGCAATAATTTCACTGCATGTGTTACCAAAATGTTAATAAATAATGGTCGTTGTGAAATGTGACTTGAAAGACATGTTTTAGTATGAAATGGGTATGCAGGTGTATTATAGTCAGTTTTTACACATATTGGTACCTAGCACACGTTAAAAAAATATTGTATGTTTTTCCTAGACTATTGTTTATGAATCAAGGGTCTGCATATAACATTATACGACTTTGAAAGTAGATTTGATTATGTTTGTAGTGCAGAGAGAGAGAGAGAGAGAGAGAGAGAGAGAGAGAGAGAGAGAGAGAGAGAGAGAGGGGGGGGGTATGAAAAGCCATTACAAATTTTATAGTTATATGTCATTTTCCACTTAATGAGTTGGTACAGCTGTTATCATGGTAATGTTTTGAGCCATGTCTCAGATACGTCATGTGCCCATTAAAAAGTGTAATCTGGGATACACCCTTAGTTTATCTTTTTTCTTCTAATCTACCGGTTTACCTGCGGCCTCCAGATGATCTGAAGATTAGGAATATAGAAAATATTGTCAATTTGATATTGCTAATGACCCAGTCAAGTCTGCTGAAGCCCGGAAGGTACTTCTTTGTCATGTAATAAACTTACAACTTGTCCTCCACATGTAAATATATTTGGTTTAAGCTGATTGAAAGCCAAGCAAGGTCATATAATTAAATAGCTACAATGTCTTGTATAAAAGGGAAAGATTTGTATGGGAATCTTGTTGCAACTCTGCATGATTATCTGTATTTAAAGTGGTGGGAACCTCTGAAAGGAATACTAGGAGTTTGAAAATATTATAAACTTAACGAAATGTCTTTTACACTCTCTGAGAAAATCGGATTTGCAGAAATCCAATGAATTTCTCATGCTGGTTAGTTATTCAGATTAGTTTTTGTCATTGACACAATCTTATTTTGGTGGACATAGATCTATGTCCACCAAAATAAGATTGTTCTAGAATGGTGATAGTTGCAACTCATACAGACATTCATATGTTTCATAAGTGTTTATGACTTTGATCTTTGTTCAATATATTTAATATCTTTCTGTCCACTGAAAATCTAAATATCTTTGAAGTTACACCAGTTGGTAACAGGGGCAGATGGTTTCTAGTGATTCTGTTTAAACTATTTGATTCATAACATTTATCATATGCGTGCAGCATTGATTGAGCCAGGTTTCCTGATTTTGTCGTATAAGTGATACATTGTACTGCTTTAAAAAGTATATATCACTTGTGACTTACTAGTATATTAGTACATATTTCATTTGTAAAATCATTCGACAAATTTAAAGTGTTTTGTAGTACTGAATTGTTTTTTACGGCTTTTAAAATTACTGAAAGTTCATGCACATGATGCAACTATCTTTTGACGTTCTATATATAACAAAAAGAAACTGTCAGCTGGGTTAAAAATTAGTGGCGAAATGATGTAATACATGTATGTACAATATTAGAAAAGATTACATTTTTAGTATCACATTCTTGAAATAACTGCATTGAATTATATATAAGTATTTGATGAGTGCACAATGTTTGCAAAAATTACATGTATTTCTCTCAACACTTTATGTTTATTCTATTTTAGTTTCCAGACCATGACATTAATGAATATTTCTTGAATGGAATGCATGAGGAATAGGATGGAACCTTATTCTGCCTCTTTACCAACTCACACCATCTTTTCAAGATTTATGGAGCCAACCACAGAAGAATTTGCTCTATACACATCATTCATAACATTCTTATTTATGTTACATAACTTTAAATGTAACTGGATAAATTGTTTCAACAATAAGTGTTCACATAATGAATACCAGCAAAATTTTTATCGAGTGCTCCTATTTTGTATTTTTCCTACCCATCCATCTAACATATGTTTTTATATAACATATTCATAAACATGTAACATTTTTGGAAACAGCTATTTTTAATTGAAATTTAGCCTTACTATTTTATACAAGTTTTTTAATATACTATTTTGTATACAAACAGAACAAAAATACTTAGTTACAATGGAAAATGGATATGATATATATAAAAGGTGTCCAAGTAGCGTAGTGGTCAATGCACTGGCTTCTCACCACTGCGACCCGAGTTCGATCACTGTGATCGACGGTGGTTGTATGTGATAGGGTATGGCGGTCGCCCGGTTGGACACGTGGGTTCTCTCCGGGTACTCTGGCTTCTTCCTACACCAATGACCGCCTTGCGCTAACATCCGTGCCGACGAGAGATATTAATATAAGTTGTAGAACTTGTTTATCAATCGTAAAATAAATAAAGTTCATTTTTATATATATATTTTATATTTATATTTATATATATCATTTTATATATATATATATATATATATATATATATATATATATATATATATATATATATATATATATATATATATATATATATATATATATATATATATATATATATATATATATATATATATAAAAGTGTCTGATAAATGTATAGGTCTTGTTCATAAACAGAAGAAATTGACAGAAGAATATTAAGTTTTAGCCATCAAATATAAACATTAATATATTTTAAGAAAATTATTTAATATAAATAAGAAATAACAGTTTTTATCCCTTTATTTAGATGTTTGGAAACAAATCCAATATATCTAAAATTGCTGTACAGTATATCCTATTGATCCCTGTAATATATCATTTTAGTTTCTTAAACATCATGTTTATTACTTTTTTTTCTTAGAATGATGTATACAGGGTCATTAATTTATTTTCATTATTTTCAACTAGATACAAATAGGCCTTCTGCAACCTTAATGAAATTTAAACTCCATACCCTTAATTACCTTTCATATGAAAAATGACATCTAAATCTAAAATTGCTGTACAGTATATCCTATCCATCTAATGTATCACTTTATTTATGTTGAACTTCATGTATATTACATGTAGTACAAGAATAGAATTCCAGGGTCCCCCGCCGGTCAAGCAGTATATTAGTACCGAGTCTATCGACCAAGGCTGATTTAGGAACTTGACCAAGAAACATTTGGTATAAATTTAATGAAAATCCGTCAAAATTTGTAGGCATGAGCGCGCTTACAAAGTCAATTTTTGGGAGAAAAAAAAACGGAGTCTTGATTGTGGCCAAGTCCCATAACTCCAACAAAAAGTATCGAACAATGCTGATTTTCGAACTTGACCAAAGTATAAGTAGTATAAACATTTGGTATAAATTCAATGAAAATCTGTCAAAATTTGTAGGCATGAGAGCGCTTACAAGGTCAATTTTTGGATAAAACGGAGTCATGATTGTGGTCAAAGTCCTATAACGCCAACAAAAAGTATCGACTAACGCTGATTTTCGAACTTGACCAAGGTAATAGTGGTATAAACATTTGGTATAAATTTAATGAAAATCCGTCAAAATTTGTAGGCATGAGAGCGCTTACAAGGTCAATTTTTGGATAAAACGGAGTCATGATTGTGGTCAAAGTCCAATAACGCCAACAAAAAGTATCGACCAATGCTGATTTTCGAACATGACCAAGGTAATAGTGGTATAAACATTTGGTATAAATTTAATGAAAATCTGTCAAAATTTGTAGGCATGAGAGCGCTTACAAGGTCAATTTTTGGATAAAACGGAGTCATTATTGCAGTCAGAGTCCCATAACTCCAACAAAAAGTATCGACCAATGCTGATTTTCGAACTTGACCAAGGTAATAGTGGTATAAACATTTGGAATAAATTTAATGAAAATCCGTCAAAATTTGTAGGCATGAGAGCGCTTACAAGGTCAATTTTTGGATAAAACGGAGTCATTATTGTGGTCAAAGTCCTATAACGCCAACAAAAAGTATCGACTAACGCTGATTTTCGAACTTGACCAAGGTAATAGTGGTATAAACATTTGGTATAAATTTAATGAAAATCTGTCAAAATTTGTAGGCATGAGAGCGCTTACTGTAACGGGATGAGCGGAGGCTACTCCAAACAACAACAAGACATCTTAAATTTAACAAAATTTAATAACAAAAAAAATTAGAGAAAGAAAGAAAAGATAGAAATATAAACACTAAACCACACAAACACTCACACACCTTTCACTCAACAAGAAAAAATATGATGTTTATACAAATGACCAAAAATAAATTAGAAGAGTGTCCGAATCTCCGGGGCTGTAGTCCTGGACCAACTACGGACAACCACAACTAGAGTAGTTTCGTCACCACAATCATCATCATCACCACTATCGTCAACATCATCAACTACAACACCATAATCATCATCGACATGACCATCATCATCGTCGTCGTCATCATCACTATAACATCATCGTCGTCATCAACATGAACATCGCATCGTCATCGACTTCACCATGAACGACATCATCTACACCATCATCGTCGACATGAACATGAACATCGCATCGTCATCGACTTCACCATGAACGACATCATCTACACCATCATCATCGACATGACCATCATCATCGTCGTCGTCATCAACATGAACATCGCATCGTCATCGACTTCACTATAACATCATCATCTTCTCAACATCAACAATATGACACTACAATAAGTGTACAAGTGACACCATAACACCATAATAAAAACAATATTGTATAATACTTTGCTTTGTTAAGGTAGGTCAGGGGTTGGTGATCAGTTTCAAGTAGAAACTCGCGTCCATAAAGGTACTGGTGGAACTTCTGTATTCCCCACACTACCGCCAAACACTCCTTCTCGATAACAGCGTATGCCTTCTCTCTTGGTTGAAGTTTCCTACTGGCGTACGCTACGGGTAGTTTCTCGTCATCCTCCATCTGTAACAGCACAGCACCTATCCTATCATCTGCAGCGTCCGTGCGTAAAATGAAGGTTTCATTAAATTCTGGCAACTTCAATATTGGCCTTTCTGATAACATGTGTTTCAATGTATCAAAAGCTCGTTGCTGACTTTCAGTCCAAATAACTTTATTTGGTTGGCCCTTCTTCGTAAGATCAAAAAGTGGAATGGCTATCGCAGAGAAATTCGGAATAAACTTTCTGTAGAATCCTGCTAAGCCTAGGAAGGCACGAACCTGTTTCTTGGTTTGTGGTATTGGCGCATTTCTGACTGCATCAATCTTGTCTTGTTCTGGTTCTAGACACTTGTTGCCCACCATATGTCCCAAACAGTCAATCTTGTCAAATCCGATGAAACATTTTGTCGGTCTGGCCGCAAGTCCCGCATCTCTGAGTCGTTCGAACACAGTCTTCAGTATGTGTAGATGTTCTTCAAAGGTATCTGTAAAAACAATGACATCATCGATAAAGTTTTCTACGCCGTTCATACCTTGAAGTAGTTTTCTCATCATACGACTAAATGTTGCCGGCGCGTTTACAAGACCAAACGGCATTGTCCTGAATTGGTACAATCCGGATGGTGTGGAAAAGGCTGTAAGCGGCTTACTCTCGTCAGCCATCGGTACTTGCCAGTATCCTTTGCTTAAGTCTATCTTTGACACAAACTTCTTTCCGGTCATTTTGGAAAATATGCTTTCTGGACTGGGCATTGGTTCTGCATTAAATACCGTAGCACAGTTCAGTCGTCTATAATCAATGCAAAATCGATTCGTTCCATCTTTCTTCCGAGCTATGACAACTGGAGCTGAATAAGGGGAAGATGATGGCTCAATCACATTCAACTGTAGCATTTTCTGAACTTCTTCTGTAATTGTTTTCTCTGTACTGAACGGAATTGGATATGGTTTCACACGCACAGGTTCAGACGATGTCACAACAATCTTATGCTCCACTAAGTTCGTCATTCCAGGTATATCCGTAAATACATCTGAGAACGAATCACACAGTGATTTAGCAGTTTCCAACTGATCTGGTGTTAGTCTGTCTGCAAACTTTATGTCCTTTGCTGTTTCGGTTTGAGTAACAGGTGGCATAAGAATAGAGTCCTGTTGTTCATCATCATCTAGGTCACTAAAGTCTATGAGTGAAATTGCACATGTTGACAAAACACCACAGTTCAATGTATCTCGTTCAACATACTTCTTAAGAAGATTTGCGTGGAAAGTTTTCAGCTTGCCTCCCATATCGATCTTGTAGTCCATATGTCCTAACGGTACTGCAGGTACTTTTCCTTTCGGAATAGTCCGCTGACACACGTCACATGATCTGCAAAACCGTCTAATGTCTGACTGAATTCCTGGCCAGTAAAATTCGGACACTACTCTGTCGGTTGTTTTCTTTGATCCCAGATGACCACCCATCAGCGTTTCATGTGCTATCTTCATGACGATAGTTCTGTATTTCCGAGGAACGATTAACTGTCGGAAAAGTTTTCCACTGGACACTTTGGGACTGCAAAATTCTCTGAACAACATTTGCTTCCGTTCACACATTTTTGAAAATCCGCCGTCACTGAAATGTTTAAGCTGTCCACTCTCAGCTAAGCTCCATAACTTTTTCAGTGTCTCGTCGTTTCGTTGTTCTTGTAAGATATCCTCCGGCGATACATCCCGTATTGCTTCCGGTACTTTCAATGGTTTGTATGGAGACTGTTTCTTTTTCAGTTGCGCACGCGTTTCAACAGCTGCTATGTTTTCAACGGAATGAATCCAGGCTGGATTTGGTTCATGTGGTTTCCTTACTCCACGAATATTACCAAGAATAAGATCGTACGAAGGCGAATCAAAGCACCAAGCATCAACACTTCCGGTAAAGTAAGGAGTATCGACATCAATTCTAGCCACATCTGAATCAATAATACGACCGTCTGCTAACTTGCATCGTTGAGATGTCCCTGTTAGTTGATCATCGTTTACCAGTTCTCTACGAATAACGGCACCACTACAACCTGTGTCTCTTAGCACAGTCACTAGTTTATTGCCAACACATCCTTTCACAACTGGCATTTCCGTTTCACAGAAAGCAACCGAATCACCAACACACGGTAAGTTTCCATGTTTCTCGACGACACTCGCGGCTCCTTGGCGACCTCTACCGCGTCCTGGATATCCATGGTTCCCATTATTGTACGACCCACGTTGAAAATCACTAGGGTAAGTATGTTTCGGTGTTGTTTCTTGTTTCTCGCTCGAATTAAACGGCCTGTTATTCGGATTTTTGCGGAAGTTGCAGTTAAAGGCTTTATGTCCTTGTCGTCCGCACTCATAACACTTCACTGCATTTCCAGATTGGTTTTGTTGCACGGAATCTTTGTACGGCGGTTGTCTATCGGACTGCTGTCGTCTGTCAAAGAGCGGTTTTTGCGTAAGTGAAGAGGATGTCACTGTTCTGGCCTCAGCAAACTGGTCCGCGTATCGCGCCATGTCTTGGATCGAAGTAGGAATCCTCTCCTTTAGGAATAAGGCAAGTTCTTTCGAGCAACACAATAAAAACTGTTCACGTAAGAACAAGTCCTTCAGATCATCGAATGTCTTGTTAGTCTTAGAGAGCTGAATCCACCGCTCAAGGTAACTGTCCAGTCTGGTAGAAAATTGCATAAAAGTTTCACTTCCGTCTGGTTTTGAAAATCGGAACTTCTTGCGGAAACCGTCCTCCGTCATGTCAAATCGTTTCAACAGGGCGTTCTTCAACTCGTTGAAATCAAGTGCTGTTTCGGGTGAGAGTCTTGCGAACACATCCAGTGCCTTTCCTTTGAGTAATGCGCTAAGATGAGTCCCCCACGTGTCTTTATTCCATTTCTGCGTTGTTGCGTATATCTCAAATCTTTGAATGTACGCGTCAATGTTGTCTTTCGAATCCTCAAACGGAGGAAGTTTTGGTCCTTTTATCACTTGAGAAGTTTCTTTCTCCTCTTTAGTCACAACACTCGGCTTCATGTGAGATCTCTCGAGTTGCAGTTTGTGATCAAGTTCCAGTTCTTCTAGTTTTTGCTGATGTCTCTTTTCTTCTATCAATCGGGCGTGCTCTCGCTCATCATGTTCTCTTGCGGCGCGCTCTTTCTCCATCTGTAGTTTGAAGTCGCGGTCTCTCTCCTCCTGGTCTCTCTCCTCCTGCCTCTCGACTCTATGTTTCTCACGTTCGTCCCGCATTCTGGCCTGTTCGTCCTTCACGAATTGTTGAAGGTCTTCATCCTTCATCCCCATCTTGGTCCCCACTTCAAGTAGCTCCAGCATCTCCTTGACAGTAGACATGGTGCATTGACTGACAGACCAACTTACCTCAAAATTATCTCATAAAGGGACTAACTTCTCAACTTTTAACAAAACAATCTGCCTAACGTAATGTACTCACCAAGGGAAAAGGAAACAACGACCTACACTTGCTCTTACATGTACTACAAAAGAGATCAAAAAATGAAAAATAAAATAAACCTTGGCAACTGTTCACTTATAAAGATATCTTGTAGTATCTGGAGGAGTCAACTCATCCCACCGCTGCCACCAATTGTAACGGGATGAGCGGAGGCTACTCCAAACAACAACAAGACATCTTAAATTTAACAAAATTTAATAACAAAAAAAATAAGAGAAAGAAAGAAAAGATAGAAATATAAACACTAAACCACACAAACACTCACACACCTTTCACTCAACAAGAAAAAATATGATGTTTATACAAATGACCAAAAATAAATTAGAAGAGTGTCCGAATCTCCGGGGCTGTAGTCCTGGACCAACTACGGACAACCACAACTAGAGTAGTTTCGTCACCACAATCATCATCATCACCACTATCGTCAACATCATCAACTACAACACCATAATCATCATCGACATGACCATCATCATCGTCGTCGTCATCATCACTATAACATCATCGTCGTCATCAACATGAACATCGCATCGTCATCGACTTCACCATGAACGACATCATCTACACCATCATCGTCGACATGAACATGAACATCGCATCGTCATCGACTTCACCATAACATCATCATCTTCTCAACATCAACAATATGACACTACAATAAGTGTACAAGTGACACCATAACACCATAATAAAAACAATATTGTATAATACATCATATAAGTATCTCACTGATAGTATCAAACTATGATAATGTATAAATAGTATTATATTAAAGGCAACATCTCAAAATATTGTAAGTATATGGTAACTAAGTTATTTGTTTACAGTAAACAATATGGCGTCTGAGACTTCCGGTGACGCACTTCCGCCCAAGTAGTTAAGTGGAAAAAGTGACCATAAATTGTAAAATAAAATAACGCATAGAAAATAGCCCTTTAAATCACCGTTTCTTTATACAGCAATAGCAAAAACTGTACTATAGAAAAAGACGAATTCCATTTAAACACTCTCGCTAAAGTCACACATCAGTGAACACACAGGTAACTCTACAGTGAACAATGGTCAAGGTGACTTTATAGGACGACTGCGTAATACTAATAAAAAGGCAAAAATTTACAAATAAACTACACCAAACTAAATAAATACTTACCACGGTCAGCTATCCGTGTCCGCGTCAAATGCTGAACTTGTGAAACTAAAACATGCCACACAGGCTTCTAACACGATACCCCCTTCTAACACTGAGCACGTCTTAATCGCTGGACAGCTCGGCCGGGTATAACTTAGCGCCTATTGTTAGCGTCGGCCAAGCACGTTGCAAAGAATTATGGGAAAAATAAAATCGGGTGTGTTCGATATGAACAGTGATTGTCACACTTACAAGGTCAATTTTTGGATAAAACGGAGTCATGATTGTGGTCAAAGTCCATTAACGCCAACAAAAAGTATCGACCAATGCTGATTTTCGAACATGACCAAGGTAATAGTGGTATAAACATTTGGTATAAATTTAATGAAAATCCGTCAAAATTTGTAGGCATGAGAGCGCTTACAAGGTCAATTTTTGGATAAAACGGAGTCATGATTGTGGTCAAAGTCCTATAACGCCAACAAAAAGTATCGACTAACGCTGATTTTCGAACTTGACCAAGGTAATAGTGGTATAAACATTTGGTATAAATTTAATGAAAATCTGTCAAAATTTGTAGGCATGAGAGCGCTTACAAGGTCAATTTTTGGATAAAACGGAGTCATTATTGCAGTCAGAGTCCCATAACTCCAACAAAAAGTATCGACCAATGCTGATTTTCGAACTTGACCAAGGTAATAGTGGTATAAACATTTGGTATAAATTTAATGAAAATCCGTCAAAATTTGTAGGCATGAGAGCGCTTACAAAAAAGTGTGACGGACGGACGCACGGACCCACGGACGCATCGGACCCACGGACCCACGGACACACGGACCCACGGACACACGGACGGACGGACGCCCGGCATTTCTATGTCCCCGCTCCGCGTTGCGGCGGGGGACAATTATGATTATTTAAAAATGATATATGCAATTTCATTAATTTATTTTTCATTTTAAGAAAATTCATTTAAAAAAAGATCTCTTATAACCTGTGTATTTTTTTTCGATTTACATAATAGAGTGTATTAATTGAATGTAGTTGTGTAGATATATACATGTACCTACAAGCAATATACATTTAATATTCACCAGGTACATGTACCAGCCTACTTAATTTGATAATGTACTTCTTTCATGCATTTTTCATGCCTTTTACTCATTGTTATATGTATTATGTATAATTAAAATACTTTGAAAACTTTTCTCAATTTATTTATTTTAAAAAAATTAAGAAACGGACTATAGTCAATGCACGTTTTTAAGAGTTGTCTTTCTTGGGGACAATGATGAATGCTCCCCAGGGTTCATGACCCTCAATATTGAGTAGGCTGTGAGGTGTGAAATGGATAAATGGAATTAAAAATATGGAATTCAACAGTGAAATTAAAGCTAAAGGAATACTACGCACCCCCCCCCCCTCTTCATTTATGCAATAAATGAAAATACGGAATTCAACAGTGAAGTTGAAGCTAAAGGAATACTACGCCCCCCCCCCACCCCACCCCACCCCATAGAATAAAATTGTCATGATTTATAAGTTTTAGATTTTTCCTCTCTTTTTTTCATTTTTTGGTTGTCGAATTTTTTTGGATGAGGCTGGCTCCCTCCCAATTTAAAAAAAGACGATGCTGCGTGTCTTTTATGATATTTTCTAATTGTTACCGTAATCGAATTTAGCTAACAATAGATTATATTTTTAGCATTTAAATAACAAAAGAGGGTACTAATATCCTAGGAACTTTATCGACAGTACGCTTTATCTCGGTTAGGTTCTAGCATTGTCGTTGAATTTTGAGAGAGTAAATAATTTTGTTGTTGTTATTTTTTAAATTTGTTTTTATTTTGTTTTTCGTACACTCGATTAACACGTTATGTGGTAATATTAAATAATTTCAAAACATTTTGTGTATGTTTTTCATTTAATACGAATACGTCCATTTCATTGATTTTTTAAACCTTATTTTACCTCCCTTTTAAGCGATAATCGGTACCTTCAGTTTGTTCAAGATTACATTAAAATCACAAGTGCACGTTGAACTTACACATATCTTATCAAGAAATTTTATCGAATGTAAATCGTGATCCTGTATAAACACTAGCTGAAGAAATATATTTTTGAGTGAACTATGCAATCGAATACCCTGCTTCTGTAAAATGAAATCAAAATGGAGAATTGCTTTCTTCTGCTTCTCTCGGTGGCGAGTTTCCTAAATATTGGTATGTATCAATGTTTCACTGTGATTTTGTTGCAGGATTTCTTGAGTTGGTTTTTGTTACCGCGACAATCTTATTACGAATGAAAAACAATAATAAATGGTTCGCATTAAATATGAACTTGGTTGGAACGTGGTCAAAAAATTGATCACATGATCCATTGAGGTTTTTGTTTATGCTGTCAACGCATTTGCATTGTGACACTAATAGCTGTGCTGACAAGTTGAAAAATATAGTAAGCATAAGCGTGAACGTGTGCTTGAGTGAATGAGTGAGTGAGCGACTGGCTGAGTGAGAGAACGAGAGAGACAGATGAATATAGAGTATGATATTTACAATATAAGAAGGTTTCATTTGTTTTTCTAAAGCTCTTGGAGAATACACCACATCCAAATGCTATGGCAACCATTTCATGAACTCACAATGTCCAGGATCAGGCAGAGTGATAGCCGTTAAAAAACTACAGTACGGCATGAAGTGGTATATCAGCGATGAGTGTCCCAAAAACATAGAGTCGGTACAACATGTCAATACAACGACATGCTGTCAGTATGAGGAGGGTGATTGTTTAAGAAACATCACAGATTATAATGATAAGTATCTGTACTTATCACGCTTGTCGAGACTACCAGTTATATCACAAAACACTGCTACACCAAGGCAATATATGACATGCACTAACAACAATCGTACTTACTCCAATTATGTTCAAGTTGTCTTTGATTGTGTTGAAGGTAAGATGACTCTTCTGTTTTATACGTTGTGTAAAGAATTTCAAACACAGTATCCAAATAATAAAATGCATTGACTCTTGTTCATGTACATATATGTAAATTTTATCGAATCTGAATGTAAGGGTTCTCTTGGGGTTTTCTCTCTTTTGGGGGGGGGAGGGTATTTTATATTGGTGAGGGGAGGGTTCATTTTTCCCAAACCTCTGCATCAATGTCAGCAAAGCTTTCATTACATTTTAAAGCGTGCGTTAGTGAATACACTTTATCTTCTAAATAAAGAACTGATTTGCCATTTGAGTTAAAATTATACATTTGTTATACTTGATATAGATCAGTATAAGAGTTTTCAAGGAATGATTCCATGTCGTGAAAGAAAACGAGAGTAAACAAAAAAGATTTAGACAAAGACTATGGAGACTACAATGGCTATAATCTTAAAAAGCAAGCTTACGTATAAAATCTGGAATAAAGTGTATAAAGTTTGTTTCTAGCCCTGATCAATATCTTTTTAAGATTTACAAAAATAATCAGCAGAATATGTTTGGTTTTTGTGTAAAATAAAAATAAGGATGCATTCAAAAGAAGATGGGGAAAATGGTGAAAATATATAGATATTTTAGACATAAACATGTAAACAATTTTTTATTGTTACTGCGGTGCATTTAATTTTATGTATTAACAAAGTTGAGAGTTGTACCTCAACTGAATATTTTCTCTATAACCGTTAACATAAATAGTGATTTATATTTTATAATGATAATAATTTGCAGCAGAGAGAATCAAGAACTTTTGCAGTTATCAGAGGTTTGTATCAGTAAATGGGACCGTTTACTTGTATCGGGAACCTTATTATTCAATTCAAGAGTCTTGCGAGTGTAGATTTGAATCGGCCAGCGATTCGACCATTCAAGTTTTGGCGATTGATGTTCGCCTTCAGCCAGTGTTGTACATTCCAGATAGTAACTATACTGGAGAATGTTTCAATTATTCCACAAATCGTCTCACTTTTAACGATACAAACAATAATTCCAAAGTCCTTGTATGTGAAAATAGAACCATCTATTCGGAATATGAACCTATCTATTCTTCAAGTGGAAATGTGTTGAATATCTCGTATACGGAAGATGGACCAGAGTCACAACAGATATGGATTCTTGTACAAGGTATGAGTAAAGGTTTTACGTTTTATTAAGAGGGCTAGAATGGTCGTGGTCGTTTTTAGACAATAAGTATCTCACAAAGAAGAGTTCTGTAAAAAGATACTAGAAAAGAAATATTTTAAATTACAAAGCTAAAATATATGGATTTTGTTTTTACTTAATAATACTGTATATACAGGGATATATTCGCCCTTGTTTTATTTTTGCCCCTTTCGCTGTCATTGTTAGCGGGCGAATTTAGGACTGGGCGAACTCCAATGACTCAAATTATCTTTCTTTATTAAACACAACTGTGTCTTGGCGAATACAAGACGGGGAAAAGCAGTTAACCTTAAACTTAAACACAAAGGCAAATGATTAACTTGAACTATTGAATTAGAATATATTACAATAAATATGAATTATGAATTTCATAACTTTACATCAGTAAAAAAATAGGAAGGAATGGAAAATGAATAACTGATTTTGATATCAATTTGTTAAAACCAATTTATTTTTGCTTTCCTTGAAAAGCCAGCAAAGGAAAGCTTGAAGTGGAATGTAATCCTCAGCTATCAACAACAACAACCTTTACGACGCCAGCTACTTCAGCTGGTGGTGGAATAACATCAAAACACACAAACAGCCCAAAAAATACTAATAATCATACATCTGGAGGCCACGGACACGGCAACAACATAAAGACAACAAACATACCTGGTAAAAAGGACCCAGGTAGGATATTCCTACTAAATTACATGTACTTACTTACCGTCTTACTTTCTAACTCGTTCATTTTAACCAAACCACCTACTTACTTTCTAACCCACTCATTCCCTGATTGACCGACTTACTTTCTTACTAATTCTCTTGCTGACTGACTGACTGACATACTAACTCTCTCGCTGACTGACTGACTGACAGACTAACTCTCTCGCTGACTGACTGACTGACTGATTGACTTACTCTATTACTTACTTACACCCTACTTCACTCAAGTAATAATACATTTGTACTTGCTAACTCACCGTTTTCTTACTTTGCACAAAGTTCAAGACTTAGTACATGTATATGTTACAGACCCTTTCTGACGATTAACTATTCAGTTTTTTATGATTGATTGTGTTATCGGTAAATGTTTTTTCGTTCGGCTGGTTGTTGTTTTTTTATTATTTTCGGGGGGGGGTGTTTTGTTTTGTTTGTGTTTCTTTTTTTGTTCTTGTTTTTTTTTTGGGGGGGGGGGTTGTTTTGTTTTTTGTTTGTTTGTGTTGATTGTTTTCTTTTAATCCAAGTAATGAAATAACTATATACAAATCCTAAGCCCTTTCATTCAAACATCTTTTCGCTGCATTTGATGTCTTTATATAATTTCTTGACTGCAAAGTTCTGCAAATTCCGATCACGTGGAAAATGGAAGTGGATCCTCAGCCTGAGGCAATTAAATCAGTTGTGAGTTAAAAATGTCAGTTAAAATGTTGTACACATCCTCCAAGACTTGCAAAATCCATGGCCACAAATAATACCAGAATGAGTAAAAATATTCTTTGTTGACATTTTTGCAGTGATATATTCCTGGGGTGAATAAAATATCGTATCATATTATTAAACAAAATATTATCTATCAGTTTTTTATATTTTCAAACACATCATTTTTTTCAAATTTTTAACGAATATTTTTCTGTAGTATTATTTTTCGTCCAGCTGAGAGGAGGGCGGTAGGAAACGCAGCGTTGTACACTGTTATTGGAGTAGCCGCATTGGCAGTTCTGTTAATCATCATGGCGGGGGTCTTCATTACAAGAACCAGAGGGTTTGTCTGTCTTCACTTCTACCTGTCAATCATTACACTTGTATGTAAAAGCTTATCTTATATCATCGTTGAATTGCTAACCTAAGAATTTATCAATACATCAATAACAGCTAGATATGCGTCCTAGGTACCATATGACACAAAGTTTATTTGAATTTGGAACGTTAACAGTAATATTTTTTAAAATTCCTTTGAAAAATTTGGATCGGACCAAAAGCGCTTATAGGGTTATGAAAGCAATTGGGTATTGTTAAATTATAGAGCAATCGGAGTGCTTAAGCTTTTTAATGTACGTAATATTTAAAAATCTAAGCATTGTTCCTTGTTAATTGCTTACCAATATGCCATTGTCATCTTTATGAAAACCGTTTTAATTATATTGACTATGCTTTAACTAATATAACTAATTACATGTATATAATATTGTACATACATAAGTTTAAATGAATCTTGTATATTGTGCATTATAATTTTTAGGTCAGCAAAACGTCGTCGGAGAGTAAGTACGATAATGGGGCGCTCCGATTAATTATGTTTATGCTAGTGTCAGATGTCTCACACTGGAAAAACTCCTACGAAAAATAATGGTCAAGAAAATTTGGGCTACACCGACCATTTGTACTAAATAAAAGCGAGGCTCGGCATTATTTCATCTCATTTGGATAGCTAACTTCAACGTCACAAATGTGGATTAAGCGGAAATTATCGGGGAACCTATTTCTATGGATTTATGTGTTTGTGGATATATTATAGTACATATTGGTTTGTATTATCCAAGATTCGTATTAGACTTGTATTTGTTTTTTGTTTTTATTTTATTAATGGGCCCTTCATTTTGGAGGTGTTTATATAAAAGACGGTTTTGATTTCGCGTCTAGGATAATGGCGTGCCGGTCATTTTCAAAATCATGCCAGTTTACTGGTAATTTTCTATACAGTTTGTATATTAATTATGAGTAATATAAGATTTCACAATAACTGCTCATGTTTGACTAATCTTACTATTGCATGTAAATTTTGTATGAAAAACATAGAATGCTAGACAAGAATTGTGATGTTATTCTTGCTTTTCATGCATTTGTCTCCCTCACACACATATGTATATAGAAACATGTATATGCACATAAATATCAGAATAATTTATTAATTAACAGACTCAAAGAATTATTTTTTTTGCATTTTTTTCATTTGCAGGTTATCTTTGTAAAAAAAAAAAAAGCAATAATGAAATACAATGTATTTCAATGAAAACTGATTGTTAATAAACAACAAGTGTATAGTTAAATATAGTTGAACACAATTTAGGATTTAATTGAAAACATGTGAAATTCATCTATGTAACTGTAAAAGTTAACAGTAACCCACAAAAACAGTTTGTCTTCAACTGTTTTTAAAAAAACTGTGGCAGTGTTTATACAGATACTTTAATGTATTAATAGCATCAACTTCACATGAATGAAATGTAAAAATAATTTGCTCTCCACTATAAAATGCTACTTCTTCAAATCTTCTAAGCAGCATTTCTTTCTACACTACCCATCTACGAGGATCTAAAAAATAAAAATATCAACAACAAACCACTGAAGGTGTAAGGTGAATTTTGTGATGTTTAACACGTAGAGTAACCTTATCCATGTAGGAAAACCTTTTTGTCCTTCAGTTAAACTAAAAATTAAAAGTCCAGTAATATTCATAAAAATGGCTGTTAAACATTTTCAAACATATAAATTTTGGTATTTTTTTTCCCCTAAACTTGAACATTAGTATTTTGAAATACCACTGTTTTTCAAATCCTGACAAGTTACCAAGAACTGTTCAGCATGTATAATATGGGTGAATAACATGTACAGTACATGTTTTTACACTCTTTTCACACTGGTCTTACATAAGGTGGATTATATGTACATGTATGTTAATGCTAGTGTCAGATGTCGAATTTTCTGAGCAGATAGTATGTCCGTGTTCTTCGCATTGCTCTCTCGCAACGGCCATTTTCTTATAGTCCTCTGTGTTAGCAAGCATGCATCCACCTTCCCAGGCATAGGTTATGGGGCTGAAAAAATTGTAGTCACATTAAACATTTTAATTTATACATCTCTCTCTCTGTCTCTCTCTCTCTCTCTCTCTCTCTCTCTCTCTCTCTCTCTCTCTCTCTCTCTCTCTCTCTCTCTCTCTCAAAACAAGGGCCAATACTGGCCAGTATTGTAAAATTCATTTCAACTAATATTGCATCATATCTAATCAACATGCATTTCTTAACTGCAATTCTTGGCTGAAATTGAATAGAATTGATCAAAATCTGCTGTATTAACATTTTTAAATTATTCATTCCTAGATTAGCTAGAAACTGTGTCTTCATGTAATCTACACTTTGTACCATTGATACAAATGTTGCCCCAGATAATGTTAGGATAGCAAACCTTGAACCCTCTCAAAAATGTTTTACTAGTATTATAATGCTATCATTATTTGATTCATAACTCTTCCAAAATTATCAAATCGGTTTTTCCCAGAGCTAGAACATTCCAATTATTCACTGTCAATATCACATTATAATGATCATCATAAAACTACCAGCACCGATTACATGTACCGGTATATCAGAAATTATCATGAGGATAATCAAGTAAACATAAAAAACTATTTAAAATAAGATAGAAATTACTTGTTTGGGGTTTTCACTTTGATGTCGAAATCTTCAGGCGCCATACTTCTTACATCAGCATAACTGTAGGGAGAGAAAATCTCAGTTGAAAATGTAATTTTCCGAATCTTGGCCCATAATATGAAAATTGTGTATCATGAAAACAGCTACAGTAAAACTCGGCGATAGCAAAATGCTAGGGACCAATGGAATTTTTTCGTTATATCTATATTTACATTCTACTGTGTTTTTCCATAAAATTCTGTGATGGTTAAATGCCTCTAAATGCAACACCTATTCACTGCGTATGAATTTACGAGTAATTTACATAAGTAGTTCTCAAACAGTGATTTCTATGTTATCGGTTAAAAAATGTATTTCATGAATGTTGTCAAAACACCATGTTTTATAATTATTCGACAAAAAAGTTAACTTTATTGTAAAAAGCAACATTTCAAGAGTTATTTATCATGGATTATATTGTCATGCTCGTCGATCTCATCTCAACAGTCTATGTGAAAACCAGTTTAAACCGGTTTTACAAAACAGCTGTTCTTGCTGTTACTTATTCATTCCCTCCATGATCTGCACTTAATATCGATTTATTTAAGTAAACAATTGATTTCTTTAGTAAGGGAATGTAAATATAAGCATTAAATGATTTATTTTTGACGTCGTCGTGTCAATAACTGCCGTCAGGTGAACAGACAAATTATCATAACGCGCTAACGCGCGTTATTCAATTTGTCTGCTCACCTGACGGCAGTTATTGACAAGACGACGTCAAAAATAAATCATTTAATGCTATAGTAAATCGTTATATCTGTATAACATATTCATAATATTATTTACAGCACATTGACTGTATACCGTTTTTCTTTCACTATAGACAATAATTTTTGCTAATTGAGGCATAAATAAAAATAAATTACTTTTAATATTCGGATTGTGAATTTAAAACAAATTATATGAAAATAGCCCCTTTTGTCCCCATTGTCAGTGGATGAATTCATGTTTAAGACTCATGTTACACTTTTTAAAAACAACTGTGTTTGGGTAAAATCAAGACGGGGGAAAAACTGTTTACAAGTTTAGAAGGGCTAAACGGGGCGAAAATAACCCTCTATACAGTTGACCCCTGTCCATTCAAGGCCATAATTCTAAATATCATTTCTACATTTAACTAGCAAAACAATGAAGTTTGTGAATGTCAACAGTACAAATATCTACAGAGATTGATTCAAGCTATTCCTTATTATATTTCCCAATATAGCAATCATTGCAGAAAAGTTTATATAGCCCGCTAACGCGGGTTACGTATTTTTACTGCAATTACGCTAGCTTTATATCCCGCTGGGTATCCGCAAAGCGTGCATGGCGTCCTAAGAGTTTTGACTTTGCGATCACGGCGTGCCTAGTGCACTGACTGCGTACACAAGACGTTCTTTACTTATGGGAATATACATTTTAATTTGAACGCGAAACAACAAGAATTTTGAACTTTATAACAAGTAAATAATTTAAAAAAAACATGTTTTTGTTTGTTTTAATGACATAAGAATAAGGTTATTGAAACATCACTTTTGAAATAATATGTGACAAGTCAAAAATTCTGGTAGACGTGTCTACAAAAATAACCGTTATTAGCTGCTAGAAAACATGAATGGATAGTAATAAAAAAAACATTGCATGAATTACATGATAGAATAGGTCCTGATATAACCCCAGACGTTGCTTTTTACATGGTTATCCACATCAGGTTTGATAATACTATATTTCTTGCTATAGTACAACAACCATTGTTCAAGATGTGTGGTCTGGCTTACATCGCACTAGAAATTCCGAAGAGGTGCGTTATAGATGTCAATGAACACAGAAGAAACGCCATGAGAGTGCGATAATCGCAGCAAGAGCTCTTTAGGGGAATGATAAACAACAGATTTATACGCTGCGGATGCGTACGCCAGTAAGAGCGCGCTTGAGACCCGGCAGTCACTGTGTCTCTGTGCAAGCGCAATTGACTAAGTACTGCGTCTAAGCTCCGATTAAGTGCGTTACTTGAGAGCGCCAGCGAAGCTGTAGTGGTTCTGTTGGAGACCTTACGACGCTGTCACCGCGACCACACTTAGATTCTATCGATTGTTTATCAGAACGCAGAGCCAAGACTCGTACTTGTGCATTCTCAAAGTGCGCGCCGTCGCATGGCATTTTTGCAATCCCAACGCGACAAATGAAAATGCCGCTGTGCTGTTGCTACGCTGTAGGATACCCTTCTGCGTGTATAAGCACCTAGGCGTTTTACAATTTTTTGATGTGCAACGGGATCACTGAGAACGCAGTCAAGGTGCAATTCCTGTAATTAAAGAACATTTAGACATTTATAATCTCTATATAAATATGAAAAATACTGGAAATAAATTATCGACAGTAGAAATTTTAACTATAAGTGTAATATATCTCTGTTAAACTAAACTTATAATACTAAAACTGTGAACATTGAAAATAAAAAGAAATTACAATTTTGTTTCACCACTTTATTCTGTTTCTGGTCCTTAACTATGTACTTTTTTTTTCAGGACAGTAAACAGAGGAAGGGTTGCAGCTACAGGTAGCAAGGGACAGTTTCACATATAGTACCCGTCAATATTTTAGTAAAAATGTGTTACTGTATTTGAAGACCTGTATGTACTATGAAAATTAGTGAATTGATTATAGGTGATAATTTTATGATAGCGGGAAGTCATTCCTGTCTATTTATGTAAAGCGTGTAGATCTCATAGTGTTATAGGGAATGCTTGGGAGTCAGATGCGAAACGGTGGCTGTTGACAGGTGTGCTCACTTGTCATGCAAGAAGAAAGTAGGTCAGACGGTAAGTGAAATAGTGTGAAAATGACATGGATGGGAGGTGGGCGGCACTAACTGGCAGGGAGGGGACATGTTAGACTACAGGTTGCACCCTATCCCGGGGGTCATATCTCTGCAGGGAATACGGTAGGGTGGGGTCTAAATGGGCCAAAATGGGTAAAATTTTAACATTACACAGGGGGGGTCAATGAGACATTTTATTAGACCAGAAAAAGATATGGGTATCATTTTCGGTAAATTTTTAACCTTAATGTCCTTCCTTAAGTCTAATAGGTAGTTACAAGTCATTTTGATCCAGGTGCAAATTATATTTTTCCAGCAACATAGTGCTAAATAGGGGTACCCCTACCCCACAATTTCATGCATCAAAAAACTGTCCCCTGCTACCTACAGTTCACTGCCTGGTATTTGCGTCTATAGCCCGATAGCCTGCTTTAAGTGCCTGCTTGTACTTATGGAAGGAAATCGTAAATATGTCTTTGGCTTTACGATACTCTCAGTTCTAGGAAACCACTGTATCACAGGAATAATTCAAAAACCTAGCTAGTAGGACACAGGCTTTGTCTAATGAAGTTTAAAAGCAGAACTTATTACGGTGAATAATTCGTAAAAACCTTTAGATGTGCCTGGTATTTGGGTAGTTACATTTTATGATTCATTCTATCACAAAAAAAAAAACACATACTATATAATGCAAAATAAATGAAATTTATATTTTGACCTCTGGAGATACTGTCATTACATTTGATGTTTGTACATCTGAAGAGTTATAATAATTCTAAGGTTATAATTGATCTGCCAAAGTTATATCTAAATTAAAAAGGTTTCTACGTTGGATTATTTAATTAAACCTATTCAATGTGACAATTAAAGTATGTCTGTCCCGATTAAACCACGACCATGTTTCCAACGGCATGCAGACAGTTTTTGTGGCAAAAATGGGATTTCTTTGGGCGACGGTCGGTAGTTCATCAGCTGATGTATTTGTGGATATCTCGTATTTCCTCTGCCGAACAATTTTCTCTCCGTCGGGCCAAGTTAATTTTTTTTTCGCGTCAGTGGTCGATTTCTCCAGTTGAACCAGCCGTTGAATATTCCTCGAGCATTAAATGATCATCTACCGACCGTCGGCAGACAGTTTATTGTCGACATTTAGGAAGTTCGATTTTTCTTAAAGTCATCGATTGACGACCGAATATTAACCAAGGGGCGACTGGTCTGACGGACGATTGAACTTATACGGATCGTTAAACATCCACCGTCTATCGCTTGATAAGCGCCGGCCAGGCGCTTTTGTAGCGGCCGACCGTAAAAATTTACCTGTGGCCGAACACATGATGATCTGTCAACTATACGCTGATTATTTAAATTCAAACTTTTGAAGTTATCGGTTTTCCAAAGACTTCATGTCAACGCTCCGTGCCGTTATTTGATATACCAGTATTAATGTTTAGCATTGCGAATGTGTTCGATAAGAACATATGTTCAATTAATTCAGATAATTGTAGTTTTCTCTCTTTTTAATTAAGTCAGTTATAGATAAATCAGCAATAGATCTTTTTTTCCTTATCCTATTTTTCATTTTTGTTGGTTTTTTGGATAAAATGAGATTTATTGATTTCTAACCATCTTACAATACATTGGCAATCGTCAAAGGAGACAACCCTTTATTGTTCTAGGAAAAGGAAGCAAATATAGATTTAAATCTGATGTCTGTTGTACATCAGCCAACCTACTACTGTATATTTTATTCCGCCTCCACTATTTGTCCGTTGCAAACCTTTATATTCCTTTTTGCAGCTATTTTTGATGTGCAATCTGTGGTTAAAGAAACTTAGTGTAAAGTTATTAACTCCAGCTGTTACTAATTGCTAAGGCAAAAGATTTAAAGTGTGCTTTAAACTTTTTTTCAAAATTTTCCCTACCTTTTAATATCTAGAAGACAAACTATATGATTCTAATGCAATTTTGTTTTGGACTCTGTGTTATAAATTTGATGAAAATAAATGTATATTAATTTGTTACTTTCTGGGTTCTTGCAGGCAAGAACTCTCTCTCTCTCTCTCTCTCTCTCTCTCTCTCTCTCTCTCTCTCTCTCTCTCTCTCTCTCTCTCTCTCATACACGTCTAATTTTCATATTTTATAATTTAATTGAATGACTTTAATAACCGTTACGAGATACATCACACAGTAATATTGGTAGAAAATTTTGTTTATATATTTTTACATTTTATGAAAATCTATAAACCATTAACTACATAATTATATCTTTAAATAGTTGATATTTACTGCTGTGTTTCTTCGAAACAGCTATTTAAGGAAATTTTAATTTTGTCGCTCAGGGGATATTTTTTCAACAGGTATCGCGTCGGAAAATTAATACGTAGATGCTTTTAAAAACTTGCAAAAATCTATTTAAAGAGGGTTGTTCAATTACACTTATCGTATTCATTACTCACATAAAAATCAAAATTGAAGCACGCTTTTGAAAAAAAAAAATTTAATACATCGATGACAAATATTGAGTAAATGTATTACATAGTATATACCCTCTAAAACAACAAAGTAGTGTCAGCCTTGTAATTTGAAATTACAACCATTTGTGTCATTTACACGTGTATGACTGTCATAGGATTGTTAAGTCGTTATGAATAGATATTAGAGTTGAGATAGTTCTACATGTACATAAAAGTGTTCTGCAAACTTTTCCGATAATTGTGAGCGGATTCTGTACAAACTGAAAGAGCATAAAAAGAAATCAAATACAATTCCTGTTCACTTTACACTAACTAAAGATTTTGGGGAAAACCCGCAACTCTGATGAAAACCGAATTAACCAATATTCGCATTCTGCGTTCTGTACTGTGTTCAAGTAAATTACATTTTACATTATATAATTTTCGGGGACCAAATTGAATATGATGTGGTAAAAATAACCATAAATCAAAACAAATAGATAAAACATAAAAAAAAACTATATCACAACTCATAAAAAATAATATAATAAAAAAAACACTTTGAGTGATGATTCTAATTACAAATAAACATACCCCATATTCATTATGTAACGCAGATTAAAATATTTTTTCCTTTATATTGTTTGCCTGTATGTTTTTAAAAATATATTTAAAACGCGAAGCAAAATAACTTTCGTTCGTGCATACGTTATAAAGTGTAATTAAATAAGTAGAAATCAACCAGACGCTCTCTCTAAGCACAAATCTTCAAAGCGCTGGGTAGATTGAGCTTATCATAGTTTCGCGGAAACGCACATCTTCTTATTTCTTGATTGACCCCAGTAATCAATGTATCTCCATGTATCCCCAAAACTACAACCATCAATAAAGATAAGCGGATGACAATTTATTTTCCCAACCCACAATGATGGCTCGAATTCTCCGAAAACCACCGCTTATTCTAATCCTTATGCATATCAAGTTAACGTCTAGCATTTGAAACACATGTTATAGACTTAAGATTGACAGTTGGTAAACATGTACTGCAAACTAACTTTATATAGTTTGTTGAAAGTTTTCAATATAATTTTGAGACGAGTGAAGTTATATCGAAAGTTATAATTGATGTAGGAAGTTTTGTTTAAATATGCATACAGTCTCCGTTAGGAAAAAAGAAAACAAATCTCAAATAAATCCATTCTAGTCTTATATTGAATTTCTGTACATGTTTAATCGTCTATCAATTTTCATTTACAGAAAGACAAGTCTCATACACTATTTTTTCCTAGAATTGCGTCTTTGTAATTAGAATGAATGCATACTTTTGAAACACAGGAGAGATATGAAATAATATGCTTTTAATAAAATAAAATTTACAAAAATTAACATGTAAAACTATATAATGATAATTTCAACGTCAGAACTGTGCTCAGTTAAGAAATATTCTTTTATTTCTACTTTGCTTATAAATACGTTTTAAAAATGCTGTTTAATCGCAATATTATTAGTTATTCTGATTTCTCAAAAATAATGGTAAACGAAATTTTCTTGAAGTAACAGTATATATTACAAAAACGACATTGATGCGTGACAATTAATTAATGGAAAAACGATTTTAACCCCCACATAACCCATTTACTATTCTAATTACTAACTATATAAAGTATAAAGACTTTTTCACAAATTCATGAGTAGCTTTATAGATCAATGAGGTTACATGCAATCAGATTATCATCGATAAGGGCACCAGCGACTGGAATGTTTCCTCTATGACTTTTAGCCCGCAGGAGAGCAGCTTGCACATACTTGTATATTGTGCATCTGCATGTCAGTGCAAAGTGGCCCTGCGAATAAATTTCTGCCATATTCCAAAGTAAAAAACAAGATCGAATTAACTAATATCATTCATGAACTTACTCATGTTAACTCCTTTTACTGTGAAAAGACTTAAAATCATTTGCCGACAATTAGAACCTTTGAATTGTGTCTTTTAAGAAAGTTCAGAGGCTTTTTACCTTTATTTGTCGTAAATGGACATTAAGCTGTGCGATTGTGTATAGAAATTGAATGATATTACAAACAATGCTTGTCTGCCATTCCAGTGATGGAACCTTCTGACTATACTGGCCAGTTTTAGAAGAAAAAAAACACATACCACAAAAAAGGATTTATGCATAAAACACTATTTTGATTTATCAAATAGGTCTTCAAACATGTAAATCCATTTATAGAATGTTTCGGATATGTTTTAAGTTTTTATAATACTCTGTATCAAAATGCAGTCGTTGGTAATATTCATCCCTTGTCCTGTTAAAAATAAGATGAAATTTATTGGCAAAGAACCCCGGTCGACGAGCAAGAAGAGGGAGATCTCTAACTCCAAATATACAGATCATTCTAATGTATTTACCATTACATGGTAAAGAGTTGGGTGGTTTCCCAGTTTTTAAACCGAGAAAGAAAAGGTTTTTGTACACCATAATCTGTTTCCAGATCTCCTATAAAAATAACTTGTATATTAGTATCCTTCTCATGAAAACCTGATACTACTATGATTTTGATGTTTTAAAATTTGTGTATCTATTTCATATTGACATCAGTAAAAGCAGTAATGAAATTTTGAGTTTTAAAAAAAAAAATCAAGGTTTGTCAAGGTTTGTAATGCGAACATTTTAACCACAATATAAAAAAATCATAAAGTGACCTAGACAATGCCAATAGCTCTTTTTTACGGAATTGTATTGAATTGAATTATTGTTTTACTTTTCTCTTTAGTTTCTCTTACCTTTAAAACTTCCTGGAATTCCAAGATTAGGATTGTGAATTAGTGTGGCGAAGTATGTCTCATCTGGAATTTTTGTTTTGTTTACCCAAGTTAGAAAATCAGCAGCTACACTATTGTTAACGAGGTATTCCACAAACTTTCTTTTAAGTGTGACGTGAACTGATCCCTTTACTGGATGAATATTATGGGGAGGCTTTTCTCCAATTTCCCATCTGTCTTTGTTAGCCCTTTGAAAAAAGATAAATTCATGCTTTGACATTGAATTATTTTTAATTAACAGTTCTTGCTTGAGAAGATTACAAACCTTTTGATTGTGCCTCCCCCATCATTGGAACCATTATAAACTTTTAATATTTTCACTAATTCATAATTTGTACGCAGTGGAAACTCCCGACCAGTTAATGAAATATTTCCATTTTGAAAATGATAAAAGATCTTTCATTCACGAGAGTTCGCTAGTACTGTTCCTATTTTCCCCCATTCCACCTCCATTCTTTTATATGCCAACTTCACATTTGGAAAGCATTGTGCAATGCACGAGAATTCATTAAACACGTTTTCGGTGGTTTTTCTGTCAACGTGAACGCAGTAAGCATTTTGTGGGCGGTATGTGGCTCTCAGAAGAATCTCGAATTGTTCTGGGCTTTCGTAAACAAGAATACTATATGCAATTGGGAAATCTCTCTCCTCTTGGGTTAAAGAATCCATTATATATCCTCTTGATAAAATGAAACTGTTACACTCGTTCGTTTGATTGCAAAACGTTGGTGATTTGTTTGTAGTATTCAGGTTACGAACTCTCTCAGTTTCTTTCGAGTTTTGTTGAAACAGCAAACTACAATCTACATTTGATAAATGTCTGTCTATGTCAAAGTTTTGAAGTCCAGTATTTCTTTCGATGATTTTTGATGACTTGTTTTGATACAAAGGTGAAAAAGAATAATCAAATCGTGGTCCATTATTGAAAACCTTGATTATCCGTTGCAAGAATTGATCTTTAGTTGTACCTCTATCCGGTTCGTCTGTAACGTTTTGGCTCGTCCAAGTAATAACCGATTGAATTCCGTTTCTTTTTTCTGAGCAAGAATTGTTCATCAACATTGTAAACATGATAATACTAATACCTAGTAGCACATAAAATATCCACATTGTTTTGTTTGTAAGTTGTAAATACTTAAAATTCATTGTATGAAATATTCACTTATAGTATTTTCTCTTTTTTTTTTTGTAAAAACGCAATATTACGTAATTGCATAACTTAATCTGGATTTATCTTATCTGAACCCATCCGATATTTTATAAATGAGAAGTTTTTAAATGTACTCATATCTGCATTGGCATAAGGTTACTGAGTGCATTGAGAGCATAGTCTATAATCGGAAAAGTAAAGCTCATTATATCGACAAAACTACCTTATTCAACATTTTATATGAAAAACGAAGAAAACATTTATAACAAGCGTAGGTGCTGAAAAATATCAACGTTGGTGTTTAGGTTTCACTTCAAGCAGGCAATAGTTATGTAACATGCGTTTTATTGTTTGTGGTTATATTTAATTTTGGGGCGACTCAACCAAATATTTAAGTCTATGACTGTGAATCAAATCGTGTCATTTAAAAACAGGAATTTCAGTTATTAATAAAGGAAACCAATAGATATACCTGATAATGTTTGTAGAGCAAATAGTTACGCTGTACATGTTAATGATTTTTGGGAGTTGATTTAAATCAACTCATCATGCAGTTACTCTGGCAAACCGAAAGTGAAACAGTGTTTGAACCTACGCACAAATCATCGCCGCTGACAAGACTTAGTTCTTGAAAATAATAGAAAAATTCGATGTAACGTATGCTGAAGCATTGTTTTTCAAGGAAACTTATCTATAAACACTTTGAAAATAGTCAGATTTTATATAATACGAACAATGTAGATATTTTTGTGGTCTCATGTGTTCCTACGCCAAAGTGTAATAAAGTCTCGTACAACCAGACGCTCGGCTGTCTCCGTAAATTTCCGGCAAGCAGAGAGGCTCTCTTGCTTGTCGAAGATTAACGGAGACAGCCGAGCGTCTGGTTGAACGAGACTAGAGTTCGATATCAATAGTGCTTGGATCCATACGATTTTTAGAATTGTTTCGATTACTAATACATAGTTTGAAATCTATCTTTAAATATTACACAACATGATTAAAATGGGGTTTCTCGAAATTCTTGTCGTAAAGTTCTAAACATTCATATCATAAAAAAATGCGTAATTCAAATACAGACTAGAAACTTATTGCCATGCAAGATAAGTTGATTTTAAAATAAATGATAATCAATTAAATCAATTCCCCTAAGTACTTCAGTACTTTGATTATATCTATGACATGATCATTATAAAAGTGTTCGAAAGCGTAATATACAACCCTAGCAAAAGAAAATTCAGGTCATAAAGAAAACTTGAGCATTAAATGATAATTTACTAAGCGTATAGAATCCTTTTATTGCTTTTTAATTTTGAGGCATCATTGCTAAGCAAGTTTTAAAACTGTGAACGTTTTACGATTAGAGATGTGATTTAACGTATCAATGTTGTTGCATTACTACCTTTTTAAAGATTTGTTATAGGAGTATAAAAGTCATAAATTTATAATCGTGATATTCAATGTCCTTTTTTCAATTGTTGTAGTGCAAACATGATGCGATTCAAGATCTGTTTATCAATTGTTGTAGTGCATGAATGTTGTGGACGGCGCTAGTGTTTTATCTTATCTCATTCAATGCAAATAATCCTTTGTTTAAGCAGTACATGCCGCCTTTTTGTGATAAGTGCATACACCTTAACCAGACATCAGATACAAATAAGTACTTTGTCTGTCGTAATATCCACTACAATGCCCCTTCTGTCATTGTGTTATATTATTTATTTGCAATAAACTCTACTATTCACCATTTTTGTTGATTAAAATGGTCAACAGTTTACAAATTTACCCATATCCGGTAAATTGGTTTTTTCCCAACTGTAAAATACTGTACATACTTTCACACTTGTACCGAAATATTTTGCATAATTTAAATCGTGGAACTGAAAAGGTAATTTTCTATTTGCTTGTCATGGCAACTTGTGTTTTCGTCATTTTTTCTTAAAAAAGGAATCCATATTTGAATTCAAAATTTAAACTTTATGTATTGAATATGAATTTCTTCGTGTACTCTGTTGTTTTGTGGTTCTGGATAAATATGCTCTTATAATGTTGTCAAAACATGTTTTAGACATTTATTAGTATTCTTTTAACATTAAAACGTATAAGTTTCTCTGGTCCTCTTTTTGTCATGATCTTCTCACAATATCATAATGAGTGAAATAATTCATATGTAATATTCATTTCACGATCTCGCTCGATTTCTTAAAAGCTATTTTATACAGTTGAAAACTACAGTCAACATATGTACATGCATACCTCTCTCAGTCCCAAAGTCGCATTGCAGCATTTACTGAAAAGCTTCGACAGTTGATGTTAATAGTCTATTTTACAAAGGGGCAAAAGACGTATCAAACTTTACTCTTGCCTCAAAAAGTAGTATTTTTGCTGTTGATTCAAATTATGCTATTTTGATTGAATACCCTTATCAATTTCATTTGGTGTTTGTTATTTCAGTCTAGTAAATCTAATATTAAAGCCTACCTCTTTAAACATGTTATTGTTGTATGGCGTTGAAGAGCAACAAAAAAATACTGTGGAATCATTAAAAATCGTGGGGTTAATTGTCCTGGATTGCTTAAATTTTACATGTACATTGAGACGTAATTTCGTGAATTCTCATATTCATAAAAGGAAATATGACTTTATAACTCTAATTTATTAATTCGTGGAGGATAGTAATTCGTGGCAGAAAAGTATCCACGAATTCCAAGAAAACTGAGCCACCACGAAATTTTATGATTTCACAGTAATACATTTCAAAAAATGATTCTTTTTTTAAGAATTTTTAAGAATTCTTTGAAAATCATCACGAAGTCGAACCTGTTTTCTTTTACTGGACCATAAATAGATGTATAGCTTCCGTTGTTTGGATTGTATCTCAATAAACCGATCATTTTATCTAAAGCTTTCGGACGTGTTGCGTAATATTCGATGACTATGGACAAGCTAGCAAAGCTGGCAAAGCTGTGTTTCTGCAACACTTGTAATGATTAAGTAAAAAAAAAACGTAAAATTAAAATTTTACAAAGTGGGGTCCTATTACCCGGGTAGGCACACACTAGTATTATGAAATATAAATCCTGAACATCACTGTTTGAAACTCATTACGTGGTGCATGATAAACAAAATGAAAATTGAAAAGCTTTTCTTTATTATAATTTTTCTTCCACTTGATATGGGTATGGCGTGGTATAAACCTTTAATTTTTTTTGTTTCTAACTATAACGGAAGGACATGAAATAAATGTTGTATAACAAATACTTGATCCAGAGAGCTTGATCATAGCTCTTTGTCATGCGCAAAACTCGACTCTCTACGGCGCACCTCTTTTTAATTATGATCTGCACATGTCACTCTATGTTATCTGGGTTTCTTTTCTGATGCAATTCTATTGTTGTCTGAATAAAAGTTTATCATTTTATCACTTACTTTGTACAGCCATATCTTATTTTTATAAACATTTCAAATCCATATATTTTAAAGGTTACAATGTCTCCAAAATTGCGTATCTACGGATGGATTCATTATTGAATTTCACTTAGTTTCATTATGCTATGAAATTTTAATAAAAGTTTCTGTAAAATATTTCCAAGCACTTTGAAGTAAAACATTTATTTAGAAGGAACTAAATAACACACAAATATTTTTTTTTATATTAATTCCATCAAACAATTGTCCAAACACAAATGTATATTTAGTAATTTGCTCATAGTGTGTTAGCATGCGTTTAATGCAATTTTCTTGCAAGTTTCCTTTTTCATTCATGTGCGTCTTAACGATCAATGATATATCAAAAGTGTCTACAAAACAAAACAGCTTATATATTGTGTTTTTACTACAACGTTATAAATATGAAATGAATAACGTATTTTCTTATTATTATAAATAGAAACTCAAGAAAACGTGTTTCATTTTCCGCATATTAACATGCCATACTGCCAAAATATTTGAGGAAAGATACATCCAAAAATTATTAATGCTAACAAGGGGAGGAAAGATACCTTAAATCAATTATGATGTCATCACTGATGTAGGACAAATGAAACGGTCGAAACTCACTAACTAGCTTAGATCTTTACCTTATGTAATCTGGAAAATTATCAATGAAAAAGTCTTGACAATAATAGCAGATGGGCGATGAATTGAATTTCCGCTTTTTTTAATTTGCTTTAAATTGAGTTTCATGTACCGCACTTTCCTTATAGTGCAATCAACAAGTAAAATTATATTTTTTTAATCTGTTTACTAATGTATTCATTTATCTTGGGTTTTTTTATGTTTTTGAATTTAGAAAAAATATTTTCCCGTATTTTACTCATTTTTCAGAGCAGAAGCACAAATTCTTCCGGTTTTTTTTTTAAAGAGAAAACCATGTCCGCAGCCGTCGCCAATTTGATATCTGATTAAGCATACAGTAAAACTCGTATAACACGAACAATGATATCCTCGTGTAGCGACAGTAGAAAAACAAGGAGCGGATCGAGGATCTGATTTAAATCGGATTGTCAAGTTTTATGAAATATGAATTCATTTCTACATTACGGTCATAAAAATTATTGTCGGTTAAAAACATACATACAAAAAAGTGTTGATAAAAATGGTTATATATAATATTAACCCCTATAGGATGATTTTATGAGACTGCAAAGATTACAATCGTGTAGTTAAATATTTTATTATACACATTCCATCATTGTCATCAGTAACAATTTACAAAATACAAAAAAAAAACCCGTCCAAATACTTTTTATCACATTTTCAAACGTCTATATGATATTCCTGATATGTGGTAGTTTTTCATAATACTGTAAATCAAATCCTAACCGTTGATAATACTCATCTCTGGTTCTGTTGTATATTAACTGATCCATACAAAGCAAAGCGGCTTCCTGGTAATCTGTGTGGAATTTATTGGTAAAGAATTCTGGTCGTCGAGCCAATAGAGAAAGATCCCCAACTCCAAACACACAGACTGATCGAACATATTTACCATGACACTGCCGATGATTTGATAAACCCTCCCAGTTTACAAATCGTGATAGAAAAGGCTTTCTCACGCCCTCATCTGTTTCCAGATCTCCTACAAGGCAAATCCTACACTTAGTTGTAAATATAAAACAGGTGTATTGTCTAAAAATGATTAACTGTCCTTGTAGATCTGGCATATTTTAATTTTAACAAATTAAGCAATAAACACATGCATTTTGACTAGTATTTATTGCTAAAATTCAAAAATGCCACAAGGCCAGTGTATTCTGAGTAATAGTCTTATTTTATTACCTTTAAAACTTCCCGGAATTCCCAGTTGAGGATTATGAATCAAACTTGCAAAGAACGTCTCATCTGGAATACTTGTTTTGTTCACCCATGTAAGAAAATCGGCAGCTACATCATGATTGATGACGTATTCCACAACTTTTCTGTTTAAAGTCACGTGGACAGAGCCTTTGACTGGCTGGATAGTATGAGGAGGTTTCTCAGTAATATTCCATCTTTCCTTGTTTGCCCTAATTTGATGAATGTCGAATTGGAGCAAATGAATAAATGGGTGAATTACTATTAAAGATTGTGATTGTATGGGGACTTTTTGTAAATGAAAGGTGTTATATAGTCATTATTTCATTGTCCCTAGTCGAAATTTGTTTCATGTAATTTCATGTACATATTATAAAAATTCTACAAACCTTTTGATGGTGCCTTCCCCATCGTTGGAACCATTAAACATTTGCAATATTTTTACCAGTTCATAATTTGTACGAAGGGGAAATTCCTGTCCAGTTAAGTTAATGAAATATTTCCATTTAGGAATTGATAAAAGGTCTTTCATGCATGTGATGTCTGGTAATAAAACACTTATTTTTCCCCAATTCACTTCAATTCTTTTGGACGCCATCTTCACATTGGGAAAGCATCGTACGATGCAGAAAAATTCATTGAAGACGTATTCAACCGTTTTTCTATCTACGTGAACACAGTACATATTTTGTGGACGGTAAATTGACCTCAGAAGAATTTCAAACTGTTCTGGGCTTTTATAAACAAGAATGCTGTAGGCAATCGGAAAATTCCTCTCCTCATCTGTTAACGAATCCGTAATGTATCCTTTTGTCTTGATGAAATTTTCACATGTTTTTGTTTGTTGGCAAAACGACTGCGATTTGTTTATTACCCTCATTTTACGAACTCTCTCAATTTCTTTGTCATTCTGTTCAAACAGCAAACCACAATCTACTTTCGGTATAACTCTTTTAGAACCAAAGTATTCCTCTGATGAATGTTTGAAAGATTGTGATCCCGATTTATTATAATACAGAGGCGAGAAAGAGGCATCAAATTGTGGTCCATTGTCAAACAAATGAACACTCCTTTGCAAGAACATATCATCAGCTTTCCGACTTTGCTTGGTCCCTGTTACATCCTGGTCGTTTCTATAGTAAACGAATTTTCCTCTCGTTGTCTCTTTAGATATATAATTGAAGATTACCTGTGTGGCTAGTATTAGACAGAAAAAAACTAGCGCATAACGGGCGCATCTTTTTCTTGTGCTTCGATATGATGAGGAGAAATCCATTTTATCGAGATGGGAAAACGTTCAGTGTATTTCTTCTGGATTATATTTCACGAAAGAGTTATTGTGGTACGATGTAATGAAAATCTGCAAATAAGTTGCTAAAGACACAAATAAGTACGTATGGCCTCGACGGATTATTCGACAGTCAACTTGTAAACTGCTCTTAGGTACATATAATATTTATATATTTATATATAGTTGCATCCAACAAGTATGATTCCTTCTATTTCTTACGGAAATTGATTGTAATTGAAAATGACAGGACTGAAAACGACACGCCCCGTTTATCAAATGGTCGAAACATCCACCAACCTAAGTTTGGCTACCTTCGATTCATATCACGCATAAATCACCACAGAAAGCATTTTATTGATTAAATATACCTTTTTTCTCCTCTCTGAAAACACATCTGCGCTGCATTTTACAAAGTTAGTTGTAAATCTTCTATGTATAATGAAATTACTCTTACGACAATGTGCAAAACATTCAAACGAAGCCAGTAATGAGGCCCAAGAATGTCGCCTTGTGTATATCATTAGAAATGTATGAGTTATTTTATCATTCCAAAAGTGTTTTCAGTACAATGTCAGATAAAAGCCTGTTTTGAAAAACAATTTGGAGGGGGGGGGGTGGGCTTTCCACTAAACTTCCCCGTTTTGTTTATACATCATTTATCCATTTAGACGCAGAATGCAATGATCTGTTCATAAATCATTCATGTTAACAAATTAATACCTAAGGTTTACAACCAATGTCGTGGTATAAAAAAAAGTATGAAATTAAAACAAGCTAGGTTATGCACTATTATCTATATGCATGCATATTTTTAAACCAAAGTTGTTAGATTCATAGTATCTGCCTGATGGTAACTTGCCCTACACTTTCCGCCATGGTGTCAATTAGTCAACCCGTTTCAAGGCAACCCGTTCTGGAAAGTTCCATCCATTAATACTAAAATCACATTAATTGTTCCAATTGATTTACTAACGTTTTGTATCAATCGAATTCCGATCCAAGGTATATACCCGCGATGCATTATGAACTCGTCCTAAACTTTTCGTTAATTGGTCAATCCGCGTTCTTGGTTACCCCGTTTTGGACAGTTATATCCCATTCTCTCACCAGAGGACGTGCTTCGCAAGCGAATGAGTATCAAAACTAAAATCGCCCACTAAAGAAACGGATTGACTCATTTTATTAATTCAACATTCGTCAAATCTTAACTTCTATGTATTCTCTGAATAGGCCTACAGTAAATATATAGTTACTCTTTACGTAATCATTTAATGTTTTTTCATAGTATATATATATATATATATATATATATATATATATATATATATATATATATATATATATATATATATATATATATATATATATATATATATATATATATATATATATATATATATATACTACATTTGGAGGAAGAGAAACATCTATAAAACCAGCTGGATTTTTTAACGTGTAAAACCCGGTTATTTTTTCTATTAATGTATCTAGACAACATTTGAACAGTTATCATTCATATCTGAATATGAGAAATACTGAAAATAAACTGTCAAAAGTACAAGTATCAACTTATGTTATTTCAACCTTGAATGTAATAAGGCTCTGTTAAGTGTAATTTATAAATAACGAAACTGTGTACAGACGCCATACTGCAAGCTTTCTTCATTAATAGATTGAAGCAAGGCCCAAATGTTCACAAGTGAATAATCACGTTGGCGGAAATGTTTATTTAATCGACTTCAAAAATCAACCTGTGGCTCAACGCTTGATGATCAGTCGAAGATTCGCTGACTGATAAATATTCAAACTTCTCAAGTTTTCATAGGTGTTCTTTGACGTTAATATGACACCTCTATATCACCCTATCCCAGTATCAATTTTTCTCAGTGTGTTCGATAACAACATATGTTTAATTTGTTTACGGACACCATTGTTTGTTTCTTTTTTTTAAGGTAGACTAAGTACAAAACAGATATTATCTAATTTCACTTATGCTATTTTTTCCTTTAATTCCAGTTTTCTTGAGATTTAATATTTTGAATCTTTATAACAAAATCCATAAATATGTAAAATTTGAAGAAAAATCCCTACCGGATTTTTTTTTCATAAACATCAAAACTACCTTATTAATCTCCTTTCAATGAAATATAAAATTAAATAGTCATTGTTATGATTTTTTGTGTCAGTAAGTTACTTTTCAAGATATTACAAATGTTTTAACTGTTATATATACAAGAAACCTTTTGTTACTTCAAGACACTGAAATATATTATTACTGGTGACTTTATTTTGATGAGTGGTTAATGTTTGAAGTCTATCAACCAACCCACCTCTGTATATCTTATACCGTCATCAACACATTGCACTTACACTGTATTCCTTTATTTCATTTGTGCAACTAGTAAGTCAATTTCTACAATCTGTAAAAAGGAAAAAAGGCGTGAAGATCTAGATAAACTCCAGCTGTTGCTTATTGTCTATGCGAGATAGATTTAAAGTGCTTTGAAACTTTTGAAAATGTACCTTACCTCTTACTCTCCAGACGACAGACGACAGACTAGATATTTCCAATACATTTTTATTTTCAGTTTTGTGTTATGGATTTGTTGGAGATATCTTTCTCTTACTTTCTGGATTCTTGCAAGCATTAAACATTCTTATCTTCTCTGGTCGATTTCTGAAATCTTGCTCTTCGTCATTTGTAGCTTTAAATTTATTATGAGAATCAACTGAATTTATTAAGCTCTAGAAACCTGATCATATTTCTAATTATATCAAAAAAAATATATTGACGAAATAAAGTACATTTTCTTCTTACAGAGTTACTGTTGAATCGTTTTTATTCGTGGGGATCAATATTCCTGGGTAGTAAAAAAAAATTCGAGTTTGCTTAGACGTAATTTCGAAGAAAGCAAGTTTGGGGCAATTTTCACAGATACTAATCAGATGCTTGTGTATAAGTTTTTGAGGATGTTAATTCATGGGCAAGGATTACCCACAAATGCCACGAATATTGGCCCCCTACGAACTATGATGGTTCCACAGTATAAACATTCATGTATATGTGTTGTTTTAACATGTTTTTTCATTAATGTTTGGTGTTCTTTTAACAACAACCTCTAAAAGGAAATTTTCACATTTTCTCAATAATTATAGTCTACATACTACATGTATGTTTTAAGCATTGACATTTCCTGCTGCGTTTCACTGAAGAAGATTTTAGATTCAAAAGGATCACACTCAAAGTCTAATAAATTCGGATGTCAGATAACTCATCTTAAGGCATGTTCTTATAAAATGCGCCCAAATTTATTTGAAGCAAGCTCAAAACTAACACTTATTCGAACTCATTGTTCACACAGGAACTCATTTAAAGAAGGCGTATTAAATGATATATAATGACCACAAACCAGTTGTTTTTAAATAGAAACATGAATAAGATATGTGGATCAGAATTGAAAAATATCGAGTTATTCCATTACATAAAACATACCTTCTTAAACATAAATCAAGGTGGCGTATCCCTTAAATTAAGATAAAAACAAATGATTATTTTCTGTAAATGTGAATGAACAAGATAGCTGTGAGTCAATGCTTACTAGTGATACCCTCGCTCTGAATGTGATTATAGAACAAAAACCAAGTTAAAATTAACAAGAAGTTCAAATCAAAACTGTTTTAAAAAATCCCACCATATGACATACCGAAACAGGTTGTGTTAAGATTTAATGCATCTGCAATTGATAGTTTGTAAGTAAATTTGAACTACAAATAGAGAAAAGAAGTCGGCGTCTGATTGGTACAAAAATAATTCCTACCATATTGTTTACAGATATGTAGCATAGTTTTTGAATGTGGGGGGCCAAACTCATCCAAAATATCTTGACAAGCCAAGAACAAAGAAAAAAACGTTACTTTTCAAAATCCTGAAAATCCTAATCCGTGTGTGTGGGGGGGGGGGGGTCAAGTATTTCTATCAGTTTCACTGTTCATTTTTTGTGATCGGCTTCGGCCGATCACTATTGTGTCCATATGAGGCATCCGGCAAATGCTTCCACGTGCGCACACATTCCGCTTGCATAAGTAGTTCTTATAAAACTTGAAGCTTTGGTTTAGTATTTAGATAACATTTTACTCAGTTTTATTTCCATTCGTTTACCTTAAGAGATGCAAACATACATTAAATAGAATTCGACCTGTTAATTCAAGAATGCACATTTTGTCTCACGCGTAAGAATTTCGATCGAAAGATTCATTCAGTAATGCAGTTGACCTCGATGAACTGACCTCGAACATAAGAAGATGCTCCATAAACTGACCTCGATCTATTGATGGTGCATAATAGTAGCTGGGAAGATGGCTTGATTTATAAACAAGGTTACGTTATAATGCTACCTCAATAGCAAGTTATGATGGCATTCAATGTTTTTCAGTCGGATTTAAATTATTTTAATTCACCTCTTTCTGTGTATACGTGTTAATGCTCTTTGAAGAGCTCTACCTAGTGTTCTGAAGAAGAAGAAGAAGATACATTAACATTTAATAATTACGTTAAAAATATAAAACAAGACAAGGAGTTTATGTACGGCTTTCCCCAAATTTATTTCAAAGTTAAATTTGTTGACGGTTTATAATGATAAAATTATGGTGTACAGATTCAGAATATTCGATATTTTTATAAAATACAGTATTTTTTAATTTTTTTACATCAAACTGATCATGTTGATTGCTTCTAGCTATCTATAAATCATTTTTGCCGATCATTCCTTTAAAAAGAATACTTGTTTTATTTTCAATTCAATTTTGCCTGGTATACCTATTCAATGAGTGTGTTACAAGGTCAAGAATATGGAATCACTAGTTGCTGAAAAATCTATAATGAAAATTTGTTACGGACAGACAGAAAAACGGACATACAGACAGGCACACAAGGGTAAAGCAGTATACTACCCTCTCCTTCGGAGCTTGGGTATAAACAACATAGGACCGTTAACTCGGAATGAATAACTTTTGAAATTAAATTAAATGTAGATTCAAATGTGCTCAAAATGTTCGACAATGAACTATATGTGGATTTTTTTCAGTCATGACCGGACTCGGTAAAAATTGAAAGCATCAAAAGAAATTAATTGCAATATCTATTCACTTTACACTAATTATAACTAAGGATTTTTGGGGAACCCGCAACTCTAATGAAACCAAATTAACCTTCGTTCTGGTTTTATGTTCAATTTTTTTTTGGTTGAATTGTGGAGCCACTTTTATTATGATGTTGAAAAGATAGTTATAAACTAACTAAGGAAGATATTTATTGAAAATATGAATAATGAAATAATCATATTTATTAGAAATAATGGGGTCGTGAGATTTAAACAAGTTTTTTTGTCTATTTATGTACTAAATGTGTTATTAACGAATGAAAATAAATCAATGCAAATTTTATTTTTAGTAACTAAATTAATAAACAGAAGACACTTATATAAAAACATTTCAGCCTTATATAGTAATACTTATATACTAATATATATAATCATATAAATATGAGATAAAGTGGATAAACCTTAAGAAAAGCCAACAGTGATTGGAGGTTTCCTCTTGTATCTAACCTTCTGGGAAGTCAAATCTGTTAACAATTATATATTAAGCATCTGTCGCCAAATTTTAATAAAGCCACACTTGAGTAACTCTTTGAAACTTTTAAAACTGAAAGATATTCCAGATACGCACCTCCAAGTAAAAATTCTTGGAGGTACTCACGTGTGGTCAAAATGTATTTTACATTTTAAAAAAAGAATAGTAACAGAAAATAAAACAGAACACTCTATTATAGCGTCCCAGGCAAGTTTTTTAATTACAATGTTCCTAATTCTAACTATTTTTTACCATAACAATGATAAAATATAAGGAATAAAGAATAACAAAGCAATTTGATATAAACTCAATCAAAATTTACTTATTAATAAGGGCTTTATGAAAAATGAAAAAGGTAGAGATAACCGACGATATAAGAATCACAACGTTAACATCTCGTGCGTTCCCAATTTGTACTTATAACAGCATTTCATAGAGACCCCACAATTCAACATAAAACCTTTGTGGATGGTTATTCCATTAGTTCTATATGTGGTCTAGTTCTGCGAAATTCGGATGCTGATGAACTGTCTCAATCTTAGATTCATCTCGTCCCATCCATACATGCCATTAAATTATTACAAAATGTGCAGGACAGTAGCGCGTGCTGTACGGTGTCTATCAGAAAGGTGAGTTACCTTCATGTAGCGGTTATGTTGACGTGTCGCTATATGACATTTTGCCCTTCATGGTAGGTCTTCAACACTTCCGGTTGAATTAGATTTACGGACAAGCCTGAAAATGATTTTTATGGTGTCTGTAATAAGATCTAGCAATCTATCAGAAATATTTTCAATTAAAAATAGCTGTTTAATTGTCTATATGACGTCATTTTTCACGGTTAAAAGTAAATAAAGCAAATATTGTTAAAGTAAACAAACACGGCGTGAACCGCAATCTGCTTGGACCACGTCAACTGATATTAAAGGTTCTTGGGAATGCATGCGCCGCATTTTACTCAATTAGTTTTATGATTTTTGAAAGCAGTTAAAGGCAGGGAATTGATCGAATTGAGTCTTGAAAAACACATCCGAAAAACATAAGTATCGAACAACTACAATCATGGTCGAGTAATTAATTACTAGATTACAATTTTTTTTACATGAACAGTTGAGTATTTTCAACACCATTCGGTAGTGGCAACGACTTTCTAAATAATACAAAGTAAGAAAGGGGCATTAAAAATTTTGACCAGTTTATATGTTTCTATTCACCCCCTCTGAATTTATTACAATTTTATAACACAAATTCTACATGCTTTCTATGAATGCAGCCTTTCAAGACAATGCAACACCACTATTCAACATCTACTTGTTAAAAACATATTGTCAATGTCTGTTTCATGCGCGGATCCAGCATGAATAATATAAATTTTATTGCCAGCGGAGTAAGGTCAATATATACTTAGTTTAATAGTAAAATATTTTTAGTATTATCATCTTTCCGTTTTTAGCTCACCGAGACGAACGTCGGGGGGAGCTTACGGTAAAGGCCTGGCGTCGGCGTTTAGACAAGGTTAAGATTTTTATAGGTCCTGTATCTAAGTTATTGTTCTATCTTAACCAAACTTGCATGGATGATGCATCTGGACCTACTTATGGACTTAAAAACTTGGGATGTTGAATCTGGGCCATGAATATCAGATCCTGGAGGAGGTTAAAGTTTTAAGAGCTTGTTAAAGGTTTTGGTGCAGGTCCTCTTTAATAGCCATTTCTAAGTTACTTATGGTCCTAACTTCACCAAACTTGCAGGGACGGTGCCTATTATGATACTAATGCACCTGACAGGCTTGAACGCTGAATCTAAGCCATAGGTTTCGAATGCTGGATGAGGTTAAGGTTTTTAAAGCTTGTTAAAGTTTATAAAGCAGGTGCCCTCTGATGATTATATCTTAGTAATTACCAGTCCTAACTTCACCAAACTTGCATGGATGATGCGTCTTATGATACTTATGCACCTGACAGGCTTGCATGCTGATTCTGAGCTTTAGGTTTCGGATGCTGAAGAAGTTAACGTTTTAGAGCTGGTTAAACTTTATAGAGCAGGTGCCTTCTGATGATTATATCCTAGTTATAACTGGTCCTAACTTGGATGGATGGTGCGTCTTATGATGCACATTACAGGCTTGAATTCTGAATCTAAGCTATGGGTTTCGGATGCTGGGCGAAGTTAGTTTTTTTTTTTGAGCATGGATGGTGCTTCTTATGATACTGAAGCACCTGACAGGCTTGAATGCTGAATCTGAGCTATAGGTTTCAGTTGCTGGATGAGGTTAAGGTTTTTAGAGCTGGTTAAACTTTATAGAGCAGGTGCCCTCCGATGATTATATCTTAGTTATAAGCTTATAACTGGTCCTAACTTCACCAAACTTGCATGGATGGTGCGTCTTATGATACAGATGCACCTGACAGGCTTGAATTCTGAATCTGAGCCATAGGTTTCGGATGCTTGGCGAAGTTAGTTTTTGTGGAACTGGTCACATGTTTAATAGCTAGAAGTACTTTTTCAAACTTGCAAAGTTCAAATTATCAAAGGTTATTAAAAAAAACTCCTACCTCACACAAACTTGTTTAATGGATGTGTTTGTTGTAAAATGATATAACATGATTCCTTCGATGTAGTATTGTATGATATGGAACATAATTGTTTTATATGATACAATATTTCATCATTTATTATGTTGTAAAAATGTTTTTTGTATATTGTGATATGATATTGTATCATGGTATTGTTAAATATAGCATATTTTGTATATTACGATACAATATTGTATAATATGATATTGGATTATATATTATTGTATCACATGATATTTTTCCATATGATATTGTAATATATCATATTAAATCATATGATGTGATATTGTAATATGTAATATTGTATAATATGATACGATATTGAATAATACGAAATTGTATTATATAATATATTATTACATGACATGATATTGTATGATTTAATACAATGTTGTATCAAATTATATTTAATATATGATACAATATCATACAATACAATACAATATCATATTGTATCATACAATATAGTATCGTATGTTACAATTTTGTGATATGAAATTTTATCACATGATACTATATTGTATCATATATTCTACATTATGATATTGTATTAAGTGATCAAACACCAAAATGTTTTACACGATAATTCCCATATCATATTATATGATACAATATCATATTTTGATACAACGGTGTATCATATGTTACAATATCATATTGTATCATTATATATTGCAGTACTATATTGTAACATATAATATATATTTAATAGTTTCATAGGATGCAATATCTTTTTAGCTCACCTGAGCCAAAGGCTCAAGTGAGCTTTTCTGATCACAGCTTGTCCGTTGTCTGTCGTCGTCGTTGTCGTCGTCGTCGTTGTTGTAAACTTTTCACATTTTCATCTTCTTCTCAAGAACCACTGGGCAGATTTCAACCAAATTTTGCACAAAGCACCACTAGGTGAAGGGATGCAAGTTTGTTCAAATAAGGGCCACGCCCTTTTCAAGGGGGAGATAATTGAGAATTATTGAAAATTTCTTGGTATTTTTCAAAAATCTTCTCAAAAACTATTCGGCCTGAAAAGTTTCAACTTGTGTGGAGTCATCCTCAGGTAGTGTAGATTTAAGTTTGTTCAAATCGTGGTCCCCAGGGGTAGGGAGGGGCCACAAGAGGGGGATAAATTTTCATACAGGAATATATAGAGAAAATCTATAAAAAAAAAATCTTTTAAAAACTATTTGGCCAAGAAAGCTCAAATTGGCGTGTGACTATCCTCAGATAATGTAGATTCAAATTTGTTCAAATCATGGTCCCTGGGGGTAGGGCGAGGCCACAATGGGAGATAAATTTTTATAGATAGAGAAAATCTTTAAAAATCTTCTACTCAAAACTATTAGGCCAGGAAAGCCCAAATTTGAGTGGAAGCATCCCCAGATCGTAAAGATTCAAGTTTGTTTAAATAATAGTCCAGGGGTAGGGTGAGGCCACAATGGGGGATGAATTTTTACATAGGAATATATAGAGAAAATCTTTAAAAATCTTCTTTTTAAAGACTATTTGGCCAGAAAAGCTTAAACTTGTGTAGAGGCATCCTCGGGTAGTGTAAATTCAAGTTTGTAAAATCACAGTCCCTAGTGCTTGGGCGGGGCCGTGATGGCGGTTTGAATTTTTACATATGAATATATAGAGAAAATCTTTAAAAATATTGTGGGAAAGTTTTCGGTCCAAACTCAGTACTAAGTTTGAAAGCTCAGGTTATGCAGATTTAAGTTTGATGAAACCATGATTCCCTAGAGAAAAGTAGGGCCATGAAATGGGGGGGGTATATAGGAATAGAGAAAAATCTTCTTAAAGGTACAACAACAAAAGGGGCTTGGTATTTACCAAAAAAAAAGAGGTGGATAAAAATTGGCAGATTTTCAATTTTTTTAGCAATATCAAGATATTTTGATACTGTAATGCTAATTTGATTAGAATTAAGGCAATTGTTGCTCAGGTGAACGATGTGGCCCCTGGGCCTCTTGTTATATGATTGTGTTGATTAAGATTGTATCTTACAATACTGTATTTAATGAACATATTATTATCAAACTATTTTTAACGTATGAAATACGATGTTGTGTCAAAACGGTATCCATTAAATGTCGTGGATCATTAACTATGGTTTTTATATAACATGATAAAGGTGGTATTAAAAAGATGATGCCTCATCTCGGTGAGCTTTGTAATCTGTGATTATCTATGGGGTTGGGGTTTTTTTTGGTTTTTGTTTTTTTTTTTGGTTAAATTTAATCAAAAAAATAAAATTTGAAAACCGATAGAGGAAATTTGGACTGGAATGTGTATAAAAACTGTGAATGAAAACTTAACGGTTTTTATCTATTTAGTGTCAATACCATTCATAAACTGTATTTCATTTTTAAAAGAGTTAAGCAAATTTTATTATTTTCACAACAAGGAAAATCTCAATCTTAGTGTAAATATTTAATGGATTTTTCTTAAATATTTCAAAAGATATTCAATGGCCATTACCTCACCAAATAGGTCATTGGCCTACTTTTTGAAAAAAAAGCTGGTCAATGACCTACTTTTTTAAAGTGAAAAATAACACTTCCATAAAAGGTCTATAACACACAATAGATGGTTTTTATTCTCATCAGTGCATTTTTTTCATTTGAGTAAACGTCATCCTTAACAGTTGAAATTCAAAGTGTCATGATTGACAGTTAATGTTTAATGTCGGAGTAAAACGCTGATGACGTGTTCTATTACCGGCTAAGACACATCATTTATCCTCTAAACAACATTCTTTATATGTTTCAAACTTTCGTAATACTTAGTATCGAATTTCAATCGGTGAAGATACTCATCCCTCGTCCTGTTGTAGATTAACTGATCCATGCAAAGTAAAGTATGCCCCTGGTAATTGGAGTGAAATTTATTGGCAAAGAATTCTGGCCGACGAGCTAAACGAGCGAGATCTTCGATTCCAAAAATGCAAATCGATCGAACATATTTACCACCACATGGCCAAGAATTCCAGTTTTTGAATCGGGAAAGAAATGGCTTCTGTATTCCAAAATCTGTTTCCAGTTTTCCTGCCAAAACAAATAATCATTTATTTGGTCAACATTTATCAACTTATTTAGTTAAAATGAAAAACAAAAACGGGGAAAACTCTCTTAATGGTAAAGAGACTACCTACCTTTGAAACTTCCAGGTATTTCTAGCTGAGGATTATGAATCAAAGTTGCAAAAAATGTTTCATCTGGAATGCCCGTTTTATTTACCCATTCAAGGAAGTCAGCAGCTACCCTGTTAGTGATGACGTATTCCACAAATCTTCTGTTCAGTGTTACGTGGACAGATCCTTTTACCGGAACTATATCGTGGGGAGGTTTCTCTTTTATATTCCATCTATCTTTGTTAGCCCTAGAATAGGTATTCAGGAAAGTTAAAGGGACTTGGACACGATTTGATTTAAAATTTTCAAATTTTATTTTTCCATTTTCAGTGTTTATACTTATTTATATAGAAGTTTATAATGCTTTGTCAAAATTTGAAAGTCAAATATCAAATTATAAGCAAGATACAGAATTCATAATTCTTTTTTTTTTTTAAACAAAGCTCAATATTGTCATTTTTTACATATGTGTTGTATTGGTGTAAGTTTCAATCAAATGTATCTTTCTTTTGCTGATAATAGTATTTATGATGATATTGAATTATTTTAAATTATTGTTTACATGTCATTTTGTCTAAGAAATGGTAATTTTCTATATTGTATTTTTTGTAAACAACTATAAGACTCGAGCTTTGTTTACATAACAGCCAATTCTTACCTCTGTAACTCGCTTGTAACTTGACTTTAACATTCAATATTTTGGTCAATCATTTAAAATGCACAAATTAACCTTTTTATACATAAAAAATAAAAATAAAATTTTTGATCTTAAATCGTGACCAAGTCCCTTTAATGAAATGTACGTAAAATGTTTAAAACAAGTATTGAATAGACAAGTACAGCGCTGTGACAAAAGTATTCACGATTTTTGAAAAAAAATCGCGGACGTAAACTAAGACGCGCTTCGTAAATTGCGACATAATCATAAATAACCGACTTACTTTTATCAATACTTGGTGAGGTGGTCCTTAGACTTGATAAAAGCTAGAGGATGTATTCGTACAAAGTTTTCTCTTGGTGTTTGGAGCTTAATTTTGCAGAGTGTTTTTAATATTTAGTCATATTTTTTTCATTTTATTAATGTGCGGTGGTTGAGCTTGCCTGGCCATACAATTGTAGGAATATGATGTTGTTGTATGTATATTTGGGTAATACGAGCTATGTGAACGGGGGCGTGGTCGTAATGAAAAAGATTGGTTGTGTAGAGGAAATGTCAGTGAGTGACAGTCCAAATTTGGTCTCCTAATATGAATACATACAGTATTTGACTGCATTAATATTCCCATTAACCTACATACGGCACCTTCCCTGTGGTAGGTAATGCATCCTGTTTCTTGTTCTGCCTGATACTGTCCACAATCATCATATTGATTATTTTGGCAGGTCGGAGGTTCGCATTAAGCACAAAAATATTAAAAAGCTTAAAGTTTTAGAATAGCACTGCACTGTGTTCCAACTGGACGAACGCAAGTGGGCGGACACCCGAGTCTTCAATTTTTTGGGTGTACAAGCTATCTTGATGTCTGGGAGAAGTTTATTCTATTCTCTGATGCTTCGTGGAAGAAATGAGTGTTTGTGAAACTAGAAGTCACCATTTCAAGTTGATATTTGATAGGCAAGCTAGTGGGTATTGCGTGAAGGTCGTACGAGTGGTGTTTCTGTTGGTGACAACCTGGTCATTCGATTACTCTTTAAAATAACATTTTGTCTCGTCTTGCCATACCATTACGTTGTTCAAGTGACTGCCATCTGGAATGTTGGATCATGCTGTCCACACATGATCTGTTGCCGACATAACTTGATGAACGTCTTTGTACTATTTCTAGAGTTTGGATGTCTTTCTGGATGTAGCTGTCCCAAACAGGTTAAGCAAACTCCAGTTAAGGCCTGGTTAATGATTTGTATGCATTTTCCTTAATGGATGTGAAACTGATGTTTAAATAACGGCGTAATTAAGAAGCCCAGTGCCTTATTGGCCTAGCAACAGATGTTATAATGTGGTCACTCCAATTCAGATTTGATGTTATATAAGACATCAGAGATATTTTGTACTTTTAACATGTTCCAGGATCTGGCCATGTAGTTTGTATTTGTGGTCTATTGGCATGGCCTTCCTGCTGATTGACAAGACGTTGCACTTTCCAGGATGAAAATCAAATTTCTATCTCCTTTCTCAAATGCCAAATTTAATTAGGTCGGCCTTAACTGTTTGGGTGTCCGATTTTGATGTGTTACAGTAAGGTACACCAGTGTTGTCTTACTGTGGCCCTCTAGCATATCATTGATATAATAAAAAGAAGCAAGCTTGGTCCAAGAACCGACAATTGGGGTACTTTCGACTAAATACCGGCGTAACTGGACATTTCCTCGTTGACAATTCCAGCTTGAGTTCAGTTGGAAAGTAAACTCGCGATCCAGTTGTTCACATTGCCCTAGATTCTATAGGATCAAAGGTTTGATGAGAAGGCTGTGACCAACTTTGTCAACAGCCTTGGAAAAGTCCATAATAAGCACATCTGTCTGCCTTCCAAAAGCAAAGTTGTTGATAACGACATCAATAAACACAATACGTTCGGTTTCACAGGACCTTTTGCTGCCGATTTTACCACACTATAAGCCTTCGAATTCTCTGGAGAGGGAGGCACATGCATAGCTGTAAGTAGCATAGGGCTCTTTAGATGTTATACACTCTGATTTTCTCCTAAAGTTTTCAGACTCTCATCAGAAAAAATGACAATGTTTTAAAAATTATATACTGTTAGTTTTTCTTTTCAAAAGAACACAAGGCAACCCTTTTTCCATGTTGATCTCGGAAAGTACCATTTTTTCCCTATTAACTCATCGCATAAAATATATAAAAATCATGCAAAAATCTTAAGTATGTCCGTTGGTGAATACAGTTATTAGCATATCTGTGTCATTAAATTTACTAGTAATTCCTTTTATCATATGTCTTTCACTCGTTTTTGTGTCTTTAATTATACAGTTACGACGGTCTTTCTTTTCGACGATTTGATCTCACCAGTCGACAAATATTTTTTCCCCAAAAATTCACAATAACTAATATTTTTGCCCCTTAAATTTCATATCCACGATAATTTGTTTTGTTATCGCTGTTATTTTTACCGATCTCCTAACCATTGTAATTTCAGTTTGTTAGCATTAAATTCCAGACTGCAGACAATAAAACATACAGATATAACGTCACTTCCGTGTGAAGATAACTCTGTAAGAATTTAGATGGTCAACAGGGCATATTAGTAGAGTTACCTCCCATTCACCAAGCGAAGCCCACGCTAGAACGACGTCACTGCGTAAATATTGTGATTTTTTTCTGTCTTAGTGCTGTAGGCTATATCCAATCATATGAATATTTTTAGAAACAACTTCTGTCACTTCATCAAAATGTTTGTATAAACATGTAGTGTTGTTATCAGTGAAAAAACTATAAGTATAATATCGGTGCTTTATTTCTTATATAAATTAAAATAAATTGAAGGTCCACATCTCAGAATTATCTATTTTCCACTTTGACATCACATTTGCGCTGTATCTACAAAGGAACTTACGATCATTAATCCATTTTGTCTTCAGCAATGATTTCTCAATGCGATCCGTAATACATTGATAAATCCACTGGGAGTTTTTCCAAACCACTTATTCTTTTGAAACATATTTAAATGTTTCTAAGTTAATGCAAGAGTAACAGAAACTGATAGATGATTAGTTGATGGATTTGGTCAATTTAAAAAAAGGTTGACTATGCTCTTAGTGAGTGAGTAAGGCTGAACCAGATTTCAAACCTTAACTTCAAATTTTCTTGCTACCCGAGAAGTACAATATTCACCGAGCCGAAGGCTAAATCATCGTATTGACCGAAAGAGCAGCAATGATTATTTTATTATATAATTCAGCGACGAATTGATACAGACATATCAAATTGAATGTTATCGGGCGAAAATTTGAGATTGAAGCCATAGCCGAGCATAATTGAGAAACGCGATTTTTCATTGGACGATCTATTTTAGTCATATGTAGAGGAAATCAAATGTTTTATTGACCTCCTAGGTCACGTGCTGTTCTGTTTTTTCGGGACAGTGGATAAAAACCAATCAGAGAGCTAGGAATTAATAAATCATATAATAATACTCAATATTTGTGGAAAAAAAATTTCGGATGTTTGGTTGTCAAATTTTGAGTCCCTGCGAGTTCCGGTAATTTTTATTTAAGATTAGAATACATTCTTGTTTAACTCCAATCCTGGTATTCAGGTCTGAAATTTCATATTGATATCATGAATAATTTTTGGGAATTTTTCTGTACAAAATATGTCGTAAAGATTAAGAAAATTGTCGATACATTTAAGCATGAAATAACGCAATGAAACATTTTACAAACTGTAAAATATTTATCATTTTTTATCATCTTTGAAAAAAAACAAAAAACAGGTTATTATTTTATAAATCGTCTGACAAGATTTTACGGAAAAAGTAAGAAGAACCAATACAAAAAAAAATAACAAAGGAAGACTTTAATTTTAAAAAAACATGCGCAAACCTTTTGATGGTGCCCTCTCCATCGTTGGAACCGTTGTAAACTTTTAATATTTTTACTAGTTCATAATTTGTACGAAGAGGAAATTCCTGTCCGGTTAAATTAATAAAATATTTCCATTTAGGAATTGATAAAAGGTCTTTCATTCATGTAAGTTCTGGTAATAGAACACTCATTGTTCCCCAATTCACTTCAATTCTTTTGGACGCCATCTTCACATTGGGAAAGCATCGTACAATGCATGAAAATTCATTGAAGACGTTTCCTATTGTTTTTCCATCCACGTGAACACAGTAACTGTTTTGTGGTCGGTAAATGGACCTCAGAAGAATTTCAAACTGCTCTGGGCTTTTATAAACAAGAATGCTGTAGGCAATCGGAAAATTCCTCTCCTCCTCTGATAACGAATCCATAATGTATCCTTTTGTTTTGATGAAATTTTCACATGCTTTTGTTTGTTGGCAAAATGACTGCGATTCATAAATTACATTCATTTCACGAACTTTCTTGATTTCTTTGTCGTTTTGTTCAAACAGCAAACCACAGTCTACGTTTGGCACAACTCTTTCAGAACCAAAGTACTTCTGTGGTGTATGTCCAAAGGTTGGTGTTTGCGGTTGTTTATGATACAAAGGCGAGAAAGAGGCATCAAATTGTGGTCCATTGTCGAACAATTGGACACTCCTCTGCAAGAACAGATCATCAGCTTTCCTACTTTGCTTCGCTCCTGTTGGGCCATGGTTGTTCGAATTGAAGACGGAATCTCCTGCCATAGTCATTTGAGACATATAACTATAGAAGATCAGAGTGCAAAAAAGTAAAATAAACCAGAAACAAACTAATGCATAACGGACACATCTTTTTCTTGTAGTTTGATGTGATGACAATGAATTCATTTTATCACGATGAGAAAAAACTTCAAATGTAATGGCTTTTTTTCATCATCTGCTAATAAAGGCTTATCTATATGCGCAACGTGATGAAAAAATGCAAATGAGTTGTATAATTGCATGTACCCAAAGGATCTTTTGACAAGCGACATATATAAAGTGCTCAATCATAAGTACACTGTCACATCATCATTTATAACTATATACCAGTATACTTTTTTCCTCTCTAAAAACATATGCGCTGCATTTTACGAAGAAAGTTTCGACTTGACTGTATATTTTTTTCCCTTCAAATGCAAATATCAATACAATGCGCAAAATTAAATCGAAACCAACATTTTCATAAATTTTATTCTTTTGATGTATATTCAGAGGTGGTGCACGAAGAAAAAATTGAAAAATTATCATATGTTCAAAGTTATTTTGAATAAAGAGATATCCTCCATTTTTAAACATCATTGTTAGATCGGTTAGAAGTATATATATATATATATATATATATATATATATATATATATATATATATATATATATATATATATACGTGTATCATCCAGATCAATTGTATAATCTGTGTGATGTATTCTACAAAGCGTCAACACTCTTTCATTCATTCTTTCCTTTATCAACAGGGGCCCAGGGTCGGACTCATCCCTCCCCCCCCCCCCCCCCCTACACACACACACCCACGTACACACATACTTTCATCACAAGCGCAGAAGAAATTTTTCATAAATTTACACATTAAAAATTAAATTATTATGGAGGTGCCCCCCTTGTTTGGATGCATGCAATAAGGGAATTGAAAACACGAATTCAGCAGTGAAGTTGAAGCTACGCACCTTCCCCCTTCATTTATGCAATAAATGCACACCTCACAACCTTATTAGCATAATCGGAGCATTTCTGATTTTTATATTTACGAAAAGCTAAAAAAAAAACGAGAACTCCATAAATACGTCATTCACGGGATTTTAACGAGACCGGTTCAAGACTCTTGCAAATCGAGAGAGAAGTTTAGATCGAAAAAATAAGTAAAAGTTTATGTTTATTCTATCAGCTAGCTTTTTAAATTATTTAAAGTTGCAGAACAATTGTTTATTAATATCAATTCGAAGTTTTGGGTGCTTAGCCTTATCTCGTTAAATATTGTTCAGCATGAAACCGTCTGAACAGCAGTTTTCGATTTTGTCAACAGTCTGAAACGTGCTAGGGGGTAGCCATGAATCGCTAAGAACATGCTCACTTACAATGTTAAACTAGATAAATACCTTTTTAAAAACCTGCAATGCAATAATTTCACTGCATGTGTTACCAAAATGTTAATAAATAATATGGTCGTTGTGAAATGTGACTTGAAAGACATGTTTTAGTATGAAATGGGTATGCAGGTGTATTATAGTCAGTTTTTACACATATTGGTACCTAGCACACGTTAAAAAAATATTGTATGTTTTTCCTAGAATATTGAGTTTGTGTCAATCATGTAACGAGCAGAGTGTTTATGAATCAAGGGTCTGCATATAACATTATACGACTTTGAAAGTAGATTTGATTATGTTTGTAGTGCACAGAGAGAGAGAGAGAGAGAGAGAGGGTATGAAAAGCCATTACAAATTTTATAGTTATATGTCAGTTTCCACTTAATGAGTTGTTACAGCTATTATCATGGTAATGTTTTGAGCCATGTCTCAGATACTTCATGTGCCCATTAAAAAGTGTAATCTGGGATACACCCTTTTGTTTTGATAATGACAACATTTAGCTTTGTAATGATAGCTAGTTTATCATTTTTCTTCTAATCTATCGGTTCACCTGCGGCCTCCAGATGATCTGAAGATTAGGAATATAGAAAATATTGTCAATTTGATATTGCTAATGACCCAGTCAAGTCTGCTGAAGCCTGGAAGGTACTTCTTTGTCATGTAATAAACTTACAACGTGTCCTCCACATGTAGATATATTTGGTTTAAGCTGATTGAAAGCCAAGCAAGGTCATCTAAATAGTTACAATGTCTTGTATAAAAGGGAAAGATTTGTATGGGCATCTTGTTGCAACTCTGCATGATTATCTGTATTTAAAGTGGTGGGAACCTCTGAAAGGAATACTAGGAGTTTGAAAATATTATAAACTTAACGAAATGTCTTTTACACTCTCTGAGAAAATGGGATTTGCAGAAATCCAATGAATTTCTCATGCTGGTTAGTTATTCAGATTAGTTTTTGTTATTGACACAATCTTATTTTGGTGGACATAGATCTATGTCCACCAAAATAAGATTGTTCTAGAATGGTGATAGTTGCAACTCATGCAGACATTCATATGTTTCATAAGTGTTTATGACTTTGATCTTTGTTCAATATATTTAATATCTTTCTGTCCACTGAAAATCTAAATATCTTTGAAGTTACACCAGTTGGTAACAGGGGCAGTTGGTTTCTAGTGATTCTGTTTAAACTATTTGATTCATAACATTTATCATATGCGTGCAGAATTGATTAAGCCAGGTTTCCTGATTTTGTCGTATAAGTGATACATTGTACTGCTTTAAAAAGTATATATCACTTGTGACTTACTAGTATATTAGTACATATTTCATTTGTAAAATCATTCGACAAATTTAAAGTGTTTTGTAGTACTGAATTGTTTTTTACGGCTTTTAAAATTACTGAAAGTACATGCACATGATGCAACTATCTTTTGACGTTCTATATATAACAAAAAGAAACTGTCAGCTGGGTTAAAAATTAGTGGCGAAATGATGTAATACATGTATGTACAATATTATATAAATAGTGCCTGTTTGGGAGGGTAACAGTTGAAATTGACACCCCGAGAAAACCATTGTCAACCGACGCGAAGCGGAGGTTGACAATGGTTTTCGAGGGGTGTCAATTTCAACTGTTATCCTCCCAAACAGGCACTATTTATTTTGTTATACTGAATGTCTTAATTTTTAAGAAAATTTTACTGCTTTTATATAGGAATAACGTGAATTCTACAGCGAACCGTACGCGCATAATTTTCGCGCATGTAACATTTTTTAATGTTACCCGTTGCTAAGTGCGTTGCTAATGCTGAGGGTAATTGCAAATATTATTAACTGCGTCTTAACCAATCAAATTTCAGTATTTAACATGAAAGTATAACAATAGAAAAGATTACATTTTTAGTATCACGTTCTTGAAATAACTGCATTGAATTATATATAAGTATTTGATGAGTGCACAATGTTTGCAAAAATTACATGTATTTCTCTTAACACTTTATGTTTATTCTATTTAAGTTTCCAGACCATGACATTAATGAATATTTCTTGAATGGAATGCATGAGGAATAGGATGGAACCTTATTCTGCCTCTTTACCAACTCACACCATCTTTTCAAGATTTATGGAGCCAACCACAGAATTTGTTCTATACACATCATTCATAACATTCTTATTTATGTTACATAACTTTAAATGTTACTGGATGAATTGTTTCAACAATAAGTGTTCACATAATGAATACCAGCAAACTTTTTATCGAGTGCTCTTATTTTGTATTTTTCCTACCCATCCATCTAACATATGTTTTTATATAACATATTCATAAATATGTAACATTTTTGGAAACAGCTATTTTTAATTGAAATTTAGCCGTACTATTTTATATAAGTTTTTTAATATACTATTTTGTATACAAACAGAACAAAAATACTTAGTTACAATGGAAAATGGATATAATATATATAAAAGGTGTCCAAGTAGCGTAGTGGTCAATGCGCTGGCTTCTTACCGCTGCGACCCGAGTTCGATCACTGTGATCGACGGTGGTTGTATGTGATAGGGTATGGCGGTCGCCCGGTTGGACACGTGGGTTCTCTCCGGGTACTCTGGCTTCTTCCTACACCAATGACCCCCTTGCGCTAGCATCCGTGCCGACGAGAGATATTAATATAAGTTGTAGAACTTGTTTATCAATCGTAAAATAAATTAAGTTCATTTTATATATATATATATATAAAAGTGTCTGATAAATGTATAGGTCTTGTTCATGAACAGAAGAAATTGACAGAAAAATATCCAGTTTTAGCCATCAAATATAAACCTTAATATCTTTTAAGAAAATTATTTAATATAAATAAGAAATAAAAGTTTTTTCCCTTTATTTAAATGTTTGGAAACAAATCCAATATATCTAAAATTGCTTTACAGTAAATCCTATTGATCCCTGTAATATATCATTTTAGTTTCTTAAACATCATGTTTATTACTTTTTTTTCTTAGAATGATGTATACAGGGTCATTAATTTATTTTCATTATATTCAATTACATGTAGATACAAATAGGCCTTCTGAAACCTTAATGAAATTAAAACTCCATACCATTAATTACCTTTCATATGAAAAATGACATCTAAATCTAAAATTGCTGTACAGTATATCCTATCCATCTAATGTATCACTTTATTTATGTTGAACTTCATGTCTATTACATGTAGTATTATGATTATTTAAAAATGATATATGCAATTTCATTAATTTATTTTTCATTAAAAGAAAATTCATTTAAAAAAAGATCTCTTACAACCTGTGTATTTTTTTTTTCGATTTACATAATAGAGTGTATTGATTGAATGTAGTTGTGTATATTTATACATGTACCTACAAGCAATATACATTTAATATTCACCAGGTACATGTACCAGCCTACTATATTTGACAATGTACTTCTTTCATGCATTTTTCATTCCTTTTACTCATTGTTATATGTATTATGTATAATTAAAATACTTTGAAAACTTTTCTCAATTTATTTATTTTAAAAAAATTAAGAAACGGACTATAGTCAATGCACGTTTTCAAGAGTTGTCTCTCTTGGGGACAATGATGAATGCTCCCCAGGGTTCATGACCCTGAATATTGAGTAGGCTGTGAGGTGTGAAATGGATAAATGGAATTAAAAATATGGAATTCAACAGTGAAATTAAAGCTAAAGGAATACTAAGCCCCCCCCCCACCCCCCCCCCCCCCCCCCCCCACCCCATAGAATAAAATTTTCATGATTTATAAGTTTTAGATTTTTCCTCTTTTTTTTTTAATTTTTTGCTTGTCGAATTTTTTTGGATGAGGCTGGCTCCCTCCCAATTTAAAAAAAGACGATGCTACGTGTCTTTTATGATATTTTCTAAATGTTGCCGTAATCGAATTTAGCTAACAATAGATTATATTTTTAGCATTTACATAACAAAAGAGGGTACTAATATCCTAGGAACTTTATCGTCAGTACGCTTTATTTCGGTGAGGTTCTAGCATTGTCGTTGAATTTTGAGAGAGTAAATAATTTTGTTGTTGTTATTTTTTTAATTTGTTTTTATTTTGTTTTTCGTACACTCGATTGACACGTTATGTGGTAATATCAAATAATTTCAAAACATGTTGTGTATGTTTTTCCTTTAATACGAATACGTCCATTTCATTGATTTTTTTAAATCTTATTTTACCTCCCTTTTGAGCGATAAACTGTACCTTCAGTTTGTTCAAGATTACATTAAAATCACAAGTGCACGTTGAACTTACACATATCTTATCAAGAAATTTTATCGAATGTAAATCGTGATCCTGTATAAACACTAGCTGAAGAAACATATTTGTGATTGAAATATGCAATTGAATACCCTGCTTCTGTAAAATGAAATCAAAATGGAGAATTGCTTTCTTCTGCTGCTCTCGGTGGCGAGTTTACTAAATATTGGTATGTATCAATGTTTCACTGTGATTTTGCTTAAATTGGTGTATGATTTCTTGAGTTGTTTTTTTTTGTTACCGCGACAATTATAATTACGAATGAAAAACAATTATAAATGGTTCGCATTGAATATGAACTTGGTTGGAACGTGGTCAAAAAATTGATCACATGATCCATTGAGGTTTTGGTTTATGCTGTAAATGCGTTTGCATTGTAACACTATCAGCTGTACTGGCAAGTTGAAAAATATAGTAAGCATAATCGCGAACGTGTGCGTGCGGGCAAGATCATGAGTGAGGGGGTGAGTGAGTGAGCGACTGGCTGAGTGAGAGAACGAGAGACAGATGAATATAGAATATGATATTTACAATATAAGAAGGTTTCATTTGTATTTCTTAAGCTCTTGGAGAATACACCACATCCAAATGCTATGGCAACAATTTCATGAATTCACAATGTCCAGGATCAGGCAGAGTGATAGCTGTTAAAAAACTACAGTACGGCATGAAGTGGTATATCAGCGATGAGTGTCCCAAAAACATAGAGTCGGTACAACATGGCAATACCACGACATGCTGTCAGTATGAGGAGGGTGATTGCTTAAGAAACATCACAGATTATAATGATAAGTACCTGTACTTATCCCGCTTGTCGAGACTACCAGGTATAACACAAAACACTGCTACTCCAAGGCAATATATGACATGTACTAACAACACCCGTACTTACTCCAACTATGTTCAGGTTGTTTTTGATTGTGTTGAAGGTAAGATGACTGTTCTGTTTTATACGTTGTGTAAAGAATTTCAAACACAGAATCCAAATAATAAAATACATTGACTCTTGTATGTAAATTTTAATGAATCTGAATGTAAGTGTTGTTTTTACTGTAATCTCTTGGGAATTTCTCTCCTTTTTTTTTTGGGGGGGGGGGTTATTTTTTTTATTGGTGAGGGGAGGGTTCATTTTTTCCAAACCTCTGCACCAATTTCAGCAATGCTTTCATTACATTTTAAAGCGTGCGTTAATGAATACACTTTATCTTCTAAATAAAAAAAACTCATTTGCCATTTGTGTTAAAATTATACATTTGTTATACCTGATATACGGATCAGTATTAGAGTTCCCAAAGAATGATTCCATGTCGTGAAAGAAAACGATAGTAAACAGAAAAGATTTAGACAAAGACTATGGAGGCTATAACGTGTGAAATTATTTTTAAAAGCATGCTTACGTATAAAATCTGGAATAAAGTGTATAAAGATTGTTTCTAGCCCTGTTCAATATTTTTTTTAAGATTTACAAAAATAATCAGCAGAATATGTTTGGTTTTTTGTGTAAAATAAAAATAAGGAAGCATTCAAAAGAAGATGGGGAAAAAATGGGGAAAATGTATAGATATTTTAGACATAAACATGTAAACAATTTTTTATTGTTTCTGCGTTGCATTTAATTTTATTTATTAACAAAGTTGAGAGTTGTACCTCAACTGAATAATTTCGCTCATTAACCGTTAACATAAATAGCGATTTATATTTTATGATTATGATAATTTACAGAAAAGAGAAACAAGAACTTCTGCAGTTATCAGAGGTTTGAATCAGTAAATGGGACCGTTTACTTGTATCGGGAACCTTATTATTCAATTCAAGAGTCTTGCGAGTGTAGATTTGAATCAGAAAACGCTTCAACCATTCAAGTTTTTGCGATTGATGTTCGCCTTCAGCCAGTGTTGAACATTTCGGATAGTAACTACACTCAGTCTGGAGAATGTTTCAATTATTCCACAAATCGTCTAACTTTCAACGATACAAACAATAATTCCAAAGTCCTTGTATGTGAAAATAGAACCATCTATTCGGAATATGAACCTATCTATTCTTCAAGTGGAAATGTGTTGAATGTCTCGTATACGGAAGATGGACCAGAGTCACAACAGATATGGATTCTTGTACAAGGTATGAGTAGTGGTTTTATGTTTTATTAAGAGGGCTTGATGGTGCTGGTCATTTTTAGACCATAAGTATCTCCCAAAGAAGAAGAGTTCTGTAAAAAGATACTAGAATAGAAATATTTTGAATTACAAAGCTAGAATATATATGTATTTTTATTTACTTAATAATACTGTATATACAGGGATATATCCGCCCCCGTTTTATTTTCGCCCCTTTCGCCGTCATTGCCAGCGGGCGAATAGAGGACTGGGCGAACTCCAAAGACTCAAATCATCTTTCTTTAAACACAAATGTGTCTAGGCGAATTCAAGACGGAGAAAAGCTGTTAACCTTAAACTTAAACACAAAGACAAATGATTAACTAGAACTATTGAATTATAACATAATACAATAAACATGTATTATGAATTTCAGAACTTTCCGTCAGTAAAAATTACAAGGAATGAAACATGAATAACTAATTTTGATATCAATTTATAAAAACCAATATATTTTTGCTTTCCTTTAAAAGCTAGCAAAGGAACGCTTGAAGTGGAATGTAATCCTAAGCTATCAACAACAACAACCTTTACGACGCCAGCTACTTCTGCTGGTGGTGGAATAACATCAAAACACACAAACAGCCCTAATAATACTAATAATCATACATCTGGAGGCCACGGACACGGCAACAACATAAAGACAACAAACATACCGGGTAAAACGGACCCAGGTATAGGATACATGTATTTATTCCTACTACTTTATTACTCTCCATCTTACTTTCTAATTCCCTCATTCCTGATTGACCGACTTACACCTTCTTATTAACTCTCTCGCTGACTGACTGACATACTAACTCTCTCGTTGACTGACTGACATACTAACTCTCTCGCTGAATGACAGACATACTAACTCTCTCGCTGACTGACTGACATACTAACTCTCTCGCTGACTGACTGACATACTAACGTTCTCACTGATTGACTGACATACTAACTCTCTCGCTGACTGACTGACTGACATACTAACTCTCTCGCTGACGGACTGACATACTAACTCTCTCGCTGACGGACTGACTGACTGACATACTAACTCTCTCGCTGACTGACATGCTAACTCTCTCGCTGACTGACTGACTTACTCTCTCGCTGACTGACTGACTGGCATACTAACTCTCTCGCTGACGGACTGACATACTAACTCTCTCGCTGACTGACTGACTTACTCTCTCGCTGACTGACTGACTGACATACTAACTCTCTCGCTGACGGACTGACATACTAACTCTCTCGCTGACGGACTGACTTACTCTCTCGCTGACTGACTGACTGACATACTAACTCTCTCGCTGACGGACTGACATACTAACTCTCTCGCTGACGGACTGACTGACTGACATGCTAACTCTCTCACTGACTGATTGACTTACTCTATTACTTACTTACATCCTACTTCACTCAAGACATAATACATTTGTTAACTCACTATTTTTCTTACTTTGGACAAAGTTCAAGACTTAGTATATTATGGTACATGCAGACCCTTTCTGACGATTTTCTATTCAGTGTTTGATTGTGTTATCGATAAATGTAATTTCGTTCGGCTGTTTTTGGTAAATCCAACCAATAAAATAGCTTTATACGAATCCTTTCATTCAAACATCTTTTCTCTGCATGTACTTGATGCTTTTATATGATTTGTTGATTGCAAGGTTCTTCAAATTCCGATCACGTGGAAAATGGAAGTGGATCCTCAGCCCGAGGTGAACGCAAATAAATCAGTTGTGTGTTAAAAATGTCTTTCTTATAAATGTATTTCTTATAACGCATGCAATCCATGCACCCCTGTCAGTTAAAAATGTCATACACATCCTCCAAGACTTGCATAATCCATGGCCACAAATAATACCAAAATGAGTGAAATGTTCTCGAAATGATTGAAATATTTTTTGTTGAAATTTTTGCAGTGATATATTATCGTGTCCTGTTATTAAACAAAATATTATCTATCAGTTTTTAATATTTTCAAACACTCCATTTTTTTTAATTCTTTAAAGAATATTTTTCTATAGTATTATTTTTCATCCAGCTGAAAGGCGGGCGGTACAAAATGCAGTGTTGTACACCGTTATTGGAGTAGCCGCATTGGCGGCTCTGTTAATCGTCATGGCGGGGGTCTTCGTTAGAAGAACCAGAAGGTTTGTCTGTCTTCACTTCTACCTGTCAATCATTACGCTTGTATGTAAAAGTTTATCTTATATCATCGTTGAATTGCGAACCTAAAAATTTATCAATACATCAACAACAGATAGATAGAACCATTTTAACAAGGCCTTGGACTTTCAGTAGGATGTAACTTTCTATTTTCTTGCGTCAAAACAAGTTAACATGACGCTGGTTTCAGGCGAAATATACACCGATTGCGTGGCCTTGTCTCGAAAGTCAGACAAATCTTGTTGATTTCAAAGAGCCGTGACTGAGTGGCCAGCAATGAAATAGACATGCCTACATCACATTGCCAATTGACACAACTATACCCAAAGTCCAAGCTCTTGTTAAAATGGTTTTAAGTGTCCTAGGTACCATATGACACAAAGTGTATTTGAATCTTGAACGTTAATTTTTTAAAAATTCTTTTGAAAAATTGTGATCGGAGCAAAAGCGTATTGGGGTTATGAAGGCAATTGTTTATTGTTAGAGTTCTAGAGCAATCAGAGTGCCTAAGCTTTTTAAATGTACGTAATATTTAAAAATCTAAGCATTGTTCCTTGTTAATTGCCTGCCAATATGCCATTGTCATCTTTATGAAAACTGTTTTAATCATATTAACTATGCTTTAACTAATATAACCAATTACATGTATATTGTATTGTACATGCATTATTATTTTTAGGTCAGCAAAACAGCGTCGGAAAGTAAATGCGATCATGGTGCGTTCCGATTCATCCATTCTCACACTGGAAAAACTCCCACGAGAAATAATTGGTCAAGAAAATTTGGGCTACACTGACCACTTGTACTAAATAAAAGCGAGCATTATTTCATCTCATATGGATAGCTACATGTACCTTCAACATCACAAATATGGAATAAACGAAAAATATCGGGGAACCTATTTCCATGGATTTATGTGTTTGTGGATATATTATATAGTGACATATTGGTTTGTATTATCCAAGATTCGTCTTGGACTTGTATTTGATTTTTTTTTAGTTATGGACCTTTCATTTGGAGGCGGTTGTGATTTAGCGTCTAGGATAATGGCATGTCGTGCCAGTTTACTGGAAATTTTCTATACAGTATGTATATTAATTATGATTAATATCAGATTTCACAATAACTGTACATTTTTGATTGATCTTATTGCATGTAAATTTCGCATGTAAAACATAGAAATCAATGCCAGACAAAAATTGTGATGTCATTCTAGCTTTTCATGCATTTGTCTTCCTCACACACATATGTATATATAGATACATGTATATGTACATAAATATCAGAATAAATTACCGGTATTAATAAACAGACTCTATGAATTTTTTTTTTTTGCATTTCTTTTTATTTGTAAGTTTTCTGTGTAAAAAAAAGATAGTAATGAAATACAATGTATTCCAATGAAAACTGATTGTTAATATACAACAAGTGTATACTTAAATATAGTTGAACACAATTTAGGATTTAGTTGAAAACACATTTGAAATTGATCTGTGACTCAAAAAGTTAACAGTCACCCACAAAAACAGTTTGTCTTCAACTGTTTTTAAAACAACTGTGGCAGTGTTTATACAGATATTGTAATGCCTTAACAGTATCAAGTTCACATGAATGAAATGTACAAATAAGCTGCCCACTATAAAATACTACTTCTTCACATCTTCTAAGCAGCATTTCTTTCTACAGTACCTATCTACAAGGATCTAAAAAATAAAAAAATATCAACAACAAAATGGCTGAAGATGACTAAAGCAAGTGTTGTGATGTTAAACACTTAAAGTGACTCTACACATGTACAAAAACATTTTTTCCTTCAGTTAAACTAAAAATCAAGTCAAGTAATATTCATCAAAATGGCTGGTAAACATTTTCCACCATATAAATTTTAGTAATTTTTTCCCCCTAAACTTGAACATCAAACAAAGTGCATCAATACTCTCTCTCTCTCTCTCTCTCTCTCTCTCTCTCTCTCTCAACAAGGGCCAATACTGGCCAGTATTGTAAAATTCATTTCAATCAATTTTTCAAATCCTGACAAGTTACCGAGAACTGTTCATAATGTATGATATGGGTGAATAACATGAACAGTACATGTTTTTACACTCTTGTCAGATTGGTCTTGCATAAGGTGTATTACATGTACATGTAAGCTCAATGCTAGTGTCAGATGTCAAATTTTTCTGAGCAGATAGTATGTCCGTGTTCTTCGTATTGCTCTCTTGTGACTGCCATTTTCTTATAGTCCTCTGTGTTAGCAAGCATGCATCCACCTTCCCAGGCATAGGTTATAGGGCTGAAAAGAATTGTAGTCACGTTAAACATTTTTTTAAATTTCATTTATATTTAGAACTCTCTCTCTCTCTCTCTCTCTCTCTCTCTCTCTCTCTCTCTCAACGAGGGCCAATACTGGCCAGTTTTGTTAAATTTGATTCAACTAATTTTGCACCATTTCTAATCAGCATGCATTTCTTAACTGCAAGTCTTGGCTGAAAATGAATCGATTTGATCAAAGAATGCTGTGTTAACATTTTAAAGTTATAAATTACATGTGTAACAGTGCATTTCCTAGATTAGATAGAAACTGTGTCTTTATGTAATCTACACTTTGTACCATTGATAAAACTGTTGCCCAAGATAACAATGTGATTTTCAACCTTGAACCCTGTCGAAAAATGTTTTTTTTATAAGGTTATCATTCTTCGATTCATAACTTAGTAAAAACTATCAATTCAGTTTTTCCCAGAGTTGAAACAATCCAATCATTCACTGTCAATATCACTACATCATCATCAAACCACTATATAAATAGTGCCTGTTTGGGAGGGTAACAGTTGAAATTGACACCCCGAGAAAACCATTGTCAACCGACGCGAAGTGGAGGTTGACAATGGTTTTCAAGGGGTGTCAATTTCAACTGTTATCCTACCAAACAGGCACTATTTATTTTGTTATACTGAATGTCTTAATTTTAAAGAAAACTTAACTGCTTTTACATAGGAATAACGTGAATTCTATGGCGAACCGTACGCGCATTATTTTCGCGCATGTAACAATTTTTAATGTTACCCGTTGCTAAGTGCGTTGCTAACGCTGAGGGTAATAGAACGGATTATGAACTGCGTCTAAACCAATAAGATTTCAGTATTTAACATGAAAGTATAACAACACCGATTATTGGTCTATAATCATTATAATGATACTAATACTTATATATATATAGGCCTAAATAATCTACAACTATTTATTGTTTCCCTAAATTAACTTTGCATCATAGTGTAATATGATTTTTATTTAAATAGAGCTCTACATCTGCGGTTTTTAAATACTAACATGTATCTTTATAATCATACATGTATATCATGAATTATCGTGGGGATAATCAAGCAAACATAAAACGGAGATTTAAATTAATGTAACAATTACTTGTTTGGGGTCTTCACTTTGATGTCAAAATCTTCAGGCGCCATACTTCTCACATCAGCATAACTGTAAGGAAAGAGAAACCTCAGTTGAAAATGTATTTCTCTAAATATAACAAACAATCTCAACCCATGATGTAAACCAAAATTGTAATCCCTGAAAGGTTAAACCAAAAAGCAATAATATGTAAAGCCCCCTTATGAATGCTTTTTAGGAAAGTTTTAAACAACCTATCCCTATACTTTTATATTAAATTTATTTCAGTCTTTTCTCTTTGGTATTTGTTTGTTTTGCAAATTTTCATCAGTTGCCCCTTTTAACAACCATTTTTAGAATTGGATGCTACATGAGTCTTTTTGAACATTTTGAAAATATTTCTATGATAAAATAAATGGCCTATCATTAAAACAACTACATGTACTGTATACAGGGAAATATTTTCCCCCGTATTATTTTTGCCCCTTTTGCCCTTGTTGTCGGAGGGCGAATTTTAAGACTCGACACTGGTAGAATTCCAATGTCTAAATGTAACCCCTTTTTAAAACTTGATCCCCCAATTGTGGCCCCACCCCCGGGGACCATGATTTGAACAAACTTAAATCTACACTTTTTAAAACAACTGTGTATGGGTGAAATAAAGATGGGGGGAAAAACTATTTGCAAGGGTAGAAGGACAAAAATTACATAGGGCGAAAAAAAAACCTGTATACAGTCAATCCCTGTCCATTCAAGGCCATAATTCTAAATATCATATCTACTTATAACCAGCAAAGCAATGAAGGTCGTGAATGCCAAGAGTACAAAAAATTATAAAAGTATTTACTTACAATCTATCAGAGAAGCCGGGTAATAAACAATTGCCGCCGGTCAGTACAATGTTCTTATACATATGGGGCTGCATTTCTAACCAAACAAAAAAAGACACAAACATTTTAAGTAATGTTATACATATACAAAAATTGTCAATTAAAACAACGTGTTCAAAATCATTTGTAAGAATGGAAACCTTTGGTTTAAGGAATGACATATTTTCCCTCATCCTTGCATATATACCTTTCCACTTTTATGAATATGAAGAATTTAAGTTTTATTATAAGAATGTTTCCATTTGACTTCCTTATAAGCACATTTTACAGTAAAACAAGAGTCCTATTGGGAGTGTATATAGAAACATAGCTGCAATAATGTAGCCCTCTCCGATTTTTTATATCTGATGTTTACTGGTGAGGGCTACATCAAATACTTTCTGCAGTTGAGGAGTCTGGATTGTCAACAAATTACACGTACCAATCAGATTTGCTTTCAAATTTTAAATATGATATTTTTTACCATAAACAGTATTAAGTAAGGAAAAATCCAAATATTTAAGATTTAAAATTTGAATGTTTTCATACAAAGCTCTTTTTCTAAAGGAGGTAAATATGGAATAAAAATCAATGGCTATGACCATCCAGCCCTATTCATTAACAGAAGAAATAGTACAGACCTTCAGGCAGAGTACTGATGGCGTACACCAGAGCCTCAGCCACGCCCATCTCCTGGACCCCGACGTCAGACGGGTGGAAGAGGAGCTCGGGGATAGCAAACCTCTCGTTGTTCATACGAATTATCTATACAAAAAAAAAATCAAATTCAACTAGACATTACTGAGATGAAAGAGGAGCTCGGGGATAGCAAACCTCTCCTTGTTCATACGGATTATTTACACAAAGAAAATCTGAATTCAAAGGGTAATCAATGAAATCATGACTATCTCAAAGGGCACCACCTTAGTGAAATATGTTAGGATAAAAAGTGTTTTAAATTTGACTTCTTTACTTAGAATTTTAGTTAAAGATCACTGCAAATCTTTCTTCCACCAATCACTCCTAGGGTGCAGTACAAGTCAAATAGGGACAGGGGGGGGATGGTTTTAAGGATTTTACAGAGGTCTGCTATTTGACTTAGAAATTTGATGAAAGGTTACAGAACACTTCTTACCTACAAGCAGTCATTTAGTAAGTCTGAACTAAATTGGGCTCAGTGCAGAGAATATATGGTCCAAACAAGGATTTTTCACAGAGTTCTGATATGACCTTGACCTTTCACCCAGAAACTTGGTTCTTGGTTGTTGCATACTGTGGAATCATTTAATTTCGTTGGGGCCAATTTTCGTGGATTGTGGGTTTTTTGCTTATTGCGGGGACGTAATTTCGTGGATGCGTCGGTTTTCAGTTTCAGAAGGAAAACTTAATCTTTTGTAATTAGTTTTCGTGGAGGATGTAAATTCATGGGTGAGAGGTACCCACGAATACCACGAAAATTGAGCCACCTTGAATTTTAATGATTCCACAGTACCCTTTTTTCAAGGGCACTTTATTGGTGAAGTATAAACTAGATTGTGGGATAGAAGGGAAAGAAAATATCGACCGGACAAGCATTTTTTACATAGGTCTGCTATGACCTTATCCCCTGTCTATAGAAAATAAATTCAAGTCACTACTCACTTTCTAAAAAATGGAATTCTGTGGGTGTAGTATGAGCCAGATTTGGCATTATGATAGGGAATAGAAAATAAGCTACAGACAAGTGATGTTGGATGGACAGACAAACAGACTGATCACTATAGCTTGCCAAAAGAGCCCTGTCCTTGTTATAAAAGCATTAGAAACTTGTAAAAGCAATCTTTGTGAAATGACTCTATACTTAGCCCATTACATGTAACACGAAAATCTCCATACACAGGTAATATACACCTAATGAACAAGATGATTTCCATAAATGATTGATATATACACTTATTAATTAACCAGCAGAGGGTATCTGCATTTACATATTCACCCACAAACAGGTGAACTTTCACGTTGTTTATTACTTTAGTAATATGTCTATTTTTGCAGAAATAATACCTACAATATTGATGCATACTGTTTTAAGCATACATGTATATTCACACATTTAGTGGTAATAACACATAATAATCTTTTACATTAATGTTAAAAATCCTTCTATTTTCCATCTTTATAACAATAATATTTCTTATATATATTTTACCCTCCCTTTTTTCCTCCTTATGATGATAATTATACACAAGATTAAAAGAGGAGTATTGCACACATACATATAATATAAAAATTGGTATTTCGATCTACATGGTTTAAAACCTGTCCATGTAACCACACATTTGCCTGGAGTTAATTTTGCTAAAGTGAGGAATTTAATTTTCTAAATGTACATGCATGCATGAAAATGTTATGATTTCATGCATGCATGTACATGTGGTACATGTACATTAAAGTGCCTCTTACAGAAATTGTTAACCTAATTATAAATATTCTAAAATTTTTAGTCACTGTAAATTTTGAGTAATTCCATCATGGATGCAAATATTTCAACATTGACGGTACACGTATCATACAAACCTGCTCCCCGTCCTTGGCCTTCCCTGTGGTCTCCTCCGGGGGTCTGACGTAGCCCCTCTTGATGTGGGTGTAGTCAGGCAGAACATAGTCCCTGGCTATCGTGTTCTCTTTACCTTTCTTCCTGAGGAATAAAGAGTTTCACTTTTAATAGAGAGGATTGAGGGTATAAGATCAAGCAATCAAAATATTCTAGGAACTTAAAATAATCTTATATGTCACACAACTGTATTGTCTTGGTAAAGTTTTTGTGCTCGTTAAGTTACATTCTACCAACATTATACATATCTGACTAAATAAAATTTCACGGGCAAACAATTTATTTTTCAAGGGTGCTATACATTTAAATCTATCTTTCCTGTTTCTATATAGTGTAATTATATTTTAGATATTCTCATACTCTGACTCACTTGGCAATATCCATATCCTCCATAAACTGTGACGACACATAGCAGACATCCTCCTTCACTTGGTTAATGACGTACGTTTCATCCATCACCATCAGCTGTCTGTGTGAGACAATTAATTCTACATTAGTTACTTATCAAAACTACAGACCTTAAAATGTGCTACTACACCTCAAAAATGAACTGTACCCTTCCGGGCAAGAAACAAACCGTACCGTTCACATAAAGAACCTATCGTTCACAAAAAGAACCGTACCGTTCACAATAAGAACCGTATCATTCAAAAGGCCTACCAAACCGAACCATGCAACTGGTGTAGTACACATTCCAGGGTCTGTATCTTAACATTTTAGAGATTATTTCTTAACATAACCATTAAACTATTGTTCATAAAAGAAAAATTCCAAATATTTTACCTTTGAAATTGGAACAATTGTCTTTTAAAAAACATTTCTTTTTACAGAGCTCTTTATGTCAAGGAAATTATTATAGTCTAAAAATGGCCACAATCAAAGAGTCCTCTTAGACTAATCACCAGTAATCATGTCCAACTTAAAGACTTATTTTTTTCTCTATATCTCTATATATTTTCAAGCGATTGATTTAAAAAATTCTAGACAAAGTTTGAGGTCCTTGTACCAGTTAATGTTTCAGCTATAAGTATTCATAGTACCAATGTTTTGCTTATTTTTTCAAGAACATTTAACTTACAATAGTCAAGGCACTATGTTAGAAATAAAACTACATGTTGCCTAAATTTAAATCACTAAAACATAATTTCTAAATTTCTGTACATCTCTTCTACGAATATCATAGTAAAAAAAAAAAAAACAACAAAACTTTTGACCAGCTCTAAACATATATAAATAGTGCCTGTTTAGGAGGGTAAGAGTTGAAATTGACACCCCGAGAAAACCATTGTCAACCGACCAAACACAATTTCATTGGCATTTAATTTCGTCATATTTTGTATTCATTAATACTTTGGTTCATAATTCGTCATGGATTTACATTTGTTTATTTATACTGCCAACAAAATTAACGAATTTAAATCCTCAAAGAATATTTCTGCTTCTACAGTTTATTTATCTTGAAAAACTAGCAGCGTTTCTTTGAGGTTTTTTCTTGAGCCAATGCTCCTGGGATTCCAATCAATAATGCTAGAGATTCAAACAGCAAGGCATTCAAGGGCAGGTAACTCAAACAGTTTGAATTGGTAAAGCTAGTTTCCTCTCTCAACAAATATATGTACAAACATTAAAGTATAGTAAGCTAAGGATAAATACCTGTAAGATATCACCTCCTTCAGATGATTGGTTAAAACTTTGCCACCTACATTTACTCTGAAAAAAAAACCATGAAAGCTGTCACACATTCTACTGTATAAACAAATGTACGATATCTAATTATGGAGAAGGCTTACATAGGCATTGCCTGCTGTCTAATCCATTTATATAAATGTATACATTTACTTGCATAATAAAATATTTAATTAATTATAATTAAATTAATTTATTATAAATAAAAGATTGAAAACATATCCAATGTAAATTCCCTCTTGAAAAATATCCTTACATCTCATTTTATGTATGCTGATTTTTCTAGTAAAACATGACAGTTTAAATAAATTCATTCATCTGATTTCACACAGAACTTTTTTTTTTTATTTGGGTTGCTCAATCTAGAAAAACAACTTTTAAAAAAAAACTGGCCTTGTATGCAAAAGGTGTACCCTTTAACTTGAAATCATGTTTCCTATCTTTTCGTTACCTTTTGACTGCCTCTGGGATCTTCTTTCCCTTTAAATAAGGCACCACATGAGAGAAAGAGTAACCAGTGTCCAGCACCACACTACACAGAGGTGGTGCATTGGTCTCCTTAGTGTACTTGTACTGACTTAGAAAGGAAGCTAAAGAAAAAAATTCATAAACATATAACCATGCTTAACAAGTCCTAAATAATGATAATTAATACAAACTTCACATCAGAGCAATGGATATTGATCAAGATCTTCAGTTAGATTTGAAACAACAAGAGAAAAGCTGTCAATGTGACAGCAAACCAGGTTCTCTTTTGTGTAAAGTTAAAACAGTATCCATAATCCATTTGTCAACCCTGAATTGATGAACACAACCTATCCAGAGAAATGGGGTACTCTTTATGCAATATTTTGCCCCAAAAATGACTAAGTTCAACAGCTGGCATTTTTTTCATAAATTATCAGAAATCAAAATCCTAGCAATAAGCACATCTCTAATATATGTACAATTGAAGAACAACTTCCTATCTTGGAAACTGTAGGAGGAAATATCCGTACAATAAGGGTACCCTTTTGGCAGACGCCCGCCTGCCCCTGTGCCATTTTCACCATGTCAATAATGGTAAACTGAATTTTTCCTTCTGAAAACCACGTTAAAAATTCTCTCTCTCTCTCTCTCTCTCTCTCTCTCTCTCTCTCTCTCTCTCTCTCTCTCTCTCTCTCTCTCTATTTTCGTGGATTTTAGTATACCCCTCACACAGGAATTAATATCCCAAACAAATTGATGTTTGATGAAAGATAAAATCATGGAAATCCATATAAAATCAAAAATGAATTAGACATGAAAGAAGTACTTACGATTAGATTTTAAAACAGATTTAAATGCATATTCCTCAAAAAAGATTTCATTCATAGCCTCTTGGACAGAATTGAAGTTAAAATATGGCTCAGTCACAATTAAGTTGGTTTCATTGAAATCCACCTGAAAGAAATTCATGACCAAAACAATGATTATTCATTTTCAAAAGCTTTAAAATTATCAATTGTTTAAAAATCACATCACAGTAATATCTAGTACTATTGAAAGAAATATTGTTTGTGCTCAATATGTTAACAATCAAAAAGAAAAACAAATTATAACAATTTACCTTCAGAGTGTCTTTTCCAAAAATGTAGTCCCACACTTGACGTTCTATATCCCAATTGACTAAATACCCCTGTAAAAAGAAATTGAATCAACTTTAAACAAAAAAAAAATTACATCTTTCTTTTAAAGTAAAATAATACCCTGTGCAGGGAAATATTTTTCCCTCATTTGCCCTCGTTGCAGCAGGCGAATTTAAGACTTGGCATATTCCGATGCCTTACTTATTTTTCTTTAAACACAACTTTGTTTGAAAGAATTCAAGGCAGGGTAAAACCATTTGCAACTGAAGAAGGGTGTAAATAACATGGGGCAATAATTAATAACCTTGCATACAGAAAATCCCTGTTAAAATTCCATAAGGCCTACATCACACTTTTAAATCTTAGCAAAATTTGTTAAGACTGAAAAAGTTTTGACTGATTCTGGCAAATCTTGAGATTATTGTCCCAGCTAGGTCGGAGATTCTGTCAAAAAGTTTCCAGTCTCCGACTCTCGAAGAGTCTCTCCAAGATAACACTCTTTCAGCCTTCATTGTGAACTATATAAATTATATAAATTGACAGTGCCGTAATCACAAAACCTTGACGTTGTGAAGATGGAATATACTTCGAACAGTTCTAACTGTTTATCATATAATGGGGAAATTATACCTTTTGAAATGGCAGGAGATAATACAGTCCTGATAGATCTTTGCAATCATCAATTTGATCGCCAATAAATATTCTGGTCCTTACATTCTTAGCTTTGGTCACACAATTTGGAACAATCCTGTAAGCAAGATAAAAAAAAATACATTTGACTAAATAAACTCTTTCATCAATTATATAACGTTACTGCTTACAATACTGATCAATGTCGTTTATAAGCTTTAGAGAATGCCTGAGCAATAACGCTCTTAGAAGAACACCACTCAGTATTTTGATGAAGAGAAAATTCGAAATAAATGCATCCAATTAGTACATTTGGGATTTTTGACATTATGAACATTTTACCGAAAAGGGTTTAAAAACCAAACAGTTTATTACAAAAAAAAATACCTTGGTTCTTTGTCAGTTGCGTATCCCACTTTAGCAGCACCGGCTCCATTGTCTAAAACGACTGTCGCCATCACGCGATAAACATGATTTTCGAGATAATTCGAACTGCTTTGTATTTACGACATGCCATATACCAGTGCCACATGCCATATACTCATGTAAACAAAATAAAATGTGGATTTATTCTAATAGGTTTAATCGACAAGGCCATAAATATGGTTAAATATATAAGATTTACATATATAAAGATTAATTTGATAGTAAATTCTTTTCGACATTGGTTGAAAACATTGGAATTAGCGGGAAATATAGAATGGTGGATCAAACATTTTGCATTCATGAAATTGCAACGAGAGAGAGAGAGAGAGAGAGAGAGAGAGAGACGTCATTATGACGATCGTTATCTATGACGTCATAATCATTGTTGTTGCCACAACGAAGAAGAAAGATGGAGAAGAATGTAAGTATGATTATTTTACCGTAATTAACTACAAATGAATGTCACTTTTGTATAATTTAGAATGAATTGCTCTTTTATCACTCCGATATAAGCTTTTGGTTGTTGTGTTATTTCAAATTTTAACTGAATTATCAAAGTTTCAATATTTTAATATCTCCGTGCATTCCGACGGATTTCCCACATTGGTATTCGTCTTTAGATCTTTTTGGTTAGTTCCTTATTTAAGTCGATTTTTTTTCTTTTCTTCAGAATCAAACTCAGAGCGAGATGAGAACGAGAAGACGGACTGTTGAGCAGGTCCAGAGGGATTTATTGGTAAACACTTCATATTAAAAATCGAACGTACATAATTATAAAAATCATACATATCATAGAAAATGACGCTAACTTTAAGTATACCACAGACAACGGATTATTTCTATCTTGCTATTATTTTACAACTGCATTATCACAAGTGCATAGTGAGATGTTTAACACCCCACCCCACCCCCAAAAATCAGATTAAACCACAATCTATGTTTGAATATTTCTGCAGAAGGACTTAGTGGCTTATGTGAACAAGTCAGGAAATCTAAAGACCATTCATGAGAGACATTCTAATCTGAACGTAAGTTTCTTTTAATTAACTATGAACGTTTCAAAATTAAATCTACTCAATATACATATATGTACATGTATATAGCATATACAAACACAGAACTGTATGCGTGTGAAACTTGATAATTATCTTCAAATCTTAAATCTTTATTTCAAGTAAAACGTCCAGAGATGATTTATTCAATGAAAAAAAAAATGTTTTTTTAGGTCTTCATGCCATCTTAGGCCAAGAGAGACGGCATATCGCCACTACAAAGCAAAGCTCCCATGGTACGTATCTGAATGAGTTATTTTATAATAAACACATCCAAATAAAACAAATATATATATCTTCCTATGACCGTTACAATTGTCAAATTATTATAAATCTATATTTATTTATAATTATATAAAAATTGTGCACATCAATTTCAGACTCAACAAGATTCTCGAGCAAGCCTAGTCGCCGTAGACCGGGGAGAAGAAATCAAAGTACTAAGATTTTCAAAAGTTTCAAAAATCATATGCATTTAATTGAATTCATGCGTGTTTTGAAATTTCACATTGAAATCACCCTTTTATTCTTGGGATCAACAGAATGACAACCATGGAGATAAGAGAGATGTATACAGAGAACGCATGCGTCAAGTTTTAAAGGAGCTACTGGTACGTAAAAAAAAATGACAAAAATTAAAACTTTATATCACAAGATGAAAGCAAGGTAAATGACACGGTGTTAATCTCAAATTATATTTTGTTTCATAAATAAAAAAAAATATACGAGTCTCTTCAAAAAAAAAAACCATATTTCATACTTTCAGGACAAACAAAAAAAAGTTCACAGTGAAAAGGAACGAAAATTTATGGAATTTCAAAAAGAAAAAGAAAGGCGAGGGATTGTTATGAAGGAATTATTGGTAAGATCTTTTACAATGATGTATATTCATTTATTTACACTATTACCGGTATATGATTCCCTAAAAAACCATGTAATCAAATCTGTTTATTTTCCAGACATTTCATGCTCAGCAGCAGGTTAAAAAGTACAAACAACAGATGATTGGAGTGTTTGAAGAGCTAATGGTATATATTAAAATATTAAATGATATATTACTATTTATATATTTTGAAAATCTTCAAATTCAGCAAATACATATATATTTTAAGGGACGAATATTAATAATACATAATTATAGCCTTTTGATGAGGTCAATAAATGGTTTTATAGACCTGGCCCCGCGGGGCCATAAAAGTTAGACGAGCTCGATCACTTTTGATTTCAGTCTCACTTTTCCACCATATATTTCTTTTGTAAATCAAAGTACTGAAAGTACTGTTAGACGGTGGCGTCGTTTGAAAGTGGCATATTACATGTAACAATGAGTGATGTATGATAATTATTTTTTTGTCGAAAACCGCGACCAGTATCGCATTCATGTACTAATACTTAACGCTTACTCGCACAACTAGTCGTGAGTTTCCTACATGGATAATTCTGTGGAAATCGTAGCTGTGATCTCACTCTACACTTTACAAATGCTGTGTCTCTTGGTCGTCATCTTTTGGGAAAGGCCCAAAGATTTATCACAGTAGTCTTTGTCGTATAGAAGTTTGTATATATATTTTGTATCAATATGTTTGTATCTATATCAGTTGACATTAAAACCCCGTTTGAATGGTTGCCACCACATATTGAATGAATAAATCAAATCCAAAGCGATTTCATCACAGTACGCCCAAATATTTGATTGTTTGAAGAAGGGGAATTTTGGTTTATTCCTTTTTGACCTTTGGGTTGGCCCCGCAAATGGGAACAACTTTTGAAAAGTGTGGATTGGACTATTGTGCTTTAAATATATTGTAGATTTCTCAACGTAACGAGAACAAATAAAGCTTTGGTATGATAAAATACTTATTTTTACTAACTATTTGGGCATACATATAGTATATTAATTGTCCCTCTCGACAGCATTTTCCCTCATTTTCTTCACGGGGAAAAAGTTGCAGTCTTGTGGATCATCACATTTGCTTTTTTTTCCCTCATAGTCAGTTAATACATTAAGGTGTAAAAAAAAACGGAATGGGTTTACAAGAACCTGTTTGATAAAACTGGCATTGCTTTTGGAATGCACGTCATCATGAAACAGAAGAGTAAATCAATATTTTATCTTCGACTTTAGGGGATTATTTCCATTTGCTCACAACGAAAGTGAATGAAAATTTTAAAAAATATCATACAACATTCGGTCGCGGCAGTTTCATTAATCAACGTTTTAAACATTTGTTCTATTGTATTTAGCTATAGATTTATTCAAACTATTTGAATGAATTCGGGAAAGTCACATGTATATTTTATCGCTTCTCAGTACACTTTAACACGCATAAATTACTTGCTACATTAAACTTTTCTAGTAAACTTACAACAAATATTGATTAATTATACAAAATAAGTTTTTAAAAACACCAAACAAACAAAATTCAAGCTGAACGCACGTTTTTCTGACCGTACAGCTGTGTATATAAAGAAGATGGGGGGATAAGATGGCGCAACTGCCATTTTGGTTTAGTTGTAAAATACAATTTCAAATTTAGCATTTTTTCAATTAAATATATTTGATATGTTATTATGCAAGTTTACAAAATGGTAATTTCTAACTATATTCAGTTTGAAATATTTCAAAAAGATAAGAAAAAAATAATAAATTTTTAAGTTTTGGTGGTATCGAACCCAAGTTCTATAAAGTTTCCTAATGGATGGTGCTCTAACCATGGTGAGCCATTTCATTCACAACAAAGTGCGTTGTTTAAATGCTATATGAGACTATGACCACGAATTTTCGGACTTGTATTATATTTCTAAAACTTTCAATTGTTGAGCTACAAAATGACATTTTTGAACTGTAGTGGGTCATCTCTCCACATTTTTGTTGAGTCCAATCGGTTTATTAAATTCCATTAAACCACATTTAGACTGTAAAAAAAAAAATATTGAGCTCAGACCCACTCTATGAAAGAAAATGAATTGAAGTTATAAAAATTACACGATTAGGAGGTTTTGACACGCATACGCCAGTTTAAATCAATATATTGCAAGTATATTTAAAATATTTAAAGATTACAATCCGATGTTACGTTAAATATACATTGTTTTTAATTATTTTTTAAAAAAGTATCAGATTTAATGATATTTTAATTTTGCCGTATCTAATCATTCCTCATATGGGCATTTTACACGCCTTATTCGCCTATCTTCTTTGATTTTATTCTTTGCATGTACTAAACAATAGATCTAGGGTTCGCAAATCCCGGCAATATTTTCGGAAAGCTATATTTCTGTAGCTCAGCAGAATTCTACAGTCATCTATGAAGCACATTTTTTTGCCTTCAAGCATTGTGTTAAGTGATGACACTTTCTAACCGGTGTGTATTTCAATTGTGAGTCGCAACAAACTGGCGCATTTATATAGGCCCGCCTATTTGTAAATGCATGTTGACAAAATGATGCTAACACTTGGAAACAAATGTCGAAGAAAGTTCATAATAGAGTTGTACTCGCGAATTAAGAATCATTTGAGAACAAACGGGGCGATGTTTACGTACATATGTAAATAATGTTATCTGTTAGTGAAAAAATGCCCCCAAACCAAAGAAAAGATGCTCTCTTACATTACCGTTCATTATGTACCATAAATGTATATGGAATATCGCATGTTTTTTCTCACAAAAAAGCTAGCATTTGCTGCAAATTAGAGATAGACGAGCTGACACGCCGTGAAATCCACAAGACGTTTTACAGCATATGTAAAAAAAAATCTGAACTAAAAATCTTTGAAACATCGTAAAATGTAGTTTATAAACATTTAAAATGGGGACTCGATTTGCACGTGAATTTTACAATCCGACGTCGATTAGCGTGTTTGAGAGAAAGTCAGCAGCAAGTAAAGCGTCAACATCTGCAGTAAATATTGTCTGATGAATATTGAGGTGCCTGTAATAAAATTTATGTTTCTACAGACTGAGTGAGGTACGAAATAAGGTACATTGTAAATCACAGGTCAGTCGAAAATTTAACACATTTGTATCGTTAATTTAAAGTTTTTGTGTGTTTGAAAACACACTAGTGCACACTTGTAGAAGAAACTGTGCCATTGATCGGTTGAAGTTCAATAAAATGTAATTTATGTAATATTCATTGTGAGTATCTGTTGTGAATTCTTTGGAATAAGCTTCAACAACAAAAAATATACTGCTCAACTAAAACTAATGCGTTGAAAATGGCTGAATTTATCGATGAAGCATAATTGCTGAAATATGAAATGGCAAACCAGTTTAAATAGTGTGTTTCTGACAATTATTTATATCATAAAAAACAAGAAGCAATTATTGTGAGATCTCTTGACCAATTATCGCAGTGATATAGTTTATATGCAGTCCTGATACAGAGTTAAACGTCAAAACTGGCAGTTTGAGCCTTAATTAATATTATTAATACCGCGTAAGCAGATAGGGTAACGGCTCATTTAAAATAAAACCCAATTTCATACATTATTTAAATGTATGTACAAAATAATTAGCAGCTATAATGCTTAAAATATCTGATAAGATTAAAATGAGTTCTCATACTGAAATCGACACGTAGATAAAACACTGCATACATGTACCTAACAGAGTTATCGTTCGTTATCCGCTAGGGTCCCCGTGAGAAATACCCTTCCGGTCAGGACCGTAGCAATAGACAGTGGCTATAAATAGCCACCGTCTAAAAAGAGACTGAGATCAAAATTGAGCTCGTCTAACTTTTATGACCCCGGGACCTGCTGAGAAAACAATTTTTTCATAAATTATTTTATAAAGTCCTAGTTTTTATTTCATTAATTTTTTTTCAGACTTTTCATGCTCTGCAAAGAACTAAACAGATCAGTGAGAGAATGCGTGACATTTTTGCAGAACTAATGGTAAATAAATGTACATAGCGATGTAAATAATGATTAAACATACTATAGTATACGTTGCATATGCATGAATTTAATTTCAAGAATACACAACACATATTAACAATCAAGAGTCTATATTTATTGGAATTTTTCTCTAGACGTTTCACGCTCAACGGAAAACACAGAAGAGCAAGGAGATAATGATGTTGTGTTTGCCGAGCTATTGGTAAGTATATATATAGATGTACATGTATATATGTAAATATATGGCCAGACAGCATATATTAGCTAATTGTATAATTTAAATTAATTTACATGTGCTATCATACATTTTTATTCATGGAAATGTGAATGACACTTTTTTTTAATTTGATTTTTAGCAAACTAACTCCGAAAAGAAAAAGTTAAAACTTTTGGAGGAGGAGGAGTTTGTACCAAGAAAACTGTTCTTGTTCAACATCAGCACATTTAAATCAAGCGACGACCATCTAGTCCAGGTACATACTGGTTCCAAATAAGAAGTTCTAGATCCAGAGTTATTGTTCCTGCTTGTTTCTGCTATGCTCCCCCTTCATATTTCTTTTTCATTCAGTCTGCTTTGAAAATTGTCTCAACACTGTACTATAATTTGGTCACAAACTGATTGATTGAAATACATCTGAAATGTAAATCTATATGTAAAAGAGTTTGAGGTTATTCATTTCACAATTATATATTCGTTTAACTGTGTTTCTTTGTGTACTACATGTAAATTACATATATGGAAGGTATTTTTAAAATATGAAATATTCTGCCTTCTTCGCAGGAGCCGAGTTCTCCACACTTATCTAGCCCCGTGGCATCATCCCAACTTGCACCACCCCAAGAATCCCTAGATGCTAAGGCTGTTGTTGATGATGAAAATGACGACGAGGAAGTGGACAAAATGGAGGTAGTTACCGCATAACAATAATCATTAATCTTACGGAAATTCGTTTTATAAAAAAAAAATTTATCCATGAAGGTTTTCATCAATGCATTTATACATGACTCTTTCTTTCTTTTTTAGACTCATTCAAAGAAGACGAAAAAGGGTGGACTGAGGAAAAGAGTGTTAAGATTTCTTGGATTGAAATAGACATTGAGCACCAATTGTGTTGTCAAATTTCTATATTGCATGTCGGCTACATCTGTAGCTTGCTTTTAATCTCAACTTTTAAAATACACAATTTAAAGTGGATGTCAAATGCCGTTGATTAAACTTTTTTCACCACTTTTAATTTCGGTTATAGTTCTTTTTATTCTTGTTTAGATCAAACAAAATTGTATTAATAATTCATAGTGTACAGGAGAGAGAGAGAGAGAGAGAGAGAGAGAGAGAGAGAGAGAGAGAGAGAGAGAGAGAGAGAGAGAGAGAGAGAGAGAGAATGACGTAAAATTGCATTTATTTGCTAAAAATTCCATGCTATTTTCACTAGCCGTACACAATTAGCTAGGGCAATGTATTGTACCTAAAAAGTCTGTCAAAGTTACCGTTTCCATCACATTCAAAATTTTGTTGATACCAGGCACGTAGCATCGTTTTTGAAAGTGGGGGGGGGGGCAGACTCATTCAAAAAATCTTAATCCGTGGGGTGGGGGGGGGGGGGTGGTAAGATACCTCTTTAACTTCAATTTCACTGATTATTTCCTTATTTTTAATTCATTTTTTTACATGGTCCCATAGAAGGGGGGGGGCAACTCCATGTTAAATAAATTTTTTGTATGTAAATTTAAGAAAAATCTTTGCGGCGCAAAAAAGTGGGGGGGGGGGGCTGCCCCCGTCCCCCCCCCCCCCCCCCCCCGATGCTACGTGGCTGGATACACAAACCTCTCAGTGAATAACAATTGAAATTAATATATAGCAAAAATTCTAATATTTCCTCATCCATTAATTCGCTCTTTATACCAGGAGAACAGAACAAAAAATACGTTTTTACCCTTAATCTTAGTAAGAATTATATGCGTCTGAAACTTTCTAATTCCAACGTCACACGCTTGATTTTGCTTTGTCACATTCAAATAAGGCAAGAAAACATTTACCACACCTAACACAATCAAAAGAGAAAACAGTGTAATGAATTAACTTTGTCGATCCTTTTCATTGTATTATTAGAACATTTTGACTTTTGGTCAAAAAGACCCTTTTAATTTTTTTATTATATGGCTTTTCGACTTTTTTCGACGAAAATACCTACTGTTTTTTTCTGTTGGATTATCATTATTCTTGACTATATGGTGTCCCGATAGAGCCATTTGTAAAAGTGTAACAGTCGTGAAAGACACCGCACTAGTGCGAAGGGACATTGCGCTAGCACAAAGTGACAACGCGCTAGCATGTTTCTAACAACGCGCCGACGCAAAATTAGGAACAACACGCTAGTGCGCAGTGACGATGCACTGGCACAAAGTCACAAGGCACCAGCCTGTTTATAGTAAAGCGCTAGCGCGACGTTAGGAATAATGCGCTAACACAATGTGACTACATGGTAGCGCAAAATGACAACGCACTTGCACGTTTATTACAACTCACTGACGCGTTGTTTATAACACGACTTTTCACTAATAAAATTCTTCACAACACGCCTTCGCGATATAACACACAACTCGCTGTGGCGCGTACATATAGAATATCACACTGTTGTTTTGATCTCGGCCCTGGTATCAGCCCGAGCGGTTGGTATCGGCCCAAGCCCGAAGGGCGCGGACCGATACCATCCGAGGGCTGATACCAGGGACGATATCGAAACAACAGTGTACGTGATGTTGTTTATATCATATATCTAAAATCAAATACTTTTATTCAAATTCAAATTCCAAATAAGGAATATAATTTATCACGAAGAAGCTATGGATTAATTTTCGGATTTACAAAACTTGTTCGTTTTTTTCCTTTTTATGTGTTAAGAACTGAGCGATTGTCGGACTTAGTTGACAAACCAACATCGTTTGAAATATACAGTAGAAGGGAGTCTGTCGTCTGAGATTAAGCACTATCTTCCAGAATTGAAAATTATCGAGAGAGAAACTTCAACTTACTTCCATCCTACGCAACTTCGTAACGTCTTTCACTGAGATTTCGTAAGTTTCCTGTTAAATTTCATTCATAAAAATCCATACTTTTGAGAACGTTCATAAGCGCGTCCATTACTTGAACCAATTACTTTTTACAATCTAAACTCTGGTTTTCTAAGATTAATCTCTATATCCTCTATTATTTAAATGTTGATTGATATTAAATAAAGCATGCTATTGTTCTAAATAAACAACCGTCGTTTGGTTTACTCCCCTTTCTTAGATACATATCATTCTTTGGCGCTATTTTTGAATTATCATTTTTCACAGCAATTAATAAAAATATTCAGACGTGTAAGGTGATGCTTTGTATTATATATTTGATAGTATATCGTTATTTCACAACTAGTCTTAATTCAAAGCAGAGATATTTGGGAATTAGCTATTTTAAATTTGAGGGCAATACACCCCCTTGACGACGGACTGAGACAGAGAAATATCAGCCCCGAGGGCGATACAGCCCTAGCTTTTGGTTGCTGTCTCATCTATAGTCTGTCCCAAGATATTTTTGCCGCATATTTTCTTAAATTATTCAATATTTATAAATACCTCTTGGTTCAGACGATGTTCATTCAATAGTATGAAAAAATCCCAAGATTTCCCCTTTGAAACGCCCCCTCTATCTTGTCGGGTATCAGTACACGGCTAAAAATAAAAAGTCTACGAGGTTTTTCCATTGCCAAGATGATGAAGACGCCCGGATGATAACGTTGAAAAATTGCGCGAGGTGTCCCGAGTATTTCCGAATGGAGAAAAGATGTCAACATTCCCCATTATAAATCTCCGTAGGAAATCTGTTTTCGTTCCTGTGAAATTTTACGAGGGAAAAATGATAATGTGTGAATGAAGTTATCTTGGGAATTTTCCCTTTCATCGATTTTAATTGCACTTCAGTCACAGGTATGTGTATTTTTATTAAAAATCGTTCAAATATGCAGCATAAATATCTTGGGACAGACTATAGTCCAAAACACGTGTATCAGGGCTGATACACTACTAGGTATATGATATACACAATATACCGTCGTGTCAACACAACTTTGCATTAGCGTGACGCGGCGTGTTGTGTGTTAAAGCGTGACCACGTGTTAATTAGCCTCAGATTTAATGAATCTGGGTGCACAACAGATATGTATGGCCTTAATACTCAGTATACTTGGACATAGTTTTCCTATTTAAGTATCAATATGTAAGAGTGGAGTGTGTCCTAATTAATGACCTTTTCTTTTTTTTTTGAAGAGTTGTCCCCCTTTGTTTTTATTTTATAAAAATTAATTCTAAGAAAATCTACATGGTATAAAATTTATTTTCAATAGTGTTTGTATTCATAATGATAAAATACATCTTTCCGCCAAAGCAATTTTTGATATTCCTAGTAATTACTTTTTTATTTTAAGAAATGTGCTAGTCTCCATAGACCTTAATGCAATCTTCATTAATTAATTACTGTTTAGTTAATATTATTTTTGAAAATTTCTCTTGGTAAATCATTTTCTACTCGAAAAGTTTTTAAATAAATATTAAAGTATTAAATGCATGATGGATTTTCAAGATTGGAAAAATTTGGTCCTAATATGGATCGAATACCTTAACGCACTAGCGTGTTGTTATAAATGCGCTAGCATGTTGTTTCTATGCGTGTTTAGCTTTGGTTCCTAAGGCGCTTTTGCTCTTTTGCAAATGACCCTATCGGTACACCACACTCGACAATTTTAACTTTTGTCAGCGATTTTTTTTTAGGTCGTATCAGGTATGGAACATGCACCTGATATGACGTACTATTCATCGAAATACTAGTAAACAACTAAATCAAGGGTAATTTTATGAATAGTTTCTTTCTTAGTGCAGTGGGTAAGAGGCTTTTCTACGAATCTATAAGTCATGAGTTCGAGTCCCGCTGGGAATTTGAAATTGTTACCTCTTACAAAAATATAACGTATTTTTGGTTAAATATTGCGAAATTTTAAATTCAAAATCGGTAAAAGTATTTTAATCATAATGTTCTTCAATCCACATTAAACGGAAAAAGGTGGTAAAATTATAATGATATAGTCATTTAGCAATTCTTCATGACACGTGCATATTATAAATTTGGACTTCCGTTTCCGGTACTTCCGGTTTACACAAGAAAAATACTAGAAATTTAACAAATTTAATGAAACACAAATACATATTTCAATACAGGCAAATAAAGTATATTCAAAGTTTGTTGGAAAATATTGAGTACTTCTAGTTTTATAAGCCAATAGATTAAATTAAATTTACGCGTGTTACAGTTTCTCCTAGAGTTTTCGAGTAAATTATGTTGTATTTCAATTTAAGAATAAGGATCCTAATACCCAAATACGCAGACCGAAAAAGGTTTTGGGAATATAGATACAAAAGATAAGGGATATATAGAGGTCAAAACTAAAAACAGCTGTAACTGTTTTTCCGAAAATATTTTCGGTTTATAGCTCAGAGTAAAAAGAAAAATCTATATAAAATGGTCCTCTTTTTTTATTCCTGATAAAAGTTTGAAGGGACGAAAAATGACTAATTATTGCTAAAAATCTAAAATCACTCTTAAACAGTTATCTCGATCTCTTTGCACACCGAGTGTTCAAATGACCTCTGACCTTTTCGTCTTGAGCTGTCAAAAGTTATATACATAAATACCAGACAATGACAAGTAGGTTTTTCGTGACATCCACCTCCAACACATGATCACGATAACACAACCCTGCACAACACTCGTCGCGCTAACACAACTCTGGACAATACATGGTCGCGCTAACACAACTCTGGACAATACATGGTCGCGCTAACACAACTCTGGACAACATATGTTCGCGCTAATACTGGCAACTCTGCACAAAATCCTGTCGCGCTTACACACATCTGCACAACACACGGTTGCGCTAACAATACTCTGTACAACTCATGGTTGCGCTACCACAACTCGCCACAACACACGATAGCGCTACCACAACTCTGCACAACACACGGTCGCGCTTAGACAAATCTTCAAAACGCGTGATAGCGCTAACACAACCATGTATAACACATGTTCGCTATACTATATACAACTCTGCACAACACACTTTCGCACTAACACAACTCCGCACAACACGCGGTGACGCTAACACAACTCTGCACAATTCATGGTCGCGCTACAACTCTGCACAACATGCTGTCACAACTCTTTACGACAGGTCGTCATGCTAACAAAACCCTGCACAGCACACGATTGCGCTAGTTTAACTCCGCACAACACACAATAGCGCAAACACAAGTCTTCAAAACACGTAATAGCCTTAACACAACTATGCACAACACATGTTTGCTATAACACAACTCCGCACAATAAACGGTCGCACTAACACACTAACACATATAGCACCGCTATATATTGAAGCTGATTTTAGGGACCTGCGACAAATGTTATATACGAGTACGGTATTATGGTATGCCACATACCTATGGGCAAGAGAGAGAGAGTTTTTTATTACGTCATACATACGTCACAATGACGATCGTTATCTATGACGTCATAATCATTGTTGTTGCTACAACCGAAAGGAAGGATGGAGAAGAAGAATGTAAGTATGATTATTTTACTGTAAATAACTCCAAATAAAGTGTACTCGGTTAAAGTCTGAATTAAATTACCCTTTTACCAATCCGATACATTAAGCGATTGATGAATTGCTTTCTAATTTTAAGTTTCACCTTGATAATCGAAGTTTTAATTTTTTAATATCTCTGAACAAATGCATGCATCCCGCTAACAGTGATTTGGTATTTGTCTTTCAACGTATTGCGTGACATTGTCATGTTGTAAATTTTGAATTTACCGGATGGCAGTAAATACAAAATTTACAACATGACAACATATTCGTCTCGTATTCTAAGTTCCTGTAATGGTAATACTTATGGATACTAGTAAGTTTTCATTTTTTTATTTCTGCAGAATCAAACTCGAATCGAAAGGAGAAACAGAGGACGAACTCCAGGGCAGGTCCAGAGGGATTTATTGGTAAACATTTCATTTTCAGAAACATTCATATTAACACTGTGTTATTATAAAGAATGCTTTGAGATATCTAACACCAACTCTTAAATTTTAATTAATGCCATGTAGAATTTTGAATGTGCAGATTAATGAATGAAAAAATGCAAAATTCTTTAATTTCATTTATCAGGTATCCATGCCATCTTGGGTCGCGAAATTCGCTAAATTGCCTCTCCAAAGGAAAGCCCCCATGGTATTACACATCTTTATGAGTTAACTATTATTAGCACAACTAAAACAATTGTTTTAGATCTATTTGTGCAAGTAAGTGGAATTGAATTTTTAAAAATAATTGACAAATTATTAAACATGGAATTAAAACTTCATGTTTATTCATATTATTTAGATGTACATTGTTTCATTTTAATTAATCATACTGTTTCGTGCAAATTTTGAACAAATTTTATTACTATTGATCTCTGAAGGAATGAAATAAATTATAAACAAAATTAATAATCTAGCTTCATATTGCATATTTTCAGGACCAACCAATGCAAGTGAAATTGCTGAAGAATAAAGAAAGGAGAGTGGTTGAAATGGAGGAACTATTGGTAAGCACTTTTTCACTATTGTAAATATTTTAAACTATCATAATCTGCAGGTATAAAGCATTGTTGTCATATTTATATAAATTTTTCAGAATTATCAATCCGAGACGCACACCAAAAAAATAAAAGTACAAATGATCGGAGTTTTTGAAGAGCTTATGGTATATCATTCATATTTGTTGTAAATTTTAAAATTCAATTTATTTGTTAATAGATAAATTAATAAAGTATGATATAATCTTAAAGAGTCTTGATTTTATTTCGATTTAACAGACATTTCACGTTCAACAAAACATCCAGAAAAACAAAGGGAGAATGGATGAAGTTCTTCAAGAGCTTATGGTAAGTTATTGTACACACAAAATATTAATAAAATCAAGATTGGGATTATAAGATATGAAATACACGCACGTGTATGTAAACAATTTATTTCAATTTTTACAGACATTCCATGATAAGCAGAAAATAAAAATTCACAGAAGACAAATGCGTGAACTTTTTGCAGAGTTAAGGGTAAGCAAAGACAACAGTAAAAAAAAAATGACATATAGTTTCTATATTACAGCTAATCAATCAATCAATCAATGCTAAAACAGTGTTTTTATAATGCCTCAATACATATGAAACCAGTTAATGTTTTATTTTAATTTCTAAACAGACATTTCAAGAACAACGAAAGGCTGAAAAGATTAAGGAGCAAATGCGTACAGTTTTAACAGAGATAATGGTAAGCTTATTTATATTTTATGAAATACATGTATTTTCAAAATTTTTGATCAAGAATCAATTATGATTTATAGCCACAGAGTATAGAAATAATTTGCTTTAGTTAATATGTATATTATCCTCCTAATGTGATAATATAAATATTATAAGATACATATATGTACATTTTTCTTTTCTTTTTTTATGTAATTATTTACATTGTACATTTGTGGTAATATCTCATAATGGCAGATGTGTCTGCATGTGTACTGCCAAAAAATTTGTTCACATTGATTATTTATTTACATGTATTTATACAATGCCTATAAACCATGTGGTTTTTAGCTAATAAACTATACTTTACTAAATGCTTCCAATCAACATATGATGTTTGCTTTTAAAACATTTTTAAGTGTATCATTACTTTTTCCAATAGATGTTTCATTCTCAGCAAAAGATAAGGACGTCGAAGAAACTCATGGCTAGAGTTTTTGCAGAGCTAATGGTGAGTGCATTTAAATAAATGTACGAGTAAAGTCAACGGTACTGAATCAAATTGTTTATACGTTGCATGTTTTGAAATACAAGTATATGTTTTCATATTATCAGTTGTTAAGTCGTAATTTTCATTTAATCTTTCTTTCTTCAGACTTTCCATGCTCAGCAAAGGACTATGCAGATCAAAGAGAAAATGAGTGAAGTTTGTGCAGAACTTATGGTAAGCTAATGTACATATATATCTGATTATAACAATATACACATAAAATCAAATACAGTTGCATTTTTATATTTATTATTTCTTTTCCCTAGACAATTCACGCTCAACAGGAAACACAAACACAAAAGATGATGAAAAGGATGCAGTTAGTGTTTGACGAGCTACTGGTAAGAATACATGTATGATATGAAAATGCATGACAATGCAGCATAATTAATATTATAGCAAATTATATACTATATAGACCAATTCACACACGCTATCATAAAGGAAATTTTATTCATGGAATATGACATACAATTTTCGATTTTATTTTTTATAGCAAACTAACACTGAAAGGAAAAAGTTGAAACTATTGGAGGAGGAGGCGTACGAGGAGTTCGTACCGAGAAAGCTGTTCCTGTTCAACATCATCAGTTTCAAGCAAACTGATGATGACCATCTACTCCAGGTAAAAAGTTACAAACTGCATGACGTCAAATAAAAAGTTCTTTATGCAGAGTTATTGTTCCTGCTATATGTTTCCCTTTCAAATTCCTGCTTTGAAAATTGTCTCAAAACTGTACTATAATTTGGTCACAATTTGATTGAAATATATTTTAAATGCATGCATCTTATCATATATGACAAAGAGGGAAAAGAGTTTTGTGCCTTATTCTTCATTTAATCGTTTTACTGTGTTTCTTTATGTACATGTACATGGAAGTTGCATAACCTGTAAAGTATATACCCGTACTAAAAATTAAACATTCTACCTTCGCAGGGTCCGAGTTTTCCAGACCTATCAAGCCTTGTGGCATCAGCAGAGCTTGAACTACCCCCAGAGTCCTTAGATGGTGCCTGCTACGTTGTTGATGATGAAAACGAAGGCGACGACGAAGAGAAAATGGAGGTACATGTATATGTAGTTATTTTAGAACTGTTCTCATATATATGTATTATCATCTGGCGAATTTTTTTTCTGTGAAGTCTTTATTAATACGTATATTCATGGCTGAATTCTTTCTTGTTCTTTAGATTCCATCAAATAATTTGGAGAAGAAAAAGAATGGATGGAGAAGAAGAATTAGAAAGTTTCTAGGATTGAAATAGACAATGAACAACATTGAGCATTGGATTTATCATATCTGTTATATATTTCTATATTGTCGGCTACATCTCTGTACTTTTCTGCTTTTATTGTCAACGTTCAAATCTACAAGTTAAAGTGAATGTCAGATGTTAATAAAACTTAAATTGTTCTCTATTTTTAATTGCTGTTGGTTCTTCAACACAACTCTGGACAATACATGGTCGTGCTAACACAACTCTGCACAACACGCGATCGCGCTAACACAACTCTTTACATACAACACATGGTCCCACTAACACAACTCTTTACATGCACAACACATATTTGCGCTAATACAACTCTGCACAAAAACACTGTCGCACTAACAATATACTCTGCACAACTCATGGTCGCGCTTACACAACTCTGCACAACACACGATAGCGCTACCACAACTCTGTATACAACACACGCGGTTGCGCTAAGACAAATCTTCAAAATGCGTGATAGCGTTAACACAACCATGTATAACACATGTTCGCTATAACACAACTCTGCACAACACACTTTCGCGCTAATACAACTCTACACAACACGCAGTGACGCTAACACAACTCTGCACAACACATGGTCGCGTCACAACTCTTTACGACAGGCCGTCATGCTAACAAAACCCTGCACAGCACACGATTGCGCTACTTCAACTCTGCACAACACACGATAGCGCAAACACAAGTCTTCAAAACACGTAATAGCCTTAACAAAACCATACACAACACATGTTTGCTATTACACAACTCTGCACAACGCACAGTCGCGCTAACACAAATTTATACGACACACTGTCCTGCTAACACAACACTGCACAAAATACAGTCGCTTTTACACAATTTTGACGGCCTGTTTTCAAAGTTGGGCTACCGCAATGCATGGCGGGCTATATGTCGAAACTGATTTAGTACACACTGTTTATTATTTGCAATGGCTGTTTTTCACATTTTACCTGAAAGAACATCATGTCATTATCGTATTGAAATTTAAATTTTGAATATTTTTGAAATTAAAATTACAAAATCTGTATTCAGTTTCCAATTTACAGACGATTAAGTTGACAAAGTAACATATTATGAAACTGTGCTAGATGTTTGCCTTTTTACAATGTAATTTACGTCATTCATACGTCACAATGACGATCGTTATCTATGACGTCATAATCATTGTTGTTGCTACAACCGAAAGGAAGGATGGAGAAGAATGTAAGTATGATTATTTTACTGTAAATAACTCCAGATAAAGTGTACTTGGTTAAAGTCTAAATTAAATTACGCTTTTACCAATCCGATACATTAAGCGATTGATGAATTGTTTTCTAATTTTAAGTTTCACCTTGATAATCTAAGTTTTAATTTTTTTTCTCTGAACAAATGCATGCATCCAGCTAACAGTGATTTGGTATTTGTCTCTCAACGTATTGCGTGACATTGTCATGTTGTAAATTTTGAATTTACCGGATGGCAGTAAATACAAAGTTTACAATGCAACATAACAACATATTCGTCTCGTATTTAAAGTTCCTGTAATGGTAATACTTATGGATACTAGTAAGTTCAATTTTTTTATTTCTGCAGAATCAAACTCAAATCGAAAGGAGAAACAGAGGGCAGGTCCAGAGGGATTTATTGGTAAACATTTCATTTTCAGAAACAGTCATATTAACACTGTGTTATTATAAAGAATGCTTTGAGATATCTAACACCAACTCTTAAATCTTAATTAATGCCATGTAGAATTTTGAATGTGCAGATTAATGAATGAAAAAATGAAAAATTTATTCAATTTCATTTATCAGCTATCCACGCCATCTTGGGTCGCCAGGTTCACTAAATTCCCTCTCCAAAGGAAAGCCCCCATGGTATTACACATCTTTATGAGTTAACTATTATTAGCACAACTAAAACAATTGTTTTAGATCTATTTGTGCAAGTACGTGGAATTGAATTTTTAAAAATAATTGACAAATTATTAAACATGGAATTAAAACTTCATGTTTATTCATATTATTTAGATGTACATTGTTTCATCTCAATTAATCATACTGTTTCGTGCAATTTTTGAACACATTTTTTTACTATTGATCTCTGAAGGAATGAAATAAATTATGGACAAAATTAATAATCTATATAGCTTCATATTGCATATTTTCAGGACCAACCAATGCAAGTGAAATTGCTGAAGAATAAAGGAAGGAGAGTGGTTGAAATGGAGGAACTATTGGTAAGAACTTTTACACTATTATAAATATTTTAAACTATCATAATCTGCAGGTATAAAGCATTGTTGTCATATTTATATAAATTTTTCAGAAGTATCAATCCGAGACGCAGACCAAAAAAATCAAAGCACAAATGACCCGAGTTTTTGAAGAGCTTATGGTATATTATCCATATTTGTTGTAAATTTTAAAATTCAATTCATTTGTTAATAGATATATTAATAAAGTATGATCTAATCTTAAAAAGTCTTGATTTTATTTCGATTTTACAGACATGTCACGTTCAACAATGCATCCAGAAAAACAAAAAGAGAATGGATGAAGTTCTTCAAGAGCTTATGGTAAGTTATTGTACACACAAAATATTAAGAAAATCAAGATTGGAATTATAAGAAATGAAAATACACGCACGTGTATTTTAAACATTGGATTTCAAAATTTACAGACATTTCATGATAAGCAGAAAATACATAAGAACAAAGTACTAATGCGTGAAGTTTTTACAGAGCTAAGGGTTAGCAAAGACTGTAGTAAAACAAAAAATAATTGACATATCGTTTCTGTATAACATCTCATCAATCAATCATTCAATCAATGCTAAAACAGTGTTTTTATAATGCCTCAATACATATGAAACCAGTTAATGATTTATTTTAATTTCTAAACAGACATTTCAAGAACAACGAAAGGCTGAAAAGACCAAGGAGCAAATGCGTACAGTTTTAACAGAGATAATGGTAAGCGTACTTATATTTCATGAAATACATATGTATGTAGTCAAAAATTTTAATCAAGTATCAATTATGATTTAAATGCTTTCAATCAACATATGATGTATGCTTTTAAAGCATTTTTAAGTGTTAATTTCGTAACTTTTTCCAATAGATGTTTCATTCTCAGCAAAAGATGAGGACGTCCAAGAAACTCATGACTAGAGTTTTTGCAGAGCTAATGGTGAGTGCATTTAAATAAATGTACGAGTATAGTCAACAGAACTGATTCAAATAGTTTACAACAATACTTGTTATACGTTGCATCTTTGAAATACAAGTATGTTTACATGTTATAAGTTGTTAAGTCGCAATTTTCATTTAATATTTTTTTTCCAGACTTATCATGCTCAGCAAAGGACTAAGCAGATCAAAGAGAAAATGCGTCAAGTTTGTGCAGAACTTATGGTAAGCTAATGTACATATATATCTGATTATAACAATATACACATAAATTCAAATACATGTACAGTTGCATGTTTATATTTATTATTTCTTTTCCCTAGACGATTCACGCTCAACGTGAAGCACAAACAGAAAAGATGATGAAAAGAATGCAGTTAGTGTTTGACGAGCTACTAGTAAGAATACATGTATGATATGAAAATGCATGGCCATGCAGCATAATTAATATTATAGCAAATTATATACTATAAAGACCAATTCACATACGCTATCATAAAGGAAATTTTATTCATGGAATATGACATACAATTTTCGATTTTATTTTTTATAGCAAATTAACACTGAAAGGAAAAAGTTGAAATTATTGGAGGAGGAGGAGTTCGTACCGAGAAAGCTGTTCCTGTTCAACATCATCAGTTTCAAGCAAACCGATGATGACCATCTACTCCAGGTAAAAAGTTACAAACTGCATGACGTCAAATAAGAAGTTCTTTATACAGAGTTATTGTTCCTGCTATATGTCTCCTTTTCAAATTTCTTTTTCATTCAGTCCGCGGATCTGCTTTGGAAATGGTCTCAAAACTTCACTTTAATTTGGTCACAAATTGATTGAAATATATTTTAAATGCATGCATCTTATTATATATGATAAAGTGCTTAATTTTTCATTTTCACAGTTAATCGGTTTTACTGTGTTTCTTTATGTACATGTACATGGAAGTTGCATAACCTGTAAAGTATATACACGTACTAAAAATTAAACATTCTGCCTTCGCAGGGTCCGAGGTATCCAGACCTATCAAGCCTTGTGGCATCAGCTGAACTTGAACTACCCCCAGAGTCCTTAGATGGTGCCTGCTACGTTGTTGATGATGAAAACGAAGGCGACGACGAAGAGAAAATGGAGGTACATGTATATCGTAGTTATTTTAGAACTGTTCTCATATATATGTATTATCATCTGGCGATTTTTTTTTTTCTGTGAAGTCTTTATTAATACGTATATTCATGGCTGAATTCTTTCTTGTTCTTTAGATTCCATCAAATAATTTGGAGAAGAAAAAGAATGGATGGAGAAGAAGAATTAGAAAGTTTCTAGGATTGAAATAGACAATGAACAACATTGAGCATTGGATTTATCATATCTGTTATATATTTCTATATTGTCGGCTACATCTCTGTACTTTTCTGCTTTTATTGTCAACGTTCAAATCTACAAGTTAAAGTGAATGTCAGATGTTAATAAAACTTAAATTGTTCTCTATTTTTAATTGCTGTTGGTTCTTCAACACAACTCTGGACAATACATGGTCGTGCTAACACAACTCTGCACAACACGCGATCGCGCTAACACAACTCTTTACATACAACACATGGTCCCACTAACACAACTCTTTACATGCACAACACATATTTGCGCTAATACAACTCTGCACAAAAACACTGTCGCACTAACAATATACTCTGCACAACTTATGGTCGCGCTTACACAACTCTGCACAACACACGATAGCGCTACCACTACTCTGTATACAACACACGCGGTTGCGCTAAGACAAATCTTCAAAACGCGTGATAGCGTTAACACAACCATGTATAACACATGTTCGCTATAACACAACTCTGCACAACACACTTTCGCGCTAATACAACTCTATACACAACACGCGGTGACGCTAACACAACTCTGCACAACACATGGTCGCGTTACAACTCTGCACAACATGCTGTCACAACTTTGTACGACAGGCCGTCATGCTAACAAAACCCTACACAGCACACGATTGCGCTAGTTTAACTCTGCACAACACACGATAGCGCAAACATAAGTCTTCAAAACACGTTATAGCCTTAACAAAGCCATACACAACACAAGTTTGCTATAACACAACTCTGCACAACGCACAGTCGCGCTAACACAAATTTATACGACACACTGTCCTGCACAAAATACAGTCGCTTTTACACAATTTTGACGACGTGTTTTCAAAGTTGGGCTATCGCGATGCATGGCGGGCTATATTTCGAAACTGATTTAGTACACACTGTTTATTATTCGCAGTGGCTCTTTTTCACATTTTACCTAAAAGAACATCATGTCATTATTGTATTGAAATTGAAATTTTGAATATTTTTGAAATTAAAATCACAAAATCTGTATTCAGTTTCCAATTTACAGACGATTAAGTTGACAAAGTAACATATTATGCAACTGCGCTAGATTTGGCTTTTTACAATGTAATTGAAATTTTTTTCTTAATATTTCTTAAGTAATGCATTGAACATGTATTAAAACCGCAGCACCGCTATATATTGAAGCTGATTTTAGGGACCTGCGACAAATGTTATATACGAGTACGGTGTTACGTTATGCCCCATACCTATGGAAGAGAGAGAGAGTCGTTTTCTATTACGTCATACATACGTCACAATGACGATCGTTATCTATGACGCCATAATCATTGTTGTTGCTACAACCGAAAGGAAGGATGGAGAAGAAGAATGTAAGTATGATTATTTTACTGTAAATATCTCCAGATAAAGTATACGTGGTTAAGATCTAAATTAAATTACGCTTTTACCAATCCGATACATTAAGCGATTGATGAATTGTTTTCTAATTTTAAGTTTCACCTTGATAATCGAAGTTTTAATTTTTTAATATCTCTGAACAAAGGCATGCATCCCGCTAACAGTGATTTGGTATTTGTCTCTCAACGTATTGCGTGACATTGTCATGTTGTAAATTTTGAATTTACCGGGTGGCAGTAAATACAAAATTTACACCATGACAACATATTCGTCTCGTATTTTAAGGTCCTGTAATGGTTTTACTTATGGATACTAGTAAGTTCAATTTTTATATTTCTGCAGAATCAAACTCAAATCGAAAAGAGAAACAGAGGGCAGGTCCAGAGGGATTTATTGGTAAACATTTCATTTTCAGAAACATTCATATTAACACTGTGTTATTATAAAGAACGCTTTGAGATATCTAACTCTTAAATCTTAATTAATGCCATGTAGAATTTTGAACGTGCAGATTAATGAATGAAAAAATGACAAATGTATTTAATTTTATTTATCAGGCATCCATGCCATCTTGGGTCGCGAGATTCGCTAGATTGCCTCTCCAAAGGAAAGCCCCCATGGTATTACACATCTTTATGAGTTAACAACTATTAATAGCACAACTATAACAATCGTTTAAGATCTATTCGTGCAAGTACGTGGAATTGTATTTTTAATTATTAAAAATGGAATTAAAACTTCATGTTTATTCATATTATTTAGATGTACATTGTTTCATCTTGATTAATCATACTGTTTCGTGCAAATTTTGAACAAATTTTATTACTATTGATCCCTGAAGGAATGAAATAAATTATAAACAAAATTAATAATCTAGCTTCATATTGCATATTTTCAGGACCAACCAATGCAAGTGAAATTGCTGAAGAATAAAGAAAGGAGAGTGGTTGAAATGGAGGAACTATTGGTAAGAACTTTTACACTATTTTAAATATTTTCAACTATCATAATCTGCAGGTATAAAGCATTGTTGTCATATTTATATAAATTTTTCAGAAGTATCAATCCGAGTCGCACACCAAAAAAATCAAAGCACAAATGATCGGAGTTTTCGAAGAGCTTATGGTATACTATTCATATTTGTTGTAAATTTTAAAATTCAATTCATTTGTTAATAGATATATTAATAAAGTATGATATAATCTTAAAGAGTCTTGATTTTATTTCGATTTTACAGACATTTCACGTTCAACAGAACATAAAGAAAAACAAAGAAAAAATGCATGAGGTTTTTCAAGAGCTTATGGTAAGTTATTGTACACACAAAATATTAATAAAATCAAGATTGGGATTATAAGAAATGAACATACACACACGTGTATTTAGACAAATTGATTTCAATTTTTACAGACATTCCATGATGAACAGAAAATGATAATTAACAGAAGACAAATGCGTGAAGTTTTTGCAGAGCTAAGGGTAGGCAAAGACTGCAGTTAAATATAAAATAGTTGACATATCATTTCTATATTACATTTAATCAATAAATCAATCAAACAATGCTAAAACGGTGTTTTTATAACACTGGCGTCGGAAGCAAATTGAAAGGGGGGGGGGGGCTAGATTAATCCTCAGAGATATTGAGGAAAAAAACTAATTTCCAAAACCATGGAAATCCTAATCCGTGGGGGGGGGGGGGGGGGTACCTATACTTCCAAAAAAATCTTACCTACCAATCCCCCCCCCCCCAAATCACCAAAATCATGAAATTCCTAATCCGTGGGGGGGGGGGGGGGCTACTATGCTTATAATTCCAACTTCTCAATCTTTCAAGGTAAATTAAGGAACAACTATCTTTGCTCCGAGAAAAAGTGGGGGGGGGAGGGGGGCTGAACCCTCTATGATCCTATGTCCCTGATGGTTAGGCCTAACTTTGCAAAAAAAGTGGGGGGGGGGGGCTTAGCCCCGCCCCCCCCCCCCCCCAGCCTCCCCGGTTCCGACGCCTATGTGTAATGCCTCAATACATATATGAAACCAGTTAATAATGTTTTATTTTAATTTCTAAACAGACATTTCATGAACAACGAAAGGCTGAAAAGACCAAGGAGCAAATGCGTACAGTTTTAACAGAGATAATGGTAAGCGTACTTATATTTCATAAAATACATATGTATGTAGTCAAAATTTTTAATCAAGTATCAATTATGATTTAAATGCTTCCAATCAAAATATGATGTATGCTTTTAAAACATTTTTAAGTGTTAATTTCGTTACTCTTTCCAATAGATGTTTCATTCTCAGCAAAAGATAAAGACGTCCAAGAAACTCATGACTAGAGTTTTTGCAGAGCTAATGGTGAGTGCATTTAAATAAATGTACGAGTAAAGTCAACGGTACTGAATCAAATAGTTTATACGTTGCATGTATATGTTTTCATATTATCAGTTGTTCGGTCGTAATTTTCATTTAATCTTTCTTTCTTCAGACTTTTCATGCTCAGCAAAGGACTATGCAGATCAAGGAGAAAATGCGTGAAGTTTGTGCAGAACTTATGGTAAGCTAATGTACATAATTATATATATCAGATTATAGCAATATACACATAAAGTCAAACACAGTTGCATCTTTATTTTTATTGTTCCTTTTCCCTAGACAATTCACGCTCAACGGGAAACACAAACACAAAAGATGATGAAAAGAATGCAGTTAGTGTTTGCCGAGCTACTAGTAAGAATACATGTATGATATGAAAATGCATGGCCATGCAGCATAACTAATATTATAGCAAATTATACACTACAGACCAATCCACATACGCTATCATAAAGGAAATTCTATTCATGGAATATGAAAGACAATTTTCGATTTTATTTTTTATAGCAAACTAGCTCTGAAAGGAAAAAGTTGAAACTATTGGAGGAGGAGGCGTACGAGGAGTTCGTACCGAGAAAGCTGTTCCTGTTCAACATCAGCACATTTAAATCAAGCGACGACCTTCCACTCCAGGTACTTATTGGTTCCAAATAATAAGTTCTTTATGTAGAGTTATTGTTCCTGCTATATATGTTCCCCTTTCATATTTCCTTTTTTCATTCAGTCTGCCTTGAAAATTGTCCCAAAATTGTACTTTAATTTGGACACCAAATGAAATACAATTGAAATGTATACATCTATATATATATGAAAAAGAGGGATAAGAATTATGTGCTTCTTTATTTCAACATGTATTTGTTTTACTCTGTTTCTTTGTGTACATTGAAAAGACCTGGAAAGTATTCATTAATATGAAATATTTTGCCTAATTCACAGGGTCCAAGTTATTTAGACGTACATTCATCTAATCCAATTGCATTAGCTGAACCTTCACCACCCCCAGAATCCCTAGATGGTGCCAAGGCTATTGTTGATGATGAAAATGAAGACGAGGAAGAGGACAAAATGGAGGTATTTACATTAAAACAGATAGCATAAATTTGGTTGTTGTTGTTGGTGGTGGTGGTGATGGGTTTTTTCCTCTCCAATTCCATTAGGATTTTTGTTAATTGATACATGTTTCATGACTTGGTCCTTTTTCTTTTCCAGACTCCCTCAAAGAAAGAGAAGCAAAAATTTGGACTACGAAGGAGAATTCGAAAATTTTTGGGATTAAGATAGACAATGAATAACAATGAGCAATGGATTGATAATATATGTTTAAATTTCTAAATTGTCGCCTACCTCTGTAGTTTGTTTTTAATGTCAACTTTTAAAATATAAAAAAAATTGTGAATATCGAATATTAAAACATATATTATCTCTAATTGTAATTGCAGTTGGTTCTTTATTATTATTCTTGTTTAGAACAAATGAAAAGGTATAAGTAATATATACATATAAGAAACAAGCGCACACAAGGAAGATATTGACCATGTACCAAAAACGAACGAGAAAACAATGTTATCTTGAACTGTGTGAAGTGGGTACGATGTGCACGTACACCTTGTACTGAGAATATGGTGCAATTCTAGATAAAACAAATATGAGTGGTCTGGTAAAGTGGTGGAGTCAAAGAATCAGTGCTGTGTTTTGACTGACTTTTATTACAAAGCAGAAGTGGGGATTTGGCGTCACATTATACCGGAATGTCGCACCTGGCTGTAATATATTGCGTTGACTGCTAGCAAATAAAAAGAATAAACTGAAGAACTATATCATGCGCGGATCTCTATCAAGTGGGGTCGGGTTCGGGGTCGGGAGAGAGTCTTACCCCCTTCCCTGGAAAATTCAAATTTCTTAAATTTACGTGGTAAAATGATGTGATATACATGTAGGTCTCAACCCCCCCCCCCCCCCCACCACCACCACGAAAAAGATATTCCTCGGACCCCCCTCCCCCCTTCCACCCCGAAAATTTACTGGATCCGTGCATGTTTATCATTTAGAAAACTTTTCTTTTGATTTTTATGATCTCATTTAGCAATGTAAAGAATGAATATATTGAAAGTTACATGCGCCCAGATAAAATCCCTCATGAAAACAAGTTTTAAATCGGTTACGAATACTCGAAGAGTTAATACCATAATTGTGGTTAAAGTAATATCGTAACTCATGCAAAAAAATAAAAGTCTTCTGGAAATTAATAGCATCAAGTGCTGGAGATGTCTATGAGAATTCTTAGCAATATACCCTACACCGCTTCTTGTCCCTTAATCCCTCCATTAAGGTAAATTTCTGATTAACCCCTAAATCTATATCAATAATTATCGATAAAACAAGTTAACGAAACACAAGTATATGTATATACTGCCAAACGGGTTTAAAAGTAACACTATCGCGGCGCGTTGCCAAGTGGGTTAGAACATTTTAGCGATCTTTAACTTGAACTAAAGCACGCCAAGTTTGGGCAGACGATAAAATGATATAATTTTTTTTTTTAATTCATAAATGCTTTGGTGCAAAAATATTTGATGAAATCTCGGACAATACCGAACAGAACTATCTGTGGGAGCATTTAAATTATGACCAGTGTAGAGAAAAGAAAGATACCGGAGTTGAACATTTCTATCCCGGTTTTTGACGATGCCGACGCCAGACCGAATTTGTTTCCGAGATACAGGAAGAAGAGGAGTTCCGATGGGGAGACTGAATCAGACCGCACTCACGCGCCAAACTGGAGGGGGCACGGGGGCAGACACCCGACCTACAGTAGCGTGGAATTTGACAGGCAGTTGGATAAAATCTCGCTATGGCTAGAAAATTGGGACCATTCTCAGGTAAAAAGAAAAAAAATGTTTAAAAGTATGTGATTTTGATTTGATTGACCGTATACAGTTGATTTAATGATTTTATTTATTAATTGACTTAATTAATTAAAAAATAAAAGGCCTAGGTGTATAGTATGTGTCCCACTTGAGATCACACTGTTGCTCTAGTTAATGCAATATTTTCAAATAGAAATGAAAACTTTATGCTAATAAATATCAATTTATGATGTTACAGATTATCAATGTGTTGACCCCTCCCACCCCATCCCCCCTTTTTTAATGTAAAACTAAGAGGCTTAATTCAAATGAGGCATGATATCAAAATCTTACATACAATATTGTAAAATATTATTTAGATAAACCATTTGGTACAAAATACTCTTGGAAAGCAAAATCTGCAGTTTTCTCCAAGCCAATAAAATATATTTTGAATTTGATATGAGTTTTTTCATTCAATAATATCATTATGATTGTAGAACTTCTGAAATTTACAGCTAAAATATATGCTTTAAAATGTAACAATAGACTAGAAAAAAAGAAAAGTAAATCACTTGCTAGAAAGAAAAAAAAGCTACAGCCATTATGTCTCAACAACAAGTCTTCAAAAATTCGAGACAATGATGTAACCAAGAAATTAGAAAGTTATTTTAATGAAATGGACTGCATGCGATAAAAGAAAACCTTTAAAACAAATATTGTTCTTGTCACACATACTAGAATATTGCTATACAGGGACGATTAAGTTTCAATGGCAAAACAATTTTTTAAAAGTCTTAATGCCTGCCCTGATGAAAGATTAAGCTTTTCTTACAAGATAACAAAAGGTTTAAATGCAAGACAACAAAGAATTCAGGATTATTTTTATTGCTTCGAACAATGGCAATAGCTTTTGATCTCCCTTTTGATAAATCACTTTCAAAAAAAAAAAAAACCCAAATGCCAGAATAAACTCATTTGAATCAATGGTTTAAGTGTGATATATATCTCTGGTTATGTGTCTGAATACACAGGTTACATAAGCAATACCCGTAATTACCTAATGAAAAATATACCTGTCTCATTCCCTGAATACGGGTGTAAAAGTTCAAGAACTTGTTCATATGCATTGAGAACAACAGATTACCTCAATTATGTAATGATAATGGTTAGGGGGGGGGGGGGGAGGGTTAGCCAGTCCACATAAAAATATTTATTTATAGAAAGTATTTAATTAATATCAAAGTAATTGTCTGATAATAGAATATTAACTTGATAAAATAAGTATGACCATTGCCCTATCTTAATTAATTTATAACTATGGATTCAAGGGTACATGTATAATACAGTAACATCAAACACACTTGTATCTAAATGAAACAAAACTTGATGTATAATATGTGAATATGTGACAGATGATACTTATGTATTGATTGGTAACACAATACATGTATATGTGTTTATATTTTTCTTCTTACAAATAGAAGATCCTCATCTTTTTACAGCATGGTTTAAAATGATTAATATTAGACTAAGTTAATTTAAAAGAACTCTATTCTAATAAATGGTAAATTGAGGGGGAAGGGAGGGGTTGATGAAAACCCTATTAAAACTTTGAAATTGACAGGGAAGATAAATCAGCTTCTGGTATGTGTACGATTAAAGTATTGATAAACTTGTCATTCCGTACTTTATAGCGACCTAATACTTGTAATCGGTTTGTACCACAGATTGCAGAATGAGAGTGATATTTTAGGGTAAAAACTGTTTTCGATAATCTTAGCAATTTTTACCATGGAAGATATTTATATCTTTTAATCTCCGAGAGAAAATTGACGCAAATCTATTTTCATGTCAATGAAAAACTACTGATTCCAATGTTAGATTGTTTTGTAAACATTCCCCAAGTCCAAATTGATTGTATGACTTTTTTAAAAAAAGGGAAAATTATGACATTTTTATTGCACATTAATGGGCGAAAATTGACGTTTTATTTGGTAATAACTGTGATAATGTTGGGGTCATTGAAAGATATTTTTTAAATTTCAAAACCTTGCACTTGAATTAAAAGTTAAAACTCTATTAAACCACGCTGCGTCATATACCAGTGGTTGATTACAAAAATCATGGGCCATTTAGCAGAATTCGAAGTTGGAGGATTTAATTTGGATATTAGAAATGATTGATAGGTGACCCTGAATGATATGTTTGTAGAATTAAAAATGTCCCCACTGGCCAGGAGAAGTAAAGGAAAAAGTAAACGTCAAGCTCTGACATTAAAATCATATGAGAGAGAGAGAGAGAGTCTCCAAATCACCTATTTGTTTAATTCAACATGATTTGACTTAGCACTTACAAAAAGTATTAACAACTTCTGCAAAGTAAAACAAGAAAATTCTTAGTTAAGGTATAATAATAACTTGAGAATAACAAGAGAGAGAGAGAGAGAGAGAGAGAGAGAGAGAGAGAGAGAGAGACTGAGACTGATTCATGTATATAGAAAGTATTAAGAAATCATTCTCTGTCTATATACCGTACTAGCCAGAATTATTGCATAATTGTAAAAGATGAATTAATGTGAGTAAATGTGAAAAGTCTGTGTCAAACTTTAAAAAAAAAAAAAGTAATGTACCTCAAACAGCATAATTAAAATTGCTTTCAAAATGGCAACTCTCTCAAAGTTACATACATGTATTATTAAGGTTCATCTCAGCTCCCATGCATGCAGCACTAGCTAACTAATCTCCCATACAGGAAGTGAGTTAGGCATTGATCAGAAAAACTCTTTGACGAAATGGCTAACAATGACTAGTTGTTACTCAATAGTTAAAAAGGGGATTTATTTAAACAAGGCGAAAACCAACATATCATATTTAGTGATAATCATTGATTTGCGAGAGAAGTGCCTTGTTTTCAAGTGGGGCCTGCTGCTTTCTGAGTACACGAACAGATTGTCTAAAAGTGTTAGTCAATATTTCTCCAACCATCATTAAGTTTTTGTTCTGAGTAATAAAAACATGGTGTTCTTTTAGGAAAAAAAATTGCCCGCTCTTCTCAACAAAGACTTTAAAGAGATGATTGGAGAATGTAGCAATTATGTTTACTATAGATAGCTCAAAGAATTTAGTCATGAGTTCAAAAAATAGATTACTGGGGGGGGGGGGGGGGGCAAAACAAACAAAACTAATAATATGAATAAAATGCAGTAAAACTACGTACTCTGGATGTCCTAGAGTTTTGATTTCACAAGTAGAATATTCTAAAACTTTGCATCTTCAGCTTTTTTTTTTATATTGACAATAATTATACTATGTTGATTCAGTATCCTATATAATTGCACATGATTGTATGAATAAGGGACAATTCTTTTAAAATCTTCAAAATTATTTTTACTCATCTGGTAAATAATGAATTTAATGAATTATGTCTGATTTTTTTTCCATAGAGATATGCCACTTTATATATTGCAACATCTTGATTCAGTAATACACTTGATATGGTTTCGAATCTGCTGTCTGCTATTTACAATCTTTAATAAGTTTATAATGATGAAAATGTCTTAAATTTCAGAGATGCCACTTGCTGGAGTGGATTTTGCGGCGAAGCAACCACACACAGTTCCAGTTCCTGTACACCGTCATGCAGCCGCATCTGCACCGGGACTTCATGTACACCGCTCAGAGCATGTACCCCTCCATGGAGTTCAAACCCTTCAGTACCCATACGAGCAGGGAGGTTCAGGTACCGCCAATTGTCTTAGACTTTCTCAGTGTGGGACTTGTTCATGTAATCAATTCACCATTTTTTATTTTTATTTTTTGTGGTATTTGATTCATTGTCATTGCAGTCCTTTAGGTTATGAATTGGACAGCTTAACTACCTTAAAATTATCTCACCAAATAATTTCAGTGTTTTAACAGTCAAAAAATATAAATGACTTGAGTATAATAACCCACAATTAAATGATATTTAAGTTGGTAGTTTTGAGAGTGTGCTATTTTTTGGCTATTATTTTGGATGTGAATTTTTTACAGAACCATTTCTGATCAAATCAATTATATCTGAAGGATGTAGAATTTGTATTTACAGTAAATGTATCTTACAACCGTAATAATGGATACTTAATGCAGCTAGTACCATTTGTGGTTCTTTTTAATTTTCAAAATGATTATTACCAATACTTCCAATCCGAAGAAATACTATCAACCACAGTACCAGCATACTGGCATTCAAAAGATAATTCCAATAGGGGATCAAAAAGTATAACACTGAGGGAAAGAATTCCTATGGTATCAATAATTCAGAAAAATTCTTGTAACATAATGCGGCTATGGGATTATTGAACTTCATCCATTTCATGTTCTCACAGATCTGTGCATTATGTTGTATTGTGATGGTTTTTTTTATATGATTATACGTTGGCATTGCAACAGTGGTTTTCTAAGATGTTCATTAAAGTTAAAGTTATTAGAACAAAGTGTATTAATTCAAGATCTGTGGTGCTGCAATGCAAATCAATACATCACAATGCTTTAGCCTTTCCCCTTACTGAAGTAGTCATTTGATTCAGAGATGGTTATTATCCAGTTTTTACACAAAGTCATCATGTATACACAAAAGATATATTGATCATATTCTGTGCTTTGTAAAAGTTTTACATGAGAGAGAGAGAGAGAGAGAGAGAGAGAGAGAGAGAGAGAGAGAGATTTGGCAAAAGGACCTGAACTTTTTTACACAGTCATCATACATACACAATATATATTGATCATATTCTGTGCTTTGTAGAAGTTTTACATGAGAGAGAGAGAGAGAGAGAGAGAGAGAGAGAGAGAGAGAGAGAGAGATTTGGCAAAAGAACCTGAAACTTATTCAAGAAAATTGAGAGAAAAGGATAGAGAGAGAATTTCTAACAAAAAATGCTTCATTCAAGAAGAGAGAGAGAAAAGAGATTTAGCAAAAATTTCTTCCAACTTAAACATGGAGAGAGAGAGAGAGAGAGAGAGAGAGAGAGAGAGAGAGAGAGAGAAATCATATCTTGCTTTTTTCTGGTCTGTTTAATATTGATAAGACATCTGACGGAATGTCTGTCAATTTATCATGACTAGGGCAAATCTGGAGAACTTTAGTTTGTTTGCTTTTTGATTTCCAGGTAATTTCATTCTTTAAGCTTGAGACATTCTAATTGTTTTCTCTCGTATTAGATTTTCAATGGGACTCTTAAGTGCAAAAACAACTTAAATTCTCCAATGTATTGGTGCTACTTGGACCAATTTTCGTCCCTGGGATAAAGTGTTTTGGTGTGGGTAATCGAGTGAAATTGCATGTTCATGATGTTTGTTTTTATTTCAAAACTGCACTTATCAAGAGTTCAAAATTGCCACAGACTTATAACAAGAAAATACAAAGCTTTTAAGTTTACATTATTTCCTCAATGATATTATAGTGTTTATACAATCTAAAATATGTAATCATTTATCCCTCTCCAAACTGCATCATTATAGCCAAAGATAAAGTCTCCTTTTAAATATGCAAATAAAAACTTCCGATAAAATGTATTGAAATCAATGTATTAATATAAAGTATTCATTCATCCTCCGAGTTTAATAGCTTGCATTGCAAATGCAAACATGATGCTGTAATATTTTAATACTGGCCAGTGTATCATCATTGTTCAAACTGCATTGTGCAACATGGATAAAAATCAATTGAAATATGATACTATACACATCATTAAAGATTGAACAAGCATTTGATGATGATGATTTAGGAAAACTATCCACATATTCTGATAGCTGTGTTCAATAACATTGAACGATTCAGGTATTCTAATGACCATGTAGATCAATGCAGAATATAGTGATGACTTTCTGCCTAATTTGATACAAAACCATAAAATTTCTTTAGATTTGATATAAGTTTCTTGATGAAGGTCGGTTTGTAGTTTAATTGTAAATAACAGACATGATCATAGCTTCCATGTCAGGTACCTTGCAATCAACCCAGTACAGAGCAAAATCAAAAGAACTTTAATTTGTACAAACATTTAGTTCTTTGCCATGAGATTTCAATTAAAAAGGATTCTTGCAGTTAATTTGAACTGAATAATAATAGGAAGATAATGGCCATAACTTTCATGTCACTTTAATAGGTACGTGTACCAATAAAAAAGGGAAGAACTTTCAGAATAATACAGATACATCAAACACAATTGTAATCAGTTTTTTTCCTAGTCTTGAAATGTATCCTAAACTTAAGCTTATTTGATTAAAGGATTTGCTTTTATAAGAAATTATAATTGGTCATCCCAGGTGGCACTTCATCTAAAGCATGTTTAACTGTATTATATTTAGCCTTAAGTAATTCAACATTTAATTATTATAGGTTGTTTTTTTTTTAAATTAACATATTTTTTATTAAAACAATTATTTGTTTCAGCAAAAATTGATTCTCCACAGACAGAATAACTTTTATCGTGTGAAATCTGGTTACTTCCGATCTGACGAAGATGTGAAGAATCAAGCAAAGGAGAAGCTTGCTGTACGCTTCCCAGAAATCCCCATTGAGAAGGAAATCAAAGTCGAGAAAGTTTACACAGAATACAGGTATGGACAGATTTCAACACTGTGGGAGGGGGAACAATTTTGGTTACTACAAATATATCCAAATTTGATCTTATTTTCCAATTGCTTTATTTTTCTATAAAAAATACACACAACCTTGCTTATAATCTTCATTTGCTTGTACATGTATTAAAAAGTTTGTATCTATATTCATCATTGTTTTCAAAAATTTTCCTCACTCAAGTTTTCCTTACACTGAATAATCACTCAATATCTTTTCCCTGAACCGCAGATATTCAATCCAGTGAAAGAACTCCTTTAATTCTACATTCATAAGAAAATATAAACTGTATTTTCTTATCTTAAATTCATTTTCAGTAAACTTAAGTGCTTATATAACATGTTATAATCTTTTCTAAATCCCTTCGCTTTCATTTACCTCTGTAAATTCCTAACATGTTCTCCAATCTAACATTTTCAGCAAAAAGAGAAATGGATTATCACATTCCTGGTATGTGTCATTAATTACTGCTATGAAAATGGTTTGTTTGTTGCGCACTTGCGAATAACATTTTTCCTGCAGTTCCTATTTCAATACAAAAAGTTCTCATTCTAAGCTACCTCTTTTCTCTACAGTTCACTACTGGGTTCCAAGCCCAAGGAGAGTCTCCCCAATATAAAACAAGGCAGGAAGTCCTTGGAGAGAAGCAAGAGTACCAGGGAGTGTACACTACAGCACCCACTGCTCACCCACAACCCAGACAAGCTCCAGTCTAGTCATGCTGTGCTCAGGTAAGACAAGCTACAGTCTAGTCACGCCGTGCTCAGGTAAGACAAGCTACAGTCTAGTCACGCTGTGCTCAGGTAAGACAAGCTACAGTCTAGTCATGCTGTGCTCAGGTAAGACAAGCTACAGTCTAGTCATGCTGTGCTCAGGTAAGACAAGCTCCAGTCTAGTCATGCTGTGCTCAGGTAAGACAAGCTACAGTCTAGTCATGCTGTGCTCAGGTAAGACAAGCTACAGTCTAGTCATGACCTGCTCAGGTAAGACAAGCTCCAGTCTAGTCACGCCGTGCTCAGGTAAGACAAGCTACAGTCTAGTCACGCTGTGCTGAGGTAAGACAAGCTACAGTCTAGTCACGCCGTGCTCAGGTAAGACAAGCTACAGTCTAGTCATGCAGTGCTCAGGTAAGACAAGCTACAGTCAGGTCATACCATGCTCAAGTAAAACAAGCAACAGTCTAGTTAAGGGGTCCTCAGATAAGATGAGATCCAGTCTTAGTCATGCAGTGCTCAGGTAAGACAAGCTTTAGTTTAGTCATGCCATGCTCAGGAAGGTCATTTTGTATGAAGATGGCTCACTTCACTTTAAAATAGTTTCTCAAATCAGCAAAAAATCTTTTTAAAATATGGATGCCAATATGTATCAGCTTTAGATAATTTGATCATGATCCCGAGGGTTTTCTTTTACTCGTTAGATTCCTAGAAATGCCTGTCAAGCGACATATTCAAGACGAGGGCAAACCTCAGAGCCTCAGTAACTCTCTACAGAGCCTCACTTCCGTGGACCAATCAGCAGCCAGACCATTCAACACTGTGTCTCTCAGCATCCTTCCTGAAAAATGTGCCAAAAATTTACATGTAAGTGAAACACTGACCATTTCGACCTAGAGCATTGGAAAAGATTTATTATCAGGATACAAATATTTGATATTAAAATCTTTAATGAGATGCATTTGTCTTTTTGAAAAATAAAGAAATCTATATTAGTAAGTATAGTTACAAAAGGCTAGTTTATGTTAAAACAGCAAAGATTCAAAACATGTACTTCCTCTTGTTCCTCTTCCTGAATTTTTGTGTGCTTATATTGGGCTGATTTTTTGCAAATGGATGTCGCCCTTAAAAAATTTTACATGCAGGTTTTAGACAATTTTTGCTATGCTTGCGACAGGTGAGCTTTATTTAATATGACCCTTTTCTATGCTAATGTGTGCTTAAAGATATGTTTACATGTAGGTATTTTTTTATGATCGTCATTTTATTCCTTGAATTTGCTGCCTATAAACTAGCAAGGCTACCCTGTCATTCCAAATTCTGATACAATTTTTTGTAATATCTTAAATCAAACCACAAGTACATCTTATCTGCTCTGCTCTCTATGACATATATATGACATATCTATAAATAATACACAAGGTATATGTATGTCATAGACAGCAGAGCAGATCAAACATAATTAAGTTACAATATGAAAATTTTTTTCATATTATTGTCTCCGATTACACTTGATTAAGCTCTTAGACTAAACCATAATTAAAATTGGCTACTCCTGATTTTGTTTATCACACAGGCTAAAGATGAGAGGCCTTCTGATCTGGATGAGAATGCTAGAACTGTGATCAACTGGTACATGAATGATTGGTCAGGTAAGGCAATGGAGTACATGTGTACTAATACATAAGTGGTATATCTACCAGGATGTACTGGTTGATTTACCACTGTACCAAGACATGGGCGGTATATCTACCGGGATGTCCTACTGGTTGATTTACCACTGACCCAATAAATGTTTCATAGAAATTTTTATTCAAATTTATAGCCCCTATCTTTTCTGCTAGTTTACAGTAGATGAATATTTTAAGGTTAGGGGAGATCCCCTATCCTCTCAATAGTATATGTCACTACTACTTGCTATAAACTTAAGTGTATATGTATTTTCTTAATGATGCTTACCCCGGTAACTCTGCCTAAAGATATGTTTATGAATATGGTTCTTGTCGCAGAAAACCATAGTCATGTGCCTGTAAGCATGATTGAAAAAATTACCATGCATTTATTGCTCTATCCTACATTGAATTTTCAAAATAGATTTGTTTTATATTTATAATTTAAGTTCTCAAATTGATTACTAAAGGACTTGGCACATTTTTTTAGGTGATTTATAAAAGAGTTGAAAATTTGTGTGTGTTTTCTGGTTTTGGTTTTTTTTTTTGCAAATTATATACCATGTACTAGCTGTCTCATATACATCTCTTTGAGCTCTTTAAATTTCATTCTTTTTCGCTTATATATTCATTTTCAAGACTAATAATTAGGAAGGTTATGAATTCAATAAGCTTTTTCAAATTGAGGAAATCATCAAGTAACTTGGTCTATAGTAAATGCTGCAATCAATTTGCTTAGACCAAGACTTTTAATATTCAGTATATAATGAAGAATTTGTAACATTTTATGTTTCATGTTCAAAATTCAAATAACAGGTAATTGCAATGCAACAAATTTAAATTCATTGCATGTTCAGCATAATATACACTTTGAACCAAAATTTATCAAACTTTTCCAATGTGTACACATTCATTGACTTTCAATGCTTGAAATCTCAAGTATCACTTAAAAACATTTATTGCCCAATTCCAAATTTTAAATTGATATCAGGAATTGCTCTGCACTTTGAAATTTCGAGTCTTTTTACAATATATCCTAGTAACTTGGGTCACCCGAAATTGATCCCCAAATCCTTGCTCTTCACAATTCAGAAACGCCATAGGATTATCGCTTAAATGCACCCTTCCCCAAGTTTTCCTTAATATATTGCCTTTCAATTTGTCGTAACTCTTTGTCGTTTTTCAATGAGCAAGGGTGACTCTTTTTTATCAGGAAGTGGTGTTTGCCCAAGATAAATCGTACAAACGATTGTTGATACAAAATCAAAAAGCTCAGGGCAGGCAATCTGACATAATGATATTTATTTCTCCATTTTGATAATTTAATGATATTGGTTCCATTTTTAAATTTTACAGACGTGAAAAGAAACGAGTTTCTGCACAAGGTCATTCTGAAGCTTGACGCTCGCCAACAATATTTTATATCAAGTTTTTTATCGGTACGTAGAACAGGTTTACTAGCTGAGATAAAAAGTTTCTTTACTGTTTAAAGATTTTATTTGACACTGGTCATTGACAAATATAAATACATATATGACCATTATAAAAAAAATCTCTGAGCTTTTTAAGATTACAGAAATATCCAGACAGACACTCATTCTCACGTAATTCCAAAAATATTTTATTACTCAGCAGATATCGAACATCTAACTAAGATTGGAAAAAAACTTTCACCATTATTTGAATTTAGTCAACAAATCTATAACAGAAAGTGAGACCAAATTTCAGCAATTATATGATTTATCTCTGCCAGATTTTAGAAGGACCGACAAAAAACAAATATGCACAAGCCCCGGTAAAAGTACGGTAATCTTTTCTTTTGCAGGTGCGACAACATCGTGATTTTCTGGCCCTCTTACCGGAAAAAGTGGCCCTGAAGATTCTCAAATACCTCACTCCATACGAGATTCTCACATGCTCAAGGGTCTGTGTTAAGTTCTAGTTTTGCATGTCATGGGACCTTTAATTGTCATGCATGTCAATGTATTGATTTAAAAAGTTTCTGTTTCAAGTGGTGGCTTAAAATTTTATACTTTAATTCAAGCATTCTTATTTTAAGTTGAGTAAAAGTATCAATATATAGTTAACAATACCTGTGCCGAAGATGTTCTTAGTTTAACATTTCAATATGAAGTACCGGGTAATTGTAATAATTTTAGATTCAATTTTGTAAAAAAAAATTTAACTAATGTAACTCTTTTTTTTAAGTTCTGTTCAGGATATAAAATATTTTTTCTTGCTTTCTTTTATAAATATAGGAAATTCCGAATCAATATTTTGAAGAAAAAAAAATTTATTTATGTTTTTTAAACATTTTATTCAGGTCAGTAAGAACTGGTACAGTCTTGCCAATAAGAATGAGGTCTGGAAGGACAAGTGTGGACATATTGAAATCAAGGTCCCTGTCCCCTCAAATCCAAACTGGAAGACCGTGTACAGGGACAACGTCTACCTGGCCAAGAACTGGGAGACTGGGGCGTGCCGTGTCCTTGACCTCAAAGGTCATTCTGACCAGTAAGTTATTACAAGTAACCGGTTCATTTTGAGATAATGGAGAATTTTGGGGTTAATTCATCTAGTTCACTATATAATGACATTGAACAAAAGGTGCAGCTATTTTTCATATACTATGACCTCTTCCATATCCTAATCTTACTGCTAGTTATGACAAAAATGGGCATACAGAGGATCCTGACTCTTAATAGAGGAACTCTTATTGTTCTACTTTCATGTTAAATACTGAAATCTGATTGGTTAAGACGCAGTTAATAATATTTACTATTACCCTCAGCTTTAGCAACGCACTTGGCAACGGGTAACATTAAAAAATGTTACATGCGCGAAAATTATGCGCGTACGGTTCGCTGTAGAATTCACGTTATTCCTATATAAAAACAGTAAAATTTTCTTAAAAATTTTAAAAAAGACATTCAGTATAACAAAATAAATAGTGCCTGTTTGGGAGGATAACAGTTGAAATTGACACCCCTCGAAAACCATTGTCAACCTCCGCTTCGCGTCGGTTGACAATGGTTTTCTCGGGGTGTCAATTTCAACTGTTACCCTCCCAAACAGGCACTATTTATATAATGTTACCCTATAAAATCCCAGTTTTACAATTTTACAATAGATCCCCTTGAGAGACAGCTAATTAGTGAGCACTGTAACCTTCTATATGTTTTACTAGGGTGGAGGAGATCATCTTTGATGGCAGGACCCTAGCCAGTGGGGGTCAGGACAAACTGATCAAGCTGTGGGACATGAAGACGGGCAAACTCCTACAGACCCTGAGGGGTCACGAGAGGGGGGTGTGGTGTCTCAACTTCTTCACCCAGACTTTGCTCGTCAGTGGCTCCTATGATGGAACCATTAAGGTGAGAACCTGTTTGTCAAAGAGACAAGTTTCCACACCTTGTATTACAAAAGTGTTAAGGAGACTGGATCAGATCAACAAATTACCCATCAGATCTGCCTTCAAACCTTGAATATTATATTTTTTGCCATAAACTACTTATTTGTATGGAAAATTCCAAATACATTGTATATTAGATTTTAAAATTTGATTGAATAATAATCCCTTTATATCTTCATACAGTGTTCTTCATCTAAAGGAGATTAATATAAGTCTTAAAAAAAACCGGCCAAGACCATGTAGCCCCCTTAATTCAGCTTTGTTAAGTTTTAGTAGAAGTGGAGAAAAACATTTAGTTGGTAAATTAATTCATAGAGAAAATTAATTATATGCATTTGATTTTTTACTAAGAATTTTGGTTAAGTGGCACTTCAATTTTGAAAATGTTTAAGGAAAAGTGGTAAAATACTTCAGTTGGGCTGGTAGAGTAACCGAATTGCAGTATCGCTGATTTTCTTATTCATTTGAGAAATGTGGTTGTCATAAATAGTTATTTCAAAATATAAATGACATTGGGTACATGAATAGAATTTTGACTTCATTTACACTGACAGACTTTTAAACTCTTATGGCTGAGAAGGGCGTGTTTCCACTACACATATTGAGGGTGTTTGCTCAACTCATAATACATGGAGTAGATTCACCATGATTAGATTTTATTAGCAGTAATTACATGCCAACATTTAAAACTTACTTCATTTTACAATGTCAAAATATTTCAATCAGCACCAGAATTCTTAAAAACATAAGGAAAATGAAACTAAAGGTAATATGACTGCCAACTATGTCAACATGATGGAGAATTGTGTTTGGGGTTGTTTTTTTTTAAATTAGGATTGGAACATAATATTTATGATATGGAGTTTTGTTTTCGTTTTTCATTATGTGGTGAACATTAGATATACATGCATGCATGCATAATGATAAGAGTTTTGATTTCATATTTTCAATTAGGTGTGGAACATGAACAATGGTTCGTGCTGTAGGACTTTGATAGCACACGAGGGGCCAGTGTGGGCCCTGGTACGACACGAGAACATCCTGGTCTCCGCCTCTCAGGACCGAACGGTGGGTGTAAAGCAGAGAGAGAGAGAGAGACAGATTGACAGACAGACAGACACAGAGAGAGACAGACAGACAAACAGACAGACATGTTGGCAATAATGATAAAGAGAGAACAAATTAATAATTTGTAATAAAAATGTGTTGAAAAGATATTAATAATAATTATCATATATCAAGGAGAAAGGATATTTAGGTTCAAGTCAGAGAAACCCACAGTGAGTCTTGCTTTTCTTAGGAAAAACTAACATTGGGTTTCAGACAATGAGAGCGTGCAATCATTTGAAAGACTCGGAGTTCCAATAAACCATGCATATATACACATAAAAATTAAATGAAAGGATAAAAAAAATTTAAATAAATTTTAGTTGGATTAAGTATTGTACTTACCCACCTATACATTCTAAGCCTTATTTTGATTTCTGTACAGGCCAAGGTGTGGGACATCTCGCGCTGTCTCCTCCTGACCACCCTGACAGGACACAACGCCGCCATCTTTGCCGTGGACATGTCGGAGGATGGGTCGCTGGTCATCACAGGGTCAGCAGATAGGGTAAGGGAGGAAGAAACAGGTCTGCTTGGTGAAAAGTTGATACACCTTTGAAATGCATGTATACATATAGAGTTGGAGATAACTTGGGATAAAGCCTCTTCATAAAGATGGGATTGGGGGGGGGGGGTACAAGTAAAGTAACTGAGTCTCTGTATTATGATATACATATATCTTTAAAATATGAAAAACATTGGTCTGAATTTATCATATTACAGATTTACATTGAAATGTGTACACATGTATGTGGGTAAATCAGAATTAAGTGCATGTCTTATACTTTAATGAAATAATTGTGAGAGAAATGCTTTTTAAAATGCACAGTGTCAGCATATTAGAATTAACTTAAATTAGACAATGGCCTTAAATCTGTTAACATTATCATTCAAACATGAAGGTAAATATCATCTTCTCTAGCCAAGGGTCCAATTTAATTATACCGGTTATAGTAAATCTCATCTCAAAATGGATCGTTAAATTAAGTCTTAAATAGATGCTAGCCAAAAGAAAAGGTGAATTTATTCTCTAAGTAGAAAAGTTATTTCCAATGTTGATCAATGAACATGATTTTCAGAGTCTGTGATTTTTGTAGACTGTGCGTATCTGGGACAGGGAGACGGGGGTGAAGAAACAGACAATCTGGGCCAGCCCCTCCACCTCCATCATGTCGGTCAGCTACAGTAAGGGACTGATCGCCTGTAGTTACGGCGAGACCGTCTGTCTCTATAACACAGATAGGTGTAAACTCATCAGGACATTTGAGGGCCACATGAAGAGGTACAATTATTAAATCCTCAAATATTAATTGCTTACAATATATTTTCCCAAACACTTCGTCTCAACACTTTTCTCAAAATATGTATTTCTTCTTGCTACAAATGCATACTGATGTCAGTTAGCTATGGTATGCTTCCTAGCTCTGGCTAGTGGGTTGACATCATAGAGTGCTGGAATTGTTTTTCAGTGGACCTTGGTTCAAACCACAGTAGAGGCATCTTTCAAATTTACATGCATAATGACAGTACTACATGTGTATAATTATGTACATGTTTGGTGTGTTTGCAGGATTGAATCTGTAAAATTAAAAGTAACAGATAAAGAGAAAATGCAGGGAACCATTGTCAGCTCTGGAAAAGACGGTCTGGTCAAATATTGGGACCTTCAAAGGTAGGAGTTTTGTCCCTTTATGATTCAATTCTTACCCATTTTGTACAAGATTTTGGGCTTCAATGGTGAGAATTATGTCCCATTGATTTTTATTCTTTCAAAATTTTGTGTACATGGTTCGAATATTCACATCATTTGTCTTTGATTTCAGGAAAGAGAGCATTCAGACTAAAGGGCAGAAGGGGAATGTGAAGTGTATATATTTTGACGATCTTAGAATAGCTAGTGGAAATGGCAACAGAATCAGAATTTTTGACTTCAACTTCTTTGACAAATCCCTGATACCCAAACAAGAAGTTCCTTCGTCTCAGGAAGGGATAAGAAAGTCAAGTGTAGCTGCTGGGACTATCGTCATGGACTTGAATGCTGAGAGTTCAGAGGTCAAGGATGGGACTATTTCAGGGAAAGTGTCCCCCCACCCAGGGGAGGTGTATTCAAATAGGGCATCGCGGCAGAGTCAGAAGAGTACCAATAATAATAGGGCGGGTTCAACTGATGTCAGGAAAACACCCCAAAAACCTGAGGGAGAGGAGTGATATTATATAGATAGTTATTATAATTGATAATGTTACATCTTTTGTAATTGTTAATTTTGTCCTGAGTGATTTTTTTCAAATTGTTTATGGACTGTGTTCATTTGTTTTCTTTTATCAAATATACATCTATCTGGTGAAGTTTTAATTGTTGTAACTGCCATGGATTTCCAATGTGCCCTATAAGCATCTTCCAGTGATATTTAAATTCAGTTCTGTGTTCATATTCATGTCATCAACAAGTTTATAGTTACCTATCTCAGAGTAGAGATTTGATGATGTAACTTGCACTCATGTCTTCATACAATAACATTGGTTTTGGGTGATCTAATAAGGGTCACAAAGTTCCAAGAAGCCCTAACTTTACCATTTCTTAATGTCAACGGGTCCCATGGCAAAGAACTGTGGTAAACCTAGTTTTTTATTCCATCATCTACATGTACAGTCATGTATTACTTCCTACGTGATTCATGTCTGTGTTATTTCCAAAATATTGTGAAATATCATTTGATAAATTATTTATACTCTGGGCGATTTATTGTACCATTGACTGTTATTGAATGATGAATATCCTTGACATTGTTGAAACAAATTATCAATGCTGGCTGTGATTAATGAACTCATAACATACCAAATTTTTATCAAATTCCTCTTATCTTACTTAAAAGATAATTGAAAATGAGAAAAAAAAGTTAATGTTTTGTTTTTTTAATCTATTTTAAGATTTTGTTTATAGTTATCCTTCATGTTTCAGGATTTGTCTTATTTGGCTAGTCTTGCCTAAATTATGGCTTCAGGTCTCATTATAATGTGGTTTGTTAACGAGTTACATTATTACTTACAGAGAGGTTGCCACATGAGTGGTTATATTTCTCCAACTTTTTATATATATATATGTACCTCTGTGTTTAACTTAATTTGAATAAAAAAAACCTTATTTTCTAATATTGTCTGTCTTGTCTTCAAAACTAGTACTAGTACAGGTATTAATTTATCAGTTAGCTTTTTTTAAGGAACCAGTTTTAATCTGTTAAAAATAAAATTCCTTTTCACACTTTTCCTCCCCTTCTCTTTGTAACTAGTGATCATGATGAAATTGTAAATGAAACATGCTTAAACTCTACAACTCAACCCCCTATCTCCTTAGCTGAAGAAATGTACCTCAGAGTCTCAAGTACAAAAAAAGTTGGTCAAACGTAATGCTAGAGCTAGCTCTACAGTTGCCCATCTAAATTTATTTTTGACCCCACTCTCACTCCAATGATCATACTACCCCCCCCCCCTTTCCTACTCCACTGATCATAAGCCCTAAACAAATCAGTTAATGATTTCAAAGAATCTTGTCAATGATAAGGTTTTAAAATATTACCGGTACCGCTGTATTAATTTAAACAAAAATTTACAAGAAATTTAATTATTAAAATCCAGAACAGGAATCTCGTTCTGGCAGAGCCAGAATTATCATCCACTAGTACCTTTAGAAAATTCTTCTGGTGAATTTCTGATAAAATGTTTCTAACATGACTAGTATACATGAACAAGCAATGTGTTGTCAAGCATTTTGGTTTTAAAGATGTGTAAGCTGCACTGTGTGTGAACTATCGGGGATAAAAATGATAGAAAAATCAAGTAAAAATCCATAGACTGTATCAGCAACATTTAATTTTATACACCATACACAGTGTACACAATAGCACATCACTGCTACATTTATCAACAATATCATAAACAAAATAGCAGGACTGATTTTAATTGCACTATTACATAGATATATGCAAGCCTGAAAAAAAATATATATATATACCGGGTATATGTTAAAAAAATATTTAAAAAAAAAAAAAAAATTTGTTTCTAATATAATTTCAGTTTATCACAATTCATTGGCAGGATAAATTATTTTGACAATATCTGAACCCTTGTATAATGTATTAGTTAAAATAAAAAAAAAACTCTCATAAAATATTAACAAGTAGTAAAGTTTAAAGGCAGGTGTCCCCAACTCATTCTGATGTTTAAAATTTTACATTTTATGAAATTGCTGGATCAGCAAGATTACAGCTGGTACAATTTTCATTTTTTTTTTGGGGGGGGGGTGTCAAAAGAGGTACATATTCCTCAAAACACTAAAAGCATCTACATACTGAATGTAATTGCATAATGGCCATCATCAATACAAAGAAAGTAAATGCATGTATATTAAAATGCCCAAAGCTATGTTTTGAAAAACCCTGAACCAACCCATTCCCCCCCCCCCCAAAAAAAAAAAAAACTAAAGAAAAAAAAACAGAGGAAGTTTATGAAAGACAATACCTGTACATTGACACACATTTCAACATGTGATGCAATAATATCATAATTATTTGAATCTGCAACATTTATATTTGATTATTGATAATGACTAATACACAAAACAAATATTTAAAGTGACCATAAGCTGATCAGTACAATTTGATCTCACTGGAAAAAATTGTTGTAAACCATTATACATAACTTTTACATCATCCCTGTTTAGTCTTTTGAACCATCATAAAATTAAAAGTCACTTTCTAATACACACGATAATCATGCACTACATCGACATTCAAGTGATATTTATAGAGTTATCTCCCTTAAAATGTGCTCTGAATATTATTCTTCAACTCTCCCATTCAGTCTTCAAAAAAAAGCTCATTATAGGATCATCTCAACAAAATAAACATACAGTTCACTGACAATAAGCTACTGTACTACAGAGTTATCTCCCTTATAATGTGCTCAGAGCAATTCCATGCAATCTCCTAAAAACTCTTACTCTCATTGATACTAAATTTTTTTTCCTCATTTTATTTTCTATCAAAACTTCTAATTTTCATGCATTCATACTTCGGTCTTCTAACAGTTCCTTTAACTAACGAGCTCACACGAAGACCTTCCATCTAGCTTATATTAGCCAGGATCCATTTTATGAAACCATGACCTCCTTGTGACCTCATCACTGGTTACCTTGGAGACAGATCAGCCATGTGTTTCTGTAGGAGCGTGTTGATGATGTCTGTGTAGAACGAGCCGAACACGGACCTGTTGTAGGAGATCAGTCGCAGGAAGCGACCGCACAGCTGACTGAGTTCACGCTCCACCGCAGAAAACCCAGGGGGCACCTTGAGGGGTTCCTTGTGTTGGGATGAAATGATTTGTCTCAGAAAGTCCAATAGTCTTTTAACTGAAAAATAAAAAAATAAATAATAGGATAGAAAACATTTTTTTCAAAATTTTGTTTTAATTTTGATATAAAATTGTCATTCCTATGAGAAAAATGAAACCCATTTTTTTTAGGGTACATTTAATGACAATGATTACTCTCTTAGCGTAATTCTAAATCAAAATAACAAGTGAAAAATAATGGGTGCGAATATCTGCCCTGAAATGAACACAACTTACATAGTAGTTTGTAGACCCTATTGTCCTTGCTTGACATCTCAGTAATCTGACCCACCAGTAACCTTTGCTGAGCCTCGTCTCGAGCCGAGAACCCATGAGATGACAGGAACTCGTTCACAGTCTTGTTCACTTGCTCACCAACATTACCCATCACTTTGGGAAGATCACTTCAAATAAATATATGGAGAAGCCGATTAGAAAAATGACAAAATTTTCATGGAGAAGGGGGAGATAATTCCCAAAAATATTTAAAATTTTAAAGCAATGTCAACAAGAAACAGGTTTATATAATAATGGTTCACAAGTATTTTACCAGAGTGAAAAGTTAATTTCCATTCTCAAATAAATTTAATTGCACAATTTACAAACAGAATTGTTGAAACAGATAACAAATTTAAAGACATTCTTTAGTTTGACAACAAATCAATAAGAAAATCAAAGGCCTGAAGGGCCACAATGGTGTCGAGTTAAAGTTAATTTGAAGAGTAAAAACCTAAATTATTTTTTAAACAAGTGAAAAGCTGTCAATGTGACAGCTTACCGGGTTTTCTTTTTATATGCGAATTGTATCCATAATCCATGTCAACCCATATCCAGTGAATAAAGTACCCTATATGCAATATTTTGCTAAAAAAGACTTAGTTCAAAAGCTGGTATTTTTTCATAAATAATCAGAAATAAAAATCCTAGAAATATGCACACCTCTGATACTTGTACAATTAATCTGCAAAAGAACAACTTTTTATCTATAAAACTGTAGGAATAGTTATCCGTACCATGAGGTTACCCTATATGCAATATTTTGCTAAAAAATGACTAACTTCAAAAGCTGGTATTTTTTTCACAAATTATCAGTAATCAAAATCCTAGCAATATGCACACCTCTAATATATGTTTAATTGATCTGCAAAAGATCAACTTCTTATCTTGAAAACTGTAAGAGGAGTTATCCATAAACTGAGGGTACGCTACATGCAATATTTTGCTAAAAAAGATGACTAAATTCAAAAGCTGGTATTTTTTTCATAAATTATCAGTAACCAAAATCCTAGCACTAAGCACACCTCTGATATATGTATAACTGATCTGCAAAAGAAAAATTTCCTATCTTGAGAACTGTAGGAGGAGTTATCCGTACAATGAGGGTACCCTATATGCAATATTTTGCCAAAAATGACCAAGTTCAAAAGCTGGTATTTTTTTCATAAATTATCGAAAATCAAAATCCTAACAATATGCATACCTCTGATATATGTACAATTCATCTGCAAAAGAACAACTTCCTATTTTAAAAACTGTAGGAGGACTTATCTGTACAATGAGGGTACCCTATATGCAATATTTTGCCAAAAAATGACCAAGTTCAAAAGCTGGTATTTTTTTCATAAATTATCAAAAATTAAAAAAAAATTAAAAAAAAAATACATTAGTCAACTTTAAAAAAAATAGAAAATGTTATTTATCACATAACTAATAAAATTACAATTCATTACAAATTTGCTCACCTAATTCTTAAAAAGTTTTGAATTTCAATTAAAAATTTAAGTTTATAGAAATATCTTAGGAGTTAAAATTTTTTTAGATTTTTTTTCTCTATTTATATGGAAATAAATATTAAAATTATTATTGTGTTTAATTCTATATATTGTATACTGCTGATAACCACTCTGTCTCTTATTATCAATTTCATCTAAAATTCACAAGGGTCCAAATGACACGGGCCGAAAAGATCAGGGGTAGATAAAAGAAAGCACCCATTCACGTTGTTTACAAAGTGAAAGTAGTTCACTAGTTGGTTTAAAATAACTTTTGGTTGTAGATGTACTTATCACTCGATTCGGAAGTTTTGTTTCTACAAGATCAAACATTTGTGCATTGTCTTTCGATATGGATACAAAATAATCTATTTTGCAGGCTAGTACATTTCATAACCAAATTGAGTATGTAAGCCCAGCTATCGCATGTGTCTCGGTGCTAGTGTATTCATCCGCTGAAACCGAGACATATTGTTTTCAATAAAATGTGACATTTTTAAAGACGGCAACCATTTCGAATCTGCAAACTTGTTTTGTTGACGTACAGTTCTGCTCGAAATTGAAGTATGTCATCTATTTTTCTTCAAACACACACGAAAACTTTGCACTCATTTGAGTTGTTTGGCTCCTAAAAATGTAACTTCCGGACGTACGATCCCTAGATGGCTTTCGAGCTTCGCTCGACGCCATAATAAAAAGTGTTAGAATACAATCACACTGTAAAAGGATTACGTTTTCCCCTCACCTTTCTGGGACACCTTCCAATAAGGTGCAGATCTCTGATTTTAACTTTTCTTTCAGGGCTTGAACTCCGGAGATAGAGACCCCTACAGTACTGTAGGTGATCATCAGGACAGAGGAAATCAGGGCTAGTCTGTGTGCACTCTCCATCTGCTCCGAGATCCTAGCATGGTCCATTACAAGAGTCTGTAAAGAATATTTGTTAAAAATTGTTTTTTTACCAATCTTCTTTCATTCATTAAAAAAAAAAAATACATGTATATACTGTTTTCACTAGCATTTTTAGTTTCAGCTGGTTTTGATTAAATGCTGCACTTAATATTCTCTCTTTGTTATAAGAAATAAAGGTGACTAGAAACTATGTTATGTTTTATGACAAAAGTATTGTCTGTTCCTTAATAACTGATATGTAAATTAGATAGCTTTAAGCGTACACCTATTAAGTGTCCTTTTTTGACCTCTATTTTTTTTAAAATTACACTGACATGTTTGTAGTATGCCTTGTATGAAGTTGGGAGGGACCATTCTGGCATGCAGGCAGTTCTCGCCGAATACCGTTTCTCGCCATTCATTTCTTACATCATTGAATCAACTCATAAAATTGTATCAAAGCTTCAAAAATAAGATGGAGTTCACAGCTGTTCTAAAAAAGAATTAAAAAATCCTTTCTAACCATTTTACCTCTGGAATGACATTTTTCTCATCCCAGTCCAACAATTCGATATAGGCCTCATTCACAATGGCCGCTGGGGTTGCCAGGGGTAACGACATGGCCTCCTCCACTGCATTCACATCGGTGATCTTGTCGTGGCTTCTCTTCAACCAGGCTTTGGTGAATTCTAGCCCATCAATTCCCACCTCTGAAATAGGGAAAATATATACTAATCTAGTGAGCATGTAGTCTGATGATATTGATAAAAATCATCAACAGTAGGTTTGCCATTAGATGTAGGGACTACAGATGTCCTTCCTTCATGAAGCCAAAGGCCTATTACCATGCCAAATCTTGCCAAGAGCAGATATATAATACTGCTGATTTCCTTTTTAATATAAGCTAAATTTATCATTAAACCCATTTTTCCTTTGCACATACAAATGGATGCAATTAAATGTCATCATACGTGAAATATCCAAATTTTACAACATTGTACAGTAAAACACGGTTATAGCGAACACGCTTATAATGAATTGACGTTTACAGCGAAGTGATTTTCATTCCCCGTGACTAAATTACATGTTGTAATCTTGACGGATATAATGAATTACGCTTATAATGAAGCAAAATTGCCCGTCCCTGGCGCTTCGTTATAACTGTGTTTTATTGTACCACAAAATTTTTAAACTAAGGTTTAAAGGTCCAAATGTCTTAACATATGTTTGGTTGTAAGATATTGTATTCTGGTGATGACTTTAAAATTTTACATCTTAATGTCTGACCTTGCTGCGACTTGAGGAAATCTTGGAACTTTTTGCGTTCGTACTCCACAGACTGCTGTTGACAGTACGGCCGGATCTGTTGGATTGTGAAGTTCGCCATGTCCATCTTCATAAGGTCCATCACCTCAAAAATCTCCCTAACAAAAATATACAAACCAATAATTATCAATGTTCTTTCACTGATAGTTAATGATTGGAAATATGCCTAATGATATAATGCTTCTTGATTTCATCAAATTTGGAATAAATTACCTGTATCTTTTGCCTTTAGTGAAAGCAAAAATATTTTTTGAGAGAATCAGTTTATTATAAAGCATCGTCAAATTATGACTAATTCACTAATATCAACCATTTTACTACAGTTAAAAACACAATATCTTGCCATAACTGATGCTCTTGTTTGAGATCGAGGTTGTTCTGGGGGCAGTTAAATCATGAATTTATAATGCCTTCATTATTAAAAAGTAAATTTTCTCAAATCTTACAACTTCATCCCCATGAAAAATAAATAATTTTGCTTCAAATAAATTTACATGTATATACAAAACCATTCTGCAAAAATAATCCTTAAGCTCTATAGTACATTTAACGCAGAACTTACTTAAAAAGGGGGACAACTTCTTTGATTGTTTTCAGTTTGGCCACTTGGTCGTCTCTGACCGGGGCACACAGTTTCTCCATGACCCCGATGATGTAGTTAGAGTAGTAGTAGATGTCAAAGGCGTCGTTTTCAAGCTTCTGTCTGATCAAGTCGACGTCAAGCACCTCACAAATCTGGGCTCTGAATCGCACATGCTGCGGCAGGAGTAGCATCATTATATTCTAGGAGAAAAAAATTCACAGATTAATTGTCACATTAATAATGTCTTATATTCAATTTCATAAAATTCTACTGTACAAAAATACATTGATTCATATAATTATGTACTTATGTAATAATGTAGAATATTCATTATTTTTCAAATGAAGGAAATAAAGAATTTCTACTCTTACTATCATGGTATAAGAAGAATTTGATATACCGGGTAAATGGAAATTTCTAAAGTCCAGTGTCTGAGATTTTTTTTACATTTGGTAATGTGCTTTAAGGATCAGGCTGGGGGGGGGGGGGGGGGGGGGGGGGTCGAAATATAATGTTATTTAAAACCATCAGATTTATTTGAAAATTTTATATGCGATTTCTGAAGCTATCAACTACTATTTGATAAAGAAAAATTTCATTTATTTTAATATAAATTTTTTATCATTTTCTATGGAGCTCTTCTTTAACTGGAGATCAATATTGTCTAAAATGGCAGCCACCCCCCAGCCTCCTTAAAGAAACTTATATTACAAAATTGACACATCAGTATTTCCTCCGTATTGTTTTGACCCTTCACCTTTATTAATTACTCATCAACAAATAATGTTACCTGGTTTTAATCCTCTTAATATAATTGTAACAATCTCATATCTTATCTTCCCTTGTGATAGAATTTATCTTCACATGCATAAACTGAACTCTGTAACAATGTAAATATATTATCTTAAGTAAAAGAAGATATTCTAATCTTTGTTAATTTTAGCTCTTGTTAGAAGTTGGAACTTACTGAAGTCTTAGTGACAAAAACATTTAAGTTAAATGGGATTTACTCATTTCAAATGAGAGATTAAAAGCCTATAGCATTAAATTAGCAATTTCTGTGCAACATACATCTTTAACTTCTTCAATGAGGACCAAAGCGTGGGAAAAGTCAGGAGGATCTTCATCTAATTTGGCCTGAAATGCATCCCAGAATGCTCTTCTGACCGTGTCCTTAACCTTTTTCTCAATGCTGTAATGGAGAATGAATGGTAGATATACAGTAATTATCAAAGATTACCTATAAATCCTAGTTTGTATAACTTATCTTCACTGCATTCACAATTCTTCATTTTGTAAATTTAGGAGGATATTGATGCATGTAACTATGGATAACAACAAACTTATATAATGTACATGCCATCACAAAATAACTTTAAATGAACATGTATATTTAAATTGCTTAATTACTCCTTAATTTTTTGTTGTTACATTTTCCTTATTTCCATTGTTTAAAACTCAAAACACATGTATTCGTCAAAACATAATTTACTTGTACTTCCCAAACACCAAAAATTTGATTTTCTAATGGTATACAGGCAACTTCACAACATGTGATTATCATATGATTCTCATATGAAAGGCAATACATATGAGAATCATATGTGGCGAAATTGCATATGTATGATACATGTATACTGTTATAAGACATTAGAAACCCAGTGCCTTGTTTTTGTTGTTTGTTTCAGGAACCAGCTGAGCGTTCCATTAGTTACCTGTCATCAGGGGGTTGGAAGCTTTCCAGTTTAAAGTCTGAGTTGACAGCAATCTCGTGTGCCAGGGCCATGTTTTTGACTCCACTGGCCGCCTCCATCAGCTGCTCAAAGCTCAGGAACTTAGGAGGGGAGGCTAAAATATTCATTAATAATCATAACTTTACATGATAATAATATTGAATCATCTGATGATCATTTGATATGATATGCAAGATAGATTCTTACATGTGTAGGCTCTAATTATTTTTACTCAAATTTTTTATCAATTTGGAAGTTATCTATACCTGTTATGATAAATAATTTTTTTTATTCCAATCTTATTCAAAAATTTTATTTGATTTTTAAAACCATGCATGCACATTACTCCCTTAGTTCTATCAATAAAAGAAGTGAATATAAAGAAAATCATTGCTGTACCATTATATATACATAATATATAAAACCATTTTTCAATTTCACTATGCAGTCAAATAAAATCATTATTGTCAAGTACCTGCAACCATAAATGCTGGAGGGATCCTGGGGGAACTTGGAGATTCTGTCCGGACTTTCTTCTCTGTTTCAGAATCGCTTACTGAACTTCCCACTGACATGTTCAATTCGCCATCATCCTTTTCTTGGAGCGGAAATTCCCCATTTAAGGAATTGTCCAGGCTGTCAGGGCCTTCCTTATCTGACATTTTATTTCTCTTCCTCTTTCAAATTAATATGAACTCTAATGTAGTTTTCTCTGGAATCCTTGATGAAATAGAAAAAAAAATCAATTAGTACGTACCACACATCCATATCGATAAAAAATTGTACCATGAAGATATAACTAATTTTTTTTCACATTGAATTTATATATAAGAAATAAATCTGATTCAGACATCTTATGATTTTATTTAAAAATTACTAGATGTGTCAGTGATTGATTCATACATGTAAATATATATGTATCATGCATAATGCAGCATAGCTATTATAATTGCTACATGTACACAGGTGGATGGCTTAAAATCACATTAAAATCTGTTGGAAAATCAATACCTTTCAAACTTTGGCAGCATTTCAAAAATATATATTTGTCATTGTTCACATCTAAAAATACTTGGTAAACAACTGAAGTAAAAGCTCATTTTGGCTGTGGACCACAGGCGCTTGTTTCATACAGGAGGTCTACTGTATAGTTAATAGACCTCCTGTACGAAACAATTAAGCGCCTGTGCTGTGGACCAATGATTATTTAGCTGTATTTAATTTTTAAATTAGTTAAAAATCAGTATAGCATAAAACTGTCTGATTAATTTTTAACATTCTATGCATGCAGTGCATCAATTATATATGCGTAATAGCCCAATCTTTCGATTTGTTGAATATCTTACATCCATAATGATTTTATAAATACATGTGGTACAGCAAATTTTGATAATATGATATTTCTATCACTAACCTGGTAACACGTAATTAATCTACTTTAACTACACTTGATTCTATATTTGGTTATATACGTCATAGAGATGCTAAACAGCTGACGGATGTAAACAATTTTACAAGCTACTGTACCTTTCAAGATCGATCCATCAGCTGGTTTCTCACGATTGTGATTGACTAAAATCAATTGTCCGTGCAGTACTCCAGACTTCCTATAGATGTCTTGGTATATAACTCTTTCCTGTATTTGTTATGCTTTTCTAGAACCCTCTTGGTCTACATGAGGTGACGCTAATCCATGACACAGACACTCTTTGCAATGTTTACGGAAGTGACGAAATATAATATTGTAAAGCTTAGAGAATATCCGAAGACACGCATTTGGCGCGAAAATTCGAAAACTATGAATGAGTGGGGGTGGGGGGGGGGGGGGGGTGAAGAGGAATGGCGGATAAGCTGGCCAGTGCTGCACCAGGTTTTTTTTATACCCCTCCTCTTATCAGGAGGAAAATAAGTAAAAGTACATCTCTTTCTATTTACTTACATGTAAACTGATTTTGGATATATATTTACATTCTACTGTGTTTTTCCATTAAATTCCGTGATGTTTAAATGCCTCTAAATGCAACACCTATTCACTGCGTATGAATTTACGAGTAATGTACATAAGTAGTTCTCAAACAGTAATTTCTATGTTATCAGTTAAAAAATGCATTTCATGAATGTTGTCAAAACACCATTTTTTATAATTATTCAACAAAGAAGTTGACTTTATTGTGAAAGGAATATTTCAAAAATTATTTATTAGGGTCTTCCGTTTCCAACGGAAGACCCTCTTGTTATTCTATTGTTTCTTTTTATTAGGGTCTTCCGTTTTCCAACGGAAGACCCTTTTGTTTTTCTTCGGTTTCTTTTTATTATTAGGGTCTTCCGTTTCCAACGGAAGACCCTCTTGTTATTCTTCGGTTTCTTTCTATTATTAGGGTCTTCCGTTTTCAACGGAAGACCCTCTTGTTATTCTTCGGTTTCTTTTTATTATTAGGGTCTTCCGTTTCCAACGGAAGACCCTCTTGTTATTCTATTGTTTCTTTTTATTATTATTATTATTCTTTTTCTTTTCTTCTGACTCCTTTTTTGCTTCATAACTCAAAAGGTTTTAAACCGATTTTGATGAAATTTTCAGAGATTTTTGCAAGTTGGCGTCCCTCAAAAATGTAAAAGTTTTAAAGAGAACATCACATCCGTTTTGACGTGACGTCATTTTTAAAAATTTCAAAAAGTCATTTTGTCCCGGACTTTTCTCAAAAACGCTTTAAGCTAGAGGCTTGAAATTTTCAATGGTTATAATTTGGTCGATTAACCTCTGTAATAAGGCTCGAAATGAAAATCTGTCTCTTCCCGTCGAAACCGGAAGTGAAACAAATTTTTCGAAAAAATGAATTTTCTGATCAAATCAAAAATGAATATGTGTTTTGTAGAGCATATTAAGCTGAATCTAACACTGAAAACCGTTTTAAAATCGGACGATGCGTTACAGAGATATCGGGGTTTAAAAATTGATTTTTCCGGAAATTTTGATTCCGCGTCCTTGGTTTAAAAAATAGCATAATGTTTATCATAAAGTTAACTCGTACCAAAAATAATTGTTAAGTCGTACTTAAACACATTCGGATTTTTTTTGTTAAGTCGTTCCTAAAATCAAAAAGGTTTTTGTTAAGTCGTACTTAAAATCACTCGGATTTTGTTAAGTCGTACCAGGAATAATTCGATTTTTTTCATCTTTTTATTTTTATTACTCTTGTTATTGGTTTAAGAGCTCTGCTTCTTACAGGAACTTCCAGCTTCACTTCTGACATTAACGGAAGACCCACTCGTTGCTTTGCAACGAGCTTTGCTCTAGTTATTATACTTTTTCTTTTTTTTTCTGACTCCTTCTCGGCTTTATAACTCAAAAAGTTTCCAACCGATTTTGATGAAATTTTCAGAGATAATGTAAAACTATTATCCCTCAAAGATATTAAAGTGTTCTTGACAACGTCACTTCCGTTTTTACGTTACGTCATTTTTAAAATTTTCAAAAAGTCATTTTGTCCGCGGAGTTTCTCAAAAACGCTTTAAGATAGAGGCTTGAAATTTTCAACGGTTATGATTTGGTCAATTTATCTCTGTAATAAGGCTCGAAATGAAAATCTGACACTTCTGGTCGAAACCGGAAGTGAAACAAATTTTTCGAAAAAATGAATTTTCTGATCAAATCAAAAACGAACATTTGTTTTGTAGAGCTTATTAAGCTGAATCTAACACTGAAAGCCGTTTTAAAATCGGACGATGCATTCCAGAGATATCGGGGTTTAAAAATTCATTTTCCCGGAAATTTTGATTCCGCTTTCTTGGTTTAAAAAATAGCGCAATGTTCAAAGTAAAATTAACTCGTACCAAAAATAATTGTTAAGTCGTACTTGAACACATTCGGATTTTTTTTGTTAAGTCGTTCTTGAAATCGGAAATGTTTTTGTTAAGTCGTACTTAAAATCATTCGTATTTTGTTAAGTCGTACCAGGAATAGTTCGATTTTTTCAACTTTTTATTTTCGCTACTCTTGTTGTTGGTTTAAGAGCTCTGCTTCTTACAGGGACTTCCAGCTTTACTTCCGACATTAACGGAAGACCCACTCGTTGCTTTGCAACGAGCTTTGCTCTAGTTATTATTATTCTTTTTATTTTTTTTTCTGACTCCTTTTCGGCTTTATAACTCAAAAAGTTTACAACCGATTTTGATGAAATTTTCAGAGGTTGTGTGCAACTATAATACCTCAAAGTTTGTGAAGTTTCTTTGAAAACATCACTTCCGTTTTTACGTTACGTCATTTTTAAAATTTTCAAAAAGTCATTTTGTCCGCCGCGTTTCTCGAAAATGCTTTAAGATAGAGGCTTGAAATTTTCAATGGTTATGATTTAATCAATTTACCTCTGTAATAAGGCTCGAAATGAAAATCTGTCTCTTCCGGTCGAAACTGGAAGGGAATCAAATTTTTCGAAAAAATAAATTTTCTGATCAAATCAAAAATGAATATGTGTTTTATAGAGCTTATTAAGCTGAATCTAACACTGAAAGTCGTTTTAAAATCGGACGATGCATTACAGAGATATACGAGTTCAAAAAATGATTTTTCCGGAAATTTTGATTCCGCGTTTTTGGTTAAGAAATTAGTATCAAGTTCTTGGTTAAATTAACTTGTACCTAAAAATTAATTGTTAAGTCGTACTGTAACACATTCGAATTTTTTTTGTTAAGTCGTTCTTGAAATCGGAAAGGTTTTTGTTAAGTCGTACGTAAAATTATTCGGTTTTTGTTAAGTCGTACCAGGAATAATTCGATTTTTCATGTTTTTATTTAAGGTACTCTTGTTATTGGTTTAAGAACTCTGCTTCTTACAGGAACTTCCAGCTTTACTTCCGACATTAACGGAAGACCCACTCGTTGCTTTGCAACGAGCTTTGCTCTAGTTATTATACTTTTTCTTTTTTTTCTGACTCCTTTTTTGCTTCATAACTCAAAAAGTTTTCAACCGATTTCAATGAAACTTCCGGAGATTTTAGCAAGTTATCGTCCCTCCCAGATGTTAAAGTTTTAAAGACAACGTCACTTCCGTTTTGACGTTACGTCATTTTTTAATTTTAAAAAAAGTCATTTTGTCCGGGAGTTTTCTCAAAAACGCTTTAAGATGGAGGCTTGAAATTTTCAATGGTTATGATTTGGTCGATTTACCTCTGTAATGAGGCTATATGATAAAAATCCGTCACTTCCGGTCGAAACTGGAAGCGAATCAAATTTTTCGAAAAATTGAATTTTTTGATCAAACAAAAAACGTATACGTATTTTGTAGAGCTTTTTAAGCTGAATCTAATGCTGAAAACCGTTTAAAATTCGGAGGATGCATTACAGAGATATCGGGGTTTAAAAACTGATTTTCCCGGAAATTTTGATGCCGCGTTCTTGGCTTCAAAAATAGTGCAAAATTCACGCTGAAAGTAACTTCTACTGTAACAATTCGTACTGATCATAAAACTTTATAAAAAACATCAAATTATATGCATAGTGTATAGTTTGTAAAGCTAAATACAAAACTTAAATTAGTTTTAAAATCGGATACTGCATTGCAGAGATATCGGGGTTTAAATATATTATTTTTCCGGAAATGTTGATTCCTCGTTATTGGTTTAAAAAATAGTGTAAAATTCACACTTAAAGTAACTCCTGCTGAAAAGATTTCGTACAGGTCATAAAACCGAACTCCTTTTTTATATAGTTAATCAGAGTGTTTATTGAAATAATTTCTTTAATTCGGTCGATAATTACGTTGTTAGTTTTTATTAGTCTTATTAGCTTTAATCGAAATAATTATCGTACGATTCACCATGTCAACTCGCCATGTTTTGACTGCGAACAACAGCTGATAGCGGTTTGTTAGAAGAAAGGCCTGCAAGACGGCGATAGTGGAAATTTCAGCTCAACTAACGTATGACAAATTATAAAGGTATGTTTCAATACAGGATATGTCGTATTGACTTTTTCTTTTCAAAGTGTTTGTGCACTTTTCAATCTAATCCGACATTCCTCTGACTCTAACCTCCGCTTTTGGCGTGCGTAACAATATAAAAGCGGGTATTTGAGTCAGAGAAATCTCGGGATATTATCTGTCCAATGTATTTTCATGTGTATGTTTTGCTCACTACTCTTTTGAATTTCTATTTATATATTATGTATATGTATGTCTTATTTTGTATTGAACAACACACCACACACTGTAAAACGGTGCAATTAAAAAGGGTGGGGGTCCAAAGGCACACAAGAGTAGAATGTTGTAATTAGAGTGCATGTTTGCATGATGATAACTTTACCCTAAATATTTGAATATAGCAGATCTTTACCATATCACCTCCACTTAATTAATGAATTAAAGAACTCAGACAGGCTTGTGCTTGATTAAATAAATATATTTGACATGGTAAATATTCAGTCTAATTAAAATTAGAACTTTTGTCTGGCTCGCCGTTATATATGATTATCGCCTGTGAAAGAGCATGTAGAACAGAGTGCAAGATGAAAAGAACTTTAAGTTCAGATTTTAGGTTAATGTTCCCTGATATCTATAAAACATTCTTCTCAAGATTTGATTATTTCGCAGAACCATTGTAAATTCTTTGAGATTAGTTTATCTTTTATATATATTGAATTTTATTGATTCATTTTAGGTAAACTTTACATGCAGAACACATCTACATTGTAAACAATTTTTACAGTAAGACAAATGTATGTAATAATGTTTACTACATGTGCCTCAGATCTCTCTCTCTCTCTCTCTCTCTCTCTCTCTCTCTCTCTCTCTCTCTCTCTCTCTCTCTCTCTCTCATGCTTTTAATCTTTGCAAAGCATCACAGAGCAACATCATTTTGTGCATATCTCTATCTAGTAAAAGAAATCAACAATGCTTTAAATTTCAAAATGAGCATGAATTATCGTGCAATCCCTCATTTTTTCATTGTGCAACTAAAATCCAAAGCTTTGTAAAATTGTTTATGGAATTTTATACATGCTAAACATAATATTGTTTTTAAAACCTGTCATTGATAAGAAAAGAGAAAAAAATCCTCGCTAAATTTCTTTGCAAAAAAAACCCAGTAGAATTCATTTAATAAAAAATGGTATAGCAGAAAATTATACTTTGAGGCTGTTCGGATGAAATACTGTAAGTCGTTTTTATTCCACTGTGTTAAAATTTCATAATTTTTACTAAAATATCAATTGCGATGGTTTTAATTTCACGCTGCTTAAAAATTCAATTGATCAGAATAGAAGCATTTAAATTTCATAATATTTGGTTAAAGTGTTCAAACTAATGCTTCTTAGGAAAATCAAAAAAATAGGGGGATGGTATACATGTAAGGGTATTTCTAAGTGATGTGATGCTTTTGTCATGATAATATCATGTATATGTATGTAGTTTTGAATAAGATTTCTTATTTAGGAAGGTTGAACAACAGTTGACCTCTAAAAGATTAGGTAAAGATGCTTTATTTATGGAGAGCCCTATGAATCTGTGTTAAATAGAGGAAAGTGGAAATGCTGGGTTCACTTAATAGGCCATATTTTTCTTAATCCTTAATGGATTTGACAAAATGAGGTATACTTTTTCTCGGAATAGCATAAGCTTTGTAAGTTTAAGACAAGATGACTTTTCAGAGAATGTTAGTGTAAGTTTCAAGACTACACGGTATTTTCAGATTTCTCATTTAACTGTAATTTTTAGTGGATTTTGCACCAAAAGTAGTTTTTTTGGGGGAAAATGGATGATTTTGTTGGTAATATATGTCATTACATGATTTTTTAGCTATAATATACAAGGGAAGTAACTCCCTTTTAAATGTGTAGAATGACCACCACTAGAGTAAATTGGCTTAGAGAGTAGGCATTTCATACCCTGATAACAATTAATAGGCTTAAGTTAATTACCGAGATAAGAATTAATACTGTAAAAGAGTTTTGATCAATTGAATTATTTATATTATAAATTTGCAGCAATTTTGCTGTTTGATTTCATGAAATAACATTAAGCAATTTGACTTATATAACTCAATTTTTTTAAAACAGCATATTTTTCTTTCAAATAAAATTCACACGTAGACAAATACAGTTATCAAAATATACAATATGTCAAAAAACTCAAGTTTTTGCTCCTTCCTATCCAAAAGTGATATTTTAGATATATTAACAGAATTCAAAAAGCTACCCCCTCTTTCCAATTGTCTCCATTACCATTACATGTTGGATATGTAAATGTACATTTGACCTTGAAATAACATCTGCTATAATAATTACTCTCGAAATGATCCAGATACAACATATTTTTACCCTTTTATTGTATATATGCATCAAAAATGTTGGAAAACATGTAAAATTTGAACATTTATCATGGAATTCTCATCCGTCCCCAGGTGCCCGGTTGTGTTTGAATTTCATTTTAATTAAGAGCAGACATCACACTTGTAGGTGTTACTATTTTAGCAAAGTTAACAAGAGACTAGAAACCAGAATAAATAAGATATTCACTAAATATGATTATAAGCTTACTGTTTCATGAAAACAAGAAATCACATGTATGGCAGCATGTCTTTTTGTGAAAAAAAATGTTACGTTTCATCCATTTATCAAGAAAAGATCAATTTTCAATATCAGTGATGGTTGTTTTCAAATATTTGTGAGAAATGACACAAGGGAATTGCCATAAGTTTCATAATATTTGGTTAAAGTGTTCAAACTAATGCTTCTTAGGAAAATCAAAAAATAGGAGGAGGGTATACATGTAAGGATATTTCTAAGTGATGTGATGCTTTTGTCATGATAATATCATGTATATGTATGAAGTTTTTAATAAGGTTTCTTATTTAGGGAGGTTGAACAACAGTTGACCTCTATAAGATTAGGTAAAGATACTTTATTTATGGAGAGCCCTATGAATCTGTGTTAAATAGAGGAAAGTGGAAATGCTGGGTTCACTTAAATGGCCATATTTTTCTTAATCCTTAATGGAATTGGCAAAATGAGGTATACTTTTTCTCGGAATAGCATAAGCTTTGTAAGTTTAAGACAAGATGACTTTTCAAAGAATGTTAGTGTAAGTAAAAGGTAGCAAGGGACAGTTTCGGATAAAGTACCCGTCAATATTTTTGTAAAATTGAGAGTTGCTGTACTAGTAGGCTTATAAGTGTTGCTAAAATTCATGAAATGATTTCTAATGATTATCATTAGTTAGAGGGATGTCTCTTGTTGAAATTGGTATTCAATATGTAGGCCCTATATGTTAGGTACATGAGATTCAGAAGTAAAATGCGAAACCTGCGGCTATGACTGTTGTGTTGACTTTAGACAGTGAAAATGCAAGTTACAGACGGGAGGGTAAATAACACGAAAAGTAGAAGGATGGGGCATTATAAACTATACACCGGTAAGTTTCTGACATGGAAGGTCAACCCTTTCCAGGGAATTGGCTGGGGGAGGTATAAAAAGCTGAAAAATCATGAAAAATTAGCAAAATATGGAAGGGTCAAAATCTCATAAAAACCAATATGTAGAAAATTTTACAGGTTTTGACTAGTAATTTTCTTCCGAAATTGGTGATTGGCCTTATAAAGAGTGAATTAAAGGTATTTGTGCTGAATGGGAACTGAGGAAATTCTAGTTACAGGGTTCCGAAGACACACGTCCCCAGGCTACAATGGAATGTATTAAAAAAACTGTCCAGTGCCATCTAATGTCACGTATCGGGATATGTCATACTAATTACACTGCATGGTCAGTGTAGTTTTTTTTCAGAAATACTATGCATATGTTAATGTAAACACAGCTATTATTAGTACCGGTACATGTATTAACACAGCTTATTGATTTTTTTAATTTCAGCTATTGGTGGCCACGTGGTTTTTACCTGTTGATTCTTTTGAGCTCTTGAGGTTAACCTGTCACCTCTACCCACATGCATATTCCTTAATGTGTTCTACAGACTATTTACCAGTAATTCAAATTATTAATCGGATAATTCATGAACAGGTTCTGTAATGGAACTTTAAGAAAGCATCATGCCTTGTTGTGGTTTGTGTTTGATAAGAAATTATAACAAACAAAATTATGGCTGTTTAAAGTAATTTACAATTGTTAGCTATGAAAATTTGTTTTCAATAAAAGTATGCAATTATGTTTCCTTCATTTTGTTTTTAGCTCACCTGAGCCAAAGGCTTAAGTGAGCTTTTCTGATCACAATTTGTCGTTGTCGTTGTTGTAAACTTTTCATATTTTCATCTTCTTCTCAAGAACCACTGGGCAGATTTCAACCAAATTTGGCACTAAGCTCCACTAGGTGAAGGGGATTCAAGTTTGTTCAAATGAAGGGCCACGCCCTCTTTAAAGGGGAGATAATTGAGAATTATTGAAAACTTGTTGGTATTTTTCAAAAATCTTCTTCTAAAAAACTATTCGGCCTGAAAAGCTTAAACTTGTGTGGAGGCATCCTCAGGTAGTGTAGATTCAAGTTTGTTCAAATCATAGTCCCAGGTGGTATGGTGGGGTCACAATGGGGGAATGGATTTTTACATAGGAATATATAGAGAAAATCTTTAAAAATCTTTTTCTCAGAAACTAATCAGCCAGGAAAGCTGAAACTTATGTGAAAGCATCCTCAGGTAGTGTAGATACAAAGTTACGAAAATCATGATACCGGGGGTAGGTTTGAGCCACAATGGGTGGGGGGGGGGGTCAAAGTTTAACATAGGAATATATAGAGTAAATATTTAAAAATCTTCTTCTCAGAAACTAATTAGCCAGATGATTCTTTATAATTGTTAAGTTCTTTGGCCTCACAAGAAGGTTAAGAGTTTGATGTAAGTTTATATCCCATATATAAACTATTGTTAAGGATCTTTTTGAGAAATGCAATACTCAACATGTGATATGACTATAAAATCATCCAAAAGGGACAAATGATTATAAACATTAGAGTATCCAGGGGGAAATGGATTTTATTTATACAGGATCTACATGTATTATTGTACAGTGTCCAGATAGTTTGTATTGGGACTCCATTAAGCTAATTTTATCATACCTATTGTTCCTCAGGTGAGCGATGTGGCCCATTTGTCTCTTGTTTTAGTTTTTCATGTTTTTCAATAGTAATAATTAAACATATGTAACTTTTGGTAATTTTTATGATGAGTACAAAACTAAAATCCGTTTTTAAATCAGACGATGCATAACAGATATCGTGGTTTAAAAATTGATTTTTCGGAAATTTTGATTCTGCGTTTTTGGTTTCAAAAATAGCGTAAAGTTCAAAGTTAAATAACTCGTGCCAAAAATAATTCGATTTTTGTTAAGTACTTTGATACCTTCGGAATTTTTTTTGTTCAGTCGTTCTTAGAATGGTTAAGGTTTTTGTAAATTCGTACAAAGTATCATTCGTATTTTGTTAAGTCGTACCAAGAATTATTCGATTTTTTTAATGTTTTAGTTTAAGTTGCTCTTGTTATTGATTTAAACACTCTGCTTCCTGCAGGAACATCAAGCTTTACTCTTGACATTAACGGAAGACCCACTCGTTGCTTTGCAACGAGCTTTGCTCTAGTTAGGGTCTTCCGTTTCCGGAACGGAAGACCCTTTTGTTTTTCTTCGGTTTCTTTTTATTAGGGTCTTCCGTTTTCAACGGAAGACCCTCTTGTTATTCTTCGGTTTCTTTCTATTATTAGGGTCTTCCGTTTTCAACGGAAGACCCTCTTGTTATTCTATTGTTTTTTTTTATTATTATTAATCTTCTTGTTTTTCCTTCTGACTTCTTTTTTGCTTTATATCTCAAAAACTATTCAACCGATTTGCAAGAAATTTTCAGAGATTATGTTAAATTGTTGTCCCTTGAAGCTTTTGCAGTTTCAGTCATTAAATCACTTCCGTTTTCTAGTTACGTCATTTTAAAAATTTTCAAAAAGTGATTTTGTCCAGGACTTTTCTAGTAAACGGTTGTTTATAAAGACTTGAAATTTTCTGTGATTGTAAATCTGCGGATTTACTTATGGCATTTGACAAAAAAAATGTATTTTGTCACTTCCGGTCGAAACCGGAAGTGAAACAAATTTTCCGAAAAAATGAATTTTCTGATCAAATCGAAAAAGAATATGTGTTTTGTAGAGCTTATTAAGCTGAATCTAACACTGAAAGCCGTTTTCAAATCGGACGATGCATTACAGAGATATCGGGGTTTAAAAATTGATTTTTCCGGAAATTTTGATTCCGCGGCCTTGGTTTAAAAAATAGCGTAATGTTCAAAGTAAAATTAACTCGTACCAAAAATAATTGCTAAGTCGTACCTGAACACATTCGGATTTTTTTTGTGCAGGTGTTCTTTAAATCGGAAAGGTTTTTGTTAAGTCGTACTAAAAATCATTCGTATTTTGTTAAGTCGTACCAGGAATATTCGATTTTTCGCATATTTTTATTTAAGTTACTCTTGTTGTTGGTTTAAGAGCTCTGCTTCTTACAGGAACTTCCAGCTTTACTTCCGACATTAACGGAAGACCCACTCGTTGCTTTGCAACGAGCTTTGCTCTAGTTATTATTATTAGGGTCTTCCGTTTCCAACGGAAGACCCTCTTGTTATTCTATTGTTTCTTTTTATTAGGGTCTTCCGTTTCCGGAACGGAAGACCCTTTTGTTTTTCTTCGGTTTCTTTTTAGGGTCTTCCGTTTTCCAACGGAAGACCCTTTTGTTTTTCTTCGGTTTCTTTTTATTATTATTATACTTTTTCTTTTTTTTCTGACTCCTTTTTTGCTTCATAACTCAAAAAGTTTTCAACCGATTTCAATGAAACCTCCAGAGATTTTAGCTAGTTATTGTCCCTCCAAGATGTTAAAGTTTTAAAGACAACGTCACTTCCGTTTTGACGTTACGTCATTTTTTTAATTTTAAAAAAGTGATTCTGTCCGGGAGTTTTCTCAAAAACACTTTAAGATAGAGGCTTGAAATTTTCAATGGTTATGATTTGGTCAATTTACCTCTGTAATGAGGCTATATAATAAAAATCCGTCACTTCCGGTCGAAACTGGAAGCGAATCAAATTTTTCGAAAAATTGAATTTTTTGATCAATCAAAAAACGTATACGTATTTTGTAGATATTTTTAAGCTGAATCTAATGCTGAAAACTGTTTAAAATTCGGAGGATGCATTACAGAGATATCGGGGTTTAAAAACTGATTTTCCCGGAAATTTTGATGCCGCGTTCTTGGTTTCAAAAATAGTGCAAAATTCACACTGAAAGTAACTTCTACTGTAACAATTCGTACTGGTCATAAAACTTAATAAAAAACATAAAATTATATGCATATTGTATAGTTTGCAAAGCTAAATACAAAACTTAAATTCGTTTTAAAATCGGATACTGCATTGCAGAGATATCGGGGTTTAAATATTGATTTTTCCGGAAATGTGGATTCCTCGTTATTGGTTTAAAAAATAGTGCAAACTTCCCACTGATAGTAACTCCCGCTGAAAAGATTTCGTACAGGTCATAAAACCGAACTCCTTTTTTATATAGTTAATCAGAGTGTTTATCGAAACGATTTCCTTACTTCGATCGATAATTACGTTGTTAGTTTTTATTAGTCTTATTAGTTTTAATCGAAATAATTATCGTACGATTCCCCATGTCAACTCGCCATGTTTTGACCGCGAACAACAGCTGATAGCGGTGTGTCCGAAGAATGGCCTGCAAGACCGCGATAGTGGAAATTTCAGCTCAACTAACTTATGACAGATTATAAAGGTATGTTTCAATACAGGGTATGTCGTATTGACTTTTTCTTTTCAAAGTGTTTGTGCACTTTTCAATCTAATCCGACATTTCTCTGACTCTAACCTCCGCTTTTGACGTGCGTAACAATATAGAAGCGGGCATTTGAGTCTGAGAAATCTCGCGATATTATCTGTCCAATTTATTTTCACGTGTATGTTTTGCACACTACTCTTTTGAATTTCTATTTATTATTATGTATATGTATGTCTTATTTTGTATTGAACAACACACCACACACTGTAAAACAGTGCAATTAAAAGGGGTGGGGGTCCAAAGGCACACAAGAGTAGAATGTTGTAATTAGAGTGCATGTTTGCATGATGATAACTTTACCCTAAATATTTGAATATAGCAGATCTTTACCATATCACCTCCACTTAATTAATGAATTAAAGAACTCAGACAGGCTTGTGCTTAATTAAATAAATATATTTGACATGGTAAATATTCAGTCTAATTAAAATTAGAACTTTTGTCTGGCTCGCCGTTATATATGATTATCGCCTGTGAAAGAGCATGTAAAACAGAGTACAAGGTGAAAAGAACTTTAAGTTCAGATTTTAGGTTAATGTTCCCTGATATCCATAAAACATTCTTCTCAAGATTTGATTATTTCCCAGAACATTGTAAATTCTTTGAGATTAGTTTATCTTTTATATATATTAAATTTTATTGATTCATTTTAGGTAAACTTTACATGCAGAACACATCTACATTGTAAACAATTTTTACAGTAAGACAAATGTATGTAATAATTTTTACTATATGTGCCTCAGATCTCTCTCTCTCTCTCTCTCTCTCTCTCTCTCTCTCTCTCTCTCATGCTTTTAATCTTGGCAAAGCATCACAGAGCAACATCATTTTGTGCATATCTCTATCTAGGAAAAGAAATCAACAATGCTTTAAATTTGAAAATGAGCATGTATTATCGTGCAATCCCTCATTTTTTCCTTGTGCAACTAAAATCCAAAGCTTTGTAAAACTGTTTATGGAATTTTATACATACTTAACATGATATTGTTTTTAAAACCTGTCATTAATAAGAAAAGAGAAAAAAATCCTCGCTAAATTTATTTGCAAAAAAAAACCCCAGTAGAATTCATTTAAAAAAAATGGTATAGCAGAAAATTATACTTTGAGGCTGTTCGGATGAAATACTGTAAGTCGTTTTAATTCCACCGTGTTAAAATTTCATGATTTTGACTAAAGTATCAATTGCGATGGTTTTAATTTCACGCTGCTTAAAAATTCAATTGATCAGAATAGAAGCATTTAAATTTCATAATATTTGGTTAAAGTGTTCAAACTTATGCTTCTTAGGAAAATCAAAAAATAGGGGGAGGGTATACATGTAAGGGTATTTATAAGTGATGTTATGCTTTTGTCATGATAATATCATGTATATGTATGTAGTTTTGAATAAGGTTTCTTATTTAGGGAGGTTGAACAACAGTTGACCTCTAAAAGATTAGGTAAAGATGCTTTATTTATGGAGAGCCCTATAAATCTGTGTTAAATAGAAGAAAGTGGAAATGCTGGGTTCACTTAAATGGCCATATTTTTCTTAATCCTTAATAGAATTGGCAAAATGAGGTATACTTTTTCTCAGAATTGCATAAGCTTTGTAAGTTTAAGACAAGATGACTTTTTAGAGAATGTTCGTGTAAGTTTCAAGACTACATGGTATTTTCAGATTTCTCATTTAACTGTAATTTTGAGTGGATTTTGTACCAAAAGTAGTCTATTTTGGGAAAATGGATGATTTTGTTGGTTATATATGTCATTACATGATTTATTAGCTATAATATACAAGGGAAGTAAATCCCTTTTAAATGTGTAGAATGACCACCACTAGAGTAAATTGGCTTAGAAAGTAGGTATTTCCTATCCTGATGACAATTAATAGGCTTAAGTTAATTACCGAGATAAGAATTAATACTGCACAGTAAAAGAGTTTTGATCAATTGAATTATTTAAATTATAAATTTGCAGCAATTTTGCTGTCTGATTTCATGAAATAACATTAAGCAACCTGACTTATATAACTCAATTTTTTTAAAACAGCATATTTTTCTTTCAAATAAAATTCACATGTAGACAAATGCAGTTATCAAAGTATACAATATGTCAAAAAACTCAAGTTTTTGCTCTTTCCTATCCAAAAGTGATATTTTAGATATATTTACAGAATTCAAAAAGCTACCCCCTCTTTCCAATTGTCTCCATTACCATTACATGTTGGATATGTAAATGTACATTTGACCTTGAAATAACATCTGCTATAATAATTACTCTCGAAATGACCAAGAAACAACAAATGTTTACCCTTTTATTGTATATATGCATCAAAAATGTAGGAAAACATGTAAAATTTGAACATTTATCATGGAATTCTCATCCGTCCCCAGGTACCCGGTTGTATTTGAATTTCATTTTAATTAAGAGCAGACATCACACTTGTAGGTCTTACTATTTTAGCAAAGTTAAAAGGAGACTAGGAACCAGAATAAATAAGATAATCACTAAAAATGATTATAAGCTTACTGTTTCATGAAAACAAGAAATCACATGTTTGGCTGCATGTCTTTTTGTGAAAAAAAATGTTACATTTCATCCATTTATCAAGAAAAGATCAATTTTCAATATCAGTGATGGTTGTTTTTAAATATGTGTGAGAAATGACTCAAGGGAATTGCCACAAGTTTCATAATATTAGGTTAAAGTGTTCAAACTTATGCTTCTTAGGAAAATCAAAAAATAGGGGGAGGGTATACATGTAAGGGTATTTCTAAGTGATGTGATGCTTTTGTCATGAAAATATCATGTATATGTATGTAGTTTTGAATAAGGTTTCTTATTTAGGGAGGTTGAACAACAGTTGACCACTATAAGATTAGGTAAAGATGCTTTATTTATGGAGAGCCCTATGAATCTGTGTTAAATAGAAGAAAGTGGAAATGCTGGGTTCACTTAAATGGCCATATTTTTCTTAATCCTTAATGGAATTCGCAAAATGAGGTATACTTTTTCTCAGAATAGCATAAGCTTTGTAAGTTTAAGACAAGATGACTATTCAGAGAATGTTAGTGTAAGTTAAAGGCAGCAAGGGACAGTTTACGGATAAAGTACCCGTCAAAATTTTTGTAAAATTGAGAGTTGGTGTACTTGAAGGCTTATGAGTGTTGCTAAAATTCATGAAATGATTTTTAATGATTATCATTAGTTAGAGGGATGTCTCTTGTTGAAATTGATATTCAATATGTAGGCCCCATATGTTAGGTACATGAGATTCAGAAGTAAAATGCGAAACCTGCGGCTATGACTGTTGTGTTGACTTTAGACAGTGAAAATGCAAGTTACAGACGGGAGGGTAAATAACACGAAAAGTAGGTGGACGGGGCATTATAAACTATACACCGGTAAGTTTCTGACATGTGATGGTGCAACATGCCCATGGTACGGAAGGTCAACCCTTTGCAGGGAGTTGGCTGGGGGAGGTCTAAAAAGCTGAAAAATCATGAAAAATTAGCAAATTGGGGAAGGGTCAAAATCTCACAAAAACCAGTATGTAGAAAATTTTACAGGTTAATTGACTAGTAATTTTCTTCAGAAATTTGTGATTGGCCTTATAAAGAGTGAATTAAAGGTATTTGTGGTGAATGGGAACTGAGGAAATTCTAGTTACAGGGTTCCGAAGACACACGTCCCCAGGCTACAATGAAATGTATCAAAAAAACTGTCCTGTGCCATCTAATGTCATGTATCGGGATATGTCACACTAATTACACTGCTTGGCCAGTGTATTTTTTTTTTCAGAAATACTATGCATATGTTAATGTAAATACAGCTATTATTAGTACCGGTACATGTATTAACACAGCTTATTAATTTTTTTTATTTCAGCTATTGGTGGCCACATGGTTTTTACCTGTTCATTCTTTTCAGCTCTTGAGGTTAACCTGTCACCTCTACCCACATGCATATTCCTTAATGTGTTCTACAGACTATTTACCAGTAATTCAAATTAAATCGGATAATTCATGAACAGTTACTGTAATGGAACTTTAAGAAAACATCATGCCTTGTTGTGGTTTGTGTTTGATAAGAAATTATAACAAACAAAATTATGGCTGTTTAAAGTAATTTACAATTGTTAGCTGTGAAAAATTGTTTTTCAATAAAAGTATGCAATTATGTTTCCTTTATTTTGTTTTTAGCTCACCTGAGCCAAAAGCTCAAGTGAGCTTTTCTGATCACAATTTGTCGTTGTCGTTGTTGTAAACTTTTCATATTTTCATCTTCTTCTCAAGAACCACTGGGCAGATTTCAACCAAATTTGGCACTAAGCACCACCACTAGGTGAAGGGGATTCAAGTTTGTTTAGATGAAGGGCCACGCCCTCTTTAAAGGGGAGGTAATTGAGAATTATTGAAAATTTGTTGGTATTTTTCAAAAATCTTCTTCTCATAAACTATTCGGCCTGAAAAGCTTAAACTTGTGTGGAGGCATCTTCAGGTAGTGTAGATTCAAGTTTGTTCAAATCATGGTCCCCGTGGGTAGGGAGGGGCCACAAGAGGGGGATCAAGTTTTACATAGGAATATATAGAGAAAATCTTTGAAAATCTTCTTCCCAAAAACTATTAGGCCTGAAAAGCTCAAATTAAAGTGGAAGCATCCTCAGGTAGTGTAGATTCAAGTTTGTTCAAATCATAGTCCCAGGTGGTATGGTGGGGTCACAATGGGGGGAATGGATTTTTACATATTAGGAATATATAGAGAAAATCTTTAAAAATCTTTTTCTCAGAAACTAATCAGCCAGGAAAGCTGAAACTTACATGTATGTGGAAACATCCTCAGGTACATGTACTGTTAGATACAAAGTTGTGAAAATCATGACCCCGGGGATAGGTTTGGGCCACAATGGGTGGGGGGGGGGGGTCAAAGTTAAACATAGGAATATATAGAGTAAATATTTAAAAATCTTCTTCTCCGAAACTAATCAGCCAGATGATTCTTTATAATTGTTAAGACTTTGGCCCAAGGACAGTTCTTTGGCCTCACAAGAAGATTCAGAGTATATGAATATAATAATTTTTATAATAATACATATATAAACTATTGTTAAGGATCTTTTTGAGAACTGCAATACTCAACATGCGATATGACTATAAAATCAATATAAAATCATCCTTTTAGAAAAGGAACTTATGATTATAAACATAAAAATATTTAGGGGGGAAAATGGATTTTATTTATACAGGATCTACAGGTATTATTGTACATTGTCCAGGTAGTTTGCATTGTGACCCCATTAAGCTGATTTTATCATACCTATTGTTCCTCAGGTGAGAGATGTGGCCCATTTGCCTCTTGTTTTAGTTTTTCATTGTTTTTCAATATTAAAAATTAAACATATGTAACCTACGGTAATTTTCATGATGAGTACAAAACTAAAATCCGTTTTTAAATCGGACGATGCATAACAGATATCGGGGTTTAAAAATTGATTTTTCAGAAATTTTGATTCTGCGTTTTTGGTTTCAAAAATAGCGTAAAATTCAAACTCGTACCAAAAATAATTCGAATTTTGTTAAGTACTTTGACACCTTCGGAATTATATTTTTGTTAAGTCGTTCTTAGAATCGTTAAGGTTTTTGTTAATTCGTACATAGTATCATTCGTATTTATTTTTATCTTTTACTTTAAGTTGCTCTTGTTATTGATTAAAACACTCTGCTTCTTGCATGAACATCAAGCTTTACTCTTGACATGAACGGAAGACCCACTCGTTGCTTTGCAACGAGCTTTGCTCTAGTTATTATTATTATACTTTTTCTTTTTTTTCTGACTCCTTTTTTGCTTCATAACTCAAAAAGTTTTCAACCGATTTCAATGAAATTTCCAGAGATTTTAGCAAGTTATTGTCCCTCACAGATGTTTAAGTTTTACAGACAACGTCACTTCCGTTTTGACGTTACGTCATTTTTAAAATTTTAAAAAAGTCATTTTGTCCGGGACTTTTCTCAAAAATGCTTTAAGATAGAGGCTTGAAATTTTCAATGGTTATGATTTGGTCGATTTACCTCTGTAATGAGGCTATATAATAATTATTCGTCACTTCCGGTCGAAACCGGAAGCGAATCAAATTTTTCGAAAAATTGAATTTTTTGATCAAACAAAAAACGTATACGTAGTTTGTAGAGCTTTTTATGCTGAATGTAATGCTGAAAACCGTTTGAAATTTGGAGGATGCATTAAAGAGATATCGGGGTTTAAAAACTGATTTTCCCGGAAATGTTGATGCCGCGTTCTTGGTTTAAAAAATAGTACAAAATTCACACTGAAAGTAACTTCTACTGCAACAATTCGTACTGATCATTAAACTATATAAAAAAAACATAAAATTAGATGCATATTGTAGAGTTTGCAATGCTAAATACAAAACTTAAATTCGTTTTAAAATCGGATACTGCATTGCAGAGATATCGGGGTTTAAATATTGATTTTTCCGGAAATGTTGATTCCTCGTTATTGGTTTAATAAATAGTGCAAAATTCACACTGAAAGTAACTTCTGCTGAAAAGATTTCGTACAGGTCATAAAACCGAACTCCTTTTTTATATAGTTAATCAGAGTGTTTATTGAAACAATTTCGTTAATTCGGTCGATAATTACGTTGTTAGTTTTTTATTAGTCTTAATAGTTTTAACCGAAATAATTATCGTACGATTCACCATGTCAACTCGCCATGTTTTGACTGCGAACAACAGCTGATAGCGGTGTATCAGAAGAATGGCCTGCAAGATGGCGATAGTGGAAATTTCAGCTCAACTAACGTATGACAGATTATAAAGGTATGTTTCAATACAGGATATATCGTATTGACTTTTTCTTTTCAAAGTGTTTGTGCACTTTTCAATCTATTCCGACATTCCTCTGACTCTAACCTCCGCTTTTGACGTGCGTAACCATGCGCGGATCTAGTGGGGGGGTCGGGGGGGTCCCGACCCCCCCTGGAAAATGAAAATTTATTAAATTTACATAGTAAAATTATCGCGAAAATATGCCTCGGACCCCCCCCCCCCCCCTGGCAAACACAATTATCCTTCGGACCCCCCCCCTGGAAAAATTTTCTGGATCCGCGCATGGTAACAATATAAAAGCGGGCATTTGAGTCAGAGAAATCTCGGGATATTATCTGTCCAATGTATTTTCACGTGTATGTTTTGCACACTACTCTTTTGAATTTCTATTTATTATTCTGTATATGTATGTCTTATTTTTTATTGAACAACACAGCACACACTGTAAAACTGTGCAATTAAAAGGGGTGGGGGTCCAAAGGCACACAAGAGAAGAATGTTGTAATTAGAGTGCATGTTTGCATGATGATAACTTTACCCTAAATATTTGAATATAGCAGATCTTTACCATATCACCTCCACTTAATTAATGAATTAAAGAACTCAGACAGGCTTGTGCTTAATTAAATAAATATATTTGACATGGTAAATATTCAGTCTAATTAAAATTAGAACTTTTGTGTGGCTCGCCGTTATATATGATTATCGCCTGTGAAAGAGCATGTAAAACAGAGTGCAAGATGAAAAGAACTTTAAGTTCAGATTTTAGATTTATGTTCCCTGATATCTATAAAACATTTTTCTCAAGATTTGATTATTTCACAGAACCATTGTAAATTCTTTGAGATTAGTTTATCTTTTATATATATTGAATTTTATTGATTCATTTTAGGTAAACTTTACATGCAGAACACATCTACATTGTAAACAATTTTTACAGTAAGACTAATGTATGTAATAATTTTTACTACATGTGCCTCAGATCTCTCTCTCTCTCTCTCTCTCTCTCTCTCTCTCTCTCTCTCTCTCTCTCTCTCTCATGCTTTTAATCTCGGCAAAGCATCACAGAGCAACATCATTTTGTGCATATCTCTATCTAGTAAAAGAAATCAACAATGCTTTAAATTTCAAAATGAGCATGTTTTATCGTGCAATCCCTCATTTTTTCATTGTGCAACTAAAATCCAAAGCTTTGTAAAATTGTTTATGGAATTTTATACATACTAAACATAATATTGTTTTTAAAACCTGTCATTAATAAGAGAAAAAAAATCCTCGCTAAATTTATTTGCAAAAAAAACCCCAGTAGAATTCATTTAATAAAAAATGGTATAGCAGAAAATTATACTTTGAGGCTGTTTGGATGAAATACTGTAAGTCGTTTTAATTCCACCGTGTTAAAATTTCATGATTTTTACTAAAGTATCGATTGCGATGGTTTTAATTTCACGCTGCTTAAAAATTCAATTGATCAGAATAGAAGCATTTAAATTTCATAATATTTGGTTAAAGTGTTCAAACTAATGCTTCTTAGGAAAATCAAAAAATAGGGGGATGGTATACATGTAAGGGGATTTCTAAGTGATGTGATGCTTTTGTCATGATAATATCATGTATATGTATGTAGTTTTGAATAAAGTTTCTTATTTAGGGAGGTTGAACAACAGTTGACCTCTAAAAGATTAGGTAAAGATGCTTTATTTATGGAGAGCCCTATGAATCTGTGTTAAATAGAGGAAAGTGGAAATGCTGGGTTCACTTAAATGGCCATATTTATCTTAATCCTTAATGGAATTGGCAAAATGAGGTATACTTTTTCTCAGAATAGCATAAGTTTTGTAAGTTTCAGACAAGATGACTTTTTAGAGAATGTTAGTGTAAGTTTCAAGACTACATGGTATTTTCAGATTTCTCATTTAACTGTAATTTTGAGTGGATTTTGTACCAAAAGTAGTCTATTTTGGGGAAATGGATGATTTTGTTGGTTATATATGTCATTACATGATTTATTAGCTATAATATACAAGGGAAGTAACTCCCTTTTAAATGTGTAGAATGACCACCACTAGAGTAAATTGGCTTAGAAAGTAGGTATTTCCTATCCTGATGACAATTAATAGGCTTAAGTTAATTACTGAGATAAGAATAAATACTGTAAAAGAGTTTTGATCAATTGAATTATTTAAATGATAAATTTGCAGCAATTTTGCTGTCTGATTTCATGAAATAACATTAAGCAACCTGACTTATATAACTCAATTTTTTTAAAACAGCATATTTTTCTTTCAAATAAAATTCACATGTAGACAAATGCAGTTATCAAAGTATACAATATGTCAAAAAACTCAAGTTTTTGCTCCTTCCTATCCAAAAGTGATATTTTAGATATATTTACAGAATTCAAAAAGCCACCCCCTCTTTCCAATTGTCTGCATTACCATTACAAGTTGGATATGTAAATGTACATTTGACCTTGAAATAACATCTGCTATAATAATTACTCTCGAAATGATCAAGAAACAACATATTTTTACCCTTTTATTGTATATATGCATCAAAAATGTAGGAAAACATGTAAAATTTGAACATTTATCATGGAATTCTCATCCGTCCCCAGGTACCCGGTTGTGTTTGAATTTCATTTTAATAAAGAGCAGACATCACACTTGTAGGTCTTACTATTTTAGCAAAGTTAAAAGGAGACTAGAAACCAGAATAATAAGATATTCACTAAATATGACTACAAGCTTCCTGTTTCATGAAAACAAGAAATCACATGTATGGCGGCATGTCTTTTTGTAAAAAAAATGTTACATTTCATCCATTTATCAAGAAAAGATCAATTTTCAATATCAGTGATGGTTGTTTTTAAATATGTGTGAGAAATGACTCAAGGGAATTGCCACAAGTTTCATAATATTAGGTTAAGGTAACTCCATACTCGTAAAATTCTCTGATGAAAGTTGAAAAACCGAATTGATTTCAACTTATTAGACTTTAATTTCATCAATTGTTAGAAAAAATATACATGTCATCACACTTTTTGAGATGCCAGATAAACATAAACTAAAGCATATTTTAGCACCAGAAAACCGTATTTTTTTGGTTAAAAATAAAATTTTTGTAGGCAGAAATTTGTTTATCTTGTTTAATTTTATTGTCAACTTTATCAGAAAACTAAAACTACAAAAATCTTTTAAAATTCATTGTTGGGATAAGAAAAACTATGGCATTTAGACATACAACTGATAGAAAAGTAAGAAAAAGAGTTATTTCCCCTTAGCATCGATAAAATGTATAAGAAATTGGAAATTTTGCATAAAATTAAGCTGCGAAAATATCTTGAACCTACCAATAATTCTAATTTCTTCTGTGTTATTATATTTGCATAAAATAGATAAAACTATCTTGCAAAAATTTTACCAAAAAGTATGACATTACAGAACACTGGATCTACTTTAAAGTGTTCAAACTAATGCTTCTTAGGAAAATCAAAAAATAGGGGGATGGTATACATGTAAGGGTATTTCTAAGTGATGTGATGCTTTTGTCATGATAATATCATGTATATGTATGTAGTTTTGAATAAGATTTCTTATTTAGGGAGGTTGAACAACAGTTGACCTCTATAAGATTAGGTAAAGATGCTTTATTTATGGAGAGCCCTATGAATCTGTGTTAAATAGAGGAAAGTGGAAATGTTGGGTTAACTTAAATGGCCATATTTTTCTTTATCCTTAATGGAATTGGCAAAATGAGGTATACTTTTTCTCAGAATAGCATAAGCTTTGTAAGTTTAAGACAAGATGAATTTTCAGAGAATGTTAGTGTAAGTTAAAGGTAGCAAGGGACAGTTTCGGATAAAGTACCCGTCAATATTTTTGTAAAATTGAGAGTTGCTGTACTTGAAGGCTCATGAGTGTTGCTAAAATTCATGAAATGATTTTTAATGATTATCATTAGTTAGAGGGATGTCTCTTGTTGAAATTGATATTCAATATAAAGGCCCCATATGTTAGGTACATGAGATTCAGAAGTAAAGTGTGAAATCTGTGGCTATGACTGTTGTGTTGACTTTAGACAGTGAAAATGCAAGTTACAGACGAGAGGGAAAATAACACAAAAAGTAGGTGGATGGGACATTATAAACTAAACACCGGTAAGTTTCTGACTTGTGATAGAGCAACATGCACATTGTACGGAAGGTCAACCCTTTGCAGGGAATTGGCTGGGGGAGGTCTAAAAAGCTGAAAAATTAGCAAAATATGGAAGGGTCAATATCTCATAAAAACCAGTATGTAGAAAATTTTACAGGTTTTGACTAGTAATTTTCTTCAGAAATTGGTGATTGGCCTTATTAAGAGTGAATTAAAGGTATTTGTGCTGAATGGGAACTGAGGAAATTCTAGTTAGAGAGTTCCGAAGACACACGTCCCCAGGCTACAATGAAATGTATCAAAAAAACTGTCCTGTGCCATCTAATGTCATGAATCGGGATATGTCATACTAATTACACTGCATGTTCAGTGTATTTTTTTTTCAGAAATACCATGCATATGTTAATGTAAACACAGCTATTATTAGTACCGGTACATGTATTAACACAGCCTATTGATTTTTTTTAATTTCAGCTTTTGGTGGCCACATGGTTTTTACCTGTTGATTCTTTTCAGCTCTTGAGGTTAACCTGTCACCTCTACCCACATGCATATTCCTTATGTGTTCTACAGACTATTCACCAGTAATTCAAATTAAATCGGATAATTCATGAACAGTTACTTTAATGGAACTTTAAGAAAGCATCATGCCTTGATGTAGTTTGTGTTTGAAAAGAAATTATAACAAACAAAATTATGGCTGTTTAAAGTAATTTACAAATGTTAGCTGTGAAAATTTGTTTTTCAATAAAAGTATGCCATTATGTTTCCTTTATTTTATTTTTAGCTCACCTGAGCCAAAGGCTCAAGTGAGCTTTTCTGATCACAATTTGTCGTTGTCGTTGTTGTAAACTTTTCATATTTTCATCTTCTTCTCAAGAAGCACTGGGCAGATTTCAACTAAATTTGGCACAAGCACCACTAGGTGAAGGGGATTCAAGTTTGTTCAAATGAAGGGCCACGCCCTCTTTAAAGGGGAGATAATTGAGAATTGTTGAAAATTTGTTGGTATTTTTCAAAAACCTTCTACTCAAAAACTATTCGGCCTGAAATGCTTAAACTTGTGCGGAGGCATCCTCAGGCAGTGTAGATTCAAGTTTGTTCAAATCATGGTCCCCGGGGGTAGGGAGGGGCCACAAGAGGGGGATGAAGTTTTACATAGGAATATATAGAGAAAATCTTTTTCTCAGAAACTAATCAGCCAGGAAAGCTGAAACTTATGTGGAAGCATCCTTAGGTAGTGTAGATACAAAGTTGTGAAAATCATGACCCCGGGGGTAGGTTTGGGCCACAATGGGTTGGAGGGAGGGTCAAAGTTTAACATAGGAATATATAGAGAAAATATTTAAAAATCTTCTTCTCTGAAACTAATCAGCCAGATGGTTAAGACTTTGGCCCCAGGACAGTTCTTTGGCCTCACAAGAAGGTTCAGAGTTTGATGTAGGTTTATATCCCATATATAAACTATTGTTAAGGATCTTTTTGAGAACTGCAATACTCAACATGCGATATGACTATAAAATCATCCTTTTAGGAAAGGAACTAATGATCATAAACATAAGAATATTTAGGGGGGGGGGGGGGGAATGGATTTTATTTATACAGGATCTACATGTATTATTGTACATTGTCCAGATAGTTTGCATTGTGACTCCATTAAGCTGATTTTATCATACCTATTGTTTCTCAGGTGAGCGATGTGGCCCATTTGCCTCTTGTTTTAGTTTTTCATTGTTTTTCAATATTAAAAATTAAACATATGTAACTTACGGTATATTCCATGATTAGTACAAAACTAAAAGCCGTTTTTAAATCGGACGATGAATAACAGATATCGGGGTTTAAAAATTGATTTCTCGGAAATTTTGATTCTGCGTTTTTGGTTTCAAAAATAGCGTAAAGTTCAAACTCGTACCAAAAATAATTCGATTTTTGTTAAGTACTTTGACACCTTCGGAATTATTTTTTTGTTAAGTCGTTCTTAGAATCGTTAAGGTTTTTGTTAATTCGTACATAGTATCATTCGTATTTTTTTATCTTTTAGTTTTAGTTGCTCTTGTTTTTGATTTAAACACTCTGCTTCTTGCAGGAACATCAAGCTTTACTCTTTAATTTAACGGAAGACCCACTCGTTGCTTTGCAACGAGCTTTGCTCTAGTTATTATTATTATTCTTTTTCTTTTCTTCTGACTCCTTTTTTGCTTCATAACTCAAAAGGTTTTTAACCAATTTTGATGAAATTTTCAGAGATTTTTGCAAGTTGGCGTCCCTCAAAAATGTAAAAGTTTTAAAGAGAACGTCACCTCCGTTTTGACGTGAGGTCATTTTTAAAAATTTCAAAAAGTCATTTTGTCCCGGACTTTTCTCAAAAACGCTTTAGGATAGAGGCTTGAAATTTTCAATGGTTATGATTTGGTCGATTTACCTCTGTAATAAGGCTCGAAATGAAAATCTGTCTCTTCCGGTGGAAACCGGAAGTGAAACAAATTTTTCGAAAAAATAAATTTTCTGATCAAATCAAAAATGAATATCTGTTTTGTAGAGCTTATTAAGCTGAATCTAACACTGAAAGCCGTTTTAAAATCGGACAATGCATAACAGAGATATCGGGGTTTAAAAATTGATTTTTCCGGAAATTTTGATTCCGCGTCCTTGGTTTAAAAAATAGCGCATTGTTCAAAGTAAAATTAACTCGTACCAAAAATAATTGTTAAGTCGTACAGTAACACATTCGGATTTTTTTTGTTAAGTCGTTCTTGAAATCGGAAAGGTTTTTGTTAAGTCGTACTTAAAATCATTCGTATTTTGTTAAGTCGTACCAGGAATATTTCGATTTTTTTATCTTTTATTTTAGTTACTCTTGTTATTGGTTTAAGAGCTCTGCTTCTTACAGGAACTTCCAGCTTTACTTCCGACATTAACGGAAGACCCACTCGTTGCTTTGCAACGAGCTTTGCTCTAGTTCTTTTTATTTTTTTTTCTGACTCCTTTTCGGCTTTATAACTCAAAAAGTTTACAACCGATTTTAATGAAATTTTCAGAGGTTGTGTGCAACTATAATACCTCAAAGTTTGTGAAGTTTCTTGGACAACATCACTTCCGTTTTTACGTTACGTCATTTTTAAAATTTTCAAAAAGTCATTTTGTCCGCGGCGTTTCTCAAAAACGCTTCAAGATAGAGGCTTGAAATTTTCAATGGTTATGATTTAATCGATTTGCCTCTGTAATAAGGCTGGAAATGAAAATCTGTCACTTCCGGTCGAAACCGGAAGGGTATCAAATTTTTCGAAAAAATGAATTTTCTGATCAAATCAAAAATGATTATGTGTTTTATAGAGCTTATTAAGCTGAATCTAACACTGAAAGCCGTTTTAAAATCGGACGATGTATTACAGAGATATACGAGTTCAAAAAATGATTTTTCCGGAAATTTTGATTCCGCGTTTTTGGTTAAGAAATTAGTATCAAGTTCTTGGTTAAATTAACTTGTACCTAAAAATTAATTGTTAAGTCGTACTGTAACACATTCGGATTTTTTTTGTTAAGTCGTTCTTGAAATCGGAAAGGTTTTTGTTAAGTCGTACGTAAAATTATTCGGTTTTTGTTAAGTCGTACCAGGAATAATTCGATTTTTTCATCTTTTTATTTAAGGTACTCTTGTTATTTGTTTAAGAGCTCTGCTTCTTACAGGAACTTCCAGCTTTACTTCCGACATTAACGGAAGACCCACTCGTTGCTTTGCAACGAGCTTTGCTCTAGTTATTAGGGTCTTCCGTTTTCAACGGAAGACCCTCTTGTTATTCTATTGTTTTTTTTTATTATTATTATTCTTCTTGTTTTTCCTTCTGACTTCTTTTTTGCTTTATATCTCAAAAACTATTCAACCGATTTGCAAGAAATTTTCAGGAATTATGTTAAATAGTTGTCCCTTGAAGATTTTAAACTTTCAATCATTAAGTCACTTCCGTTTTCTAGTTACGTCAATTTTAAAAATTTCAAAAAGTGATTTTGTCCAGGACTTTTCTCGTAAACGGTTGTTTATAAAGACTTGAAATTCTCTGTGATTGTAAATCTGTGGATTTACTTATGGCAAATTTACAAAAAAAATTATTTTGTCACTTCCGGTCGAAACCGGAAGTGATTCTAATTTTTCGGAATTTTCATTTTTTTAAGCGAATAATAAAATTATATGCATGTTGTAGAGTTTGCAAAGCTTAATGCAAAACTGAAATTCGTTTTCAAATCGGATGATGCATTTCAGAGATATCGGGGTTTAAAAATTGATCTTTCCGGAAATTTTGATTCCGTGTTTTTGGTTTTAAAAATAGTGCACATTTCACACTGAAAGTAATTTCTACTGAAAACAATTCGTACTGATAATTAAACTATATATAAAACACAAAATTATATGCATATTGTAGAGTTTGCAAAGCTTAATACAAAACTGAAATTTGTTTTCAAATCGGATGATGCATTGCAGAGATATCGGGGTTTAAATATTAATTTTTCCGGAAATTTTGATTCCGTGTTCTTGGTTTAAAAAATAGTGTAAAATTCACACTGAAAGTAACTCCTGCTGAAAACAATTCGTGCAGGTCATAAAACCGGACTCTGTTTTTTAATAGTTAAATAAAGTGTTTTTCGATACAATTTCGTTATTTCGATCGATAATTACGTTGTAAATTTTTATTAGTCTTATTAGTTATAATCGAAATAATTATATCGTACGATTCCCCATTTCAACTCGCCATGTTTTGACTGCGAACAAACAGCTGATAGCGGTGTGTCTACATTTTTAAAAGAAGCAAGGCCTGCAAGACGTCGATAGTGGAAATTTCAGCTCAACTAACGTATGACAGATTATAAAGGTATTTTTCAATACAGGATATGTCGTATTGACTTTTTCTTTTCAGAGTATTTGCACTTTTCAATCTAATCCGAGATTCCTCTGACTCTAACCTCCGCTTTTGAAGTACGTCACAATATAAAAGCGGGCGTTAGAATCAGCGGAATCTCAGAATATTATCTGTCCAGTGTATTTTCACGGTAGCTGCAGAACTGTAGCTCTCCGGGAAAAAAATAATGACAGACCGGAGAGCTACAGGGCCACCCATTGAAAAAATTGTACATGTATATTTATTGCGCAGAAAAACGTTCGCTTGTTTTGGACTGATTTACCTTATTTATACGCAAATTCTGTGAAAACAATTAGTACCATTAAATTCCTCATGCAATTTACTACTGATATCGCCTCTTTATTTGCCTCAGACTTTCTCCGAAACACGCTACCGACTTTGGAAAATCAAGTATGTTGAATTTACATCGAGATCGAGAGTCGCCATTTTTACATGTAAACAAAGTGGACCACATGAATTTACGGGACTGGTGATGGTGTTTAAAAGACTATCCGAGACAAGTGAAGAGAGGATATCAGTAGTAAATTGCATGAAGAATTTAAAATTAAAAGCGGTGGGAGTCCTCAGGTACACAAGAATAGAATGTTGTAATTAGAGTGCATGTTTGCATGATGATAACTCTACCCTAAATATTTATAGCAGATCTTTACCATATCGCCTTCACTTAATTTATAAATTAAAAAACTCAGGCTTGTGTTTAATTAAATAAATATATTTGACAAAGTAATTATTCAATCTAATTAAAATTAGACCTTTTGTCTCGCTCTCTGTTATATATGGTTATTGCTTGTGTAACAGGCATGTAAAGTCTCAAATTTCATATTATATCAAGCTCAGAATTTAGGTCAATGTTCCATGATATCTATTAAACAGTCTTCTCAAGATATAAGTATTTCACAGAATCATTGTAATTTGAGAGATTAGATTATCTTTTATACATATTGATTCATTTTAGGTAAGCTTTACATGCATATCACATCAACATAGTATGTAAATAATTTTTACTGCATGTGCCTCAGATCTCTCTCTCTCTCTCTCTCTCTCTCTCTCTCTCTCTCTCTCTCTCTCTTTTAATCTTGGCAAAGACTTATGAAACTGTCAGAGGGCAACTTAATTTTGTGACAAAAATATCTCTATCTTGTAAAAGAAATCCAAAGTGCATTGAATTTTAAAATGAGCATGTATTATTAATCCCTCATTTTTATGCGCATTATACATAGTATTGTTTTTAAAACATGTAATTTGTAAGAAAAAAACCCTCGCTAAATTTATTCGCAATAAACCACAGTAGAATTGACAAAACATGGTATACACGTAGCAGAAGCTTATACTTTGACACTGTTTGGATTGGTAATATTCCTAAAGTTTGTAGTTTATGAATTGAAATATTGCTGTCGCACTTCAAGTAAAACAAACTCTCTCGCTCACTCCTGCTCTCGCTCAATCTGATATGTCTATACCCAAGAAATTATTTTAATGTTATGATATTATGACTTGATATGCACATTTTTGTTTTTGTACTGGCTAAATGTTAATGTCATATATTTGGATATGTCATACTTATAACACTGCATGGTCAGTGTATTTTTTCCAAAAATATTATGTATATGTTAATGTAAACACAGCTATTACAAGTACATGTACATGTATGTTAACACAGCTACCGTAATTTATTTTTTTTAATTTTAGCTTAAAGCAGACTCTTGTTACCACATGGCTTTTACCTGTTGATTCTTGTGGTTTCAGCTCTTGAGGTTAACCTGTCACCTCTACCCACATGCATATTCCTTGTGTTCTACAGACTATCTACCGGTAATTCAAATTAAATCGGATAATGCATGAACAATAATGGAACTTTAAGAAAGCATCATGTCCTATTGTGGTTTGTTCATGTTTGATAAGAAATTATGAAAAACAAAATTAAGGCTGTTTAAAGAAATATAATTGTTGTGAAAATTTGTTTTTCAATAAAAGTATGCAATTATGTTTCCTTCATTTTTTATTTTATAAAGATATTTAGATGTGTTTACATAGTTGAAAAATCACCCAACTCTTTCCAATTTTCTCCATAAGATTACATGTAGGATATGTAAATGTACATTTGACTTTTGAATAACACCAGCAATGATAATTACTTTTGAAATGAGCAAGACACAATCTATTTTCACCCGCTTAAGGTATATATGCATAAAAAAGTAGAAAAAAACATGTCAAATTTGAACATTTTTAATGGATTTCTCCTCCACCAGCTACCCGGGTGTGTTTGAATTTAATTTTATTTAAGGCAGATGTTGAACTTGTTGATCTTACTGTTTTAGCATGGTTAAAAAGAGACAATAAACCAGAATAGATTAGATATTTAATAAATATGATTGTTAGCTTACTTTTTTTCATGGAAAAAAGAAATCACATGCAGGAATACTTGTCTATTTAATTATTAAAATGCTACAAATCATTCAAGAAACATAAACAGATCAAATTCTAGTATTATTGATGATTGTTTTCAAATATGTGTGAGAAATGACTCATAGAAATTGCCACAAGTTTCAGAAAATTAGGTAAAAGATTTCAAACCATGACTTTTTTATGAAAATCAAAAGATAGGGGGTGGGTATACATGTAAGGGCATTTCTAAGTTATGTGATGCTTTTATCAAGATAATATCATGTAGATGTATGTTGTATTGAATAAGGTTTCTTATTAAAGGTGGTTGAACAACAATTGACCTCTAAAAGGTCAGGTAAAGATGTTTTACTATGGAGAACCCTGTAAATCTGTGTTGAGTAAAAGAAATTGGAAATGGTGGGTTCACTTAAATGGCCATATGTTTATTAAACCTCAATGGAATTGTCAATATGTGGTATACTTTTTTCTCAGAATTGCATTAGCTTTCTTATTCTAAGACAAAGACATCTGTTCATAAAATGTACTAAGTTAAAGGTAGCAAGGGACGATTCGGATAAAGTATCCGTTAATATTTTTGTAAAATTAAGGTACATCACTACACCTAGAATTATACTTTTTAAGACACTTCTTCACAAGATGGCGATTTAAATATTTTGTTGAACTCATAATATCGTTTGATTGGGTTGTATACCGTCATAGCTTAATGGTTAAAGTATTGGGTTTCTAAAGCGTTTGAGTTTTAGTCCGCCTGGAGCTTTTGTTACTGTTTATTGAATTAAATTTTTGAAAATGTAATTGTTCATCCAAAGGACTAAGTGCGGTTTTATGCAATTTTTGCCCCCCAAAATCAAAGTTTCAGAAAGAGCTTTAAAATAAGGTGAAAGATAGTTAAAATCATATTGGAAATAAAGGTGTAAAAGGTTATCACCACAGTGACGTCATAATGTAGAAATGATGTCATGAATATTGCAGTATTTTCATAAATTGATGTTTTGTAGCAAAATATGGGTGTTTTCCGATGGTTTTTCGACTGGGAAACATCGAGCGCAGGCTTGCTCAAGTACCATTTTTTAGTATAATAGATATAACTATCTGAAGTAAAACATATGTTAAAATAGCACTTGAGCAGACCTGCGCTCTATACTTCCGAATGCAAAATATAGAGCAAAAATGAGAATATCTTCATTTGTTTGCAAATTTGCGGGAATTAGGTCATATAAGTGACGTCATAGATAAACAGCGAGTGAGCAATGATGACTAAAATCAAAATTAAAGTTATAGGCATCCTCTTTACAATGATTTGTGAAGATTTCATTTTTATACGATACTATTTAAAAATTGGTTGAAATCGGGGGCAGATATTTGACCATACCGCACATAGTCCTTTGCACATTTTTTGCCTATTTGACTTAAACACTTCTTATCAATTATGATATCTATCATAATCAAGTAATTTTCTGCTGATTTGAGAAAATATTTCAAGGTGTTTTGAGCCACCTTAAGAGATGCTGCACTTGAAGGCTTATGAGTGTTGCTAAGATTCATAAAATGAATTTTAATGATCATCATTAGAGGGATCTCCCTTGTTGGAATTGGTATGCAATATGAAAACCCCTAATGTTTAATACGTACATGAGAATTGAATAGTGAAACTTGCGGCTAAGACTGTTGTGTTGACTTTACACTGTTTGTCAATTGCAGGTTACAAATGGGAGGTTATATAACTCGAAATTTATGTGGATGGGACATTATATACCTTTTCACTTGGTATGAGGATAATAGCAAGTTTATTGTCCTCCAAGACAGCCACTATTTCATGGGCGAAGCCAAGTGAAATAGTTGCTGTTGAGGGGGACAATAAACTGTCTGTCATCCTCACACAACACAACAGTCTCAGTCTGTCTTTCTGTCAGTAAATAGCTATAGGTATCTTAATTATTATCCTGAAAAAAACTTTATTTGTTGGCGATGCAGAATTTCTTGATGATAAACAAATTAGAATTATCGGACTTTGAATTTAATGCTGTGATCGGATTATACCAGAGGTGTTCCGAGTTTAAAAAAGGGAAATCGTATGCTGCTGGTGAATAGCATAGAAACTATTTCACAGTTAGATGGAATAGCATGTTTATTCATTGTAATTTTACATAGGAAATATTCACAGAAATATAATAAACTTTACATTTCTAAGTTTCTGACATTTGATGGTGCAACAAGCACAGTTTGGAAGGTCAAAGGTGACATCTTTTGTATCTGACTCCTTTTCGGCTTTATAACTCAAAAAGTTTATAACCGATTGAGATGAAACTTTGAGAGATTATGTGCAACTATTATGCCTCTAAGATCCTAAAGTTTCTTTGAAAACGCCCTTTCCGTTTTTACGGTACGTCATTTAAACAAAAAATTTTAAAAAGTCATTTTGTCCAGGGCGTTTCTAAAAACGCTTTAAGATAGAGGCTTGAAATTTTCAATGGTTATGATTTAGTCGTTTTACCTCTGTAATAAGGCTCGAAATGAAAATCTGTCACTTCCGGTCAAAACCAGAAGTGAATCAAATTTTTCGAAAAATTGAATTTTTTGATCAAGTCAAAAATGAATATCTGTTTTGTAGAGCTTATTCAGCTTAATCTAACACTGAAAGCCGTTTTAAAATCGGACGATGCATTAGAGATATCGGGTTTAAAAATTGATATTTCCAGAAATTTTGATTCCGCGTCCTTGGTTTAAAAAATAGCGTAATGTTCAAAGTAAAATTAACTTGTACCAAAAATAATTGTTTAGTCGTACTTGAAATAAGTAAGGTTTTTGTTAAGTCGTACTTAAACTCATTCGGATTTTGTTAAGTCGTACCAGGAATAATTCGATTTTTTTCATCTTTTTATTTTAGTTACTCCTGTTATTGGTTTAAGAGCTCTGCTTCTTACATGAACTTCCAGCTTTACTTCCGACATTAACGGAAGACCCACTCGTTGCTTTGCAACGAGCTTTGCTCTAGTTATTATACTTTTTCTTTTTTTTCTGACTCCTTTTTTGCTTCATAACTCAAAAAGTTTTTAACCGATTTCAATGAAATTTCCAGAGATTTTAGCAAGATATCGTCCCTCAAAGATGTTAAAGTTTTAAAGACAACGTCACTTCCGTTTTGACGTAACGTCATTTTTAAAATTTTAAAAAAGTCATTTTGTCCGGGACTTTCCTAAAAAATGCTTTAAGATAGAGGCTTGAAATTTTCAATGGTTATGATTTGGTCGATTTACCTCTGTAATGAGGCTATATGATAAATATTCGTCACTTCCGGTCAAAACCGGAAGCGAATCAAATTTTTCGAAAAATTGAATTTTTTGATCAAACAAAAAACGTATACGTAGTTTGTAGAGCTTTTATGCTGAATCTGATGCTGAAAACCATTTGAAATTTGGAGGATGCATTAAAGAGATATTGGTGTTTAAAAACTGATTTTCCCGGAAATTTTGATGCCGCGTTCTTGGTTTCAAAAATAGTGCAAAATTCACACTGAAAGTAACTTCTACTGTAATAATTCGTACTGATAATAAAACTTTATAAAAAAAACATAAAATTAGATGCATATTGTAGAGTTTGCAAAGCTAAATACAAAACTTCAATTCGTTTTAAAATCGGATACTGCATTGCAGAGATATTGCGGTTTAAATATTGATTTTTTCCGGAAATGTTGATTCCTCGTTATTGGTTTTAAAAATAGTGCAAAATTCACACTGAAAGTAACTCCTGCTGAAAAGATTTCGTACAGGTCATAAAACCGAACTCCTTTTTTATATAGTTAATCAGAGTGTTTATTGAAACAATTTCGTTAATTCGGTCGATAACTACGTTGTTAGTTTTTAATAGTCTTAATAGTTTTAATCGAAATAATTATCGTACGATTCACCATGTCAACTCGCCATGTTTTGACTGCGAACAACAGCTGATTGCGGTGTGTCAGAAGAATGGCCTGCAAGACGGCGATAGTTGAAATTTCAGCTCAACTAACGTATGACAGATTATAAAGGTATGTTTCAATACAGGATATATCGTATTGACTTTTTCTTTTCAAAGTGTTTGTGCACTTTTCAATCTATTCCGACATTCCTCTGACTCTAACCTCCGCTTTTGACGTGCGTAGCTATATGAAAGCGGGCATTTGAGTCAGAGAAATCTCGGGATATGATCTGTCCAATGTATTTTCACGTGTATGTTTTGCACACTGCTCTTTTGAATTTCTATTTATTATTATGTATATGTATGTCTTATTTTGTATTGAACAACACACCACACACTGTAAAACTGTGCAATTAAAAGGGCTGGGGGTCCAAAGGCACACAAGAGTAGAATGTTGTAATTAGAGTGCATGTTTGCATGATGATAACTTTACCCTAAATATTTGAATATAGCAGATCTTTACCATATCACCTCCACTTAATTAATGAATTAAAGAACTCAGACAGGCTTGTGCTTATGTGACAGTGGGTTGTCCCAAAGAAATAAACAAGTCCACTTTAAGGGTTCTTCATTTTATTCGGATACATGGATAGGATTAAACCCTGTTTATGGAACAAGGTTTCATGCACAATCCTGATTACTCTGAGAATGGTACTTTCTAATATAACTGACTGCTTCAAATATGTTGATGAAATAAATAAATAAGTGAAATCGTCTCTTGAAGAAATTAGGTCTTACTCTTAAGAATACTAGCCTTGGTCTGTCACAAAGGCTACTCAGTTAGAGCGGGAAAAAATTATAAAAACATACTATTGGTTAAGTAAACCACCTGATCCTGTCCACATGTATGTAAGTGACCATACAGGTGAAATGACTTAGGGCTATAAAATATCAGAAGCCACTAGAATAGGTAATTAAGTAATGATTACTTGATAGATGCATAAAAGACAGGGAGTTAAAGGGATATTAGTCTGTTTCTAAATATGTACATGTAAAATATGGAATATAGGATGATGATGTTGATGATGAAATATGAATAATATTCATGAATGTAATTATCATAAAATGCACCCTATTACACTATATTAAATAAATATATTTGACATGGTAAATATTCAGTCTAATTAAAATTATAACTTATGTTTGGCTCGCCGTTATATATGATTATTGCCTGTGAAAGAGCATGTAAAACAGAGTGCAAGATGAAAAGAACTTTAAGTTCAGATTTTAGATTTATGTTCCCTGATATCTATAAAACATTTTTCTCAAGATTTGATTATTTCACAGAACCATTGTAAATTCTTTGAGATTAGTTTATCTTTTATATATATTGAATTTTATTGATTCATTTTAGGTAAACTTTACATGCAGAACACATCTACATTGTAAACAATTTTTACAGTAAGACTAATGTATGTAATAATTTTTACTACATGTGCCTCAGATCTCTCTCTCTCTCTCTCTCCCTCTCTCTCTCTCATGCTTTTAATCTTGGCAAAGCATCACAGAGTAACATCATTTTGTGCATATCTCTATCTAGTAAAAGAAATCAACAATGCTTTAAATTTCAAAATGAGCATGTATTATCGTGCAATCCCTCATTTTTTCATTGTGCAACTAAATTCCAAAGCTTTGTTAAAAAATTTATGGAATTTTATACATACTGAACATAATATTGTTTTTAAAACCTGTCATTAATAAGAAAAGAGAAAAAAATCCTCGCTAAATTTATTTGCAAAAAAAAAACCCAGTAGAATTCATTTAATAAAAAATGGTATAGCAGAAAATTATACTTTGAGGCTGTTCGGATGAAATACTGTAAGTCGTTTTAATTCCACCGTGTTAAAATTTCATGATTTTTACCTAAGTATCGATTGCGATGGTTTTAATTTCACGCTGCTTAAAAATTCAATTGATCAGAATAGAAGCATTTAAATTTCATAATATTTGGTTAAAGTGTTTAATGCTTCTTAGGAAAATCAAAAAATAGGGGGAGGGTATACATGTAAGGGTATTTCTAAGTGATGTGATGCTTTTGTCATGATAATATCATGTATATGTATGTAGTTTTGAATAAGGTTTCTTATTTAGGGAGGTTGAACAACAGTTGACCTCTAAAAGATTAGGTAAAGATGCTTTATTTATGGAGAGCCCTATGAATCTGTGTTAAATAGAGGAAAGTGGAAATGCTGGGTTCACTTAAATGGCCATACTTTTCTTAATCCTTAATGGAATTGGCAAAATGAGGTATACTTTTTCTCAGAATAGCATAAGCTTTGTAAGTTTAAGACAAGATGACTTTTCAGAGAATGTTAGTGTAAGTTTCAAGACTACATGGTATTTTCAGATTTCTCATTTAACTGTAATTTTGAGTGGATTTTGTACCAAAAGTAGTCTATTTTGGGAAAATGGATGATTTTGTTGGTTATATATGTCATTACATGATTTATTAGCTATAATATACAAGGGAAGTAACTCCCTTTTAAATGTGTAGAATGACCACCACTAGAGTAAATTGGCTTAGAAAGTAGGTATTTCCTATCCTGATGACAATTAATAGGCTTAAGTTAATTACCAAGATAAGAATTAATACTGTAAAAGAGTTTTGATCAATTGAATTATTTAAATGATAAATTTGCAGCAATTTTGCTGTCTGATTTCATGAAATAACATTAAGCAACCTGACTTATATAACTTAATTTTTTTAAAACAGCATATTTTTCTTTCAAATAAAATTCACATGTAGACAAATGCAGTTATCAAAGTATACAATATGTCAAAAAACTCAAGTTTTTGCTCCTTCCTATCCAAAAGTGATATTTTAGATATATTTACAGAATTCAAAAAGCCACCCCCTCTTTCCAATTGTCTCCATTACCATTACATGTTGGATATGTAAATGTACATTTGACCTTGAAATAACATCTGCTATAATATCTCGAAATGATCAAGAAACAACATATTTTTACCCTTTTATTGTATATATGCATCAAAAATGTAGGTAAACATGTAAAATTTGAACATTTAATTATCATGGAATTCTCATTCGCCCCCAGGTACCCGGTTGTGTTTGAATTTCATTTTAAGAAAAAGCAGACATCACACTTGTGGGTCTTACTATTTTAGCAAAGTTAAAAGGAGACTAGAAACCAGAATAAATAAGATATTCACTAAATATGATTACCGGTACAAGCTTACTGTTTCATGAAACAAGAAATCACATGTATGGCGGCATGTCTTTTTGTGAAAAAAAATGTTACATTTCATCCATTTATCAAGAAAAGATCAATTTTCAATATCAGTGATGGTTGTTTTCAAATATGTGTGAGAAATGACTCAAGGGAATTGCCACAAGTTTCATAATATTAGGTTAAGGGAACTCCATACTCGTAAAATTCTCTGATGAAAGTTGAAAAACCGAATTGATTTCAACTTAATAGACTTTAATTTCATCAATTGTTAGAAAAAATATACATGTCATCACACTTTTTGAGATGCCAGATAAACATAAACTAAAGCATATTTTAGCATCAGAAAACCGTATTTTTTTGGTTAAAATTAAAAATTTTGTAGGCAGAAATTTGTTTATCTTGTTTAATTTTATTGTCAACTTTATCAGAAAACTAAAACTACAAAAATCTTTTAAAATTCATTGTTGGGATAAGAAAAACTATGGCATTTAGGCATACAACTGATAGAAAAGTAAGAAAAAGAGTTCTTTCCCCTTAGCATCGATAAAATGTATAAGAAATTGGAAATTTTGCATAAAATTAAGCTGCGAAAATATCTTGAACCTACCAATAATTCTAATTACTTCTGTGTTATTATATTCGCATAAAATAGATAAAACTATCTTGCACAAATTTTAAAGAACTCAAAGTTTTACAAAAAAGTATGACATTACAGAACACTGGATCTACTTTAAAGTGTTCAAACTAATGCTTCTTAGGAAAATCAAAAAATAGGGGGAGGGTATACATGTAAGGGTATTTCTAAGTGATGTGATGCTTTTGTCATGATAATATCATGTATATGTATGTAGTTTTGAATAAGGTTTCTTATTTAGGGAGGTTGAACAACAGTTGACCTCTAAAAGATTAGGTAAAGATGCTTTATTTATGGAGAGCCCTATGAATCTGTGTTAAATAGAGGAAAGTGGAAATGCTGGGTTCACTTAAATGGCCATACTTTTCTTAATCCTTAATGGAATTGGCAAAATGAGGTATACTTTTTCTCAGAATAGCATAAGCTTTGTAAGTTTAAGACAAGATGACTTTTCAGAGAATGTTAGTGTAAGTTAAAGGTAGCAAGGGACAGTTTCGGATAAAGTACCCGTCAATATTTTTGTAAAATTGAGAGTTGCTGTACATGAAGGCTCATGAGTGTTGCTAAAATTCATGAAATGATTTTTAATGATTATCATTAGTGAGAGGGATGTCTCTTGTTGAAATTGATATTCAATATGTAGGCCCCATATGTTAGGTACATGAGATTCAGAAGTAAAATGCGAAATCTGTGGCTATGACTGTTGTGTTGACTTTAGACAGTGAAAATGCAAGTTACAGACGGGAGGGTAAATAACACAAAAAGTAGATAGATGGGACATTATAAACTAAACACAGGTAAGTTTCTGACATGTGATGGTGCAACATGCACATTGTACGGAAGGTCAACCCTTTGCAGGGAATTGGCTGGGGGAGGTCTAAAAAGCTGAAAAAGTAGCAAAATATGGAAGGGTCAATATCTCATAAAAACCAGTATGTAGAAAATTTTACAGGTTTTGACTAGTAATTTTCATCAGAAATTGGTGATTGGCCTTATAAAGAGTGAATTAAAGGTATTTGTGCTGAATGGGAACTGAGGAAATTCTAGTTACAGGGTTCCGAAGACACACGTCCCCAGGCTACACTGAAATGTATTTAAAAAAACTGTCCTGTGCCATCTAATGTCACGTATTGGGATATGTCATACTAATTACACTGCATGCATGTTCAGTGTATTTTTTTTTTCAGAAATACTTTGCATATGTTAATGTAAACACAGCTATTATTAGTACCGGTACATGTATTAACACAGCCTATTGATTTTTTTAATTTCAGCTATTGTTGTCCACATGGTTTAAATTTTCCTGTTGATTCTTTTCAGCTCTTGAGGTTAACCTGTCACCTCTACCCACATGCATATTCCTTAATGTGTTCTACAGACTATTTACTATTTACCAGTAATTCAAATTAAATCGGATAATTCATGAACAGTTACTGTAATGGAACTTTAAGAAAGCATCATGCCTTGATGAAGTTTGTGTTTGATAAGAAATTATAACAAACATATGTTTAAAGTAATTTACAATTGTTAGCTGTGAAAATTTGTTTTTCAATAAAAGTATGCAATTATGTTTCCTTTATTTTATTTTTAGCTCACCTGAGCCAAAGGCTCAAGTGAGCTTTTCTGATCACAATTTGTCGTTGTCGTTGTTGTAAACTTTTCATATTTTCATCTTCTTCTCAAGAAACACTGGGCAGATTTCAACCAAATTTGGCACTAAACACCACTGGGTGAAGGGGATTCAAATTTGTTCAAATGAAGGGCCACACCCTCTTTAAAGGGGAGATAATTGACAATTGTTTAAAATTTGTTGGTATTTTTCAAAAACCTTCTTCTCAAAAACTATTCGGCTGAAATGCTTAAATTTGTGTGGAGGCATCCTCAGGTAGTGTAGATTCAAGTTTGTTCAAATCATGGTCCCTGGGGGTAGGGAGGGGCCACAAGAGGGGGATCAAGTTTTACATAGGAATATATAGAGAAAATCTTTTAAAATCTTCTTCTCAAAAACTATTAGGCCAGAAAAGCTCAAATTAAAGTGGAAGCATCCTCAGGTAGTGTACATTCAAGTTTGTTCAAATCATAGTCCCAGGTGGTATGGTGGGGCCACAATGGGGGAATGGATTTTTACATAGGAATATATAGAGAAAATCATTAAGAATCTTTTTCTCAGAAACTAATCAGCCAGGAAAGCTGAAACTTATGTGGAAGCATCCCCAGGTAGTGTAGATACAAAGTTGTGAAAATCATGACCCCGGTGGTAGGTTTGGGCCACAATGGGTGGGGGTGGGGTCAAAGTTTAACATAGGAATATATAGAGTAAATATTTAAAAATCTTCTTCTCTGAAATTAATCAGCCAGATGATTCTTTATAATTGTTAAGACTTTGGCCCCAGGACAGTTCTTTGGCCTCACAAGAAGGTTCAGAGTTTGATTTATCTTTATATCCCATATATAAACTATTGTTAAGGATCTTTTTGAGAACTGCAATACTCAACATGTGTCGTACAGGAATATTCGACTTTTTTCATCTTTTTATTTTAGTTACTCTTGTTATTGGTTTAAGAGCTCTGTTTCTTACAGGAACTTCCAGCTTTACTTCCGACATTAACGGAAGACCCACTCGTTGCTTTGCAACGAGCTTTGCTCTAGTTATTATTAGGGTCTTCCGTTTCCAACGGAAGACCCTCTTGTTATTCTTCGGTTTCTTTTTATTAAGGTCTTCCGTTTCCAACGGAAGACCTTATTGTTTTTCTTCGGTTTTTTTTTCTCATTCTTCTCCTTTTTTTTTCTTACCGATTTTGTGTCAGCGATTACTCGAAAACTGTTTGATCGATTTTAATAAAATTTGCAGATCTTATTGACATTAGTTTAAACTTGATCGGAAATTTTTTTGGTTGATGACGTCATTTCCGTTTTTGAAATATCGACGTTTTCTTGATTTTCAGAGTGTCGGCTTGTCCAAGAGAGTTATCAAAAACTATAAAAGATATTAAGTTCAAAATTTCAGGAATGATAGACAAAAGATTGTAGATATGTAATAAGGCATTAATAAATTTCAGGCACAAAAGGCGCTAAAGATCGGTAGGGCTCGAAAAATGAGATGAAAAAAGCGTTGTGATTTTGCTTGGTTTTCTTAGATTATCTTTTTTCTCACAAATATTTTGTTAAGACATGTAGAAGAACAAAAATTTATATTTACAAGATCTTTTGTTTGACTCCTAGAAAAAGGGGCTGGCCCCTCAAATTAAGGACCTAGAACCCTTCAAAGTTTTCACTTTATAACTCAAAAGCGGTTAAGATTTCGATATGGCTGTCGCGGCAAAAGTTGTTCATTATGATCTTATTAATGTCGTTACAATAATATTTTGTTCGGGTATTGCGTAATATGAGTGTAAAAAGCCAGACTTGTTACCATGTATTTGTGTTTTATTTGACAAATAAACGGGGTATTTGTGCGTATAACTGACATAAAGGGTACCGGTTTACACACGGAAAGTGTTTAAACATTTTAGTTATTTTCTAGTGAAACACATTATGGATAAAAGAACTGTTTCTATGCAATGCATTTGAGTCGCATTTAAAATCTAGCTGTATACCGAACTGTGTATGTTAACAATTACGTATCCGATCCCTTGCCGCAGCCGAGGAAATGGGTCACGAATGGACTAGCGAGCGGTCTGCCGTTATCTAATACACAAGATTTGCGTCTTGCTGTAATGCACACATGGGTTTTTTATGTAGCTGCAAACACAAAACTTCCGATTTTAATGATTTTAATAGTAAATAAAAAAGATTATACCTTTACCTAATACCATAGACAGTGTACTAGCTTGCATTCGGAAAGTGTTTAAACAGTTTAATTCTTTTCTAGGGAAATATATTATGTGTATAAGAATTGCTTCTATGCAATGTATTTGAGTCGCATTTAAAATCTTGCTAGCTGTATTCCGAGCTTCATGTATGTAAACAATTATACGTATCCGATCCTTGCCCGTGGCCGAGAAAATAGGTCGCGGCTGGACTAGCGAGCGGTCTGCCGTTATCCAATACACAAGATATACGCATTGTTGTAATGCACACACGGGTTTATTTATGTAGCTGCAAACACAATTAATTCAGATTTTAACGATATTAAAGAGTAAATAAAAAAAAGACTATATTATTAACTACGAAGTATTGCTGTTTTGCTCTCGTAATTAAAAAAAAAAATAGATAGTATGGCTGTCATTGAAAAAAAGGCGTTCTTTGTGTTCTTGTCTATGTCATGAAACAGTTTTATTGTTGGAAAATAAAATTCAGTTATCAAACTGCAAACGTTAACAGTTCAAACCCACCACGTTGAGTGTACATTTTCATAACACGGGCCGAGGAGATGCCGCGCTAGTGGACAGCCGATTCACTGTAGGACACATGCTTCTCGTGTTTATACGTTATCACACATTCCAATGCCCATTGATTCGTTGTTATTTTCATTTCCAATTATATTGGTTAACGATGCATCAAACCATTGATTTAAATCGTAGTTCGTATAATAAAGGGGAAAAAAAGCTGCCATCAATGAATATAATACAATTGTACGTTTTACAGTCGTACGATTTGAAATGTAAATAAATTCACTTGTGTCCGTTTGTGACATTTTGCTGCTGAGAATTAAATGCATTACACTACCAATTTCAACAAAATATAGGCGATATTCACATATCTATGATAATGTGATACTTCATTTGGCTAACAAAATATTAGAATTTTTATGAGTTATGAGAGAGAGAGAGAGAGAGAGAGAGAGAGAGAGAGAGAGAGAGAGTGTGTTAAGCAGGATGTAGTAAGTAAAAGTTGAAATATATTTAAAAAGCGTTCGAGATAAGGCAGCTTAAGAAGTCCAATGTTACATGCTTGCGGTAGGTACGGGCACGATAAAACAAACCATTTTTAAACAAGTTGAGGTTTTATTTACATTCAGGCCGTAAAATAATAAGGGTCACAATATTGGTATAACCTCTTCTCAGTGGTAGTCAGATTCATTAAAAAGCAAACTCATTGCTGATTTTATTCATTTATAAACTAATTTTTTTTGATTCTGAAAGAATATGTGAGTTTTAAAAATGTAATGTACATGTACATTCATTGTAAAAGTTTTGACTGTATTCGGACAGTTGAAGATCGAGTAGCGAACACTAGACTTAGTAGATTAATTGTCTAATACAAATCGAATTGGCTTTAAAATTTGCATATTCAAGCACACTTAAATAGTTTATTCATAAATTATATATAATTATGTTAATAAAAACGTCTGTATGCTGTATTATGTATTTGCTGTCTGATTAGGACTGTTCTTCCCCAAAAAGAAGCGCTCGGCGATCGCGTAAAAAACGTTCTGTAAAGTACAACACCTGATTGGAGTACATGCTTATACATAGGCGTCGGAACCGGGGGGGCTAGGGGGGGATTAGCCCCCCCCCCCCCCCCCACACACACTTTTTTTGCAAAGTTATACCTAACCATTACAAACATAGCCTGATAGAGGGTTCAGCCCCCCCCCCCCCACACTTTTTCTCGCAGGAAAGATTATTGTTCCTAAATATACCTTGAAAGGCTGAGAAGTTGGATTCAGATGCAGTCCAGCCCCCCCCCCCCCCCCCCCCCCCCCGGATTAGGATTTCCATGATTTTGGGAATTACTTTTTTCTCAATATTTCAGAGGATTAGTCTAGCCCCCCCCCCCCCCCCCCACTTTCAATTTGCTTCCGACGCCAGTGTTATATACAATTTTTTTAAAATGTGTACGTTTAACTAAGCGAAATTGTAGATGTCATGGAGTCAATAGGCAAATCAAATTCACCAATCAGGCAATATCAGTTATCTAATGCCATGTAAATATGAGTTTTAAAGCACTCACTGCTCCCGTATTAAAAGCTCCCGTTACCTGCATTCTTTTATTAACGATTTTGTGCACACATTTATTCGGAAATGGCTCAAATTTGTTACACGGGCCCGATAAGAAGATGAAAGGATGACCCCTAAAATTTCTTTCCCAAATATTTCAAGAACGGTCTCAAATTTCAAACACTGGTTGAATAACTTATAACTTAATTTGTACAAATTTTTATGTGCATGAATGACAATGTTCCTGTAACTTAACAAAAAATGACACTTTTTGAAATGTAAAAGTTTCTGAATTCATCATAAAATTAATAATGTTAGACGGCCCATGCAGCAAGTTTTTCTAGTCGAGTCTTTCGTTCATCAGCGCATCGATTGTGAACATTTCAGCGGGGTTTGGGGTTGCAACAAGAGGGTGAAACGACCACGAATTTTGACAGATTTGGCTACAAAGAGTTTAAAAGAGATGGATACAAAACACAGGTGCGATTATATCTTTAAGAGATAAAAAATGATTAATCTGTTTGCCATAAATACCCATTTTTATCATAAGAATATTTTAACATTTGGATCCGCCGAATATTTCCATTTCCCTTCATTGTTTGGTGCCTGATTTGAAATAACGTTTCGAGGTATAATAAGTTGAGAAATTTCTTCAAGCTGCATGTTCCGATTTGTCGGCCATTACAGTATCAAATAATTTTCCTTGCAAACCTAATGAATAATCTTACAAATTTATAGACGTATTTAAACGGAAGTGCTCTCCTTTCAACGTTAGAAATATTCAAAGTAAATAAAAATAAATTTGGGGCATACAAAAACCCCCCAAAATACATCATTGGAATGTTTAAAAAAGGAAACCGTTGGGTTTCATCCTCCGAATGATTGAGTTTATTTGCAATGCTTATAAACAACGTAAACATCAAAACTATTAATGAACAAATGTACACTGCTTTATTTTTGTTTAAAAAGTCATGCTGTATATTTTATATGTTATAATAGATTATATAAAAAAAAGATGTCAAAGTCGTAATACAATCATACTAGCTTCGACGTAAGGGGCCAGTTTAAACACGCGGCGAAATAACGCAAAACCCTTTTATGTCGATTATTTTGCGAATACACAACAAAACTTGTCTAATCCGGCGGAGGGTGGTTCTGAAAAAAAAATGGCCTGATTAGGCAACATCCGGTTTAGAGGATATTGTTGCAAATTAATTTTAGTATTTAATGCAGTAGGTCCTGATCGTGTATTCTTGCAAAATGTTTAATTGTTCTGAATTATATTAGATTTCATCGATCTTATTTACGGTACAAATTTTCATTTTAAATATTTTTTTTCAGACAATAAATCCATAACGGAATACATACGATGGAAATCCTTGAATTAAATCGTCGTTATTGATAATCTTTCAAACATCCGATTTACCTGAAAAGTGCATGCTTAACCGTAAATTGTTAAACAAAACATTAACAAGTCAACAGGTGGCTGAAATACCTGATGGCGAGAACTGTTTTGATGCAGGGAAACAATAGATAAATATTAATATAAATGAGAATTTTATATAAAAAAAAAATTGAGCATTTTGACAGAATAATATGCAACTCTGTACGTGTAGCCATGCAACGGAGATAACAAACGATATCGGCAGTCTTACTCCCGCAGTATCCTGAATCACGGCCTGAAAAAAAATTGGGTGAACTATAATCTAATTATCCAATTGCAATTCATAACAAGACTTTACGGTATTAACTGAAAAAAGTTGCTTCTTTGGATCTATATTAACAGTTGTTTAAATCAATAGCAACGACAGAAAAATTAGTCAATAATTGAGCATTAATATCTCGCAGAAGGCCGATCGATCGATAAGTGGACGGACTACGGGAGATAACTCTCACTAATAATATGCAGTAGGCTTTTTCATTTCGCCGGTTAACAGAATAGATAGGATCCGGATTGCACAAATTTTTTTTTAAACAAAAATGATGGGAAAATGTCAAGGGGCTGAATAATGTCGCCGGATTGGGCAGCATGCCCTAATAAACAACATCCGGATTCAACGAGTTTCAACATGTACATAATTTTTTCATTGAAATATGGCTTAATTGACAGGGAAAACTACATGTACTGCAACGTATATTATTGCACACATACTTAGCATAACCATCGTTTAAAAGCGTACAATTATTTTATTGAAAATCGGACCAAGCAGCTTTAACATTTACATGTGTAAGACACTTTATTTGTCATGTGCATGATCATGTGCATTAATTATTTTCAATACCTGCTTATTCTCCACAATGATCTCCAATTCCACTCACAACTGTTGTCATTCAAAATCACATGAATTAAACAAAATTTAAAATTTTGTGTCGATCTCAACTGTTATGTATCCAAGAAATCTATTGATTTTAACATGTGTTACGTAATTAGGTAATAACGTTTTTAGGGGTCAAACTTCATTTACAAATTACCATTTTTCCTTCGTAAACATTCACAGGATCGAAAACAGATTTCCTACGGATATTTATAATGGGGAATGTTTACATCTTTCCTCAATTCGGAAGTCTTTCGGAATATCTAGCACAATTTCTTAAAGTTATCATCCGGGCTTTATATTGGCTGATGCAATGCAAAATCCCCGTAGACGTTCTTTTATTAGCCGTGTATTAAAACCTGACAAGCTAGAGGGGGCGTTTCAAAAGGGAAATCTTGGGATTTTTTCATACTATCGAATGAACATCGTTTGAATCAAGAGATATTTACAAATATCAAATAATTTAAGAGAATGTGTGGCAAAAATATCTTGGGACAGACTTAAGGTATAATACGTTTATATATCCTTACAATATAATGATTTTCTCATGCGTTACCTAACTAGGGATATTAGGGGCCAGAGGTAAAAAAGTTTAATCTTGTCTATTTCAATTGAAAGAAATGCAAGTATTTAAAAAAGCAACGTAAGAGAACTTATAAAAAGCATTACAGGTAAGCATTAGTACTTCACTCCTATTTCCATATCATGTTTTGTTGTCGAAAATTAAAGTCGATGACGTGATTTACCTTTTAAAAATCGGACGGAAGACCTCCTCGTTGCTCGCAACGAGATCGTGTCTAGTTATTATTAGGGTCTTCCGTTTTCAACGGAAGACCCTCTTGTTATTCTTCGGTTTCTTTTTATTATTAGGGTCTTCCGTTTCCAACGGAAGACCCTCTTGTTATTCTATTGTTTCTTTTTATTAGGGTCTTCCGTTTTCAACGGAAGACCCTCTTGTTATTCTATTGTTTCTTTTTCATTATTATTATTTTTCTTTTTCTTTATTTTTCTGACTTTTTCAAAGCTTAATATCTCAAAAAGTTTTCAACAGATTTACATGAAACTTTCAGGGATTATGAAGCATTATTGTGCCTCAAAGTTTTAAAATTTTCAACTACAACGTCACTTCCGTTTTTACGTTACGTCAATTTTTAAATTTTAAAAAAGTAATTTTGTCCAGGGCGTTTTTCAAAAACGGTTCAAGATAAAGACTTGGAATTTTCTGTGTTGAAGCAATGATCGTTTTTATTTGGACATAAGACTGGAATTTAGTTTCCGTCACTTCCGGTCTAAACCGGAAGTGTTTTAAAATTTTCGAATTTTCGAATTTTTCGTTTTAATTTAAAATGTTTACGAGGTTTGTAGAGTTTGTTATGCTGAACACGAATCTGAAATCCGTTTGAAAATCGGACGATGCATTACAGATATATCGGGGGTTAAAAATTGATTTTTCCGGAAATTTTGATTCCGCGTCCTTGGTTTAAAAAATAGCGTAATGTTCAAAGTAAAATTAACTCGTACCAAAAATAATCGCTAAGTCGTACTTGAACACATTCGGATTTTTTTGTTAAGTCGTTCTTGAAATCAGAAAGGTTTTTGTTAAGTCGTACGTAAAATCATTCGTATTTTGTTAAGTCGTACCAGGAATAATTCGATTTTTTTCATCTTTTTATTTTAGTTACTCTTGTTATTGGTTTAAGGGCTCTGCTTCATACAGGAACTTCCAGCTTTACTTCCGATATTAACGGAAGACCCACTCGTTGCTTTGCAACGAGCTTTGCTCTAGTTATTATTATTATTCTTTTTCTTTTCTTCTGACTCCTTTTTTGCCTCATAACTCAAAAGGTTTTAAACCGATTTTGATGAAATTTTCAGAGATTTTTGCAAGTTGGCGTCCCTCAAAAATGTAAAAGTTTTAAAGAGAACGTCACCTCCGTTTTGACGTGACGTCATTTTTAAAAATTTCAAAAAGTCATTTTGTCCCGGACTTTTCTCAAAAACGCTTTAAGATAGAGGCTTGAAATTTTGAATGGTTATGATCTGATCGATTTACCTCTGTAATAAGGCTGGAAATGAAAATCTATCACTTCCGGTCGAAACCGGAAGTAAAACAAATTTTTCGAAAAAATGAATTTTCTGATCAAATCAAAAGTGAATATGCGTTTTGTAGAGCTTATTAAGCTGAATCTAAAACTGAAAACCGTTTTAAAATCGGACGATGCATTACAGAGATATCGGGGTTTGAAAATCGATTTTTCCGGAAATTTTGATTCCGCGTCCTTGGTTTAAAAAATAGCGTAATGTTCAAAGTAAAATTAACTCGTACCAAAAATAATTGTTAAGTCGTACTTGAACACATTCGGAAATTTTTTGCTAAGTCGTTCTTAAAATCGGAAAGGTGTTTGTTAAGTCGTCCTTAAAATCATTCGTATTTTGTTAAGTCGTACCAGGAATAATTCGATTTTTTCATCTTTTTATTTGCGTAGTCTTGTTGTTCGTTTAAGAGCTCTGCTTCTAACAGGAACTTCCAGCTTTACTTCCGACATTAACGGAAGACCCACTCGTTGCTTTGCAACGAGCTTTGCTCTAGTTATTATACTTTTTCTTTTTTTTTCTGACTCCTTCTCGGCTTTATAACTCAAAAAGTTTCCAACCGATTTTAATGAAACTTTCAGAGATAATGTGAAACTATTATCCCTCAAAGATGTTAAAGTTTTCACGACAACATCACTTCCGCTTTGACGTAACGTCATTTTTAAAATTTTCAAAAAGTCATTTTGTCCGCGGCGTTTCTCAAAAAGTCTTTAAGATAGAGGCTTGAAATTTTCAATGGTTATGATTTAATCGATTTACCTCTGTAATAAGGCTCGAAATGAAAATCTGTCACTTCCGCTCGAAACCGGAAGTGAAACAAATTTTTCGAAAAAATGAATTTTCTGATCAAATCAAAAACGAATATGTGTTTTGTAGAGCTTATTAAACTGAATCTAACACTGAAAGCCGTTTTAAAACCGGACGATGCATTACAGAGATATTGGGATTTAAAAATCGATTTTTCCGGAAATTTTGATTCCGCGTCCTTGGTTTAAAAAATAGCATAACGTTAATAGTAAAGTTAACTCGTACCAAAAATAATTGTTAAGTCGTACTTAAACACATTCGGATTTTTTTTTGTTAAGTCGTTCTTAAAATCAAAAAGGTTTTTGTTAATTCGTACTTAAAATCATTCGGATTTTGTTAAGTCGTACCAGGAATAATTCGATTTTTTTTCATCTTTTTATTTTAGTTACTCTTGTTATTGGTTTAAGAGCTCTGCTTCTTACAGGAGTTTCCAGCTTTACTTCCGGTATTAACGGAAGACCCACTCGTTGCTTTGCAACGAGCTTTGCTCTAGTTATTATTCTTTTTCTTTTCTTCTGACTCCTTTTTTGCTTCATAACTCAAAAGGTTTTTAACTGATTTTTATGAAATTTTCAGAGATTTTTGCAAGTTGGCGTCTCTCAAAAGTATTAAAATTTTAAAGAGAACGTCACTCCCGTTTTGACGTGACGTCATTTTTAAAAATTTTAAAAAGTCATTTTGTCCCGGATTTTTCTCAAAAACGCTTTAAGATAGAGGCTTGAAATTCTCAATGGTTGTGATTTGGTCGATTTACCTCTGTAATAAGGCTCAAAATGAAAATTGGTCGCTTCCGGTCGAAACCGGAAGTGAAACAAATTTTTCGAAAAAATGAATTTTCAGATCAAATCAAAAATGAATATGTGTTTTGTAGAGCTTATTAAGCTGAATCTAACACTGAAAGCCGTTTTAAAATCGGACGATGCATTACAGAGATATCGGGGTTTAAAAATTGATTTTTCCGGAAATTTTGATTCCGCGTTTTTGGTTAAGAAAGTAGTATCAATTTCTTGGTTAAATTAACTTGTACCTAAAAATTAATTGTTAAGTCGTACTGTAACACATTCGGATTTTTTTTGTTAAGTCGTTCTTGAAATTTGAAAGGTTTTTGTTAAGTCGTACGTAAAATCATTCCGATTTTGTTAAGTCGTACCAGGAATAATTCGATTTTTTTCATCTTTTATATAGTTACTCTTGTTATTGGTTTAAGAGATCTGCTTCATACAGGAACTTCCAGCTTTACTTCCGACATTAACGGAAGACCCACTCGTTGCTTTGCAACGAGCTTTGCTCTAGTTATTATACTTTTTCTTTTCTTCTGACTCCTTTTTTGCCTCATAACTCAAAAGGTTTTTAACTGATTTTGATGAAATTTTCAGAGATTTTTGCAAGTTAGCGTCCCACAAAAATGTGAAAGTTTTAAAGAGAACGTCACTACCGTTTTGACGTGACGTCATTTTTAAAAATTTCAAAAAGTCATTTTGTCCCGGACTTTTCTCAAGAATGCTTTAAGATAGAGGCTTGGAATTTTCAATGGTTATGATTTGGTCGATTTACCTCTGTAATAAGACTCGAAATGAAAATCTGTCACTTCCGGTCGAAACCGGAAATGAAACAAATTTTTCGAAAAAATGAATTTTCTGATCAAATCAAAAATGAATATGTGCTTTATAGAGCTTATCAAGCTGAATCTAACACTGAAAGCCGTTTGAAAATTGAACGATTCATTAAAGAGATATCGGGGTTTAAAAATTGATTTTTCCGGAAATTTTGTTTCCGTGTCCTTGGTTTAAAAAATAGCGTAATGTTCAAAGTAAAATTAACTCGTACCGAAAATAATTGTTAAGTCGTACTTGAACAATTCGGATTTGTTTTGTTAAGTCGTTCTTGAAATCGGAAAGGTGTTTGTTAAGTCGTACTTAAAATCATTCGGATTTTGTTAAGTCGTACCAGGAATAATTCGATTTTTTTCATCTTTTTAGTTTAGTTACTCTTGTTATTGGTTTAAGAGTTCTGCTTCTTACAGGAACATCCAGCTTTACTTCTGACATTAACGGAAGACCCACTCGTTGCTTTGCAACGAGCTATGCTCTAGTTGTTGATTATATTTTCATGCTCGTCCATTTCATCTCAACAGTCAATGTGAAAACCAGTTTAAACCGGTTTTACAAAACAGCTGTTCTTGCTATTACTTATTCACTCCCTCCGTGATCTGCACTTTATATCGATTTATTTAAGTAAACAATTGATTTCTTCAATAAGGGAATGTAAATATAAGCATTAAATGATTTATTTTTGACGTCGTCGTGTCAATAACTGCCGTCAGTTGAGCAGACAAATTGAATAACGCGCGTTAGCGCGTTATGATAATTTGTCTGTTTACCTGACGGCAGTTATTGACACGAATCAAAGCTATAGTATAACACATGTAGCATACGGGGGGGGGGGGGGGGGCAGTTAAATTGAAACTTGCCGCCCCCGCCCCCCCCCCCCCCCCCCCACACACTGATGATTAGGATTTTCAGAATTTTGGAAAGTAACCTTTTCTTTTTCTTCTTTTTTTTTTTTTTTTGCTTGTCAAGATTATTTGAATGAGTCTGCCCCCCCCCCCCACCTACTTTTTCAAAAACGATGCTACGTGCCTGCTTAGCTAAGAAAAAGTGGGCGGGGAGCCCCCAATCCCCCACCCCACCTTGGTTCTAAAAACCTTTTTAAAAAAATTTAGCTATTTTTTTTTATATTTATGTCGGTTTTTCCTCTACATATATTTTCAAAATTACATGTAAACAAGATCATGGAGAAGCATCGTTTATTTAGATTTTAGGAACTTGAGGAACAAAACAATAGAAAAGTAAAAACAATGCCAGCGCTCTTATTTAGTTGTACCTTGTACATCGATGAAATGCCATATGTCTTCTTGGTAGACAGATTAATAGGACATGCAGGGCATAGGTGCTTGAGGACAGGACCCCCCCCCCCCCCCCTCACTAATCCCAAGTATAAACTTTCGGGACTTTATCGCGATAATTACCTATATAAAAAAAATAAGAAATATAAATCTACCAATTAATTCATGAAGGTATACTTTAGATCAGAAATATATCCAGAGACAATATATAACAGTATAATATATATACGTCCCTGATATATCATAAAAGGATGATAAAAAAATAGAGTAAAGTCCCGAGGTTATACTTGGGGTGGGGGTGGTCGGATCGAGGTCGGTCGTTTCTCGAACACCTATACATGTATGGAATAAATAAATTATATTCCGATCTCAGATTTTTTTCTACCAAGAGACTAATCTATTTACAATTGATCTCGAAATGATTGTCTGAGTAAATTTTGCAACTTTACTACATGTATATTTTTATTCACTTTAATATGTATAGTTTACAATACCGAAAAAAGCCATGGTTTATCCATGTTAGCTTTATGACTCCTGGCCACGTGCATTTGTTTACGGAAGCAGCGGTGCATTATGGGATATTGTTGAGGGCACGAAATTCGAAAACAGGAAAAATGGCGATGCGTGCGGACAGCTTGTTAGACAGTCCTGTCTCATATAACAGTTTCCAGCGATCGATCCCCCTTAGAGCTTCGAAGATTAACATAGGTAATTTATTCATTAATGTCATTTGGTATTTATTTGAAGCGAAGTGTAAAATTTGTTTCCGTCTGATTTGAGCCTGTAAACAAAACGGGCACCTGTTGGCATTGATATGGTTGATTGCAGTTGTTGTATTGAATTTAACTCGTGATCAAATCGTTATGAACGACAGCGGTTTCAACGTTTTATATTACATAGATAAATGGAAGTGAGCAACTTGGTACTTTGGTCTTTTGGGAAATTACTATGACTTAACGTACGTGTACCATATATGGCAAGAAAATAGGACTATGTTTTGAGGTGATACTTTTGTACCGTAGGGTACACTCCTATATCTTTAAGAAGAAAAGGGGTTACAAGGAGGGTACAGTGTAAAAGCATTGGAAAATGAAAGTAGCAAATTATTAAAGATACTTGTAAGTCACTAAGGTACAGAGGGTACAGAGGGTACAATGGTAACATAATGACTGAATGCCACAGACTAAGTAGCCTACATTTGATTCAATCTTTATTTCCTCTTTACAGTTTTTCAAATTGATATTATTTGTTGTGAATAATATAAAACTTGATATTAATTTTAATTTATTTCTACGTGGGTCAGTTCTCTTTATTTGATATAATTAAAAGTTTTTCTTGAACCTAAATTGTCTATGAAGTCATATCCTTACATAATAATCATGATTTTTATATTAATTCATATATACCTATGTTATAAACAGAAATATATGAAGCTCTATATTTTGGCTTGTACATGCACCCAGTGATTATTGAAATCAATTAGTAGTAATAATACTGTAATATGTTTTTCTTTTTTGAAATATGTACAAAATCTGTAGTTAATATAGAAATATTCATTTCTTATGACATGTATATTGCAGGCTTATCGATTCACATCTTTTGGTAAAACAATTTTTAATGGTAATCTTAGGGACATAAATAGGGACATAAATAATGTTATTTATGTCCCTGGTAATTCATATAAAAGATTTGCTTGGCAATGTGTTTAAAAACTACTGCTGATCTATATTGGAACATCCCTTACCTGAGAGAGTTAGATAAAATAATCCTGGGTAAATTCACAATTAAGGTTATTTCAATGAGTTTTTCATGATAAACTGTGAGGTCAGTACTTAACTTTTTTTAGCTCACCGAGACGAAGTCAAGGAGAGCTTATGCTATACCCTCGGCGTCGGCGGTGGCGTCGGCGTCGGCGTCGGCGTCCGGACCTGGTTAAAGTTTTTGTTGCAGGTCCTGTATCTAAGCTATTACTTGTCCTATCTTCACCAAACTTGCATGGATGATGCATCTGGACCTACCTATGGACTTGAAAGACTTGGATGCTGAATCTGGGTCCTAAAATTCAGATGCTGGAGGAGGTTAAGGTTGTTGGACCAGGTTAAAGTTTTTGTTGCAGGTGCCCTTTGATAGCAGTATCTTAGTTACTGCTGGTATGTACTTCACCAAACTTGCATGGATGGTGTGCCTTATGATACTGATGCACCAGACAGGCTTGAGTGCTGAATCTGAGCTATAGGTTTCAGATGCTGGAGGAGGTTAAGGTTTTTGGAGCAGGTTAAAGTTTTTGTTGCGGGTACCCATTGATAGCAATATCTAAGTTACTACTGGTCCTAACTTCACCAAACTTGTATGGATGATGCGTCTTATGATACTGATGCACCTGACAAGCTTGAATGCTGAATCTGAGCAATAGGTTTCGGATGCTGGAAGAGGTTAAGGTTTTTAGAGCTGGTTAAAGTTTTTGTTGCAGGTGCCCTCTGATGATTAATCTTAGTTACTACTGGTCCTAACTTCACCAAACTTGTATGGATGGTGCGTCTTATGATACTGATGCACCTGACAAGCTTGAATGCTGAATCTGAGCAATAGGTTTCAGATGCTGGAAGAGGTTAAGGTTTTTAGAGCTGGTTAAGTTTTTGTTGCAGGTGCCCTCTGATGATTATATCTTAGTTACTACTGGTCCTAACTTCACCAAACTTGTATGGATGGTGCGTCTTATGATACTGATGCACCTGACAAGCTTGAATGCTGAATCTGAGCAATAGGTTTCGGATGCTGGAGGAGGTTAAGGTTTTAAGAGCTGGTTAGATAAAGTTTTTGAAACAGGTGCCCTCTGATGATGATATCTTAGTTATTACTTGTCCTTACTTCACCAGACTTCCATGGATGGTGTGTCTTATGATACTGATGCACCAGACAGGCTTGAATGCATAGTCTGGTTTCGGATGCTGGATAAAGTTAAGTTTTTAGGAACAGGTCACATTTTTAATAGATGATAGTACTATTTCAAACTTGCATAGTTGATTTAACTGTAATATGAATGAATCGCAGAGGTAGCTTCAGATGCAGAGCTTGATCTCCATTATCAAGGATGCTTAAAAATAAATCTTAGTTATTACTGGTCCTAACTTCACCAAACTTGAATGGATGGTGTGTCTTATGATACAGATGCACCTGACAGGCATGGATGCTGAATCTGAGCCATAGGTTGCGGATGCTGGAGGAAGTTAAGGTTTTAATTGCTAGTGCCCTCTGATGATGATATCTTAGTTATTACTGGTCCAAACTTCACCAAAATTGCATGGATGATGTGTCTTATGATACAAATGCACCTGATGGGCTTGAATGCTGAATCTGAGCCATAGGTTTCGGATGCTGGATGAGGTTTAGTTTTTTGGAACAGGTCACATGTTTTATAGATGATAGCTTGCATAGTTGATTTAACTTTATTATAAATTAAATGCAGAGTTTGCTTCAGAAGCAGAGCCTGATCTCCATTATCAAGGATGCTAAAGAAATCTCCTACCTCACTCAAACCAGCTCGATAGATAGATGTGTTTGTCGATAAATGATATAACATGATTCCTATGATAAAGTATTGTATGATATGAAACAATATTGTTTGATATGATACAATATGATATCATATGTTATATTATAAAAAGTTATACGATACGATTTGATATTGTATCAATTTTTTTGATATTTTATGATATGATTATGTATCATGATATTGTTATGTATAGTATTGTATATTATGATACAATATTGTATAATATTATATTGTATTTTTAATTTATTATTTTATCACATGATACAATTACATAAGATATTGCAAAATATTATATTGTATCCTATGATACAATATTGTATATTCTATAATATTGTATCATACAGTATTGTATAATATGATATTGGTTTCAGTAATATAGAATTATATCACATGAAATTGTATTATATGATATTGTAATATTATATAATATTGTATCATACGATAGTGTATGATATGATATTGGTTTATATGATATATTATCATATCACATGAAATTGTATTATATGATATTGTAATCTATTTTATTGTGTCATATGATGCAATATGTATAATATAATAATGTATTTTATAATATTTTACCATATCACATAATATTGTATCATTTGATAAGATACAATGTTGGAATCAAATTATATTGTATTATATGATATAATATCATATAATGTATCAAATATGTTTCAGTGTCATTCAATACAATATCATTCTATATTATACAATATAATATCATGTTTCAGTGTTATGATGTATTATGTAATATGATATTGTAATATGATACTATATTGTATTATATTTTATGATATTGTATTATGTGATCAAATACAATAAGGTATAACACAATACAATGTCATATCATACGTTACAATATCAAATCTCATTATTGTTTATTACGGTATTTTATTTATTATATGATATATATTATATTAGAAATATGACATGATGCAATATTTAATTTTATATCATTGTATTGATTAACATATGAACATATGATTATCATAAAAAAATTTATCAGACGATATACGATATTTTGTCAAAACAGAATCCATGAATATCCAAGATCATAAAGTATGATTTTCATATAAAATGATAAAGGTGGTCTTATGAAGGTGATGTCTCATAAGGGTGATGCTCCGTCTCGGTGAGCTTAGTAATCTATGATTACCTATGTTTAAAAAGGGTGATATCCTGAGAGAATATAAACATTTCACTTAGACATGCTTCTCAACAAGTGACATAGCTACATTTATTCTGCATGCAGGTGTTGTCAACAATATGTCTTTGAAGTTTGTATAAAAAAAAAGGTGTGAAAGTGTGAGTCCTTGCAAATAACACAGAATAGAGTTACACAGGTAAACCATACACATTGGAAAGTCCTTGAGGTGTGAAATGATTAACACCTTGCAATCAACATAGGACATGTGTATAGTTGGTGTCTTCCCACTTAGCCAAAATTCTGAAATTTACACAGGTGACTGGTTTTGGCTAGGTTGGAATGGTGCGCAGGTGGTTAGGGAAGGGGGAGAACAAAAGAAATTAATTACAGGTGACCTATAGTCCGTTTTAGAATGACCACAAGTGCTTTGAGAAATTTTTGATTTTTTCTTTAAGTGGGAATAAACTGTATAGTTACAGGCCAAATTAAACTTGTATTCCAGAAAAATGCAAAACACTTAACATGTTTTTTAAGAAAAGTATATAATTATTTAAACATTCACAATATTTAGTTAAAGAAAAACCTTTTTTCATATGTTATGTACAACATTAATTTTTATACAATTGAATATTTTTTTCAAATGGAAAAAGGACATAATACATAGATTCCATGTGTGCAATTAAACTAAATTATAACAAGTGACATCACATCTAACTGTTCTTTAGTAAAATATTAGCATAATTATATGATTGCTTGCTAGTGGCAGTATATGTACACCACTAAGTACTTAATTAAATTAAAGCAATAAAATTATTTTAAATCGTAATGAAGATCATCCCTTCTTGGCCTAGATATATATTGTTTTTACTTTGCAAATTGTAATGAATTATCTTCAGCATTATAAATTCAAAGTTGGAAAACTGATCTCATATTTTAGTTTTAATATGAGCAATGGAAAAATATGCTTAACCTGTTTGCAATAGCTAAGTGTAAATGTATATTTTGAATAACCACCTTGCCACCACCTTGCCAAGCACCTGGGTACAGGACACACCTGTTGTGTATATCATGTATATTCTGTGTTAGTTCCATGGTTTTTTTCTCCAGGTGAACAAACAATAGATTTTAATTAGATATACACAAACATATAAAAACGTCTAGACACACAAGCTGTGAAATTTTATCATGGGAAATAGTGACTTTTTACATACATGCATTTTTTTCCATAGACCTCAAGTCTAGCAGATTTAGCATCTAAAATCAGTATATAGAGATGATTAAAATTGAGAAACAAAATGCACTAATAGAGCCATAACTTGAATAGTACATTAAATCATTTTATACTACTACCAATTCTTTTTTTAAATTTTGAACAATATTGAATTATGTACATAACAGGATTGGACCATAGGCACTCTGAAATTTTATTTTTAAATTTGTTTTATAAGATTTTTCCTAAGACACATAATATAAAGATATATTTGATAGTTTTATTAGTAATGTAAATGCATGTTCAGAGTAACAAGCACCAATTTTGTTTTTTACTGATCGATAAATCTTATTTCTGAGCACATTGTGTATACAAATAAATTCATTAAAGACATTTTACTTTACTGATAGTGTCATGGTACTACTCGTCTGGTTAGTCACTTTCGCAGCCTCTGATATTCTTTTAAACAGCTCTGTAAAGTGACCTACCTACCTAGCTAGTGTATAGATTCTGTGCATGTTTAAACTGGTAACATTTGGACATAAGCCGGTTTCACAAAGATACCCTTATATGATGATATGACATTTCATAATTTAAGATAGATGCAAGATAAGTTATAACTCATAGGCGTCGGAACGGGGGGGGGGGGGGGGGGGGGGGGGGCATTAGGCACATAGCATCATAGAGGGTTCATACCCCGCAGCAAAGATAATTGTCCCTAAATTTACCTAAAAAGATGGAAATATTGAGAAGTTGAAGTCATAAGTATACTTGCGGATTAGGATTTTCATTTTTGGGAATCAGATTTTTTTTCCCTTTTTTTTGCTTGTCTTAGATTTCTGAGGATTAGTCTAGCCACCCCCCCCCCCCCCCCCCCCCCCCCCCCCCCTTTTTCAGTTTGCTTCCGACACCACAGTAACTGTAACTGAATTTGGATCTGTTCCTAAGATTTGCTTTTTGGGCACTGACTTATCATAATTAGGGCCCCGCAAGAATTTGCGGGTGCCCTATAGTAATCACTCTGTCCGTCCGTCCGTCTGTCACTCTTCTGTCCACAAATTTCCTGTTTTTTTCTAATAACTTTTTTTATGGTTGCCCAATCAAGTTCAAATTTGGTATGGTAGTTCAGTAGGCAGAAATACATATTTTGATGCTAAGTTTGGTTCTCTATGTCTTCTGGTTTGGAGCTGGGGTAGTGGGGTAGATTCCTAACTATGCACAAGAAAAATGGGCAAAGAGAGATAACTGCTGAGAATGAATGGGCAAAGAGAGATAACTGCTGAGAATGTTACCATTGTATACATGGAAGGCTGTGCAATATTTTTCCTTTGGGATTAATTAACCTTCCACAGGAAGAAAATCCTAAGCTTTATCTTTATCTGTCACATTGAGATTAATTACTGCACTGCCTGTGTCTGCAAATGAACTTTGTTTTGAAGTTAAGGTCAATTTTGAATGATGTGTAGTATTGTGTACATTTTTTGAAATATATATGGATTTAAAATATAATATTCATATTTTATTTTGGTTAAAATACCGTACACAATGATTTATAATAATTTTATTGAATAGAGGCAAAGGCTAGGTATCATTGCATTGGTATCAATTCTTTGTTTTTTAACAAATTTTATTTCATCCCATGTTAACCCACTTTATCCCGTGGATATGACTCATTGGATATTTTTTTGATATCCCACAGTTGTGACTTTACAATGGGATTTGCCTAGGCATAATGAAGTAAAATAATGTAGAGTTTTATAAACAGTGTAAACATTGATTGCGGTGTATAAAATATGGGATAAATAGAATCTCATGATTTGTAGTATAATATGATTTTTATCCAACTTGTGTGTTTTATCCCCTCACTAAGGCTCAAGAAAAAAACACTTTAATTGTTGGATGAAAATCATATCCAACTACAAATCACGAGATCCTATATATTCCAGTTCTTTACATCTTCTGCCGGGCATTTATTTTTCATCATTGTTAATATAAAGAGGATGGAATTCAAATTTTTTTTCACTTCTCTATATTAATTGTCATAGCGGGGCCCTTCCTGACTGGTCAGTTTTCTAGTTAAAACTCATATTTATTTAGCTAGGTCCTGCTTATGTCAAATTTTTAAGTTTAAATTTGTATGTACCCATGCATCCAGTAAATTCTTTTTTCATTTGATATACTGTAAATTTAGACTTTCAAAGTGAATTAATGTAAATCTTAATAAACATTTGAAGAGTAAAACCTGTAAGTAATGTGCAGTGTCTACCTTCAATGACATCTTGATGTACATTATGTGTAGAAGATTTTACATTTACATAATTGCATGCCGGTACATGAGTATTCAGATAAAGAAATCAAATTTATTTGATATAGAGAGATCAAATCCTATTCGTAAGGTTTTTGGTGTCACATCTCTATTTCAAATATAATTCTGAAAACAATGTTAACATTCACTAGCTAAGATGTATGATATCAACTGCCTAAACCAATTGATTAAAAACATTTAAACTGTCACAGCTACATGTTGATTTTTAGTCTAGTACGTACATTTTTTGTCTACTTCTTGGTCCATTTAAATAGTCTGTGTTAACTATAATAATTAAGTTCTTATTCCTATATTAAAAAGGCAAATTAGACAATTTAGACTTAAAGGTAGGCCTAGGTGGAATGGAACTTTTGAAATATTACCTCAATGTAAGCATTTTTTCTTTTGGTATGGTGTACATCAGAGATGGGGGTGTTTTAGGCAAAAAGAAAACGACACAACCAAATACACCTGATAGAAGAATCTAGATGAATTACGAATAATTCCGAATGGAACAGCTAGCATTCCTTCGAAGGAACTAGCATTTGATACTCTTGAATCAAATTAGGAGAGCCAGGATTCTTTTATAGGCGGTACCTAATCCGTAGTCTCTGACCTACATCACCCCCACCCCTACCCCCTCCCTGCAAAAAATTCAACAATCCCATCCCACCACAAAAGAAACACCTAAATTTTCATGAAAAAGAAAAGCTTATGGATGGATAGGTCAAATCAGCATGAGGTAATTTTTTAATATTGTTATAATTCATGTTTTTACCAAACTAACAGAAGGCCATGATTTTTTGCATGTATAATTTTAAATCTTTTACATTTCTAATACGTGTGAATTAACTTATTTAGTTAATCTTTCTCAATCATGTACGAAAGCTTGAACTGCTTTAAATATTTTAACATTTCTCATCATGCAGACATAAATTTATGATTTGATCCAATTTTGAACATTGCATGTTGATAATTTAAAACGGTCTTGTCTCATGGTTTCCAGATACCTGGTACATGTATATAGTGAACTTTTTGAAGCTTTAACTGACAGGCATGTGACTCCTGAACCTTTCCTAGTTTATCAACATCAAATTATAGGTACACAAAGACCAAACTTCTTCAGCATATGCTCTATTTATGGTCTTACAAAAGATGGTGAAGAAAATATCGAGATTTATTTCTCCAAGAAAAATCATATATTTTACGAGGGCTTTTTAGGGGAAAATCAATCTTCATATTTCCTGATTCAGAAAATTCATGCAATAAACCTTTTATAATTATACATGTATTCCTATTCCTATGTAAAAAAAAAAAAAAAAAACCCTATTGTGGCCCCATATATCCTACCCCCCCCCCCCGCCAGTGATCATATTATTTTACATTACCCAAAGATGCTACCACACATTAAGTTACAGCTTTTCTGCCCAATTGGTTTTTGAGATGATTTTTAAAGACTTTTCTCTAGATATTCCTATGTTAAAATTTGACCCCCATTGTGGCCTTATCCTGAAGAATATTTTTTGCAGTAGCCAAATGATCTACTAGAATATGATTGGGGATGTTATTTTGATGGGGATCTGAACATGCAGTTTTCAAGATATTTGGTATTTTCCTGTTTCATGCAGGGTTTTCTGCATTTCTGAGGGATGAAGGCCCAAACTGAGGGCCAAAGGACAATAAGGGGTACGCAGTTGCTCCCTCAGAAAATTTCAAAATTTTACATTGCAGGAGGTGGCATATCTTGGACCTCTCTTGACATATTGGGACCCATTTTATTTTTCACCGATCTGTTTGGGGGTCATGTAATTAACATCATTTGATGCTTCATAATGACATTAGAAACAAGAACATACAATGTTTATGGTTTGGTGGTGGGGATCTCAACAGTTTTCAGGTATTTTCTTGTTTCATGGGGTCACAAAAATCCCACAGGGTCATGGCCTACATTATATTGATGAATCATAATACATTCTGAATCTCGAAAACACATGTGATGTAAAACTAGTACCCGATGATGTTGACGTGCAAAAGCAAATAAAGCGCCAAGTTAGTAATAATTATATACACCATACGGTCTATGACATAAACTGTGATTATTATTGATTAAATTAATTTAAAATTTACATGCCAACGGTCAGCCTCAGTTTGCACATGAAGAAAGGTGAAAAATGTGCATATCATTCTTTATGAAAATCATAATTTTTAAAAACTACCAGAAATAGCATGTGGCTTTTTTTTTACTAAAACTTCTACAAGATAGTGTTATTTAGGGGCGAACACTTGGTGTGGGTATTGCTGTTTAATGACAACATATACTGATCTAGTTCCATTTCAAATGAGAATAAGGGTTTATGAAACATTCTCCCAGAGTTTTGCCAAGTTTTTTTTAAACATAATTTACTTACAGTAATTTACATTGTACATTTAGAATTTGTTTCACACGCATAGTCAAAAGCGTGATCTGCATGGATCGAGTCACAGAGCTGAGAACTTCAAAACTTGAATAAAGTTTTCCCAAAGAGTTGTCACAAGCATTTTTTACACAAAGGGCAATAACTGTGTAAACTCTGGGAGTTTTCAGACTTGCGTCTTTTGGTGCCATAACTGTTAGTAGACAATTTAATATAAACATAAAATAAGACTTGATCCATTAAGTCTAATAACAAAAAAACTATCCTGAGTCGATCAAGTATAAAAAGCAAAAATTACTAAAGAATTCTTTCATCTAAAAGGCCTTTAGGATTGAATATACAGTACCGATCAGACCCAACCTAACACCAGAGTAAACCCCAACTAAACCCCGGGTTTACTTTCTGGGTTTACTTTGGGTTTACTTTTTGAAAATTTGGGTCCACTCGGGGTTTAATTTGGGTTTACTCGGGGTTTACTTTGGGTTTACTCGAGAATTGCTTTTGGAGTCAACTATATGCACTTAAGTGTGAAACAGACCTGTATTTCATCTTATCATCCTACTGCCGGTAATTCCTGCCCCTTGTATATTCCAAATACACATGTAGCGTCTGCTTTCAGGGTATTCTTGTGAATGGGGTTTACTCTCTGTGTCCACTCTGGGTTTACTTGGGGTTTACTCTTGGTCCACTCTAGTAAACCCAGAGTAAACCCAGAAAGTAAACCCAGAGTTTAGTTGGGGTTTACTTTCTGTTAGGTTGGGTCTGATCGGTACTGTAAGGTTTTACACACAGAGAGAGAGAGAGAGAGAGAGAGAGAGAGAGAGAGAGAGAGAATTTACAGAGAGAGAGAGGGGGGGGGGGAAGAGTTGTTTTGGTGGTATTACTTTAATGGGAAACACACTCTGAAAATAGAGTTGTAACCTACCCTGTATCCAAGTGTACCCTTTGTACCCACTGTACCCTTTCCTTCAGCTCATATATTTGATTTTTTAACTTAGAGTAAAATAAAGACTAATTCTTCACCCTTGTATCACTTTCTAATAGAGTTGTAACCTACCCTGTATTCAAGTGTACCCTTTGTACCCACTGTACCCTTTCATTCAGCTCATATATTTGATTTTTTAACTTAGACTAAAATAAAGACTTCTTCATCCTTATAATACTTTCTAATAGAGTTGTAACCTACCCTGTATCCAAGTGTACCCTTTGTACCCACTGTACCCTTTCCTACAGCTCATATATTTGATTTTTTAACTTAGACTAAAATAAAGACTTCTTAATACTTGTATCACTTTCTCATAGAGTTGTAACCTACCCTGTATCCAAGTGTACCCTTTGTACCCACTGTACCCTTTCCTACAGCTCATATATTTGATTTTTTAACTTAGAGTAAAATAAAGACTTCTTAACCCTTGTATCACTTTCTCATAGAGTTGTAACCTACTCTGTATCCAAGTGTACCCTTTGTACCCACTGTACCCTTTCATTCAGCTCATATATTTGATTTTTTAACTTAGACTAAAATAAAGACTCCTTCACCCTTGTATCACTTTCTCATAGAGTTGTAACCTACCCTGTATCCAAGTGTACCCTTTGTACCCACTGTACCCTTTCCTTCAGCTCATATATTTAATTTTTTAACTTAGAGTAAAATAAAGACTCCTTAACCCTTGTATCACTTTCTCATAGAGTTGTAACCTACCCTGTATCCAAGTGTACCCTTTGTACCCACTGTACCCTTTCCTTCAGCTCATATATTTAATTTTTTAACTTAGAGTAAAATAAAGACTCCTTAACCCTTGTATCACTTTCTCATAGAGTTGTAACCTACCCTGTATCCAAGTGTACCCTTTGTACCCACTGTACCCTTTCCTTCAGCTCATATATTTAATTTTTTAACTTAGAGTAAAATAAAGACTCCTTCACCCTTGTATCACTTTCTCATAGAGTTGTAACCTACCCTGTATCCAAGTGTACCCTTTGTACCCACTGTACCCTTTCCTTCAGCTCATATATTTAATTTTTTAACTTAGAGTAAAATATAGACTTCTTAACCCTTGTATCACTTTCTCATAGAGTTGTAACCTACCCTGTATCCAAGTGTACCCTTTGTACCCACTGTACCCTTTCCTACAGCTCATATATTTGATTTTTTAACTTAGACTAAAATAAAGACTTCTTAATACTTGTATCACTTTCTCATAGAGTTGTAACCTATCCTGTATCCAAGTGTACCCTTTGTACCCACTGTACCCTTTCCTACAGCTCATATATTTAATTTTTTAACTTAGAGTAAAATAAAGACTCCTTAACCCTTGTATCACTTTCTCATAGAGTTGTAACCTACCCTGTATCCAAGTGTACCCTTTGTACCCACTGTACCCTTTCCTTCAGCTCATATATTTAATTTTTTAACTTAGAGTAAAATAAAGACTCCTTAACCCTTGTATCACTTTCTCATAGAGTTGTAACCTACCCTGTATCCAAGTGTACCCTTTGTACCCACTGTACCCTTTCCTTCAGCTCATATATTTGATTTTTTAACTTAGACTAAAATAAAGACTCCTTAACCCTTGTATCACTTTCTCATAGAGTTGTAACCTACCCTGCATCCAAGTGTACCCTTCGTACCCACTGTACCCTTTCCTACGGCTCATATATTTGATTTTTTAACTTAGACTAAAATAAAGACTTCTTCACCCTTGTATCACTTTCTCATAGAGATGTAACCTTTTCTATAGCTATTTAAAGTTGAATCTCTAAAATCCTTCCTGACTCCTCTACTTTCAGTTTTAGTAGAAATATATAGTGTAACCTGGTTGTAACTTTTAACTCATATTTTATATAGTGGTGTACCCTTGGGTACAAAACTATTACCTTAAAACGCAGTCCTAATTTCTTGCCATATCTAACGTGTACAATCAACGAACTGTGTAGGGACGGGGGGGGGGGGGGGGGGGTGCTGCCTAAGTTTCAGTTTTGCTTTGATAATTCATTGTCATTAGTCAACTTTGTTCATTTAACTTTTGTTTTTTAATATAACAGTACTTAATTAATGTAACGGTACTTTACAAATTTTCTAATTTGTTTTACTGAGGGGTGGGGAGGGGGGGGGGGGTAAAAAGATTAATTTTATGCTGAATAAAAAGTTCATATATTGATATAATTTGCAGAATTGTTTTGTTTCATTACTATTTTTATGATGAGTTCATGTTATAAATAAGTTTATTTAAAGATAATTAACTATTTACTTGTATTATGGGTTGTAATCTTTGAGTGTGTACATGTAACTCTTGGTTTTGCTGCACATTGACAATGTTGACATGAATTTCAATGCCTAGGGCTAGATATTAAAATGTCAGCTTGCCTAGTGGTAAATCTTGTAATACTTGTTTCTAATCAATCAGATTTCAAAGCGAGTCAGATGGTTCATAACATGTTTTGATGACAATAAAATTAAATGTGTCACATGTAATCCTTGTCTTTAATCCCTTTTAATCTACAGTATTACTATTAGACACTGACATCTCTCTCTCTCTCTCTCTCTCTCTCCCTCTCTCTCTCTCTCTCTCTCTCTCTCTCATTTAACTTGTTTCACCATGTTTAACAGAATTTTGAACACTGGTACAAGTTTCTAAGTATAAAAACGTTTCAAAGTCTCAGGCCTGAAGAACTCACTTGTTTGAATTTGACAATATTATGCAAGCAAAGAGCTCAAAGGGGCATGGTCATGATTTTGGTCAAATTCTATTTTCCTGATTTTATTATTTACAATGTTAATTTAAAGTGAATGCTTTAGGAATGCAATTCTAATGATCAAATTTAAATTTGAGAGTGAGTCATGGAGTTATAAGCAAGATACAGGGCTCACAATTCTTTGTCATGTAAACATGCCCTGTTTTTGTTTTCATTGATTCAACATACCAGTAAAAAAAAATTCTTTTTCAAGCTGATTTGTCTATCTTCTTATTCATTTTACGCATAGATAAACACATTAAAATTTCCTAACTTTTAACATTCATTTCAGATCTAAAACTTGAATTTTTACTTCAACATTCAAAATGTGAACAAATTAAAGCTTTGTTTACGTAGCAAAGAATTGTAAGCTCTGCAACTCACTTATAACTCAACGAATGACACTCAAACTTTGTTTGCCTACCGGAAAAACCTTACTGATGCATTGTAAACATTAAAATCATAAAAATGATTTTTGACCAAAATCGGGACCAATGATGCCCCTTTAAGGTGGAATAACACACCTGAAAGAAGTCACTCAAATTAACTGTAAATTGTTTGATTATGAAAGATATAATGATAAATAAACTATACATATTTCAAATAAGCGAAAAATTTGCATTTTGAGGATAAAAAATGAATATCTAAAAATCAATTAAGTAAATAACAACAAAAGCCCCTGCAGGATTAGAACTCGGTAAGTACGGATCACAAGCCCGACACTTTATCCACTCGGCTATGAGGTAAGTTATAAGTTGCAGTCGATAAAATCCTTTTAATAAAACAAAATGTCTTTTTGATCAGAGGTCAGCCGTTTTATGACGATGTGTTATTCCACCTTAAATCACTTAAGTTTTAAATGATACTAGGCCTAATCCAACTTTTAATGGCATTTTAAGATTTCTTAAGGGTTTAATGACGATACATTTCATGTGGTCTCGGGTATAATTGATACATATTGGAGAAGAAACTCAAGAGTTTGTATCAATGCAGCCAGATTAAAATAATACATTAAGCATGATTATTTGCATGTGTGTAAAAAAAATACATTTGAGCTGGGTTTGGGAGCACCTACGTGTGTTTTTCATAACTAAAGGATTTTAAAATTTACACAAGATTGCACGGTAAAAGCAGAATATAATGAATACCGGTATTCTTATGTCCAGTCCTTTGTGAAATAATCATACAAACTGAAAAGTATCCACTTTTTTACTAAAACCAAAAATAATATAGCAATAACAAATTTATGCCATTAAACACCAAAATATTTAGATACAATTTTTTTTTCAATTCAGAATTTCTCTTCTAATTTGTGGTGACAATTGATATGAAGAACTCAGCAACATGCCATCAACATGTTTAAAATTCAATATGACATTGTATCATGATTGAAGTATATATATATATACCAGGGAGCACATATAAAATAAAGTTATTAAGTTTTTCAATTCCATTGATGTATAACTTAAACATCAAGTTTCCATTAAAAAAATGCATTGAATGAAATAATAATTAAGCACTATTATATCAGTTGTCAAAGTCAATCTTCTCCTTTTTTTAATCACATTGTTTCAAACTTTCATGTCAGATTTAAAGTTGTCTTTCTTTGATTGCATTTCACTTCATTTATTCTTTAACAATATTTTATTCCTTGGCAAATAATTTTACATGTATTGGACTGCTGGCTTTTCCTATATAAACCGCTATAGCCATCCAAGGTACAAGCAAGTTATTCTTTAATTTGCTTACATTTGTTTTTAATAAAATACTTTGATCCTTTACAATAAAACTGCAATAAATGCATTTACATGTATTCAGTTTGAAATTGTGCCCAGTCTTAATTCTTTTTACTGCCTGTAAAATATTGAAAACTAAATATTTCATGGCAGCTTGCTTACGTAATTAAAAGTGTTTTGCAAGCAATAACTTTCAATTTATGGATTTTTAAAAGAATTTGTTTTATTTTTAGTTGTGTGACTATTTACACATTATGAATGTTTAATGATTGACAAGCTTAAAATGAATATAATGATTTAGTACCATTATCCTAAATGATAATATTGGTTGACTTCTAAAATCGTACCTTGCATCCATAAATCTTCAATGAGTTTGGGAAAATGGATGATTTCTGGAAAAAGTGTAATGTTTCACAATATCTTTCAATAAATTTCATTACTCAGTCTCATTGTGTAGTTCAAAAGGGTTTCGTCACATCAATCACATGTAATGTTCATCTCTCTTTATGAATAAAGTAAATGTTGTAAAGTTGTAAGTCATAATGAGAAAAAATTCAATAATGACAAATGCATGTATTTCTACAAAAAACTCATTTATCAAATTTTCAAAGTTCAAAGGAAACCAAAATCGGATGGATGATTTTTTAATTATTTTAAGCCAGCATGAAAGTGAAATTTAATGGTCAATTATTACCAGAATCCTGTTTTTCAGCATGTCATTTTCTTCCCCCAAGGTAAAAAATCTCACCTTCATCAGATTCACAAAACAATATGTTGTATAGTGGGTTCCACACATTTTTTGAGACCTTGAGAAATAGGTATACAAAGGTGTTAAAAACCAATTATAAACAGGTGTGAAATCAGGTGTTAAGGCATATGTCAGTTACATCTTCCTAGTTTTATTAAAACAAGTGGAAAAAAATAAAAAGGAAAATAGGTATAATGTGTGGATGTTAAGTGATTTGGAAACAAATATGGTTTATATATTGCCAGAAAGGAAATGTTTTTAAGCATTAGAATTTTGAGATTGAAGAGAGACACACTTAGATTGATATCAAATAGAAGCATATTATTATTTTATATATGAGAAACTTTATTTCCAAAGATTCTTAACAATGGTTCAAGCTGTGACCCCATCAAGTAAGTTAAAAAAAAATGATTTTTTTAAAAAGTTAATTTTTATGTGATCTTTTGAAAGCTTTGATGAAGCTTTATAGTCTAGACAAAATGTTCATTTTGTAAATGGAAATTACATGTAGTTAAGAATTAAGAAAAATATTTTTTTAAATCCTGAAATTAAACTGTTAAATCTAAAGAACTTACAAAAATATTTGCTGATCAGGAGAATTATTTCTTTTTAAAACAACAACAAATTAAGATTTTAAGTACATAAAACATATTAAAAGAAGTAAGTCTCCTAATTAAGATACATAATCCAAATGTTGTGAGAGTACATCTGTCAATATTTGAAAATCAAGAACCCTGAGAAAAACTTTTAATCTAAGTTAATTACTAATTAGCCAGACCTGTTAAATAAACAGGGCTCAGTAATAGGAGAAAGAGAAAGTAGTATGCAGACTGCCTTAGTTTTTACACCAATTAACAAATTTAACACTGACAGATTGAGAGAGAGTAGATCACTGCTAGGAATGCTTGTGTGACCCTAAGTAAACACCCAGGGAGGGGGTATATAATGGATGTGGGAAAGTTAGAAGGGGGTCAAAGGGAAACTATCACAGTCTGCCTTTAAATATCAAGAGATTTCAAGAGAACTGGACATTTACATTTTAACTGCCAACATGACTAGGACTCTTGGGAATATCAGTCTGAATGTGACTGGAGAAATTCATAGATCTTGCAGAGGTATAAGACTTGAAAGCTATTGAAATTTAAGTTTTTATACATTTTTGAAATGAATTTTTTAACTGTGACTTTTCTTTTAATGCTTTGGGGGTTTTTAATCTATGATTTAAAAAAGGAGTTTCTGAATGAAAAATTTTGAAATTAAATGAAAATCTTTTATGAATTTTTAAGTAACATCCTTAAACCTAAAATTAAAAAAAAAATACAGTTAAAAAGTTTATCTCTATTTTAAGTTTTCAATCAGGCAAGACAATTGATATAATTTTATTAAGTTAGATAAAAGCATTCCTGGAATTTAAATATCAAATTTCAACAATCTTTTTTGTGTATTTTTAGGGCCATTTCGGGCTACTCAGATCTGGAATGAAATCGTGGATCACTTGAAGACTAATGTGGAGGTCAAGAGACGTCGTTACAAGATGAAGACTTACGACAACAGTTTCTCCGGGGCCCACGCTGTGGATGTCGTCATGACTTACTTACTCAGTGAGAAAAACACATTCAGCACAGATCTGTCCAGAGACAAGGCTGTTAAGGTTGGTATTTCATAAAAATGGTTAATTTGATAAAAATTTTATTTTAAGATGTTGAACTTTATTGATTTGAACACGCTGAAATTTTTTTAACTAAATAATTGCACTTGTGTCTTAAAAATGATATATACATTTATAGCTGATAAGAATCAAAAGTATTGGGTATTTTTAAAATCAATGTCAAACAGTTCTACATCACATTTTTTTTTTCAAAGAGTGAAATAGAGTTATCCCCCTTATGCTACATGTTCAGAGTTCTGTATTTTATACTTGATTTTAAACTTGAAATTTTTCAATTTTACTTATTTTTGACTTATATTTTCCACAGCTGTGTCAGTCTCTGATGGACCGCCAGGTTTTCTGCTCCATTAGTAACCGCACCAGCGAGATCAAGAAGATGTTTGACGACAGCCACAGCAAGCTCTACAGGTTTGTGGGCATGGACCCCCCAGAGGGCCTCGAGAACTCCAACTCCACTATCATAGAAACCAGCTCCTCTGATGAAGAGCATGACTACTCCATCATGGAAGATTGCAGAGGAAATCAGTCAATCAGGTAAAAGATCTTTGAGATTTATCATAACTAATTATGAAAACTTGTTTGTGATTAAGAAAAATTGTGAAAGTATATTCTGATTTTTTCAGAATTATTTAAAAATGAAATGAAAGGAACTATAGGAATATTTATTGCATTGAAATTATAAGAATATATATGGTAAAGCCAAAAAAAAATTCTTAAGAAAAAATAACAGAATATTAAGATTATTTGTAGAATAATTTATTAGGGACTTGAAGTTTCTTTTTCATATCTCATAAATATATTTTCATAATTTCGCAGACTGAGCCCTGACCAGGAGAATGGTTTAGATGACAGTGTGGTGTGTAACCCCATCGCCGTCAACAAGAAAGGACAAGTGCTACAGGAGATTATCTCCCTTCATCAGTCCTTCACAAGACGTCGTAGTCGTAGTTCTCTCAAGTCTGACACATCTATTCTAAACCGCAGTAGTTACAGGGACTCTCCTATACCACCAGAAGGTAGGTTTTCATTGCAAATGGCAATTTCATTAAAAGAATTTGCATATACATGTATTTATGACCAAATTTTAGTTGCTTCTTCTATAATGAAACTTTTATTTTGTTTAATGTTTCATAAAACTGATGTAAAAAAGAAAATGTTAATTTACATTCAAGATGCAATTCCTATTTGTTTGTTGCTTAATAAAGAGTTCTTTTGCTTTCAGCTATGGAGTGCCTATGGAGAGAGGTAGCCCTGTGCCAGCTGTTGACCATTGTAGAGATCCCATTCCTGGAAGGTCTGCTAACAGAACAGAAATCTGGCAAGAAGAGCACCAAACAGAGCTTAATGTTGACCAACTCTGTCTCCAAACACTACAACAGTGTCTGTATGAACAGCGTCTCCGACCCCTTCATGAGAACAGCCCTCAACTGCATCGAGTGTCTGCCCAAAGGTTTACTAGTGCTAGAGAAAGACTTTGTCCGTGAACAGAACCCAGCCGCCAAGATCCAGGCTTTCCATGTTCTTAGCAGCCATTACAAGTCACGGAGCGATTCCCTGCTGCCAGAGAATTTCATCGAGGTTCACCTGGCCATCTTGAATTTCATCATCCAGCAGAAGCATGAAGTGGCCATCGCCTCGCTACAGCTAGACATGATCATCCTGCCCTGGCACATCAGGGAAGAACTTCGCCGTCTGCTCAAGTTCATGGTGGCCTGTTCTGAGATGACCGACTTCTCTGTTGATTCCAAGGTATATTTCTTTAGAAACTTTTTTATTGGACAGAAATTAGTAAACTTTTAATGTAGAAAGATTTCAATCCAATTTTATTTTGAAATTGAAAGTGAGAAAACCAGAAATTACTAGCACTGACAAGATTTCAAATAATTAGTTGATCGAAAATTAAAATACTGAATGATACTTGCGTCAGCCTTGATTTATAAATTTTAATTACTGTTGTAGGTTAACAATGAGACACTGGTCCTGGACACATTCACTGACTGTATCATTCAACACAAAGTGGTGGCTCACAAGCTCGCCCGAGTCCTGGTCCTGTTTCTGATGAAGAATCTCAAGCGGATCTTTACTGTTCCCAAGGAAATCAAAGAACGAGTAGTCACACGTCTCAACGACCTAAAAACTGGCGAAGTCTCTCCTGTACGAGGTGCGTGTCTTAGATGTTGTTTACAGAAATTTTGAAATGAACAAATTACTAAATTCGCAAAAATTTTGAAAATTAAATTATTTTTTCAAAATTTCAGTTTTATGCTTAGACTCACAAGAGTCAGATATTTGAAAGATTTTAGTAAAAATTACCCCCAAAAAATAATAGAGAACTATATTAAAGTTTCTTTTTTTCACTCTTTGACTCTTTTTCCTGACAAAATAATGTAGGGATGCTTCTTAATTTGATTACAGAGTAAATTGAATATTTCTGAAGAAGCATCTTAATTTGATTAAAGTTTAAAATTGAAGATTTCTGAAATAATGTTTAATTTATTTATTTTACAGATAATGCCTACTGCAGTCAGGTGACTTCAGACGAGTACCAGAAACAGGCCACCGAGTGCACAAACTCGGCCTTGGTCTCCATGATGAACGGTATCCTCGACAACACCAACTTTACCCTCAAAGAAAAGAAACAGCGTCTACGACAGTTCCAAAAGTGTCATCCAGAGCTGTATGCCAAGAACTTCCACGGAATGTTGTAACGATGGAACTCAGTTTATCGGACTTATGGTGCTCTTTCTATGTAAACGAATTCTCTTGATATGTACCTTTTCAGATAATGCAGGGTTCATTGTCTCTAGTGCAATCTTATATTTTTTTACCGACTGTATAACATGTGATATTGTACATATATTTGTATAAATTGAACATTATTTATTGTCACCTCAAATAACTTTAGAACTAGAGTGTATTAACCTTGATAGTATTCTTTACTCTTTTTACTATTTACTATAATCCCTTTATTTCAACTAACAATCCAATGGATCTCCTATTATTCACTAATATTTTTCTGAGTCTTATAATCCCTTTTTTGTTACAACTGAAAATTCAGTAAATCTCATGCACTCTGTCTCAGCCACCAAGTATAGAATGTAGACGATTTTTAAAATACAATTTTTTTCACAGTATTGTCACACCTAATATTCAACTTTTCTTCTTCTCTGTCTCTTGTGACCTTTGATCTCTATTGTAACCTTTTTGCACTTAGATATTAACCCTATAGTCTTTGATATGTACTATATAATATTATGCATGATATTTATCAAACAAATAGTGCCAAATGCCTTGATTCCTTGAGAAAATGGAATGATATCTTGTTCTACTTACCAAATGTAAAACTTGTCTATGGATTGAAACATACACTTTGACATGTAAATACATTTTCCAAATTGCTGAATTTCTAAAAATAAAACATTCCTATACAAAACTGATATGATATTGTTTGTGTTCTTTTACATGTCACTTACAAATTCCAATAATGACATGTTATACAATATTTTCATGAAAGACAACAAGAATATGCTAATTTAAGAGGGCTTGTTGGCCAAGGCAATTTTTAGACTATATTGGTCTCCTTTAGAAAATGAGCTCTATGTGAAAATACCAAAATTTAAAAGTTAAAATGTATGGATTTTTTCTTTACCAAATACGTAATTGTTTGTAGCTTAAATAAAATCATAACTTAAAATTTTAGGTAGGTCTAGGCTGTGTTTTACAAAAGAACTTATGACGAAATCAATGAATGCTAATTAATCACCAACTAACCAATGATTTATTTTTATGGCTGGAAAATATAATTATCGGAATTGAAATATTAATTAATATGAAACAAATGGTTTTATGTCAGTTTGGTTCTTTAAAGATCATTTTACGAGGCTGTAAATATTAAGACTTTGTTGAGTTCTTTAAAAGTTCTTTAATTTGTAAAATGCAGCCCAGATGGTTAAGTTGATGACCTTCGAATCCTCAAAACTAAAAAAAAACAAAAAGTATTGATTTAATATAATTGATAGACACCAGAATTAAATGCATGATCTGAAGAAATTCCTTGCAAGAATCTGCAAAATTGATTTTTACTGGACAGGAATATTGCATGTATAATAATTTTCAAGTAAATTTTCTTCATGACAAGGATGTAGTATGTGAAAGAGTGCATACAAGACTTGATCACGCTGCTCATTATACGGTAATTGTTCTCTGATGTTTAAAAATTTATATTTTAAAAATATTTTTTTCCATTTATGGTAACAATAATTGATAAAATCCTTCATAGCAAGTAAATCGCATAATGTTTGTAACATGAAATTAAAATGTTTCAATCCTCAAAACCTTATAAAAAAATCAAGGATAAAGTCAGAAGAAATATGTGCAGTTTTCTTTCCATAACCAACCCCCCCCCCCCCCCCAAAAAAAAAAAAAAATAAATAAATAATAATAATAATTAATGCTGCTGATGACTGCGAAAGTTTCAACCAAAAAAATTTTAATTTTGAAGAAGAAAATTATGTCAAATGGATATAATAAAAAACTGACATGGCTTGATTATTTCAATTTCATAATTCATACTTTTTAAAACTTTTTTTTTTTGCTTGCATATCAACACAAATCGTTAAAATAAGATATGATATATTTCTCTAAACTTGAATTTTTCCCGAAAAATCTAACAATTCCATTGATATTTCCCTTATTATCTTCGGCAAATTAATCGACATTTTTATGTTTATTTTATTTCGTCCTCGAGAATATTAATTTGCTGGGGAAAGATAACTCTATATTCTCTTCACCGGGGAACAGAGTTACACCCCTTGTTTCCAGGTCGCTAGGGAAGCGTTGCCTAGCTGTCTACCAATCGTTTTTTGCGATACACAACACGTGTGCAGTGCCGTGACGTCGGTCTGTTTGTCTGACAACCTTCTGCGAAAAAGGAAGATAAGACAGGTTGGTTGTTTTATTTAGGATCTCACTCAGCCGCCATCAAGAGGTGAGTCTGCCACCAAGTCACGTAATTCATAATTTACAACTCTGGAGCATATTTCATACATGAAAGCTCTTGGATAAAGTAATTCAATCGTGTCTTGAAAGTTCCTCGGAGATTATTCGAGAAACATGCATGTGTATCCATTGCGTTGCAGTACATATGTTATATGCGTAGTATTTATATTTTATATGCACGATGTGAAAGTCTAGGTGCCTAAGTAGATATAAAATGCAGCTCTAAAGATTAATACTAGGGAGAAAACTGTTCATTATTGACGGTACATGTTCTGTATATTTAAAAAAATCCTCAAGACTGAGAAATTTTTTGGTAAGAGAGTATGTTGGTATGACAACGACGTTTTTGTTGAATGGTTTGAAGTATTTTGATAAGTTCTGGTATTAATATAGGTTTGTGATTATCTGTGTTCAAATTTCAATAGATTTCAGAACCTGATTCAGTCATGACTGTAAAGAATGAAAGTGTTTTACTCTTCACATAATCATAGCTGAGTATGGTAAATTTAAAACAAATATTAATGACTCCAAAGATACTGTTTGCATTGCTTGATTGAAACCCATGTTCATTTACTTTTTGAAATTAATTTATCTCCTTGAAATTTAAACATTTCACAGTTGATTTAAAGCTTTAAAATGTTTTTAGAACATTGTATTTGCATAAATGATAGACAGTTAAGTTTGAAGACTTCCCATTATATCTCATGCATAGAGCGTGCTAAATTGCTTCTCAACCCAGCTTGAAATTTTTTATTCTCAGTTTTAATCCATTTAAATTTCATTGCAACTTGTGAGTCAGCTAGGAATGGTTTTAAAATTCATAACGATAATGTACACTAAAAAGAAAGGGAATGTTTTGTATTAATCAAACGTGTACTTTAAATCTAAAAGACGTACATTTCGATGTTTTATTGCATTCATATTTTGTGAAATGATATGATCATGATATCTTTTTATTTGTGACCAAATTCTTTTAACCTTTTAAAAAAATGACTTGGCATAACTTATAATGGCTTTCTACTTTTGCTTAGTCACTTTTTTAAGCTGGCATATTGAGAATAATGAGAAAAGCCTTAAAGGTTAACTCCTAAGATATATAGTGTGTTGGAAATACTAGACTCCTTTAAAGTTATGATTTGGAATGCACATCTAATTTTTGCGAAGATTCCACCCCGTTTTGAGGTAAAAATCCGACCAATGTCAAGCTTCTCTCTGGTTTGCTTTTGATGTAAAGGTATGAGGTTTCATGCACCTGGAATCCACCTCATTTCCAGGTGGATTCAACCTCAAATATTTGTAAATGTCACCTTTTCTCTGACTTGACTTTCCATGCAGGTATACACGTATTATATACCTACACCATTGATTTGAATAGCATCAATAATGAATCCTATTTGATCTATTCAGACAATGAATCCCATTCAGAGAAACCAAATGTTATAGAGGCTTTAAGGGCACTTAATAAGCTAAGTGTAAACTTGGAAACTCAATCAAACCCAATAATCAACAGATTAATGTTTACCGTATATTTATATGTAAAATCTGTCAGTAGTCCTGAACCATGGATCAGATTTTATACCTAGGGGCTTAAAAACCCTGAAATCTACGAGGCTAGGTCACAGTTCAGTTTAAATACCGCTACTTTGTACTATGGAGGTATAAACTATATATACATATAAAACCCGGGCCAATTTGTTTGCTAGGTCAGTTGTTACATATCTTTATATACTATTTATCATTTAAAGTTTTGCCAATGAGGTTCTTGAAGCAATAGTCCTGTTTAATCGTTGTGAATACCTAGGTGAAGGGTTAGCCTTAAATATCAATACATCAATAGGTTCATTGTTTGCCAGGGTCGTATTATAAAAAGCCCCCCTTCCATATCCCCCTTATACATGTGCAGCCTTTTTTACTATTTCCTCTTGATCTCCCTTTTAAAGGAATATTTTTTTCATACAAATTTGTGTTAAATGATATTATACAAACTTGTTTTGTTTGAACTAACATTTTGAAGACCTATTTAGTGAGTTTCTTGGGAGATCGCAACTGATTTTTTGGGGATAATTTGATAATTTGAAGATGAAATCTTCCATTTATAAAAATGGGGTAGTGTAAGGATTCTACCATACTGTAACTTGTTGGATGATTGGAGAACTTGTATTGAAATCAAAGGTTTCAAGATCTGCAGTTATTAAGAGTAAGGCAGTTGGGGGTGATGGGGTGACAGGAGGTAGAGACAGGCCAGAAAAGGAGGGTGGCTTACAAGTGGAAAGTTGAATAATACATATATCTATAAACATCATTGAATTTCAAATATTGTATACGCGGTTGCAACTTTTGTATAAATGGTCAGTTTACTATTGGTCAAAATATAGTAATAAGGAATTTATTCATATTGAAACTGAGTTTATTAGAATTAAGCCGCTTTAAAATGATAAAAATAATTAGTTTTTGCACTACACAACAAAGATATGATAAGCATTTTACATTATTCAAAAAGAAAAACTCGTATTGATTATATGACTATCTAGCTTAATAACATTTCTGAAGCAGGCCATTCCTATAAAATTCAGAACCTACTGTACTTTTGGGGAAAAGAAACTTGAATATTTGATAAACTTTTCTCTTGATGAGTAATGTCTGCCTTTGAGATGGCAACTTAATTTTGCCAGGAAACTGCCTAGTGGGTAGAGCCAGAGTTATTTGACATTTCTTTGTGATCGCATTTATTTTTTTTTTTTTTGCATTGAATAGAAAATATGTCACCCAGTTTTATCTTTTATCAACACGCAAGCATGCAATATGACTTGGTTATCTTAACACAGCCAGAAACTTTTTTGTTGGTACAAGATTTGACCTTATTGTACACGTCTATTTTACAAATCTGAAAATTGAAAAGGTGTAGATTTATGATGTCACTACAGGTATATATTTTAAATGCTTTAAAAATGAATTCATTTTCACCTTGCTTTTAAAAAAAAAAAGTTATCTCAGTAAAATGTAAATACATTATATCAACTTTTGATCTATAAGCATACACCTGTTTAATGATTGTTGAAAATTTTATGAGCAAACGTAAATTTAAATCAAGCCTTAACTAGACTTGTGTCTGAGAAAAAAAAATCATTAAATTTTGATTTAGGTTTGAATCAGTTAAACAACAATTGGAAAGATATTATTGAGTTTCCATTTATTGAGAAACAGATTATTACCATACAGATACATATATTATTAATGCACCTCATATTCAAATGTTCTGCCTGATTGAGTCTGAAAAATTAGCGGAAACAAAGATAAATGTGATGATTTTAACTATCTCACCTTACAGGTAATGAATACAATTGAAATTTTAGGAATTTTTTCATTCCGTCTGGCAGCTCTGGCTCATCAGATTTGATTTGTAAATTGTAGTAAATAAAAAAAACAACAAATCCCGGTCGTCAATTACAGAGTGTTATGAGGGGATTTTTAAAAACATACTGCAGATAATCAATATATTAAAAAACTGCATTGTATTTAATTTTTGTTTCGCTCTGTATGAAGTTATAATCAGCTATTGATTAAAGCTTTTTAAAGTGTGTATATATACTGTGACGTACAGGTCTTTTCTTGAATTAACGGTGAATACAGTCCCTTTAAATCCAAAAGCCGTTACTTGCATTGGCCTGGGCCTTGGTTGCCGGGGAGCTCGGAGTGCAAACAATAGACCAAACAAAAAGCAGTTAAATATATGTTACTGCTGGACTAGGGTTGGGATATCGTCAAGTCCACATATATTTTTTTCAACTTTGGATATTTCTCTGTGTAAAACTGTGATAGGATTTCTCTACTGAATGGTATTGGAAACTTATTCTATTAGTTGAGGTAATGATTCGTTTTTTTGTCATGCTGATTTTTTGATTGTTACTAGTTTCTTCTGGTGTGAATATTGATCTTATTCATTAAAAAATAACAATGTCCGTTCTCCATTTTGATTTTATATATCTCTACCTGCATTGTGCCTCTCAATCAAATTTTTTCTCAGCCTAGCAACTTATTTTTCAGAATGAATTGAACATTTTATTAGAATTTTTACCCCCCCCCCTTTCTTAAAGTAGACAATACTTTTGAAATGAGGTTGAAACAAGATATGGTTTTATTTTTTTCTTCAAGTTTTGCATAATATTGACTGAGAAATCCTCCATTTAAGTAAATGTATTATTTTTAATATTTAAAACAATTTTTTTTCTTTCCCTTTTTACAGGAATCAGTGAGTCAGTGTAGATAAATAACAAATTTAGCAACCATGGTGTACAATTATACAAAGCCCCGTGGCCCCATTGCTGCCATGTACAGCAGCCCCGGCCCCTGTTACGGACTTCCAGGTTTGGTGGGACAGAAAACCCATGATCCCCGCAGTGTTCACCACAAAGGCTCCGCCTACCCGTTTGGTGTTCGCCACGGAAAATTCAGGGATGACTGCAGTCCTGGACCCTGCTATTACCCCAACCCCAAGGTTTACAGGGACGGAAACGATGGCACCCCCCATTACTCATTATACAGCCGCCAAAGGGATGGAACCATGTTTAAAGTGCCTGGCCCCGGGGCTTACAGCCCTGAGGGTGTTGGACCCACCGCTCACTTCCGCCACCCTGCCTACAGCTTTGGAACTCGTCACAGAAACAGGAGAACTGATAACACACCTGGTAAGATTCCTGCTTCTTTTTACAGTATTTTATAAAACATTAGTTTACAGTCAAACTCACATTAGTTTACAGGCAGACTAACAGTAGTTTACAGGCAGATTCAAATTTTTTACAGTCAAAGTGAAATGTCTTAATAAGAAAATATTTTCATACTTTGAAAACAGAGGGACTCATTAAATAATCACCCATACAGATCTAATAGCATAGCTGTATTGTTTAAAACAGCTCTACTTCAATCATGTCATGGGGATTTCTCTCCTTGTCTACCTAAGATACAGTCAATAAATTCAAAAACTTTATCATTTTGAAGTGTATTTGCAATGGTTTTGGGGGGTATTCCAAACTGGGAGAAAATTGGATGAATTAGCACCAGGTGAAATAGCATGATTGATTCTTGATTCAATATCTGACCATTGATTTTATGGAGAGTCCCCCCAGGACATTTTTTTTCGCTATTATTGGCTCTGTTCACTTGAACATCGACACAGGTAATTTGTTTCTTGTGGAAACGGTTCCAACTGGATCTGTAAAGACATAAGATGCCTATTTATCATAGTTTGGTTGCTATTAAACCGATCAAATGAAGGCAAAAAAGAAAAGGCCAATTCGGATCTGATCTGATCCAAAAATCAATGAGTTAATCTGAAAACAGCCATAATTGAAATGCATCTTGATAAAAAAAAAAAAAAGACCAAGAACCATCTCAAAGAAAATCAGTTTGATTGAGGTATAAGTTGTAAAAAAAAAAAAAAAAAAAAATGTGTTCAATATTTTTGAAACCATTTATCATTTCAGCTCCTAACAACTACACTCTGACACCAATGTTGGGAACCACGAAGGAATCTGGCAAACCCCAGGCCCCAATCTTCTCCATGTCTGGCAGACAAAAGCAGGGAGGATTCCACGAGGATTTGGCCAAGGTGAGGGGCTCCTCTCACTGACCCCCTTTTTATTAATGAGTTATCCCCCTTTTATTAATTTTTTTTTAAGTTATGATAACTTACAAGACAGCTTTATAACTTTTTTTTTTTTGGGGGGGGGGGGGGGTAGTGTTATTTATCCAGTCACTTGACACTTTAAAGTGGGCTGATAAGGATTCTATTTAGAATGCTTATCAGGATGCAAACCCACTCCCCCACCCCCTAAAAACTCTTTAAAAACTGATGAGGAAGCTTATAATTAACACATTTAACCAGTTACAGATTCCTTTGGAATTTAGACTTCATACACACATAGATACATGTACTTATTGGATTTTGTCGAAAAACCTATTTGATCTGGCTGTGTGTACTGAACTGTCTAGAAGACTGTTTATTGTTTGGTCAGAATAGTAAACAATGGGCAGACCTCTCCTCCACATAAGTAATCTGTCAAGTGGTTGACAAACAAGTCTGAAGAACACCACCTATATGCTACTTTAATAAACAAAGTCTAGCTACTTCAGTTAAATACCTTTATTTTCCATTTACTCATATTCTAACCTATACTGATAAATGTACCAGGAATACATCTTGTTGAATTAATTAAGACTTGCACTTGTACGCCTCCTTTTTCCAAATAATGTTTTCCCATTAAGAGGGATGGGGAGGGTCTCTGGGACTTTTGCTCTCTCTCTCTCTCTCTCTCTCTCTCTCTCTCTCAGTGTTCAGTCAATTCCTGAATCTATTACTTGGCATTTAGCCTCCTTTTGAATAGTGATATCTAATTTTTGGTGATGCTATTTCAGACCCCTGGACCAGGAACTTATGACACCTCTGATCCCAGCATCTACAAGGATAAGGCGCCACTGTACAGCATGACCAGCCGAAACGTCATGCCCGGAGACACCACCCGCAAACCTGGCCCCGGTGCTCACTCCCCTGAAACTGTAAGCTACACCACTTTGTCATTCTCTTTTAAAAATCTTAATACAGTGGAATCATTAGAATTCATGGTGGCTTAATTTTTGTGGATTTCATGGGTCAGACACCTCATCCATAAATTTATATCCATTATTTATTAATACATTAATTATCCAAGTATATGAAAATAATGTGGCCCTGTGACCCTGTGAAAGATTGACAAGCAAAGAAAATAAGACCCCACAAATTTTAATGATTTCACAGTAATAAAAATATTGATTACATATAGATAATATTGTTAATCTGTGAATAAAAAAGAGAGGAAAATTTTAGTTTTTTCAATTAGAATTATCAATTGTTTAACTTTAGTTGAACCAATTTTCAAATCTGTCATATTTTTTTTTTTCGCCTTTTACAGGTCTGGACTCACAAAAAGAAGATGCCCGAGTTCTCCTTCGGAATCCGTCACAGCCAATACTTAGCTCCCCTTATCGTAGACCAGGCTGATTGAACTTGAACATACATTCTAATTCATAAATTTTTAGGATCATATTTTTCTTTTTTTTTTCTTAAGAGATGTTATACCGATTTTTATATTAAGATTTGAACACATTTCCAAATCAAAAAAGAACTTTTTTTTCAGGTTTCTAGTACATTTTTAGCACTGGTTTATAATATTCTTTACGATAATAAAAAAAAGTGATTGGTTTTTTACATTCCGTCCATTTACTTTTTTTTATATATATACTTTCATCAAGTGATGAAAATTTTTTTGTTTTTTTTGTATGCATGTATTTACCAAGGCTGTGATAAAATGCGTTGAACAACATGAAAATAAAAAAGAATTTAATTAATCTAGCTGTTTCCTTTTTTTAAGTTAAAGTTTTTCAGTTCCAATACATTTTGTATTCGTGAAAAAAAAAAGCAGTATTAGGATGCATACAGGGACTCACTACATAAAAGTATTATCGCTGGATATAAGCCTAGCCTACATGTAGTGTAAAAGAACTCGGACTTTGAGCCTCAGGAGTGAATCGTGTTGGGTTTATTATTTTTTTTCTTGAGCCATAACTGCATTATCATCGTATGATTGTGACTTTAATATGTCAGCTGTATAATAATATTATATGTATGTAAATTTTTTTTTTTTTCATTTGTACAAAGTTTTTTTTTTTTCCTCTACGTGATATAGTATTATTATTGTCATTTTTTAATACAAAACAAACTCGTTTTATATTTTTTCTATATCTATACAGTCACTAGTTTGAGTTCTGTGTTGACAAAAACAGTGAATTATGTCCCCTATTTCTCGCGCTCTCTTTTTCTCGAGTTTCTCCAGTATTTGTGATCATAAGGAATGCACTTAATCATAAATGGTTGTGTTTGTTTAAAAACTTGCGGCGTAAACAAAAAAATATACAGCTTGTTAATTAGATCAGTTTGCCAAAAAAACTCGAAATATTTATGAATTTTAGATTAAAATAGCCATATTTATTATTAGTTTTAATATATTTCTATCAAAACATTTCAAGAATTGTCAGGGTGTTTTTTCGATGTATGTGACATTTTTTTCGAGGAATTTATAAAATTCCTTCAGCAGAATTTCACAGTGTGTGCGATATTGTGTTTGATTACTGCTGTAAAATAATAACAACAACAAACTTGACAATTCTTGATTGTTGTGTATTTTTTTTGCTCAATTTTTCAGTCTTTCTGTGTTAATTAAAGTCAGTATCAATAAGTTTTTTTTTTTTTTAAAGAGTTATCTCCCTGTACATGACAGCAGCATGTAAATATAAATTGATCAGTGACACCATATTTCTGTAGAAACAACTAACAGAATAAAATATGCATTGTTGAAATACATGGTTTTTTCTTGTTATTTGATTTCTCCTTGGAAATTACTCTCCTCTATATTGCAAAAAAGAAACGGGAGAAAATGCTTTTCAAGGGAGACAATTGCAATGTTATAGGAATAAGTCTCTAACATGCACTAGGAAAAGAAACTGTTGAGATGATGGGGATTGTTTAAAATGATTTTTCAGTACTTGCCATAAAAATCTCTCTGTTGCACTAGCTGCTATACATTGTTTACAAAGAAACTAGTGGTATAAATGTTTGGGTAGCTAAGATATTGATTCAATATGCATCACAAAAGTTGAAGTGAGAAGAAAAAATTGGCACCAACTGAACTTTGATATTGATCACTTTTTACCCAGAGGTGATATTTTTAATTATACATTTAAACCATAGATTGGTTTCTAGGTGCCAAAAGAATATGCACAATGATTCATTCTGTTTCCTGCATGTAAAGAAGCCCAAGGACAAAAATGTCATTTCTATCCCTTCAATATCTCAATTTCAGGAAAATTCCATGATTTTAGAAGCAAGAATACCATAAGCACCTGTAAAATTGGCTTGCTGTTTTATCACTGTAGTTTCCCATCAATATTTATAATTTTTTTAAACACCAGAATCTTGTAGTAGAATAAACGCAGACAGGCAGACTTCAGTGTAAAAAAAAAACTGCTGGGAAATACATACGGTACATATTTTTTAACCAAATGCCATGCAGAAAGTTAATTTCCTTTATGGCCGGTTCACTGCTTAGACAGAAAGTTTTGTTGTTTTTTTTTTCGAACAAAACCTTTGAATAACCATGCATAAAGAAGCTTTGACAATAATTTTGAAGGAAAAACAATAAAAAATGCCTTTCGAACAAATATTAATTAGCTATGATTGCTCATTGAGGTTCGTATTATCAATGTCAGCCTTGCAAAGAAAAAAGCCTTGAATTCAGTTGGGACTGTACACATAAAGACACCAAAAAGCTTCTTAAAAGTGCTTGAATATTTGAATATGCCTTGCATGATGCAGTAACCTACAGAAAATTGTTAGGCAATACACATAAAATCTCCCCTACAGCCAGACTAATAGAGTGAAAAGATAGCACTAGAGCGCAAATTTATGACATGTTCGAGTATGCACTTGGTACATTTAATTCACCTGGCAAAGTTTCAATACACTAGAAACTGTCTCTAAAATAGAGTCTACCAATAAACTCGTTTTGAATTTGAATGTTTAAAAGATTTAAAAGGAAATTTAGGTACATATCGTAGGTACATCGAAACAATTGGAACATTTTTCTGCTTTAACTGGATCACCAATGGCTAATCTAAAGACTGGATTAAGAGGTTTATATAAATCAGAAAGAAATCGTACATAGTATAAGCCCAAAAGGCTCAAAACTAGTTCTCTGTGGGTCAAAATTTACAACGACCTCGCCGTATTCCTAGTAATGGTGTATTTTGCTTGGCAAAACTTCACTGGTAGCCATAACAAAGGAAATTCAAATTTCACCTGGTGAAAACCTTTTATATAGAAATCTGTAGGGTTAACATACATTTAAAGTAATTTATTTCTGTTGATCTTACTTTTTGATCTTCCAAAAAAACAATGAACAATATATATACCTGTACATGTTCCAAACTAGATATAAAAGTAAAAATGGAATAAATTTGTCAATGGGATGATAAAATCTGTTTCCTCCTTATTGAATGTAGATTTCACTAAAGATTGTAACACCAATTGTATGTTTTAACTCTCTCTCTCTCTCTCTCTCTCTCTCTCTCTCTCTCTCTCTCTCTCTCTCTCTACCACTTTCTCTCCTCTATGACTTATTACAAAACTGTATTAGAAATTTGATATCATCTCAAAATGTATTCAATATGAATTCGATAAAATGGTTCATATCAATTGATAATGTCTGTCTGTCCATCTGTCCATTCATCTGTCCATCCATCTGTCCATATATCTCTCTCTCTCTCTCTCTCTCTCATTATGCAATATGTTAAACTGTAACCCAATTTAATCGTCATTGAAAGTGTGAAAATAAATATGTTCAAGCACGCAGTATTTGACATTTAAAATCATTTTGCCTTGAAGTGATGTACAGCGTTGGGTTCATCTAGTTTGACAGATTACAAACAATTTGAAAATAATGGTCCTATCTCTCTAATGATTTGCTAAATATACAATAATATTATCCAAACGTATAATCATATTCTTTGGTGAAGGCTTTTCTGCAGTGTAATCCAGTGCTTTATAATTCATGCAGCCATCTTAAAAAGTAGAAACGCTTTAAGCAATTATACTTTTCATTCTTTTAAAATTGTTTGCACATCTTACCAGTATATCTAATAAAATGTTACTGTAACATATTTGATAACATATCATGCAGATATTCCATTCATAACTTACTTTGGTTGATTAGATTTTTTTTAAATTGAAATTTAACCAATTTTAAAATCTTTTGCTCATTTATTCAAAGAGTACATTTACTAGGTTTTATCATTTGAATTATGTCTGGAGCCTCATATACACCCATATTTACAAATTAGCTTGACAAATTTTTAAATAGGATGTGTTTTGCTGGTATCCATATTTATAGCCATATCAAATATCATTTAACATTCATTCAATATTTGCTTTATATACTAAAGATGTGTATCCCACAACATGCACAGATCTAGAGGGGGGGTGGACTGGACCTCTGGAAATTAATCAACATAGTAAAATTACTCGAAAAAAAGAAATGCCTATGACCCCCCCCCCCCCCCCCCCCCACACACTACCCAGCCACACATAGATATCCCTCATCCCCCACCCCCTACCCCCACCAAAATTTTTTTGGTCTGGTATTAAGCTAGAAGTTTTTGTTAACTGGGTACCAATTTGATCAGAAAATTAATTTTAAAAGTCAAAATTTAAGAGTCTATTCTAAGGACTCGGTGTACTGCCTTAATTTAATCAGTTTGAATTCACATGCATATCAAAATTATAGCTAGTTTATCAAAAATTATTTTTGTTTTGTACCAAAAATTCTAGAAGCTGTTTTCTTTCCACAGATTTGTTAATTTTTTGGCTCAATCATATTGCATACCATTTTGTACTTGAAATTCAATTGTAAGGGGTTTTGCTGTTGATTTGCCATTGAAGCCATGCTGAATTAATATTTGCGTTACTGAGGAGAAACTGTTAACTGCATAGAACCTCATTGATCCAAATCATGTGAAAGCTGCTTAATTAATAGTTAATGATCTTTGGATCGTCAAACATGGGAAAGAACATTGCATAATATCCTTCAACCAATGATGTTATTGATTGCATTGAGGTGTTCGTATGTTGGCTTCGAAGTAGCAATTTACTTCAAATTGTAGCCAATGTATTGCACTGACAGGCCATCAGATGTGCCACGGTTTTTTCTTCTTTAATTTGTGCATTTTTTCAATTTTCCCTTTCCTTATATGTAAGAACTGATGTAATGATTGGCACTGTTGCTATTACTAAGCATCTCGATATATGATGTGTGATTTCCTCCATAATTGTTTCAATGAATTCTAAGCACTCAATTTCTCTCTTTAACTCAATAGAACCCCCAGCCCTCGTTCCCACCACCCATTCCACACCCTAGCAACTCAGTGTTTGAATGCATATATACCACAACATATGTGGCAAATTTGGTATCTATCAGGTTTATTAATGACTTTTTATAAATAACTAAAATTGAAAACTGAATGCTGTTTTGCAGAACTAGTATTCTTATGACTACATGTCTTTTTGTAGAGCTATTTAAATTTGTCATCAACAGCCCCCCCCCCCCCCATCCCCACCACCACCACCATCCCACACATTCACAACTAAGTAATATCCTTCATTTATCTTACATTGACTGAGTTAATTAAGACACCTGCCTCCAACATCAACTTTTAAATTAATTTCGATTTCACAGCCATAGAGAAGAAATTATGTATTACTTTTCCACTTATAACAATCAATATGGACAATACATGTAGCATTTATTAGCATAATTGAAGATGGTATGAAACATGTCTAAAATACATGTGAACTGTGAAACATTAAAAGGGAAACTCTCTCTAAATGAGATATTCTGGATCAAGCAGTGTACATTTCTTTTATAAATAATCTACTTTAGGTGTGATGCATTTAATGCAATACATGCAAATTAACAATGCATGTACTTAAAAACATTAACATGTAAATGTATACTAGCATCCTTAAGCTAATTCCTTTAAAATGTTCCTGATTTAAAAACGTTCAGAAAGGTTTTTTTTTTAATCTTATTTGATGATTTCGTTGAAATTTCAGTCAATGATATCTGTACTGGCAAATATTTAATCAGGTGTGCATCCTGTTTGCAAATTTTTACCTGCAATAAAATCAAAAGTCGTTAAAAATTCTGCCATCAATATTTAATGCTCTGGAGGACATTTAAATGCAGGATTTATTGTTGATATATTGATAATTAACTTGATGTCAACATCAAGTTACCAGATCATCCAGTGCTATTTCCTCTTTCAATCATAATATGACATCAATTCCTGTAATTCAGTCACATATTATTCATTTTAATATTTTGGAGGCTGGGTGCATGGTAAACAAATTAACCATAAGATCTGCCTTAAAATTTTTGATACGATTGATATAGCTCTATTAACAATTATTTAGTGAAGAAAAATCCATAAATTTATTCTGTGTTGGATATTTTCCTATAGTTCTACATGTATTTATAGAGCTCTTCATCTAAAGGAGATCAATAGAGTCTAAAAATGGCCACGACCATCGAGCTCTCTTAAGTTCAACAAAAGAAAACTTATTACATACAGTATGTATATTTCATCAACTACTGTAGATTCCTAATTAAACACGAGGAATTATTATGCGTGTAAAATCGCGAGATGCAACCATCGCGGATTTTTAAATCACGCTTTCATTATCCAGACAGTTTTGAACTAAAGGAAGTCATAACATAAAGTTGGTGCTTGCGATTTGATACAAAACAGCGGAATCGCGGAATTAAGTACGGTACTCGCGTAAAATAAGGAATTTACAGTAATTGTGCCTCTGCATGGTTATGATTCTTACTTCCCTGGACCCCTTTATACTTATAATAGTGGGTGTGGGTTGGTGGGTTCAAAATCATTATAACCCTCCACATGCACCTTGCCCTCCTCAATTCATGATATGATAAATCCTATTTGATTATGATTTGCCAAACTTGTTCAATTTGCCAGAACTACAAGTCAAATCTGATCAAAGAGAAAGTTTGCTCTCCATGAAGGGAGAAAACTTGAAGACTTTATGAAGAAGTGCTCAAAATGCATATGCAAGCAAGAGTTACCTTTCTTCCTAGTAAGAGCATGCAGGTCAATTTTCTTTGTGTAAGGTGTGGTAGCTGCAGGTCTGACTAGCTCCCAGTCTGAAAAAATTCTTTTTGACCTGTAGCTATAGAACCATTTTTTTATGCGCTTTTAAAAATAAATAAATAATAAAATATCCATCTTTTCTGCTTATCTTGAAGTTTTTATTATTTTGCAGACCTGCCTCACCCCCCCCCCTTTTTTTTTGTAAACCTACTGTTTTTCTAAAAATCGCATCTCTTTGAAAATTAATTTTCCGAAACAAACTCAAACATTAAACCAACTGCCCCACCCTTGTTTTTTGGATAGATTTATGAAAGTACAGAGGCAATAACAGGGTGAGTTTTCATTCTGACTAATTTATCCACAGTGCTAAAGCTGTAGGGTGAAGTTCTAGAGACAATCTGTCTCACCCACCAGTGAGGTCCCACAAATCAACCACTCTACCACTAGATCTACCAATCAAATTAAAGGGTATTCTAAGAAGACTTGCAATAAACTAGTACATGAATTGACTACATCGAGATGAAGTTTTCGGGTACTAGGTCTGCTCCCCCATCTTCCCAAGTCAAGGGTTTCTGATCCGCATAGCTTGTTTGTAAGAAGCTATGCGGATCAGAAACCCTTGACTTGGGAAGAGCTGCTCCCCCTACTCTTAGAAAGGATGCTAAAATACTTTCCAACTTAAATTGATATCTCTCATGCAGTCAATACCTTGAATCTTAATTTTGTCTTTTAAGAAGAGAGAACATGTAGCAGAACTAACTAGTTTTATTAAGGCAGCCATTCAATGCATTAGGATCCAAAACATTTTTCGAGGGGGTTCCAAAGGATATTTATGTATGCCGTGTAAAAAGGGGGAGGGGTTCAGAAGGTTCGTGTTTTGTTTTTTTTGTAATTTACTATAAAGAATCAAGAAATTTTCCTGGAGATCTCCCCCCCCCCCCCCCACCTCGGCCCCCCTTTCCCCCTTTATATACATGCGTGGATTTATTCAAATGGGTCCTAATTTATTTATCTCCGGAAATCGCACAGAGAGAGAGAGACAGAGATGAGTTGTCTCTCTTTCATTGATGAATATATATACTTCATTGATGAAAACATACCTTGCTTAATTACAAAGCCTGTCTTAATTAAGTTAATCAGTCAACAAAGACAGGGTGATGACCTATTTGTGTAAAACTTGTCTAATGAAAAGTCTGTTCCCAAGTACAAAACTATATAATCACAGAGTCTCTTTGACCTCCAGACAGATTTATGTGACTCGACTCCTCGAGATTAAAAGCCCCCAATAGTCAGTGCCTCTGACTTTCATCAAAATGGGTTTTCTCTTTTAACACAGAGAGCTAATGAGGCTAATTTTTAAAAGAACAACATCTCAAATGCTTCAGAAGTGCAGATTATGATGTCATAAGTGTAAATAGGTCAAGTGAGCAAAAAGTGAGTTAAGCCAGCTCAGCAACTTTTTTTTTTTAATTGGGGTGGTGGGGGTAGGGATGGAGGGGACATCAAATATATCAAAGCTATATATTAAATGCAATTCTATAATAACCGGTAAGTATATCTTAAACTGTTTTATTTTTTCAATTGCTTTTATTACTGATTTCTTGATGTAATCTGAAAACTCAAACAGCACTCTATCATTCATGTGCAAAGACAGTTGTTAATTGTTCAGGAAAAAACAAACTATGATTAATATTTATTTTAATTTCGGCATTATGAGACAATGTTTAAGTTCTGCAATAGAGACTCTAGCAGTGGTTTATATGTTGAACTGATCCAACTGGCATCTTACTTATGAGCAGATCCAGAAAAAAAAATTCGATAGTGAGGGTGGGGGGCGTACGAGGGATATCTACAAGGGATATCTGAGGCTCAATTATTAGATAAATTTACCAATCTGATCTGATAAATGGCAAATATGTGGAACATACGAATACATGTAGGTACATGTATATAGAAGTGACGCAGAAATAGAACATGAATATACAATGCACATACATGTATTAAGATTTTTGACACAATATATTGTAGATTCCTAATTCATAAATGCGAGTTATAAATATCCGCATAAAATTGCGAGAAGTACATCTCGCAATTTTTGAAATCTCACTTTTATTTTTCGGACATAGTGTAAACTACATGAAACTATGATAAAAATTCGACATTCACTATTTTTATGTTCTCGCGATTTGAAGGAAAATGGCAGAATCGTGGAATTAAGTACTCGCACAAAATAAGAAATCTACAGTAGTGTAGGAGCTCTACATGTAATACAGAAGTAGGACTCATTGGTAAAAAAGAACCTTTACATGAGGTTATGATGAAACTGTAACATAACAAGAATCTCTGGCACAGGAGTATGACATAAATATAGATAGAATGCATAAAAACCTGACACTTTTTACCACTTTGATCCCAGGAAGTGACATATGACTTAAATAGCAAGGAGTATGCAGACATGCATGTATATTTTTTGTACAAAGAATGTACCTGGTACATCTTTTCTATCTTTGAAGGGAAAAATGTTAGTAGCTTAGTTTTCTGACGTAGAAACAGGACAAGTTAGGTTGGGTCTGATCGGTACTGTACCTACAGGAGAAGGACATGCAACCCACTCAGCCACTAAACAATGTCATGAAAAAACCACTGAAACACTAGTTAGTGACATGCAAAATCCACTCAACCACTAATGATGTAAAATTATATTTAAAAAAACACTCAACCACTAAACAAAAACAGTCATGTAAATTTCACTCAACCACTAATCATTGACATGTAAAAACCACTTAACCACTAAACAATAAAATGCAAAAAAAAAAAACACTCTGCAATCACTAACCTAACAATGACAAGTGAAAACCATTTATACAACTAATTAATGACATGTAAAACCCACTCAATCACTAAACAATGACATGCAAAACCCACTCAATCACTAAACAATGACATGCAAAACCCACACAACCACTAAAGAATGACATGCAAAACCCACACAACCACTAAACAATGACATGCAAAAACCATCAACCGCTAAACAATGACAAGTGAAAACCACTCAACCGCTAAACAATGACAAGTGAAAACCACTCAACTGCTAAACAATGACATGCACAACCCACTCAATCACTAAACAATGACATGCAAAACCCACACAACCACTAAACAATGACATGCAAAAACCACTCAACGGCTAAACAATGACAAGTGAAAACCACTCAACCATTAAACAATGACATGCAAAAACCACTCAACCATTAAACAATGAAATGCAAAAACCACTCAACCACTTAACAGTTACATGTAAAAATGCCTTAAATTAACCACTAAAGCATGACATGCAAAACCCACTCAACCACTTAACAAGAGTATTACTTGCAATATCCACTTAACCACTGGTCAATGACATGCAAAAACTGATATACCACTAAACAATGACATTCAAAAACCATTGTTTTAATGACATAAGAGGAGGACAATTGCAAAAGCCTCTCTTGTAAGTAAAGTCACAGATTGTGTGCAAGGTTTGGTTGATATATTAAAATATTCTGTGAATTAATTTTCCTGTAAATTCATAACTTCATTAAATTCCTGGAATATAATTATGTACAACTGTTTGCCAATTAGTTAACTGAAATTACCTCCTCACATATAAAACTGCACGGAGATCTCATGGTTCAAGCATAAAAGAGTTCAAATAGTAGATACAGTTGTATTTAGTTTTTTGTCTTTTTCACGTTTTTTGACGGCAGTTATTGATTCCATATTGCCTGTCTGCACTTTAACTAAATGAATGAAACTGGGTTTACTTTTAAGACAATGAAACATTCGAAACCGCCCTGCCCTAGAAATTTGCTTCAACATGTGGCCTTCTTTTCTTTCTTTTTTTTAACCTGGTGAAAAAAACATTTAATAATAAAAAATGAGCATAAAAGATTCAGATTACTTAATCTCACAATCACTGTTAAGGAGTAAAAACGTTTTTTATAAGCATGTTTTTGAGAGGTTTTTTAACATGCAAGTTATTGAAAATGTTCTCTCCCTTGTGTAACCGAATTTCTGTCCACAAAAAAAGAAGATAAAAAGTGCACCAACATATTATAATCTATAACTCAGCAATAATTTCCATTATCATTGAAAAATTTTGTTTTTCAAACTGATGACGAAAATTTACAAAAAAAAATCTAAATTTAAGTTAATTTAACTCTTGAACAGTTCCAGTAGATTTATGACGAAGGCTCCTGACCTGCATTTGACCTATATCAGAAATTTATTATTATAAAACTTTTCAACCCTTTTTGCTTGAAGTATAAAACCAACTTCAAAAAGGAACACAGATAAACTCTACATATCAAATGTACATATTTCTGACAATTTCTTATCCAGGGCTATCATTCATAAAACAATTATCACTGGGCTATTTTTATTTTTTTATCCAGAACGTGCATAAAAACATGGGGGGGGTTATATGTCTTCTTCCCCCCTGCCCTTAAGGCATTCAATATCTTTGCACTCTGACAAATTTCAGAACTGCATGATCTGCTTCAGATATATATAGGTTAAGGTACAGGTAAGGTCACATTGTAAATGTTTTAAAAGTATTAAAAAACAAGTCTCTGTAAACTGAATAGACTGTACCATGAATCAATATCAATCAAGGTAGAAATTGATATTTGGAAAAGTTACTGTATTATAGATAGATTCTATATTTTGTTCAAGTACTGAATTCTATGAATCTGCCGGCCATTTTGTATCAAACTGAGAGAATATTAAATTGTGAACACAAATTGAACTTTTATCATAATTTCATTTAGTTCACAACTGAGAGAAAAATTACAGTGAAAGGGTGCATTTTTACCTGATTTTACCTGGAAATTAATTCCTTGCATTTAATTAGGAATCCACAGTACAGTCAGAATTTAATAAAAAGACAAAACACACAGGTTTGTTATAAAACGGACTGTTTAAATTATTATGGAATGGTCATACCTAAGACAAACAAAACCTTTAAATAATTCATCAACTTTAGAAGTGTCTTTTACAAAAACAACAATTTATGTTATATCTACCCCCCCCCCCCCCTAAAAAAAAATTTACAGTCATCCCCAACCCCATCTGCCAAACTTTGACACTATAAAGCTAATAAGGTTCAAACGGAGAATGAAAAGTTTTACGAAAATGGGTTACTGATACCATTTTTTCAGAGGGGAAAAAAGCCAAATACCTAACCAATACCCTTACACACAAACCCTAAAATTCAATGAGCTTCGTCTTAGAAACCAAAAAAATTAACTTCATGTTCAAAAAATTAACAAAAGTGTTGATCTTTAAAAAAGAAGCAAAAAGCAAACACTTTTGGCACAAAATTCATATGAAATTTTTTCTCCTCCTATAACTCTTACACTTAACACTTGTTTGAGTGGAGTGATTTATCCCATCCGGTTTGAAAGATGGTTAAAATTCATTTTTTTTTAAAGGGAGCCAAGGACTTAGAAGAAACCTTTATATGCATTTGCATGATGGCATTCTTTGGAATGCTTCTCTTGAGTGTAGATAATTGCAGTTTAATCCTTGAAAGACATCAGTTATGTAAGACAATTCCAACATCTGTAGATTAGACAGAGAACCATCAGAGGAAGTATACATATGTATACCTGTTTGCATTGATCTATACCATTGCATTGTAAGTAGTGGAAACCATCAATGAAATCGACAGATTTATCGCCTGGGGTCGGCTACTTATTAATTAAACGCTATATAGAGGTTCCTGACACCAGAACAAATTACGAGATTATCGCCCTTTTAATTGTTTTTACATCATCAGTGAAATTTTTCAATGACATGTAAAAATGAAATGTTGAGTACCATCTGCTGTAATAAATAAAAATCAGACTACATTGAATAATTTGCTTTGAAACTAAAAGAGGAAATATTTCTGAATTTCCTAGAAGTAAATAATATGCATGCATATGCATGTATATAATTATTTTAAAAATTTGTTGTTAAAATATTTCTGTGATGTTGTAAATCAATTTTTTTTTCTCAATTCAAATAAGAAAAAAAGATTTCTGTGATGTCCAATATTGAATTTTGGGAAAGATGGGGGGGGGGGGGGGGGGAGAGTAGATGGACATTTACCGTATGATATGTTATGAAGAATTTGAAAACCCATGTACATTTGTATTGAAGCTATTAATGCAGCATGTATCACCAACTGGCAAAAAAAAAGAGAGAGGGAGGGGGAAAAAAGACTGTATATTTGTTTACAACTGTTAAAAGACAAAAAACACCAAACTCTTAGCAAGGTTTCCTGACAACCTGTCAGTCTTACTTAAACCATGTTAATGACCCAGAGAGCCTCACAAGATCTGGGGGCATCCCCAAAAGCCAAGATCAAAGCACCCAAAACCCGAACATCTCCCCACCATGATTAATTCTTCATCGTTTACAGATGGCACGAAGGCAGTGGCAAAGGAAAAATAAAAGCAAAGAAAAATAAAGGAAACAGATTGTTTTTACCTGTCCGAATTCTGCAGAGAGAGAGAGAGAGAGCAAGGGGAGGGAGAGAGAACTAGAGAGGAGGTTAACATTAGGTTCCATGACTTCAAGGGGCACCTTCTAATAGGAACAGAGCACCAACTAAAGACCACAGAGAAATGAGGCTTCAATAGTTGTGATGGGAGCCTTGTTTGACAAAGGACTTAGAGAGTTTTAAGACTTAGGATTCTGATGGGCTTCTTTTGTGTGTCCAATTTATTTCCAAACCAGCTCCTCTGATTCATAATAAAAGTTCCTGTTCACTGTTTCTGAACAGTTGCTGAGGAGAATGTTTTTAGAAAACTTTGATGCCATATTTAGGTCTTCTGGTCTGAAAGTTTGTTGAACCTCTGACCTTTTTCAAACCATATTTCTATTCTAAGACTTGCACAATTGCTTCAATGCTGTTGTTCTAAAGCTTTTTTAAAAGATTAAAGATTTTTTTGTCTTCATCCTATATTGCAATAATGCTGAGGAGGCTGTTTGTTTCATAGTCATCTCAAATGCAAACTAAGCTACCAGCTAAGTTACTAAATCTATACTTCAAATCTCTCCATCAAGTACAATTCACTTGCACTTAATTCTGCTCTCTATATATAATATATAGTCAAATGCATAAAAACTTTTTTATTTGGAGGTGTATTAAGATATATAAAAAAGTATACAGATTAATATAATCCAAGGCCACAGTCAACATTCCAAAGCTAAATCTATAAAATGCCTCAAGTTCATGAGACTTTGAAAAGTGAGTTCATTTTAAACAGATCTAATGCAGTTTTATGTTGAAATGGGTTAAGTTTTTTAAGATAAAGACTCTTGAAGCTAAGATATTTGTTGAATGGGGGTATTTTTAATCACTCAACCAAAACCTTGTTGATAAGTGAGTTCTTTTTTTTTAAATGTATTAGCTTTTCACTTCCGCAGATCATGCAATTTTCTACACTCTTCTCAATGTCAATTTAAGGGTCCAAAAAATTAATAAATTACATTTCTAGGTGCTTGACACTGAGTACCTTGTTTCGGTTATTGCATCTGAATCTTGGAATCTTTCAAACTCTTATATCTATTCACTAGACTGCACCACATTACCCTTCTTGCATGCTTCACAGTTGTATATAAAAAAAACCTATCTCTTAATTCAGGTAATAAATGCAACAATTCTTTATGCAGCGAATCCTGCCGAGTTTTTCTGCACACATTTTATCTAAAGAGGCTAAGCATGTGAAAAGGACACCAAAACATCTCAACTGATAAAGTTATGAAAATAGCATTTTTTTGAAAAATTAATGCAAATATCTTCTGAATGAATAAGCCTCACGTTTATATATTTTACATTCTATAAAAAAAAAAACTGGGGCCCCTTTGAGTGCCAAAAATCATGCAGAAAATTGCAGAATCTAATCTCCAGAAAAAACCACCTTGCATTATCTAAGCAAAACTCAACTGGTGGGATAGCGAGGAATTAAACAGTGGGTTTTACTATTTGTTTATAATTTTAAGTGCCAACAGCAAAATAAGATCAAAGAGGGTTATGTTTCAGTTTTTTTAGCCCCAGCATACTTTGTGGTAAGCCATCTGGCCTTTCTTCCAGACAGACATTGTACTCATCTCTGTCAATGATGGCAATAACGCGCAAGCCCCCCCCCCCCCCCCCCCCCCCCCCCCTAAAAATTCCTACCTGGCCCCCATGTTATTAAAATACTGTGGTGGTCTTTGAAACTCAAATCGTTCATTCAATCCTCAATTTTCATTCAATATGGAGAGAGAGAGAGAGAGAGAGAGAGAGAGAGAGAGAGAGAGCAAAAATGATTTACTGCACACAATTGTCCTAATTTTCTTCTGAAAGTAATTGAAAATACAAGAAAAAAAATTGAAACTCCATGTCCTATAATCCGTGTTTCATTTCATGGTACATTGGATGCTAGGATGAACCCACAGGATTTTGTCGAGCAGTCTGATATGTCTTTAAGCTGTTCTCTGACAAGGGGGATCAAAATTTGGAGATTTGGAGATGATGAAGTACCTCCAGACAGACTTAGTCAGAGAAACAAGTGATCAATGTGTCTGTCTGGAAACAAGGGATGTGTGCATTACCTGAATCTAATGCAGCTTGCATTTGCTTATGAGACTCCTTAGTTAAGTTTCTAATTCTAATTCTTGTGTAAATGAAGCGACAGATGGGTTGTTACCTACATGATATGTTATTGATGAATTTCATCTCTCTCTCTCTCTCTCTCTCTCTCCTCTCTCTCTCTCTCTCTCTCTCTGGCTAGAGTATGAATATAGGTGTTCTAGAATACAGTATTGCCAGAAGGAATCTCATGAAACCCAGTCTATACAGGTAATTGCTGTTTGCAATTATGATTTTTCCACAAAAATTAGATCCACTGGGATGACATATTGATTTTCAAAGAGTTATAATAAGAGTCATAAACTCCAAAAGCATGGAACAGAAGTATCATTGGCATCTGCAGCAAAAAAAATTTCAATAAATTTCCAATATTGTTCTGTATGCTTTTTGTATTGGTCAAAGCCAATAGCACTGGCTGAACCCAATGATATCCTATTCCAAAGACCCAAAGGGTGAAAAAAAAAAATCTCTCCATCATTATAATTTCCAGCAGGATAGAAATTTGCAAACACTACAATTATCCTCCCAAAAGCAATCAATCTTTTAGTCTGAGATGAACATTTTACCACAGATATTGAGGAGCACGGGCATTAGGAAGAAAATACAGTGGATGTCAATTAGTCCTGTCACTCCGCCACTCTGCAAAAGCCTCCCTGCTGCAACTTGGGAGATCTTGGCACCACTGGAAATCTGCTTATGTCACTGCAGACACCAGACTTATACAGATTGGAGGTGGCAAGGTTAAATGGAGGTATTGATCACACCGTTTGTTTGTTGTTGAAACTTCTTCTTGGAATTCAAATTTGAAAAGAAGCTAGCTTCTCTGTTCTTCTTTATTTTTAATCGTAATTTGCTCATTAGCTAGGATTGAGTCCTAATGAAACTGCATGTATATATATTTAGTAACACATTAAAAAATTAAACAGAAAGCAAATTATAAAGATTTTTATGGACCACATTTCTAAAACTATTATCCAAATAAGTAAAATATGGTGCAATTTTCTTAAATTTAACCTAACCCCCTCCCAAATCATGTACGGCAGATAGAAATCTTTATTGAGATACCTGTACCACTATTCATACACAATATCAATTTTATTTGTAAGAGATTTAAGTAAATCAAACATGATTATTGATTTGAATTCTTTTTTTTAAATTAAGCTGACTTAGTTTCATCCCCACCCCATCATGACCAAATATATATTAACTCAAAAATAATAATCTTGCTTTAAAAAAATGTTTGGTAGTCTACTTCCGAATTATATCAGTATTCTAAAATGAATATAAAACTGAATTTTCAGAAAGAAAAATCAAGTACTTCTTATGATTTTAATGCAACTTGAGTACAAAAGTCTAAGAACTGTTTGTATCATAACAACTTTTTGATGATGAAAATTCAATAGACTTTGTTGATTGGTAATAAATTTTTTCTTCCATTTGAATTTATTAATGGTTATTTCTTCCATTTGAATTTATTAATGTTATTATCCATAGTGTGCATTTCTATTTTGGAATCTGCTTAATAAAAGAACCCAGAACCTGCGTTTTTGTTAATGAAACATGCCGCAGTCAACATTTTATATGTCGATCAGAGAATATTACTTCATGGGAATTGGAACTTAATGAAATTAAGCTGCCAGAAACCTGAATCATTAAGAAACTAACCAAGGCATTTGAAGAGAGGAGAAACTTAACTGAATTAGATTCCTCATCAATGAAAAACAAGGCTCATCTACTATAGCAGAATGCATGTTGCTAATGATTGCGAAATCTCTTCAATGGATGAAGAGCGGCATTGCCCAATTTCCTCTCGCCAAAATGAGCCGACACACCTCCCTCGCATAAAACATTCAAAGGCTGCTCTCTAATCAGACATTGAATTCATGTTTTATGTGGCTAGGCTTCTTTTTTGTGGTGAACATAAATATTTATATTACACAATACCTTGTGGCCCCCTTGTAGATTCACCCTCACAATTAATTATAGGATCTTTGTGTCGGAGCATTCTGACACATTGGCAGATAATTATAGGGGAATACCTTTATAAGGATATGGCGGAATTCGATTCTTTCTCTCTCGGAGTAGTTTATAGGTGCTCAACAGAATTATTTACAAAGAAGATTTAAAAGAATTGACTTGATTCTCATGTAACCTTGATATTGAGAATGTTTACACTCCATACAGCTTTTGTTGTTCTTGTCGTGTCAAGTTCTTGCATATATTCCTCTACTTCTATCGCTGCGTATTGAACAAAGTTGCAGAAAATATGCTAACACTTGTTGTTGGGAAAAAAGGCATTGTAGAAATATCTAGAAGAAGAAAATAGAACTGACATGTGCTCTAAGTGCTTTCTGTTTATATTATCATTTATATTTTGTTTGCATGATTTTTTTTTTTCGTGTTTTCATTTGTTATTTTCAACCCAGCTTTTTTAATTTCTCAACTCAACCAGTATTAGTCAAAATTTGTGGTTCGATCATTTTAATGCCATCTTTAACCAATGCCAACAGACCCTGGGCTTAATTTTTATTATGTGATATTTAAATTTTATAATATCTTAACAGCAATCAAATATTGTGAGATTACTGGTAATACTAACTTTCTGGAACCACGTAACCTGACCAATATTCGCAATTCAAAACAACAGAAGTAAAACTGTTTCTTAGCCCTGAAATCACTAAAAAATGTTTTAAATAGTTCATTTTTCCATTAGAATGTTCTCGTTTGTAATCCCCCTTATATCATGAAAACATTTTTCTTCCAACCGCAAAATTGTCTTGGAAAACTCGAGTTAAAAGCTCCCACTTGGCTTCACAGCCAGTCCCCCTACTTGTTAACATTAGGGGCACCTGTTAGGGTCCTCAAACTTCATTGCTGATCCAGGCATTCTTCTAGTTCTTGTAAAGAATGCTTAGCACATTGACTACCTAGTGCTTTCAAAATTTTTTTTTGTGCAATATTCAGATAAATAATGTCAGTTAGCACGCTCTCTTTTTGGATCAATCCTTGATGCCACATACTTCATTTCTCTCCGACTTTTTTCTCTTTCATAACGAGCTTGTTTACGAAAACTTATTTTATTGCTTTTCAATGATGAAACATTTTCTGCTTCTTGGATTTTGGGTTTTTTATTCCTTTTTTATTAAGCTTTGTACTATTAATTCTATAAAAAAAAATTCTTTAAGGGGGGAAGTATTGTTTTTAAGTAAAATCTCTGTAATTAATGTAGGTTTCATTAATGTAACTCCCATTTAATTGTTTTCTGACAAGAAGAAATTATTCAACAAAATATATCCAGATGTTTCTTTAAGGAATTTAAAAACAAACCAACTAAATTATGTATGCATAAGTTTTAGTTAAAAATTCTTTCAAAGCTGTTTTACAAATCAAAACAAAAGCTGAGTTTTAATTAGCAAAGCAAACCAGTATTTGCAGCGAGAGATTTACTTTTCAACTTGATAAAACATTTTTTTTAACACATTGTAGAATTTGCGTTTTAATGCAAGAGGCCTGTGGCCCACATTGCTCAACTCAACAAAATTTCATTATATCTGTTTTGGGGGTGATATAGTTTTTAACTATATTTCAAATTTACACAATTATATCTGGGTGCTTGCCAAGTAATATTCCCTTTTATATGCAAATTTTAAACTCAGGCTTTCAGCTCAGGTGAGCTAAATAAGTTTAAACTCTAAGCACAGGCACCTGACATTATAGTTATTTTTCTCATTATAAAAATACATATCCTCTACCTTGTAATACATGATAAGTACCTTGCATATCATTAAGTAGATGGTCTTTATTTTTTAATAAGAGAAACATTTATAACGTCAGGTGCTTCAGTGGTCTAATGTGAAAAAAAAATTACTACACCGTTTAACATCCTCATCAATGTCACTTTACATCAGAAAAAGAAAACAAAAAGAATGGTAGGAAATGGGAATTTAATTAAATTTGAAATAAATCCTACACAGATAACATCAGAGGTAGAAAATTTGATCTATTAAATCATTTACCCATTGGATAAATATGTACATCTTTTTCTCCAGTTCAAACACTTGATCAAACGTCTGCGTGATTTACAGCTGTGATATCTACATGTGATATCTACAACTGTGATATCACGATATCTGCAGACACAACATTTACAAGTGCTCCAGCAAACCAACCCCAGATTGAGAGATGTGATTTAGAAATGATTGCGGAAGAAGAAGTATCTACAAATTTAATAATATGAGTGTCATTGCACTTTGAAGAAAAATCTGTTTCTGCTTACCGAAGAATACCAAAACCTACAGTCCAGAAGACCATCTTTCAAATCACCAAAAGTTTTTTTGAGCATTGATCACAATTTGTATGTTTGATCAAGTATTTGAAGCCTCATATTTACAACCTATAGTACTAGTACAAATATCACATTTCATACACAAAGCAGTTTTAATAACATTAACAAGGCAATTTAACAACATATTAGTAATTTTTTTCAAAAGTACAAGGATGATTTTTCTCTCACCCATCATTTCCATAGTTACTCAACAAAACCTGTAAACAAATGTGAAATGTGGAGAAATGAATGAATTATTTTCAGCAGTACTTTAAAAGCAGTCAAGTCAAATATACAATATAATAATACATAGTCAAAGCACTTATGACCTTGACCAAAAATTATATGACCTTGACCTTTTAACCCCAAACGAATGTTCATAATATGATAATATAATGTACTGTTGCAGAAAAAAAATGTTAAGAAAACTATTTGATAGAATACACAAAATGTACATCTTTGCACGTTTCAATTCTGAATCTTCACAATAGAGGAACAGATTCAAAATACTGCATTATGGGAGACCCACGACCCATCATGGCTGACAGATTAACCTCACATCTTTCAATAGATCACAAATAATTAATGATATTGGCATATCCCTTTCAGACATTTCCAAACACTCAACTCTCCATATCACAAGTGTAGTAAAAAATAATTCTCTCTCTCACAAATCAACCATATTTTATATACACATAGCTCAATTGTCTTTCATACAGCAATCATCATGATCAAATCAACTGTTAAAGAAATAAAATCAAGTAACTGAGATAATTTAAATCATATCTCATTTTTTTTTTCTTGCTTATGGAATATGCATGAAGTCTATATATACATAGGTTGATAGAACTATACATGTATAATAAAGAAAATGAATCTTATAATGTGTGAATGTTCATTCAATATCAATCATGAATGCTTTGAAAATTTGAATCAAATAAATACCAAAGAAATCATACTTATGGTTACATTATTGAAGACATTTTAAAAGCTTTAATTGTATACATTTCTATTGCTATAAAGCATCACGTAGTAAAAATCTCTAAAAAAGCAGTCACAATAATTTTAGTTAAATAGAAATTAAACACCTACAATTTTTTTTGGTTCATTTAAAAAAGAAAAAATGGAATTTTTATGTGATGGAACAATTTGTATTCACATGAACATGGGCATGACCATCTATCCATCCATCCAAGATGGCTGCTTGATCATACTCTGAATCATGGTCATCACAAAGTTTTGATTCTAAAGGCAAATCCTGCCATTATCTTATTCCAGACACCCACAGAATCCCTACAAATAGGGAACAGAATGTCACCATCAGAGATCCGTCCCACGCTCTAGCCTGAGCCGAATTGGCAAAATCATAGCCAGACTCGGTACAGTTGTAGGGATCCTCTGGAATTCTTCCACTGGGACACTTGCAAAGGTAAGATCCCACTGTGTTTTCACAGACTGTTTGGCCATTGCAGTAATGGCCATACTTTCCTCCTTGAGTAAGGCATTCATTGACATCTGGAAAAAAAGTTAATTTTGGTTAACTGCAAATCAAAATAAAGATAATAAGGCACTTTAACAAAAGATACACTAGATGAAATAAAATTTTGCAAAAAGTTGATAACCTTAAATGATCATGTTGAACAGTAACTAATTTACCCATATCTAACCTTGAACTATTTCTCTGACCATGAACTTTATCTAAAAGTCCCTGACCTTCAGGTCATAATGCATAATGATTTGTTCTTTAAATTGTTGTCTATAACTTGAAGGTAAGTTAAGGTTAGACAAGACAGAACTTGTCTTAAATGTCTGGTGCATTAAAATCTCAGATTATCTCAGCTTTATCATTAGATAAAAGATTATGCCATCAACAGTGGTTTCCAAAAATTGTTTTTCATTTGAAATATAGTGTTCCATGGCTAGTAACTTCTCTTGGTTAAAATAATTTTTTCTTGTGGTTTGAGTTTTTTTTTAGTGAGGAAAATAACTACAGGTAATTAGGGTTAGAGTCTTAAAAAATGTCTGGGGCATTAAAATCTGAGATAATCTCAGCATTATTATAGATACAAGATTATTCATTTAACAGTTGTTTCCCAAAATGGCGAACTGGGGTTATTAACTGCTCTCAGTTAAAATATATTTTTTCTGTGGTTTCATTTTTTTTCATGAGGAAACTCCCAAACCAGAAACAAGTCATTCATAAATTAAAATGTCTCATATTCCTCATGTACAATTTCAAAAATTATCTAAACATACCAGAGGCTCAGCACTATAAGGGAGTTTAATACACAGGACCACTGCGCCATCGAACACCATTATCACGAACCTTTTTGAATCCTTATCATCCAGACCAGTTTTTGCAGGGATAATACCACTTTCATCTTAAAACTGAATTATGATCTTTTATCTCCACCTATCCATTTTCTCTCTCACTCTATATCTTTTACCAGTGGGCCAGAAATTAGTAATGATAATTTGTCTATTAAAACTCAATGGGGCAAGTGTTTTCATTTTTTTGTGGTTTAGGAAATATTCGTATTGGCAACAAGTCCGCAGTGAGATTGATATTCTTATCAACAGTGAATATAATGAATCCGATTGGTTATCCAACAAACGTGAGATGTTGAAAAAAAATATGCTTAATTTCATTCAGAAAATGCATATGAGAGAGAGAGATAGAGAGAGAGAGAGAGAGAGAGAGAGAGAGATAGAGAGAATATTGGGAAAGAGAGAAAGAATATTGGGAGAGAGAGAAAGAGAATATGGGGAGAGATAGGAGTGCTGTTCTTTAATGAAAAAGACTAAGTCCTCAGTTTGTACTACTTATTCATAAAAGAGACATTTATATAGAAGATAATAATTAAAAATTGTTTTTTTCTTACTTTAAAAAGTTAGTTTTTATGAAAATAACATTAGCTTTTATAGATTTACCTCGTTGAACAAACCAATATGAATAATGAATTCAGCTTAAGGATATTCTTAGAAATAATCGTGACCTATATTTTTGAACATTGAGAGAGCAGAAACTTGGCATGCATGAGGTACAATTATGTTCTAGGCGCGATACTCCAAAGTGTGAAAAACTTAGTGTGGAGAATTTATTGTTGCGATTTAATAAAAACCAAATATCTTTTTGGCAGACGGTCTAAGTGAAGGAAATTTGTGAATAGGGGAGGCTGCGAAAAAAGCCTCGTTATTTAATAAAACAGAAATAAAACATTTTGCACTGTAAGTGATTGTTAGTGGTGTGTAACAAATTTGATCAACCTGCCTTAATTTTTTTTTCAATTTTTACCCTTCAAGTTATGAAACTTAAGGTGGGATTTGTTCATTAAAAAGAAATTAAATGAACCTTAAGACAAAAGTAATCTCTCTATTCGTTCCTCTTGGTTTAGTTCATTAGAAATCTGTGTACCCAAAAAAATTCTGCAGCCTTAAGGTCATGTTAATTTTTTTTCTGAAATGAAATTCACAAGGTACTGACAAAATGGTTGTTGATTTACCTTCACAATGAACGCCATCGCCACGGTAACCTGGCAGACACTGACAGGCAAACCTTGTTGTCAAGTTGATGCAGGTTGCATTGGAGTGGCAATTGTTTCCAAGGCCGCAGAAATTGGTACCTGGAAATACACACAAACAAATTCGTGCACTCAATTTTGTCAATAATGATAACAGGCATGATCATGTCATCTGCAACCAATTGGATTACTTCAATGTGTACTAGAAAGACACAATACTAATTTGTACTGCAGGAAAAAGAGGATTCTTCTGATTGCAGCTGCATTTGAGTGCAATGATTTCAGTGCATATCATTTGGGTCTTTTATATGATTTATCTATTTAGTGTGATACACTTGTAAAGTACACAGACTGAAAAACATTTCAATAATTTCTTTCAGGAGCACCCATGAAGGTCGATTTGTCTTCGGGATAAACTCGGAAATGTACCCATGAAAACTTCCATGTCTATTGATCAGGAAAGAGTTCACTCGAAACTAAATGAGTCACAGAAATTTCTCAGCCAATCAAGACTCAGTATAGCTGTCAGTTAGCTAGTTTATCCAGGACATCAGAGGCACAGAACGAAGAGAGACACCAGACTCGTCTTTACATAGAACTTATTGGCCTCTGGTGACCGGGAAGCTGTCAATTGATGCATAGAAAGAGAGAGAGAGTGAGAGATTCTATCAAATACAATTTATACAATGTGTGCTGCAGTTAGAGGAAGTATTAAGCTATGAACTAATGGGAACATTGAACAACACTTGGTGATGGATGTTTAATCTTAATTTGAAACTTTAAAGCAATTTTTTTTTAAAACTACAAACCAAATTTTTTTTATTTTCAATGGTGAAAAAGTCTAGCAAACTTGTAGCAACTTATACTGAAAACAGTTTATTGATTATATCAATTTACTATCAGGCAAATTCTTTAAATGAAATTTATTATATATAGCAGATTAAAGCCGGTATACAAATTATAGCAAACTTGTAGCATTTCCATACTTAAAACTATCAATTAATTAAATGATTTTTTGCCCACACTTAATCTCTTCTTTTTATCTAAAACATGTAAGAAATTTTCATTTCAAGAATTTGGTATTTGATTTCCAAGAACTTCATTATTCAGCGATTAAGGTTTAATCTGTTTGTACTGTACTCATGATAAAGCGAGACTTCCTGTGGAAACCACAAAAGGTTCTCTCTCTAGATTACCTCAGCTATTTCATTCAATGCCTGAATTTATCACCAACAAATTCAATTGACTGAAAAGCTGTAAATCCAATAAAGATTGCCCATCTCCGATAGTTATTAGAATTTGATGAACTTTAACTGACTTTTTCAGCCACAGAGCAAAAAAGTTCACATGCTCATGAGAAAATTCTTCAAAGGGGAATGCATTAACACCCTTATTATCAGATAATCTGCCCGACCTTTCAGACAGTAAGGATCTTTTCAGTGTCAATAAATCTCCCTTACAAAACGGTTTCTACTCTCTTTTCTGTTGGACATGTAATAAATTTTCCTAGTAAACTACCCATGAGTCTCTTCTTCGCAGTGGCAATAGTTGGCCTGCAAAGTGTTAAATCAAATCCTTTCCCTCGGAAATAGTGAGTCATTCTCGGCAAAAGGGACCAAATTGAGAGTTCTGGGATTTTCGAAGAGACTGGGAGTCTAGACTATGACATAACGGAAACTTTCAAGCGATGGCCAAATGTTTAAAGATGCAGCCACATTGCATGATAAAATGGTGAGGAAATTGAATAAAGTTTGGTGACTAACCACAAAAAGTAAAACGCTTTGAAGTAAAGATAGTCCTTGGTGCAAGGGATATGTCAAAAGAATGAGTCGTGTCTAATGAAACTGTCTTATGGCATAGAATTTAAGAAAATATTGAATTAGAGCCGATGGTGTGATTATATAATCCCAAAAACTTGAAGATTTTCAGGATCTGGCTTGAATCAGATACAGAGGCAGTCTTAGAGTCTGGTGATACTGAAATCAATCAAAGTTTAGTCATAGGGAAGCTCAGTGGTCATTAGGAAATGTAAATCAGATACAGACAATAACCCTGAAACCGTTGTTTGTTTTATTATGCTGTTGCTCTATTTCAACCAAATATGGGTCTAGCACAGATACATGTAAACATATAACCCCGGTACATGAGTCATGTACCCCCTAAAAGCAGTAAGACCTACCCTCACAGACTGGACAGCATTCCCCCTCGATGTGCAGCCTCTTCTCTGGGGGACAGTTCAGATTAGGACAGCTGGCCTCAAGGTCCATCCTGTGACATTCTATATTACTATCCTGAAAAGATGAAAGAACAAGGTTTCCATGAATTTACTTCATGAATAAAAATTAATTTTGAGTTTTATATATTTTTTTAATCTATATTCAAAACAATTCAATTGAACCTAATAGAGTAAACATACAATCAAACGTCGTTATCTCGAACTAGATGGGGCTGTTTAGAAACTCTGAGATAACAGAGTATACTAGATATTGAGGGTAAAATACTTAAAAAAATAAGTGGTTATGACCTATAAATCACTTCGACATATCCATTGTATTTGAGATATCAGTGTTCGAGATATCGAAGTTCAACTGTATATGGAAAGGGTCTAAATTAAAATGATATTACATGCATATGGTATGGGTTTTCTTTTCTCAAGCAAAACTATTTTGTATTTTGGTAACAAATTGTCAATTGTAAAGTCTAGAGATGTAGACTGGAGATAAGAGGAAGGACAAATTATTCATCATTTGTTTATCCTACATGAATGTCTTTTGTCCTTCATCAAAACAACTACACAAATACCCAGTGCAGAATATATGGGATTTGAATGCAATTACTGATTTGGCAATAAGGCTGAATATCAAGGCTTAAATATTGTTTGACTGTACGAAAAAAACAATATAGGCTGGAAAAGCCAACTGTAAAAATTTTAAATTTGAACATTAGAATTCTGTCTTAATTTATCGAAATAACTGATAACCAACAAGTAATCTGTCAGCTAAAGTCTTTAAATAACTCGACAGGTTAACTTAACAGGGAAGTTAACCTGCACTTCACCCTCCTCAAGGAAGCTTACTCTTATTACATAATTTTCGAATCAGAAGTACACGTATAAAAGCATTCCTTGAACAGACAAAACCATGTCGTTGTGGCACATGGTCCTTTGAATTTTGAAAGCAGCACTTTGTCGGGGCAAAGCTTCCCTCATTTCTGGTTCCCTTTCATTCTCAGGAAGTTTGGAATTAAAGGAATTCCGTCCGATTCCAGCAGATTTGACAAAAAGAAGAAAACTGTGCCGTCTTTGATTCAAGAGAACCACCCTATACAGATGTCATAACAAGTCAACACTTGAAATATCAATCAATTTCAGGTTAAGACCAAAACGCACAAAAGACCAATAAATTCCCAAATAATATGCAGAATGCAAATAACCCTTATCTTGTAATATATATCAAAATAAAGCCGAAATCACTTTTTTGCACATCCGTTTCACTTTCAAGCCATACAATAAAGCAAATATGTGTTTACTTTCCCAAATACACCTGGTTTCTCCAATTAACTTTTGACCCTGATGTAAAGAAATAGCTCCTTTTAATTTCGCTTCAGAGAACATCTGCTTCTTAATTACGCGTGTAGATATGATAGAGATATAGAAATATCAAGCATCCTCTGCTTATTTCACAATAGGTGTCAGTGGATGAAACCAACTGTTCACCTTCTGTAGCAGGTTTCTTTTCTCTTGGATCATAAAGTATATTTAGAATATACACATATATTTGCTCTTTGCAAAAAGCCATAAAAAACATTTTTTATTGCTAATTAACAATTGCGTCATCATCTTAGAGAAAAAAATCAAGAACAAGGAAATTTGAGATACCGGTAATTTTTTTCTTCAAATCTTCAAAAAGATACATTTGAAAAATTATAGTATCAAAAAGCACAGGAAATGTATATTGGTTAGATTGATTCCTTTGATTCATGGAGAAGAAATCTTTTACACAGATATAATAATACAAAAAATAGTACCCTATTTTTTTAGGGAAACTATCTTAAAGAAACTTGCCTTACCCCATTTTTACTTAATATAATTCATATCCCCCAAAAAAAAAATTTAATTTGTTAAATGAAAATGAAATAGATTACAGACTTCATTTTCTATCTGCAGCAATTTGAAAATTGGCTACATATAAAAGTAGCAATCTTTTATAGGTTTGTAAATGTTCGGCCAGCTGAGAAACTTTATTTAATGCAAAGTGAAAGTCAAATTTTTTCCTTAGATTTATTTAGATATTTTCAGGTAAATCAATAATTATAGTCTTTCCATTTTTTTTATTCCAATATGAAAAGTTGTGGGTTGAAATTATGGTAGCAATCAGGGTCAATTTTTATTCTAGATAAATTAACTAAGTTGGCCTTGAACTCAATAAATGACCTTGACCCGACCTTAAAATTTGAACATGGTATCTAAATGCAGTACAAAAATGGGAGTCCACTTACATTACAAGTACATGTGACACAGACTTTGGGGCTGAAAGACTCTCCATGCTTGAAGTACTTCCCATCGGTGAAACAGTTGGCTGGAAAAAAAAATATGAAAACATCATTAACTCATGAAATATTGTGCTAATGTTTCATTCAAAAATAATTATCATAATGAAAATGAATGCTTAACAGGTACATGTATGCACAACTGTTTCTAATTACAAAAGAGAAAGTTTCTGTACACTAAAAGTAAAAGACTAGGGTGTCTAGACATTTTCAAAATGTAAACCAGGTTAATACAAGTAAAAAAAAATCTATCTTTTCATATTTGATGGGTTTACCCCGATTTTCTCTACAAACAATTATACAACAGGGTTAAGCATATGAAGTGTCATATTAACCTATAAAAGCCTCCATTTGATACAGAAGAACGTATATATATATATATTATCCCCTCCCCACCCCTATTTCTCTAACTGCACTAATACTAAATGTAGTGCTCCATGGCTTTCCTTGCTCTGCATTGACAGACTTGGCACTGCTCTGTGTCTGTACAGGTGCATCATGTTGCGCTGTGAATGGAACACAATAGATAATCGTCTAGTGACGTCAGACCAATCACAGCTGTGTGTGGAGCTCTCGTGTAATGCCTTACACGTTTGTTGCAATGCCTCTTATGCTCTTTGTAACTTTACTTAATTAAACTGATTATATTTAACTATTATATATCAATGCATACTGCTAAAAAAAGGGGGTGGGGTTCTCATAAAAGGGTGGGGGGGTCCCATAAAAAATTCATTATACCTTACATGTTACATTTTTTGCCTTGCAGTGCCTCTTTTGCTCCCAAGACTTTTTTTCTATTTACTAGGCGCTATATAGTCTTTTAAAATACTATTGAAAAATTTTGAAGGGTGGGTTCCCCCTCCCCCCCCCCCCCCCCCCCCCCCAAAAAAATGAATAATACAGTTGTCTATCCTGCTCATAAGTTTTGAAACTTTGCTTAGAGGGGGTGGTGTTTCCACCATAAAAAATTCACATTGTGCCTAACACATTGTTACATATTGCCACTCACTTATACTCTATGTAACTTATCTATTGGTTCTATCAAAAATTAAATGCAAGAATTTGAACGTTACCTATTAATTTTGACATGAAAGAAAACAGCGCACAACTGTGAATAACAGCTTTGAACAATTCTGTAAACTCATAAATCATGACAAAGCTTTATTTTTTCAACTCCTACATACATATTCTTGAAAACATATAATAAAATATTCATATGAATCGTTTTGGATCGTGAAAAGTGCTGATAAAAGTGCTTTATTTTACAATATATCATTAATTGTAGTTGTAACTTATCATTTGACAGACATCTATGAAATTCTCTTCTCACAAATAAATTATTCATTGAAACGTGCCTTTATGGCCCATTTCATAAATGACTCAAACCAACCAATTTCTTTCAGATCCATCCTGTCTTTTCAATTATAATTTAACATTTCTCTTTTTTCTCCAAAATAACAAAAAAAAAAACCTTCCCCACGAAACACAAAAAAAAAACAAGCTACATAAATATGAAAAATAAATCTGCAACCTCTTTCATAATTTATGTATTCTTCAGAAAGAACCCAAAAGCCCTTAGCTTAGCGTGAGGGAAATAAACTATATGGATTCCAGTATAAGTTATATGTGCTCATCCTGTTGGTGTTATAAAATCTGTTACCCCGCTATCTGTGGGTGGTAATAGGCTTTCTTTAATGATGACAACCTATTGAGAAGGTTCAAATGTATGGGAACACACTCAAAATTTAATATGGTGGCTCCACACAAGCAGACGTCAAAAACGTTGATAAGGACGTGCAAGAAAAGCCATAAACTTTACGAGTGGCATAAAATATCATTTTTGATATATAATGAGGAACTAGACTTCTTGAAAATTTGTTGGTTTGTTTTTTGCCCATTATGTCATAAATAATCTTTGGGATGTATTTTTCTTCTTTTTTGTACAGAAAATATATGGCTGTGGGAAAGTAATTGTCAGACTTTAATATCAAAGTAATATCTGCATTGTTTTTTTGGGGGAATATCTTTTATTATTTAATGGATGTTCTTCTTTATACAGAAAAAATATGGCTGTGGGAAAGTAATGTCAGACTTTAATATCAAAGTAATATCTGCATTGTTTTTTGGGGAATATCTTTTATTATTAAATAGATATTCTTTCACATTAACATTATAATAAACTAAACGTGAGCTTTGAATTAAAATAGCTTTTCATACGTCTCTTCATGTTTTCCCCCTTCACTTTTATCTGAATTTTTCGGTAGTGATGATGCCAGAAAATTGTCGCACTTCACTGAATTAGAAGATAAAAGCCAAGTGTTTATATTCTATTTGATAACACTGTGAAACATTGGAGTAATATATTTTGACACACATCATCTCTCCAATAACGAAGAGTCTTCCTTTTTGCAAATGTCTTAATTCTTCCAACATGTTTCATTTTTTTTTTAGACGCCTTTGAATTTATCCTCAACAAAGGGATCTTGATCCAACTTACTCATCTCTTGTTGTTTTTAAGAGTCATAAAATTCTAATTCTTCAAAGCTTGAATTTTCAACATTTTGCATCATTTTCCACACCTCATTTCTTCTAATTGGATAAATTTGGGTTAAATCATAGTGGTGCAATAAAGTTGCAAAGCAACTTTAGCTAATAAAAACCAACAGTATTTGGCGTGCCCTTGTACAGGAATCTAAAATTTAATTGAATTTCGTTTTTCAGCTTGATAGATGTATTTTTCTATAATTTACCTTTTTTTAAAAGAAGTATGTGAGTGGCTCATCAACAATGGTTATGATTAGAAAAATAGTAGCCAATGTCTTCTTAGCTGTAAGTCAGTACATAATGTACTAATTTAAGGTAACTATTTCAGTTGAACATGCAGTATTTACATTTATTAAATGACATCAACAAGTATTTCATTGTAGGGGAGCTATTTGCCTTTTGGCCATATGAGCCATTATAAGGCCTGGGAAAGGAAATATTCCCCATGAAATCACCCCCCCCCCCAATGATACAATGTATTTAATACTTACTAAAACATTGGGGGCAGCACTGTCCCTCCCTAAATGTGGGGTGGTCACACTTCACAGGGGGACAGTCCTCCTTCTTACAGTCCACTGTACCATTCTGAAACAAACAGTCATGATCATTTCTCCACATGTCATATATTACATGAATAAGATTTACAAATATAAAATACAGTTCAACCTAGTTATAGCTGTTCCTTCCAAACTAGTTAATTTGCTTAAACACAGTGGGTTGTTAAACTTTGTTTTCATGTCCAAAAAAAAATTGAACTTTTAAGGTGCCTCACTACACCTTGAACAAGTTTCTCAAATCAGCAGAAAATTACTTGATTATGATAGAAAGCATGATGGATAAGAAGTATATATGTCAAATAGGCGAAAATATTGCAATTTTAGTTAAAAAATAATATTTTCAAAAATTTCATTCAGTAAACATATACAAAAGCCCCAGGTGGATTCGAACTCATGACCTGCGGTTCACATGCCTGATACTTTAACCACTGAGCTATGACGATATACATCTGAATCGATTGATACAAACAGTTTAACAAAACATTTAAATCGCCATCTTATGACGTAGTGTCTTAAAAAGTATAAGTCTCGGTGTAGTGAAGTACCTTAAAACTAAATGTTTAATTTCAAGAGAAAGAAACCCATTAAGGCATATTTGCCGACTTGTCTCAAACTTTTTATCAAAATCGAAAATTTCAGATTTCAGTGTTTTCATAAATATCACTTAATGCCACAGCTTATTACAACTGGATCTATTTGAATTTACAAATGGCTGTCTGAGCCAGAGATTGGAGAGACCAAAATCTGAATGAAGCTTATTAACTTAATTTTATTCTGTTTTAATAAAGTGCAAAAATCTATTTCCTGAAACCTTCCAGGATTCAAGATATATAAATACTCACAAAATTACTACACGCACCAGATGCTATACCAAAAGAAAAAAATTCAGTATATTTTCATCCACCAGGTTAAAGATTCTAGCACTTTTATTTTTCTGGCCTCCATTCAACAGATGTCAAACAAGTGATTTTTGAACAAAATGCATAATATCTCTAAACAAATAGAATTTGCCAAAACATGATTTGTTTACACGCTTCAATCGGTCAGTGCTCTTGGATTGCTCCTTCTCATACAACTATCACTTTCTTTTCCATTTTTTTCTAACAGCACTATCAAATCAATAAGTTTATTTTCCTTCTGGACTCTAAAACCCTTCGCAATGAATATGTATACACAGATTTTTATAAGATTGCCATTAACAAACATTTAACATGGTAACAGTACATATAGTAATAGATTTCTGTCAATACCCTGGGAAATTTAGAATGTAGAGGAGACAGAATAGGATATATTCCAATGAATAAGTGTTTGAATGGTACTGTTGACAGTACCATTCAAATAACCACTTTAAAGTGGTTATTTAAGCTGGTACGGTAGTTAAATACACATTTTCTATGGTCAAACAGTATACACAGTTGAGTGATTTACTACACTAAAACTTTCATATTTGTAACTATACATGCAGGGGTATTTTACGCAGTTTTAGTCCCACAGCTCAACTTGTGTAAATTTTCCCCACCCTTAAATAACAACTTTTTCTGTACTAGAAATGCAGAACTATTGTTGTAGAAAGATTGTAACAGATATAGAGACAGCATGTACAGTATATTTAATATTTTGTTGACAAATTATTTGAAAATGAACTCGTCTTAAAAACATAAACACCACCACAAATCAGTAAGAATTTAGGTGTGTCGGAACGAGATCAAAACTATGATTAAAGGCATTCAGCAACTGATTACCAAACATTCAATAAATGAGTAACAGACAATGACTGTGGCCTTGCTGCTATGAATGAATCTGTTACAGTAATTGTGTTTGGTGCTCCACAACAACCACAAGCCGTTGTTTTACAAGGATTGAATTAACTTACTTTACAAGAACAGAGGGTGCAGTGGTCAGGGTGCCACTCTTCGCCCTCATTCTTTGACATTCCGTTGTAGATACAGCCCTTGTGGCACTCGCACTGCTCAAGCTCTTTGATCCTCTCCTCTGCTTTCTGGAGCTAAAATGAGCATTACATCATGTTAGCATAAAGAACTATATAGTCTTTTCTCAGTGCTTTTGAAAATCATTCATTATTTTGTATTTGAATTTGTAAATGGATCATGAAAAATCAAAACATCAAAAAATTATAAAAATATATATCTATACACAAAAGGAAACCATAATCTGTCAGAAATAAATGCATAAAAGCAACTCAAGATTCGGAGCAATTAGCAACTTAACTATTCATTAACCATTCAGAAATGAAAGAAGGTATGTATTCCATACTTTAAAGCCATAGTAATGGATACTGAGGGAAAACAGATACAAATTAGAATATTGATATTTACAGATACAAGAGAAAGTTTTGAAAATAATTCAGGATATTAACAAATTAAATAATCTGCATGTACAATGTGACCTCAAATGACCTCTGCTCTTCTGAATGTGGAGGTAAAATATCTCCATCAAACTTGTAGAGGTCATCAAGTTTTGAAACATAACAAAACCACTTGGGGGTGGAGTCATATGGATACAACAGCCATGCATGTCAAGGGAGCTGTTCTTCCTAACCCCCTACCTTTAATGACAGATTTTGGTTTAAGGAGGACAGTTTTTTCACCTGATGCTGTAAGGCTTTATAATGTGAACATGTAGGACAATCTGAAATAAGAGAAAGAAGAATTTCTGTAATCTGATAATCAATAATCTATCTTAAATGATTTTATAAAACTCTAAAGTTAAAGACTTCAAAATTAATCATGGCTCAAAATAAAAAGCAATTTTCGAGTTTTTATTGCTATGGTAAAACTATGTTAAAAATTATCAACAAATGGTTCCTACCTGCTTCTTCACTTGTTACTGGACATTGTAAAAGATGACCGTGAGCTTGTGTGACAATTTGTACATCTTGTAAACCCCCCTGTAAAACAAAATAGAAATATACTCTATTTTAAAATACACACATCAACAATAATTATTATATAGAAATAGACATACACTGGTGTTAGTTTCATTTAAACTATTACTTTTTTCTATCAAGTTATTTATTCTGTTGAAACTCAAATCCTCTAATCTTTTTTATTGATACTGCAGTTAAAAAAAAACTTATTCCTCCTCTACTGAAAATGATGGTAATTATTAAATCTATGCATAAAGCAAATGCACCTTAGTTTGGCCTTCTTTAAAAAAAAGTTTTATTCCCTTCGGATTTTATTTTTTCATCCTCACGAAATCCTTGTGACCTCGAGGGTATACCATAAAACCATTCCTGATAATGCCTGAATTATTTACTTAAATGATGTCAATTGGTGTGAATGTTCTTCCGTGCCTTCAGCGCTGAGAAATTAATAAATAAGCTACATCCATATCCAGAGGTCCATCTCCCACATCAAAATAAGAAATGCGCAATCAAAAGCGATCGCCATTACTGTGAATACTTGATGACTGTTTGGAGATTAGCGCAATGTTGTTTTTTATCTGAATACGTCTCTTGAGGTATATCAGTGAAAAATGAATTAATCTGTGTAAATACATTATACTGTATAAGTACTGTACTCTCCTCTTTCCAATTCAACGATAGATCTATTAATATATGAGAGAGAGAGAGAGAGAGAGAGAGAGAGAGAGAGAGAGAGAGAGAGAGAGAGAGAGAGAGAGAGAGAGAGAAAGAGAGAGAGAGAGATTAACTGTAATTACATGTATTGTACATTGCATCTTCAACTATAAGGGGGTGAGACTGTGAGAGAGAGAAAGTCAGAGAGAGAGAGAGAAAGGAAGAGAAAGAAAACAAAGGCCAAATGCCTAGAAATCAATAATTATGAGGAAAAGAGGAACCTTGGCAGAGGAACAATTTTTTGCTTCTAATTCCATCAATTGGTAATAGGTTCTAGAAACACAATGTCTGGTGTCTGTTGGGAATCTGAGGGCTGTAAACAACACATTTAAAAGATCTCTCCTGCATATCTCGTCTGTCTTATAGGTGTATCATCCAGGCGGCTTAAAAAATGGATTGTTTTATGTCGAAGACAATTTGAAATATTGCCACTGCTTGGCAAATAAATGCGATTCTGAATGAACAGCGAGAACACTTTGGAAGTTTATGCCTTTTTCACCAAAATTTTTTTCTTCCGCCCCTCTTCTATAGGCAGACGCTGATGAAACATAAAAGTTTTAGACTTTTCTCATTTCTACCCATGACTGTTTCCATGCAACCTTGAGAACTAATTGTTGAGAATTATGTAGAAATGTTATGTACTCTCTTGAGATGACTCTTAACCTAACATCCTTTTGTCATCACCATATTGTTAACAATAATCAGATCAATTTATTTTCCCCTGAACAAAAAAAAAACCCCTAAAGAAACAAAAAAACTAAGAATATTGAAGAGGATGGGCAAAAGAAAAAAGGGATTGGCTGATATTAGGTCATCTCTGGTTCTGTTTCTTGTTCAATCCATTGTAAACATTTGTCTTCTTCAGTTATTTATGGGTTTGTTAATGAAAATTTGAAACCATCTGCTACCTAGCTTTTAAAAGTAGGTGTTTTGCAAGAAAGTGATATCTTGAGTCCCAAAAATAGCCATTTGTGGTTAAAATAGAGAATTCCTATAGCTTCTGTAAATTGATTAAAGTTTGAGGATTGGAGAACTTTTTGAGAGAAAGCTACTTTCCTTTCCTCCTCTGGCAGCATATAACAGCCTTTAACATAAAATCCCAAATAGCAGATAATTTTGGCTGCATTCTAATTTGGGAGGTCAAAAATCAAAAATCCTTAAAATCAAAGTTTCCATGATAGTTGAGCTCATGGTGGACAGTCAATACAAAATCAATGCAAAAACTAAGTTGTGAGATAATGCATGTATACTTGTGTGGTGGAAAAATTTTGAAATCACCCAAATTACTAGTGTCAAAAAAAAAAAAATGATGAACTTCATTCTCTGAAAAAAGCTTCAAATTTTAGTCTTGCTTAAAAGAAATCCCACTCTTTTACACAGTACATTTTCATATTACACGACTACCCTTACTTATACTTACCCTAAAAAGAGCATGTTGTCTGTTTTGCTGGCCGACAAACAACTGGAGATTTGAAGATTGCGGCGGCACACGATCAACAGTTTGTATAATCTTTTCGTATAGTTTTAAACAGTCCACGTATAAAGTCACATGGTTGCCCGACAAGGTCACCGCGAGTTTGTGCCACTTGTCGTCGGCAAGTCTGTATCGGAATGTAGAAATGTAGTGGTGCTGGTCGTGGCTGTAGTGAATGCGAAGCTCATCCTCCAGACCTTTGCTCTCGATCTCAAAAAATCTGCAATTCAAAATCAAAATCATGAAAATTTACACAACAATCCATTTTTGGGGGAGTGGGGCTGGGAATGTTATTGGGTGGAATTTTAAAAAAAAAACAGAGAAAGAAAAAAATATAGTATTCATGCTACACATAGTTTATAACTTGGGTATGAAACTAGCACATCATAAAAATGGACTATGTAGATTTAACAATTTCGGTGAAAATAAAATGGCATGCTATATCTAAGAAGTAATGCTAATGTAAAACCTCTTTCATTACTGCTATGATAAGGGATGGAGAAAGACAGAAAGGACAGTAATGTTTTGCAGAATCTAATTGAAATAAGTTTTACTGCTGGCAGTTACAGGCAATACATAGATTGATAGTCAAAACAAAATTATAAAAGGAACCACAGAATTTTAGTTTAATATACGACTTCAATGACTTAATTTCTTTTTAATCAAATACAATATTTGTGGTTGGATTATGGGCGCAGTAAAACAACTGCATGGTAGACCACACATTCATATTTTTTTCTGACTTGTGTGAAATTTATTGCCATATAACACAGCTACGAGACAGCTGAAGGGGTTGTACTGAATTTTTTATTTTGCACTTAAAGAGCCTGTCGTGTGCCGGCAATTATGGTGCACAAAACAGCGGGGCTACCCTTGTCAAATTTCATCCCATTCAAAACGTCGCAACATAAAAAACTGCCAAGGACCAACCAGAGAGCCAGACAGGAAAGCCACACCACCAATCAAAACTGTACCGTGAAAAACAGGCTTACATGTTTTCTGAATGAAATGAGTTCTTCAAAAGGCAGTGAAGCGCAGCCTTGATAATTCAATACAGAGGAGAAAATGTCTACAAGACCGGAAGTTCTTTGGTGGCAAAAGATGAAACATAAAAAAAAACAGCGAAAAATTGAGTTTTATAGGTAAATGACCCAATTACTCTCCGAGCACGAATCTTAGCACTCAGAACGGCATTGTAAGGTTATGTATAAACTGAAAAATTTTTTTTTGACTTACTTTTTACCAGACATTATAATGATCTAAAGGAACTGTTCTGAATTTCAAAGATTTCTTCTGATTCCCACCATAATTATAACCAAAGTTCAAATGAACTAGAACATAACTTGCTTATCGTGAAATTTTCCAAAAATGCATGTAAGACTCATTCCACACTTCTCTTCAAATTAAATTTACCAAACTGCAGCATATTTCAACTGAATTCTTAACGAGTAAAAAAAATAATATAGGAACCTGGGCAACTGTACAATTGGAAGAAGACTAATTGTTCTAAAGCTCTTCTCTCATTAATTCATGTCAAGCAAATCCGCTGGGGATAAGTAACGAGCTGATGTTGCTACAGATATGTATAGGAATTTGCTTGCTTAAATGTTTTATCAAAGGTATGAATTTGTTTCTTTGGCTATACTCCTGTTTATTTGATTAGAATGATTAAGTCGGCTTGGCACGGTCGCAAATCCTCATTGAATATTCCTCCATATACTCTGCTTTTACAATCACCAATATTCGTTTGGCAAGAAAAGCTATCAATTGCCAGAAAAAAAAACAATCAAGTCAGCTAAAAACCCACATAGACTCAGAGCGACCTGACCGAGAGGTGATCGCAATGTCTTCACAGTTCCCTTCCAAAATTATTTATATATAGGAGTTTCTTATCGTTATACAAGATTAGCAATTAGAAAACATAAGACGGGGGAAATATGCTTTGCCGATCCTTGCTTCACCCTATTCGAACAGAAGTCATCGTTATAGGACGAAGAGATAGGGAATCGTTACAGTATCGAAATAAAAAAGCAGATTCGGAATTTTGTTCGTAACAACACTTTTTAAAAATTGATGATAAAATGAAACATCGAACGAATTTATCCCCTTACAATTGAAAAAATAATTACCCTGTGACCTTTTTTTTTTTTATAAAGACAATATTGTAAAAATTCTTAAAACAGCCTCTCAGCCTGCAATAAAAAGAAGGGAGGAGAAAGAGAATCGCCTAGTTGTTATCTACCAAGCACACCCACCTCGAGACCTGTCCAGTGATTAAATGTTTATTTTGGTGTACAGTAAAAAGGGTAAAGGCAGCTAGTAGGCCAAACTATTTTTATGTCAGAAGCTGTTTCTCTTTTTCTTTTCTCTTTTTTTTTTTTTTTTAATCTGGAAAAGGGAAATTGGGATTCCGAAGATTTAACGTTGGTGACCTTGGGGCAGATAATTCAGTCATCTGTTTGTAGGCCGGAAGTGCTGTGCATTCCTGACACTGGAACCCACAAGAACAAATGCTAGCTACCTTAAAGGATTACTCATCGTCTCTAATCGTACATCCTTTGATAATTCTCCGATAGTATATATTAGAATGCGTGCATGTCTGCCTAAAACCTAAAATCCCTTTTTTTCCTTTTTTAAATAACATTCTGTCATCTCCTGAAAAAATGTACCTGCATAGGTTTCTTTGATAAAGATGATTTTTTGTTTTTCTTTTATTAATTAGGAAACAAATGTTTCAATTCACAATCAAAATTATTTTTAGAAATTGCTGAACTTGTGAAATGGGGTATGTTACCTGTATATTTCTAGCTAGCCAACATATAAGAACTTTTACGTCATGCAAAATTTGATTCAAAATGATTTAACTCTTGGTTTTTTATCAAAAACGATATTTCCTACAGAGCAGCTATTAAATTTAAGAGTCTATACTCAAGGTTTACGCATATTTTCTTTTATTAATTCATATCAATATAATATGTCATAAAAAACAAAGAACCCATCGCTATTATAAGACCTATAATCTTTTAATCAAATCTATCACGAAAAATCGCAAATATCAGTAGGACCTGATGATAACCCATCAAACTGTCTGACATAAATTAACCTCGTATGCAAGAAATCGCTACCTCCAATCAGATACTTGCAGAGTACAATGTCTTAGAATACAGGGAGTGAGTATAAAACCCTTCAATGCTCAGATTGGGAAATCCAGATAGAAATCTTGTACGACTGTTATAACTAACAGAAGAACAGAAATAATTGAAGAATCATCATGAGAATGAATTGAAAAAATGCATGGCTAAGTAAAAGCTGGACGTAGACTAATGCGTGCTAGTTTTCAATACAAACTGTTAACTGATATACAAAATTTGAAACTTATTGGGAATGAATTCAGTCTGATTTAAAAAAAAAAATAAAATAAGGCAAAGGAATCTGGGTAAAGCCTATTTCGATTTAAAGAGTGATGCAGAACAAAATCATGCAGTATATTAAAAGTTGTGAAAAAAATAATGGCGGAAAGTATTTGACTCACCTGAGCACCTCTGATGAAAAAGCTAAAAGGCTACCAGAATTTCCTTTTTCTTGTTTCATAGTTATTAAAAAAGTCAATTCACTATTGTCTTTCAAAATCCTTAACGATTCATTTAACATTGTCTCTGTCACTGCTAGATATCGGCTCGAATCTGAAAAATAAAATGTATGGTAATGAAATTTGTAAGACCTGCAAAACTTGTTTATCATATTTACAATCAATGAATATTTTTATTAATAAAATAAATTAATGAAATATTACAGTAATTGGAGTCAGATATTAATCAATATTACATAAACAATATGCAAGACAAGATGATAAGAAAAATTTAAAACCATAGATCAAATCTAAAGGCAAATGTGACAGTTACACCAGTTCGAATACTGGGCCATTTTATTATTTATGAATTTAATTGCCAGCAAAGTAGCTCTCTCTCTCTCTCTCTCTCTCTCTCTCTCTCTCTCTCTCTCTCTCTCTCTCTCTCTCTCTCTCTCTCTCTCTCTCTAACTTGCTAAATCAGCCAATATGAAGACAATAAAGCTGTATTGTCTTTAGCACTGATATTGGCCCATTCTCAATACATGATAATGAAGAGACAACCATGCTTTCCAACTCCTTAGCAGTTCATCTTTTTTTTGGTTGACAATGTGTTCTTTTAAGGTTACTTCAATTCAACTAAATCATTTGCAGGTTCATAGATTTACTTTGAAAAATCATGTTCATATGAAATAGGAAATAAATTGCATGTTGCTATATTATTATATGATTATATATGGCTTAGTAGGAAAGAAAAGCTTTAATTTCAATTTGATCCATTATACTGTGGAAGTATTCTTTCTAACCGAAAATGAAAATGGATGCAACCTCGAAATTACATTCCCACGAATAAGCAAAAAAACCAACAATCCACGAAAATTGGCCCTAACGAAATTAAATAATTCCACAGTACCAGGTAATAACAATTTTTTCTACCTACTTATTATTGTATAATTTATGACAATTAAATGACCTTAAAAAATTACCTTGATCTTTTTTTTTTTAATTTGTCAAATTTGTCAATCTTTCTGAGTGTAATTAACAGCAGACAGTCTATAGGATCTAAACTTTTCAAAAAAATATTCACAAATTTCTAATTATTTTACAGTCAGATGCAAAAATTATAAGCTCTAAAAGAATTTTAAAAAATCACAAGTGCAGTAAGGTCTTATGTACTTAGGTACCAGCACTAGGGCACTGTATGGGGACAGATATTCCACCTTGACAAGTTACCGATCTCTCTGAAGAAGAAATCATGTTCTTATGACCGTATGTGCTGCAATGATTCTACTGCAGCTGGCTGAGACCCTCTCCCCTCAGTGATGTATATTCCATGGGACATAACAGAATACCAGGAATAAAGGTTATGGTAGGGTTGATGGATCATTGGGCCTTTGATCTGACAGGAAACATAGATGGAACTGCTTAACTTGTGGGGGTCTCTCAGATAAATGTCGGAAAAATAACCAGTACGTGTTATCAAACGTTACGTCAATGGGGCAAAAATCAGAGAACCACAGCAGAGGAGAATTTGTCTGAACCACTGCTTCCACTTAACCATTGGCCTATCTACATATAAAGAAGAGGAAGAGGAACCTGAAGGTGTCATTTTTGTGGAGTACCTTAAATACACTATGAAATAAAACCTGTCAGTTCTTGCTGTCTTTAATATTTGGCTAGAGAACACAGTAAGTTCAGTTTTCTTTTGAAGCTGTCATTTTCCTCTCTCTCTCTCTCTCTCTCTCTCTCTCTCTCTCTCTCTCTCTCTCTCTCTCTCTCTCTCTCTCTGCTGAATAAAAGAAATCTATGAATTACCATCACCCTATAAATAACCGCCTTTGTGAGGTCTGAATTATATCTAAATCAACTTGGACACTAATTACATTTGACCTCAGATTACAGCCACCTATAAGAGTGCAGTCAGTCAGACAGGGAACACTAGCGACTCAAGGTTGCAAAAACAAATTGGATACAAGTAGAATTGGACAGATATACCAAAGGCAGTGTCAGAATCATTAGAGATGGAGGACCGATAGCCTTCAGATCTGTTGGGTTATTTCAGGAAATGTCCTATGTAGTAACACCTGCATGGCTGGATATTGCGCCCACCTTTCCCATACCTTGGGGGGCTGAAAACAGATGCTTTTGCCACAAGAATGCACAACCAAAGCAGACTGGCCCTTCCTCCAAGAATTGTGGCATCCAAGACTCTGATTCAATATATCTGTGCAGTTCATTACTGTTCCAGAAGATCAAAGAGATTGTCTGACATGGACATTTCTCAGGCAAGGTCATTCATAGATATATTTATAACCATTGCAAAAATGGGCATTAAAGGTCACTCAGCGATGCATTTCATTTAATCATTGCAAAAATGACAATAAAATTTATATACCGGATGTCAACTAATTCATCAGTATATGAAGACATATAATTTTGTCTTATCATTATGGAAAGGGATATTTTACTAATATCTATGAAACATACTTATCTTCTACCAGAAGTAAGAGAGAAGATTCAGTTTTATTTTACTAACTAAATGAAATATTCTTCAAATAGCCTCAAATGCAAATTTGTTTTAGCACATCTTGCAAAAGATATAATTCGACCAGGAGGCGAAAATCTGGACGCAATAGATACAGCATGTAGTTGTGTGCAGGTGTAGAATTGCCACCTACATTCTATGTTCTATCACAGCATCTGTCAGACTAGATCACAATTAAGGAAATCAGTCAGAAAGCTGTGCATGTGTGAGGTGCATTCCTAACACAACCAGGGAACGATTTCCAAAAATGCCAGATATGTCCTTCAGGAACCCCTGTCTGTATTACAGTCTTGGGTCTACAAAGCTGTTTTTCATGGCACCATCGTAAAATGCATGTTGGAAGCAGGTTTTATTGTGTTGTTATTGCATTGTATTGAATGGACACGTCTCAATCAATCACAAGGTTAGGTTGAGATGATGTAGTGTCTGGCAGCATAACTAAAAGCCATGTCAGACCAATCCCACTGGGATCCGAAAGCCTAGCCGTCTGGCCTGCATAATAATACAGATCAATTTTTATCCAGTGTGGATAACTTTTGTGATGACAGAGTGTCTACGAAGAAATTTAGATACATGTGGACTTCATACATGTGTGGAATTTGTCCAGTTACCTATGTAGAAGTACATATTAGCTAGTTACCTAAGTAACAGATATTAGCAAAATTAAGCTGCAATGCCAATTTCAACGAACCAAGGTGACAAATAGCTCAACTTATAATTACTAATAGCTTGGGAAGCATCACAAAGGTCAAGAAAAAAGAGTTTCTAAAATCTTAAAAATAGAAATTCAGAAATGATCCCAAGTACAATGTACACTTATGTAAGCTACATCACTATAGGGATGGACAGTGTAGACTCTTAACCTGGAATTGGTTATTGGGTCAAATAGGAGTGGTACATATTCTAACTAATAAATAATTTGCCATGGGTCTGTAGGAATTACTACAAGCAATTTGGCTTATATCTCAAAATTGTGAGTAGCCAGTAAAATAGAGAATATTGAAACAACTGCAACTGCACTCCACTCAAGGTGTCAGCAAAACCATCGTCATGGTGTGATAAAGCAAGAAATCCCTTTTTTGTGTTTTCCTTAACATTCAGCAGATCAGAAATTACTAGTCAATATATATTTGGCCTCTATATCAACATGACAAAACTGGCTTGTCAGCAGTGTTGGTACAGGGTCATTTCTGTGTGTTGGGATCAAAGTCATTTTTTTGTGTGTTCCTTGAATCAGTTCAAACAACTCTCTGCCAGAATCATCAATGCTTGATAACAGTTATACAACTTATATATATTAAGCCTAATCGAGGACAAATATTGGCAGTGCACATGCAAACTAATGATTTGTCTAGGATGCACATGTAATTGATGAACAAAAAGAAAGGGGGAGAGCCTAGTGTGTTCTCAATTTATGAATGAATCCTCAGCATCTGCATATCAGCTACTTGCTCTTGTTGCCTGAAACTCTAACCTTAGCACACACGCACAAAAAAAATAAAGTTTTTTTTTCTACTCAGCTAAAAATTTCCTGCTAATCTTAAAAAGTATGAATGAATGAAAGAAACTGGATACAAGCTGATAATCAATGAACAGCGGGGCTTGCTCTGAGGCAGTAGCCAAGTTTAATTGCTTTGGACGTTCATTCATAAAAGAGATAATGACTTGAAATTGAAAATCTGCTGCTGCCATCTTTCCTTATTCTGAGTTTAGTCAATGCAAAAGCTTTAATAAACTTATAATGAGGCTGTAAGAAATTCTTGGTGCTATTCTTTTTGTTTTTAATTAATTTTCTTACTTGTTGACTAATTAATACATACAGAATTTACATGAATATACAGTCCAAGACTACAACCAATGGTAAAGCTACCATAAGATTGTAGTTAAAGACAAACCATCTTTAGTCACCAATACCTACATGCTCCAAGTCAGTTTAATTTTGCAATAAAACTGAGAACTATTTCTGTCAATCCTATTGCAGATCCTCTTGTCAAATTGCAAGAAGAACTCTGGAGATCTAATCTAATCATGACTTGTCAATGTCTTGACTTTTCCTTCAAAATGTCTTGGGCAAAACATGCCTGGTTACCCCGATATCATCTGTATCAATTACTTGGTGTTGACATATTCAGAATACATTTGGTCTGATACAGTCAATAATATTCTTCATTCATAACTCCTACACTGTCTCAGAGTCTTTAAAAGCTTGCTTGATTGCAAGCATACTTCACAGCTGTTTGCAGGCATCATAGAAACCTTGTTAAATACCTAGCACCTCAGGGACCCACTCTGAGGGGAAACTTCCTGCTGGGAGGAGCATGTAAAAGAATACCAGGAAAGAAGCTCCACTGAACTCAGGTGAACCTGTAGAAAGTGGGTCTATATCCCCAAGGAGTGCACCGAAAACTGACCCCCAAAATACAACAATGGGATGCTTATAGAAAGGACGTGACACCAGAGAAACACTAGTGCACCTTAAACTGACCCCAAAACTACAAGAATGGTAAGCTAGCCCGGACAAGACTGTCAAGACACCAAAGAACAGGTTTATTCTTCATTAAAATTTCAACAGAGGAATAGGTCCAAGCTTTAATAATCTGTCATTTTGGCAAAACATACTTACAAATTGAATAAGAGGGTTTTTTTGGCCATGCAGACTATCACAAAAGAATCAATGGAACTTGGGGATTTTGCTTGTTTAAAATCTTTCACAAAATTGGAATCATGTTTGTTAAAGAAATAAATATGTTCATTTTCCTTAAAGGTTAGCACAGTCAGCTTACATGCTCGAGAATAGCTGAGATGGCTGAGATGTAATGCTTATCCATCTCCACACTTCAGCACAACAAATGCCTTGTAGAAAGAATTTGCCAAAGATTCTTCACAATTTCACAACAAGCAAGTTCAAATTGAATTTGACATGACATTTGACTCTGACACTGCTTGTTACTCAAAGGAATTGGAAGACTCTTGTTGCTACATAGATGTAATCCCTCATGAATATTTATTTTGCCACTCATGTATATTCAAATGAATCATTTACATATTCCTGAAAGCTTTAATTTTTCAAAATGATCATGCTTACATTTTATAATGTAATGCATGGGTTTTTTTTTTTATATCCGTGGTTTTTTGACGTGTTACAAAATTTTGTGAAAATGGGAAAGCATTTAAATTTTTTGTTTTGGTGGGTGGTGTCAGTCTTTATTTGAATTTCAAAAAGTTTCTCATAGCATAAATGTTTGGCATTTGATATTTTGAAATGTGAAAGTAGTTGTGAAAATTTGATCCTCGTGAAAATTACTGAATATGCTGTTAAGTAGTACATACTAGACAAAATCACAAACATACTAATAGCTTTGTAAGTTCGTAAGTTAACCCTTATGCCAACATCTTATTCTTATACTTGTAAAATTCTATGTCTGAAAAATAATGGACTCTTGCCACCTTCTCAGAGTATGCATAAAAATGATAAAAAAAAATATCCCTATCATTATAATAGAGAATTCAAAATATTGTCTGGAAAGATTTTACATTCAAAATAAATCCTGGAGATATATATCTGCACTTATCCGCAGTTCTTGTGGTTATTCTTGGATTCTTTTTGCATATTAAAAATAAATTTCGTAGTCATTTTTATAAAGTATCTGTCTGAAAATATAAATGCGTTCTGATGCGTAGAGTACAGATGAATAATCGGCCCTTAGAAAATCAGAATTTCATATCATTATTGTCTTAGATATGTTTCAAATATTTTTTCCGTCTAAACTGCCACATACTAATAAATCAGCATAAAACATTACATTTTAACATAACAATGTATAAGTGCAAAACATGAACATCAAATAAAAAGCCTTGTCACTTTTAATAACCGTTTCCGAAATATCTATAAGAACCCAAGTCAAACAATATCTATTACATCTTCAATAATGGTTAACCTTCAATCATAATTCGCGCAAGAGCCGTTTTTTTTTCTTCTTTATATTTTTACCACACTGCGTTACATACATGTACACAGATTTCCTTTTATTTTAAAACCACTTCACAAAATCTCTGCCATTTACGTCACTGACTGCTGTTTCAAGACTGTTCTTTTTTTTTTTTTTCAATTCGATGTTAAACCCGCCAAAAAAAAATTAGACCTATTTTTCTACTGACCTTGCAGATATATGGCTGACGTGAGGTTATGTTGTCCAGTGATATTTGTATATCCAGTACGACTCCTAAGGTTTGAAATAAGGTCCAGAACATCTCTTTTGGAATACACACAACCTGCAAAACACAACCACATGATGTTATTACGTAAGAATTGTAATAAAATAACCAGGCAAATCTGAAAGACAAATGAGATTGGATTTTGTTGTGCACCATCATAATTATACCATTGATCCAGAAATAAGATATCAAGGGTTGTTGTTGTTGTTGTTTTTTTTTGTGTACATATATTTCCATGACATTAATATTTGTAAAAATTGACCTCAAAAGCAAAACTGTTTGGTAAAAATTTTGTTTCTGGTAATTCTAATTTGGTCAGTGAATATAAGCTTGTTCTCCTTTATACCCTTACTGACCAAAAAAGTTCAACTTAAGATTTTGGTTTCATTAGATTTTGGATCACTGAACCCCAAAATATTGTGTCAATTGTGTCTCAAATAACTGAACATTTGATTTCATAGATTGGTTCTGCAACAAAACTCAAAATTTTTTAATGAATGTTGAGGAACCCACAAATAACTAAAGTATTCTTCTGCATTTATATATGTTTGAACCCAATGCAATGGAGTTGCAATGCTAAAACTGAACTAAAGGATCTCGTACTGAGACTTAAGCTTAACAGGTACTGCTAATCAGGAGAAAGTAGGGCAGTTGGGTGAAGCGGAGGCCAATTTGAGAATGAATTTCAACTGAAGCTGACCAGTTTGACTGCATTAATTTACTTGATGGAGAGAATTTTAGCAGAAATGGCTCTGAATATCAGCTTTGATGAGAAGTGGAGTGACAAAACCTGTCTTCTTTTCAAACATCAAAGCATTCTGTGTCTAATGACCATTGGTGCTTCCTCAGTGCTAGCTGCAGCTGAAGGGGGATCCTGAACCAACCTACTTAAAGGTCTCTGTCTGTCTAATGAGAGAAAGTTTTCTTGGGGGGAGGGTGAAAGAAATATGATTCATTGCAACTTCCAAGTCAAATTACTCTTTTCCGGGAGGTTAGCACTAAAATGAGTGTATATATCTTTGCATGGTAGTAAATTCCTACCAGTATTCATTTACTTCCTCTACCCATATTGCTTTTCTTCGATTTTTATGATGGGGTGGGGGTGGGGAATTTGGTAGAAGGATGTTATGAGTTTAAACATAAAAATGCTATGAATTATCTTAGACTACAACCTTTAAAAACTATCTCTTAGCACCCTAGCTCTCCCAATTGCTGTTTTTTCTCCAACTATTTGTAAACATGTACTTTATAATTAATTTTGATAGTAATCATGCAATCAATGTTTCAGTTACAATTTTTTTTATCATAGAAGTTTTTCGTCAAATTAAACCTCAACAACAGTACTGGTACATGTACTTGCATGAGCAATCTGAAAGAATAAGAGTTACTTTTTGACACGTACTACTAACTGAAAGAGAAACACAAGATTTTTACAAAATTTTTGTATCATAGAAGTTTTTCGTCAAATTAAACCTCAACAATAGTACTGGTACATGTACTTGCATGAACAATCTGAAAGAATAGAGTAACTTTTTGACACGTACTACTAACTGAAAGAGAGACACAAGATTTTTTACCAAAGTCCCAACGCTTTAAAGCTGAAAGTGTACAATAAACCCTTTCACCTGAGTTCTGGACCAAACCCTATATAAAAACCTTTCCCATGTATGAATCATCCACGTTTGTATATTAAGTTTCCTGCTAAGAATTCAACATGTATGATTAAAGCGTAGTGATCAAGTGCAAAGATATTATTAATGTGATATTTCATTTGCCTCCTTCAATGATAAATGGTCTCAAAGAGTCTGGAGCAACATGTTGGATCATGCTTTGTGTCAAAGGCTGCTCAAAAATCTCCCAAAAAATTATGCTTAATGTGCATTTCCCATATAACAGATTTTAAAAAAAAAATATGCATGTAAAATCCCTTTCGTCCCAATGGTACATGGTCACAAATTCAAGTTTTTCAGTGACCCACTATATATATTTTACTCAACAAAAGTAACATGCATCATAGAGTTTAAGATAAGAATATAAACACTGCCTGTAACATACTCTCTCTTTCTCTTACAACCTTATACTTCATATAAAATTATAAGCTAAACTAATTGAAATTTGTATTAATTAATCATAGAATAAATTAGCATCAGCAACAACATCAATTCAAATGTGCCACTGCTTGACCAACTAAGTGCCTCCATTGAACAATTTCTAAGCAACAGTTACAGTTAAAATAGCTGCCCAAATAGCACTGGAAAAACTCTTAAGTTTAAACTTGAACAGTTGGTTACCACCTGTTAGGCCACCTTGATAGAAGGAGTTTCTCAAACTTGCTTAACTTGTCAACATTTTTTTTTAAAGGTGTTCGCTCTCTATCTCTCTTTTTTCCCTCTTTTTCTGACTGTCTGGGGAATCCAAGCATATCTTATAGTCTAGACAGACAAACGATGCCATTATCAAACAAAATCTGGGAGTTATGTAATCAGAAAGCGGGATTCTGCTTCTTGTTTATTTAGTCTTTTATTGCAGAAATAAGCAATTAGGCAAAATACTTAACATTTTGTATGTCATTATGGCAGCCAAATTTATCAATGATTTTTATTTTAGCTTTATGGTCTTTACGAAAATACCTTTTTCCTTGCGGATTCATAGACATTAAGTGCATTTAGGAGAAAGTTTGCAATTAATAGTGTTATAAGACAAAAGTTTTCTGTTATCAGCTGGAGGGTTTAATTCTGCAATTATTCAAGGTCAATTACCGAAATGGGCAAATGTAACTAATGCAAGATTATTATCTGAAAGATTTCAAGAGCAGTGGATGAACTTATTTATTTTCTCATGCAATGCCCCATTGCTACGAAATTCTTCCCACGTTTGTTTATAAATGCTTGATTTCCGAGAGGTGTTGATGCAATCAGAATTTCTCGCCAGTGTAATTGGCCCCCTAATAAGAAAGGTACTGCATAGATTTGCAAAGGTCATTTGCTTATCATACAATATTATAACAAGTAAATTACCGCTTGATTGACCTATGTGAAAAAAGTAGCAGGATGCAAAATGATCCCCTAAGAAAAGAGATCTTCTTTAATGCCTTCCACTTCAGAACTGTGTTCTTAACAGAAAATTAAAATCAAGTTTTCATGGAATAAAAGAAGAGGAAGCACTTGTGTCTCTCTCCAAATAAAAATTCCAACAGTAGTCAGTTTGGAAGAAAAAAAATTTGCTCAGCAAACAAAAAATGAATTCAAAATAGATGGCACTGGACTATTAAACAGATCTAGAATACATGTTTTTAAATAAACCAGTGCTTCACTAAATATATACGAAATATTGACCTGTGTGATACTGGATCAGTTATGCAACAGACAAAGTCAATGAACCCATGCAACTGAGCCACAGTGAGCCGGATGTTGAGCAAGGTCACCCTATACATCTCAGTGCAGCGATGACAGTGAACAATGCAGCCAATATATCCCTGCACACATCAACAGATAATCCACAGGCTATTAGTTACGGCTAATCCTCCCCAGTAATTCCTCTGATGTATGTATTAGTAGCATTCCTACTCCTTGAGAAGTTCCCAGACACATTAAGCCTCATTAAACTGTGATTAAAGTAATTGTTGGGGAAATGAATAGCTTCCCTGTTGCAAGGTAACACATGTTGCAGGCATGTTAATCTGTCTTAAGCATGTTAATCTAGTTTAGACACTTTATTAATCTGCGTGGCTTTCTATCAGGATGAGCGTTTCATCCATTCATTTGCTGCATGCATCATTCCATGACCTCACCATGTAAGCCTTTGGTAGAAGACCTTGCTAATACTCAGCTACCCTAAGTAATTTTTAAGTTATATTTGGGATTAAAGGAAGCATATTATTTACGATAACTAAGACAAATACATACCCAAATTTACATATCATATTCAATATCAATCTTTTAGTTTGAAGAGATTTTGCATCTGCTAAAAGTTAGTAAAATCAAAACAAAATTGAAAATTATTAAAAAAGATAGTGACTTGTCAAAATTCTACAAGTATAAAAGCTTCTGATATTTAAGAAAATTTAAAAACCTCAGGTCAATACATGTTACTAATGAGTAACAACTCTTCATTTTGTAGTTCTGATGGTAAAATGACCAGCCAAAAACCTACTCGTACATGCATTTACCAATTATCAAGCCGCAACAAGATTCCAAAACACAATTATAAGCAGGTTTTTCGGCTCTCTAGATAAACTACATCTAGCTGAATGATAAATCTGTTTTGCTCAATATTTTGCTCAATATCTCCCCCCCCCCCCCCATCAAAAAAAAATCTTCTCTTCTGACATGAGCTTCCCAACCTGGACCTTTTGTCCTTATTTCTACCTGCCACGGCAAACTGTTTGTGTTACGGGATCAGAAAGAGCACAGAACTCCCCATTGCAACCCTCCTGACAATATAAATAATCATATGAAATATTGACGAAATACAACATTGCATGAATATATATCATATTTGATCACCCTTCTCTATAAACAAATCCTTGGTTTTACATGCTTGGAGATGTCAAAACAAAAAGATATTTTGTTTATCCTAAGGATAGATCTAATTTATTTAGAAATGATGTTTAAGATAGAGTTCTGATATGAACGAAATATCTGTTCTGGGTTCGTTTTCTGAATTAATGTATTTTTGAACACTTTCCCTACTCTATGAAGTAGCATTTCATTTGATTTACTTGTGATAATGAAGTGAAAGTGTGGGGGTTTACATGCATTGGAACATGGAACATAATTACTCTCTTTTTTAGAAGTCTGAGCTTATTGGCGATTCTGTTGAGAGACATGGTGGCTATATAAGATCTCCTGAGCTTGGCACAGATTTGACAAGAATTCGGACCACTTAACTACGATGACCTTTCAACATATCAGCTGTGCAGGCTTAACACTCAGTGAAAACCTTTCTTCAGTTTCCACAACTGACAAAAAACCCAAACTTGATGCTTAAGAGCGGAAACACTTGAATGGAAACCATTACAACATACTGGAAGAAAAAAGGCAATCTCAAGGAAAAGTAAAGCAATTTGGACAAAAATTGTCTTAATCTCTCATTCTTGCAGTAATACAAATGCACCTTTGCCTTTATTTGAATCAATTTATAAAGAAGGAGAAAAAAAATTGAGCATTTATCATATGTCTGACTTTTTAATGAACATTACAGAAAAGCATCAAATGTTCTGATATGAAAATAAGATTATGATAAGGAAAGCTAGAAATTCGAGACTTCACAGAATTTGAATGTCTTTTATATCTCTGCACCAACTCCCAATAAGTGATACATCTTCAATAATCGCTATGGATCAATTTACGATGTCTTTTTTCTCTATTATGAAATATATTGCTATCTTCATGCCTAAACAAAATATGAAGATGCATTAAATTATTTTCCAGCAGACGGCAAAAAGCCAAGCTTAACACGAAATGTATCAAAGACACGGATAACCATATACTGTATTTATGCAAGCCAATACCAAGGTATTCCCTCCATCAGAAAAACCGAAAAATTCTAACAAAATTCTTAGACAACTTCATCATAAGCAACTGATAAATCATAGGAACTTCATTAATATTCCAGCTACTGTACATGACACATTTATGATGTAAAACAACTATATTAAATTGAGTGGGTTGTTTTTTTTTAAATAAGCAATTTTGCAAGAAAGGACTTTCATGAAGATTGCATTATCTAGAAATATGGTCATTTTAAGAGATGATACAATTCATATGATTGTACCAAGTACAATATCATATTAAGATTAACTGTTCAAATGGAATGAGGGAGCAGAGATTTATTCTCTGAATACCGAGCAGAGACTATAGTTCTCCTTATATCCATTTCCTGTAGACTTAATTATCATCCACGATCCATCAGTTCAATCCAAAACAAAATAAAAATTTGCTCATGAACATTTTCTATTTTATGGAGCTTTCTATGAAAAAAAGGAAAATTCAACAGTTTTTAGTTTTTATTACAAAAACTGCAGATCATAGTATGTGTACATTGCAATGCATTACATTGCAGAGACAGAACATTGAAAACAGAGCAATATGGTGCATCTGTTCATCCACTCAGATAGATCACCTAGATGCACTCACCCCTTTTCTAGCTTACATGCTTGTATGCACGGTCTAAACACTTGGATTTCAAAATAGAAAGGAAGATATACTTCACTACCTCTGAAAGCCTCATAATGTTAAAGCTTAGGCTAAGGTTTAAGTTTCAAGAAACAGTCTCTATCAAATTCACTGCAACTAAAAAGCCAGGTTAAAAAAAAACAGTAATCTTTATTTTAAATAACCCCCTAAAAACCCTAAATTCATCCCCTAAAAATTAATAAAAAGCTCAGGTTATAATGAAGAAATCTGCACAGAACTCATCAAACCATATGTCTTTTTTTTCACTTTTTCCACCAAAAAATTTGATTAAGAAACAAGTTTTTGTTAATAAAGCAACTGACGTAAACTCTGAATCACTAAATGATAAACCTCTAATCAAGACCTCTTTCTTAGTTTATCTCTTTCCACGTTTTATTACTTTTAGGTCCGATGTTTGATGGAATAATGGTATTCCAGAGTTTTAACTCCCTTTTTAAATAAAATAGAATTAGTAATAGAGGAGAAGAAACATATGCTCAATATTAAAACATTATGTTGCATAGAAATCCATATTTAAAGGCACCCACCCCTTTTACTGTACAATCAAATAAAAAGTAAAACTCAATAGAAAGTGCATGCTAAAGATAATTTGTATACTTTTACACCAACACCAAGCTGTGAAGCATGAAGCCTTTGAAGAATCAATTTAAGACTAAAGATTTCTTTAAGGATCTAATGTATAGAATTCATAATAGACATTGCCAACTCCATCCATCTTGAAGGGTTAAGAGATTGGAGATATGGCACAATTATTGATGAACTTTGACAAAGTTAATGGAAGACTACTTCAGTCAATTATATTATTAATAACTAGAAGCTTGTTAACCTTGACCCACTCTGACCTGATTTTAAGGATTAAGAAAAGGGTAAAAGATAATCCTTACAATCACCCCCCCCCCCAAAAAAAATGGATAAATGAAATACCCCCCTCCCCCCTCCAAAAAAATACATGAGTTATACCATTCTCTAACCCTCATCTCCCTACAATTACTATCTTCATTGTTATGGCCATCTTCTTAGTCTGAGTTAATTTTAATTTCTTTGGATTTGAACCATGTGTTGATATTTGAGGAAAGTGTCATATAACTCTAAAATCACTTAATTAGTAAATAATGTAGTATTTCAAGATCTAAACTATCAAAGAATTGGTTCTCTTCCATTAATAGTATTGTTAGTGATGACAAACTACTAATTCACTCTGAATCAGACTTGCCATGCGGACCAGGTGCTAATGAAATGCAATGATAACACAAATGATGCTCATATTTTCTCCCCCCTTTGATATGATGTGAAGTTACATTAATACCATTTCCAGGTTTGAAGACAATTCATGTCACAAATAAAGTTACTTAAGAGCTTTGCTAGATAAACATCATGTCATGTAAATTGTTTTGTATAAATAACAAAGGTTCAAGTTCAAACTGCTCCAGTATACATGGTATAATCTTAATTTTTTCTAATGGAGCATGCAGGTTATTCATTCTGAATAAGCAATTGCAAGAAAGCATATGTGTAAAAAATCAGTGATTTTTTCTTTTAAAAAAAAATGAACCAAATACTTATGCACTTTCAAACACCAATAAAACTCCTCCCAACAAATATTTTCGGTATCATTCATTCTAGATGTTTTTAAGCTGATGACTGACATTGAGACATTTTGTGTTTTAAACTGGATGATATCACGGCTTCTCATAAAAAATACCTGATGACTCCAACAAGAGTTAATCATCTGAGAATACAATTCATTATTACTGTCTTTCATTAGGGTCTAAAAACTTCCCAAAATGCACTAGTGTAATAAAAACCTTACTATTTTTTATAAATATAAAATAATTATCAGCAATCTGTGCAAACAGCTGATGAATGCATTGGTGCTGCACTTTTTATCATGTGCATCTTCCCCCATATTCTTAACTAATGTCAAGAATGAATGATACACATTCTGCGACTCTCTAGACAGCCAAATGCACTGTCTGTCAATGGAACAATGTGGCAAGATTTAGAACAGGTATAAATACAAGAAATGCATGTATTGCACAAGCTTGGGTACAGTCAGCGAGCAAGCATCATCATACTCATGCTTTCATTGTAAAATGGTTCAGTAATGTAATTAACTGTACATGCAGCCTTAAATTTTTTCTCCACCTTCATTAATAAAATTACTTCAAAGGCTGATAGAGAGGAAGTCTGGAAAAAGAGCATTACAAATACTGCAGGCTGTGAATTATTTCGAAGGTTAAATTAAGTCTGAAATTCCCATCCACCTTTTCTAGAATGGGGATTGAGGGATTACATGTTGGTAAAATTGAGCATGAATTCGGAATTGGTATCTGCAAGAGGTTTTGTAATTTTTAAACTGAAACGCTGTCAGATGCACTGCAGATCCCGAGTTCTTCAAAAGTCTCAAAGCGCAAGAATAAATTGAGCAGCATTATCTGGTCTGTGATGTAAAAGCATCCATCGCACTGCAGGCTAACAGGTTGCCAATAAGAGTTGCTATATAATCACCATGTGAAAAGACCAACAATCTATGCATTAACTTTCCCTCAACAAAAGCTAAACTTTCAGACTAAATACATGGTCTCGAATATAGAAGAAACGAAGAAAAAACCTGTCTCAATCAAGCTAAATACTGAAGCACTTGGGCTATGATGTAATGTTCTAAATTCTTTAGCACAAACAAGTATCTTTGCATTTCTTTTGAAGTGAAAGGTGGGTTGTTAGGAGCACGGGAAACATTTACACACATATTATATATACACAGTGTGGCAAGTACCTGTTTTAGAAAACTGAGTCAGCATTTGGCTGCAGAGAGAGGGAGGGGAGGAGAAAGAGAAGTTATAATTGTTAATTTTCTTAATGAATCACATTGCAAATAAATTGACTTGCTGCTAAACTCCTGTCTGCCTCTGATAACTTATGGCCTGTTATAAATTACACTTCCTGCGTAACGTAATCAACGGTTTTGCTACACACAGGCTCTACATTCTCCCCATGCAACAATTATCTAGTCATTCCCGAATATAAAAGTTTATTTTTCTCTCATTTTTTCCATGTCCACAATCAATGCTTTTACTTTCAAAAAAATATATTGGTTAACTCTCAGACTGCTGATCAAAGAAAAGTTTTATTTTTTTCTATATAAATAAATTTTCCATTTTAATCTTTTAATCGCAGTGGCTTTGAAAATTCCCTTCTAACAGACTTGGCTCTGAAACCATTTGTCTTCATCAGCCAAAGAAACAAATAGGTGCAAACTTGAAACCTAAAAACTAACCTTCAAAATGAGTTATTGAAAAGATAAGACCTGGAAGTTTCATGTAGGAATCATCAATATTTTGTCTCGAAATCTAATTAATTACAAATGTTAAAGGGAAACACAATTGGGCACCCACTGCTTAATCCCTTTGGATGGCCCGATAATAAATTTGTATATGGTATTATCAAGCATCCTGCATTGTTATATTTTAGAGTCTTCTCGTGTTTTTAACACCATTTGGCAGAAATTTAACCATTTGTTTGATAAGGCTTAACCACAGACTATTTATTTTCAAATTCAGCTCGGGAGAATATACTGCGCATCTATGGGGAAAACAAGTTTTAAAGACTGCATCAAATTGAGATTAAATGTATCTTAATGTCTCACTACACTGCTTAGGTGACTTCAGGATTGGAGATATCTTTTCGGAAACCTGTAATAAATCTTGTGCATCCTTGCTTAATGCCATTCTGATAACCGAAAAAATCAAGCATGTTCAATTTTTTCTAACATATATTTAATGAATATATTTTTCCACCCAACATTTCTTTCTGGTATCAAAGTGAAATTAATACAAAAATATGGCTGCACTTGAAATGCTTATAGGAGGTACATGTATATTGACATCAGCTTCGGTGCATGTCAACACAATGTATGCATCAAAGCTTCTGGTCAACAGAAATTGCATAAGTTAATGACCAATATATATACATGTATATACTGATAACAGCCAGCTGATAAAGGGTGGTCAGTTTAAACTAGGCCCCCATCAAGTGTCACTTGATAAACTCTGTTCTCCCCTCAAAAGTAAAGGGTGGGCCAATTTATCAGGGCTTACCACATAATACAAAGATAAGAAATGAGGAGGGGTGCATTTGATGTGTCCAAGGTTTAGTATTAGTATACATCTGAATCATGTTCAAGCAATGGGAAAATTGGCTTACGGTGGTTGGTTTAATTATTTAATAAGGGATGGCTCAGTATTCTAAAACCATTTCTGTGTAACTCAAAGCTTTCCTTCAGATAAGATATACAAACTTGAGATATGAGTAGCTCTTCAACCATGTAGGTGTCATAAATACAGCACATTTTAGGATTGTTGAGTTATTTCATCACTAAAACTTTTTCCTCCATATGACAAATTTTACTATATGACACAGAAATACGGCGGCAAAGCGAATTACTCATTGATTACATTTACCACACATACGATCTTGTGTGGGCGAGAAAATTAGGGGGTCAAGAATTTCCGTGATAATACTACGCAGCATAGAAAACCAAAAGTAGCATAATTCTTGCAGTCCTATATTGGCAAAGTTTTATTTTGCGAAAGGAAAAAAATTATAGTAGCCGTATAAGGATTATACATTTAAAAACATGCTCATAATTCATAAGATCAATGATCGTGAACGGGTAAAAAAGAAATGGAAATCTTTTATATTTATATAAAGTATCCAACAGTCATCGAACTTCCTAAAAATATTTCATGGAAAAAAATACCAGAGCCGCGAGAATACCACACAGTATTTACATAAGCAAGGCAATCAGAAATTCTGAGGCAAGATTACACAAGAAGAATCTTTGACCCAGACGGGTTGTTGGTACCATGCCAATAGCATGGATTAGCAGGGTGTCAACTTTTCTCAAGTTAGACTTCGTTGTTCTTTCTCCATTTTTTTTTTCATTATTTGGTTCAACCCTTGAAAAAAATCCACTACGTCTGTAAGCTGAAACACTTCCAGAGACGTTTTCATCACTTAACGAAAATTAAACTCGATCGAACTGACTTATGTGCACTCTCTTTCTTTAGTATAAATTAGACATGAAGATCTTTTATATAATTATTTACGAGATATGATGTACATCGTCAGAACTGATGACTGAAAGATTACGTTCAAATCAAACCAGTAATCCGTTGCGAAATACGGGCTGTTCTGGACTTTTAACATTTGAAGAAAGTCAGATATTTCTTTTATAATATTAATATAACATACAATTAAAAAATAAACATTATTTCACCCAAACAGGAATATCAAAGTTCTATGCACAGTAATTACCCAACATCTTACATATCGTGAAAGTTGATTAATTTCCATAAGAGTGACTTATTTGGAGAAAAGACCAGCGACTTCCTTTGCAATATTTGCATGCGTGGTACCTCACATCCGGCAAAAGGATTAAGTAAAATTAAAGCATGACACGAACTTTTTTACGGTAAAAATTTAAGATATCAAAATTTTATTTAAAAAATTTATTTATATGTGTAAAAGTGTGATTTTATGAGAACATACTGAAAACAAAAAGTTTAATAGTGTGTTCAATTATTTTTATATTCGATAAACTGATTAGGGATGATGCTAATTGGATAAAAAGACAATTCAACACCGTGGACCTTTTTTTTCCAATTTGTATGATTAACTCAAAGTATTAAATACTTACCGCATGCTGTTAGGACTATGTATAGAGTTGCGATGTATCGTATAAAGTATCCGTTACCGAATGGTCCCATGCCTGTTCCAATTGGAAAATTTGGTCGGAATCCTTTACAAAAAACATGTCTCCGTTCCCTGTATCCCAAATGTGAGGCCTCTGTTTGATACCCCCCAGGTAAGAAGGGACATTACACCCCCTTAAAATCGTAGATCACCTCGTGTCCTTTCGTTCGTATTCAACTATATAATAAAATCCTCAAGAGAAAAAATAGTTTTGTTTCTTTTTAATGTTAATTGCCAGCAGCTCGTCTTTTTTTTCAATCGATCTTCAGTCTCCACCACTTTCTCTTCGATCCTCAGCAAACAGGTTGTATGTATATAAATGGAAACACCTTAATGAGAAAATTTGAAGAAAATGAGTTTTATATCTAGTGTTGAAAGACGAGTTGACGCTTCTTCAGATAAGACTGTTTGTCTATTTTGATAACATTTTATTAAATCCCGCATTATGATTCAGAGGGTGAACACTTGGATTTGAACGTGATGCAATCATGTGACGTGTGATACTAAATCCAAAGCAGCCTTCCTTCAGAACGAAACTGGGAATCTACCATCTCCACACAATACCACACGTCTTAAAATTTCTTTACAGAGCATATACGACCTTTTCCTTTTCTCTTCCCTCTCTTTTTTTCATTCATTGATTTTCAGACAGATATATACCGCCAAGAGATTATTTTGATATTACCGAAGCAAACAAGTGGTTCCAATGCTGCACACTATATTCCAGAATATTATTACGTAACAAGTAAATTTAGAAAATCTCACTAATCCGGTATTCCCTCTTGATAAAATGCAAAAAAAAAAAATGTAAAATTATTTTGGTTAATCCAATTCTTTTTGAAAATTCGAATTTTTATTAACCACGACGTTTGTTTTTTTCCTCAGGCTAAAATAGTATTAAGAGTATTTCACACGCTATGGTCTTTTTGCTCTCACCGTCTCGAGAAAAATGATGAGAGGAAATTAAGAATAGTGTAAAAAGTGTGACTCCCAAACTGCCGACGCGGAGGTAAAAGCAACTTACAGACAAAAGCACGCGCGAACCGTCGATCAGCTGATTAGTACATACTCCCCCTCCTCGGGCTTCTCTCCATTCGTTGTCTATTCCCCGCGTCTAAATACCTGACAGACATAGCCACGTTTTTAATAAGCGTCTGCAGATGAGGAGAGACCATATCTTTACTCTATAGAGTAGCGCAACTCTCTTGAGATTCCGAACCATCCCCGGTACATACGTACATGCACTCACCAAAGATAGAAGAATAAAAGCGGATAAATATGAGAAAAACTAGAGAAAAAAATCAACTCCGAATGTCTTTCTTTCAGTAATGAAAAAATGGTCAGATTTTGGCACTCTTTAGTTCGGATATGTAGCAGAATATTGGACTTCATTTATATATATTGGAGGGAGGAAGAGAGCGCCGCCTCCAGAAACGAAGTGCTCTAATGTCCATTATATCGTTATGATATGTAAATATTTAATGAAATTAATCTCACCTTTCTCGCCCTCAGCTATATAGTTCTACGTTAATGCGTCCTTCCCCGTATGAATGATTGCCAAAACTTTCCCAAAGTCTATTCTTTTTTCCATGGTTTCGTCATGTCTATTATTACTCAGTTTCCCAATCATGTTGCATATCGAATTTCGCTATTGCAAACTGCGCAGCCTGCTTTTATTTTAAAGCAAGGCCGTGAGATTTATTTTTGGGTCGATTTCCAGTGTTTCTTTTATATACACAGAAAAAGAAAACTTAATGCGAAATTGGTTTTAACCAAAAGGTCACTAGGATCCTGGCTCTAGGTTTCATACACTTTCATCCATTCACACACAATATATCCACACACCAAAAACAATCACTCGTCCAAAACCTGAATGAAGTCTGACCCATTTTGATACGCTATACCATCCAGTTTTTACGCGAGTTGTCAAAATAGCGTCGCTACACCCTTCTATTTGCACCAGATTCGATGATTGGAGACAGTCTCTCCCTACAAATGACATTTTGCCGCTCATTCGATTTTTTTCGATGACCCAGATTTTTCATAGTATCTTGTTGTTCACTGGCCTTGACATCTGGCCCTGTATCATTTGAGGTCAAATGAGAATTGTATATGCACACATAAAATTTGTATTCTCGCTTATTGCAAAATAACTGGATAGTAAATGTACTGGAGACCAATTGGTAGGTTGTCTCGAGAGTATGACGTAAATACAATTATTATTCATGAAATACTCATTGGCAACTGCGTTTAATTGGAGTTTCATTTAGTCCTTATGACGCAAATTGTAATACTTATATTAATTCAAGGTATCTACATGTATATGTATATAGTGTTTATATTTATACGCCTTTTTGTTCTTTGTAATAGAATCGACCATTTAAGTGTATTGGAAGGGAGAGAAAGAGAGGGAGCGGGAGAAGTTAATGTTCGATCAAGCACATCTTGAATTGGTGTAAATGTTTAATTCTTCGATTTCGTTCATTCACCGGGAAATACAGTCTAAAAGAAGGGAGGATGCGCCAATTTTCAATGAGAAATTCCGTGCAGCGCACCGTTACAAGGTTAGAACTTTGAATGGTTTTAATGAAACCAAAACGAATTCCAAGACAAATAAAAATAAATAAGCACGCGCACACCTTTCTGACCGGAAGATACGCGCACGTGCTGACCACAGTGGAAGATTATCTGTTTTAGCATTGTGCATTTTTTTTTCAAAAACAGAGGGGGATGAAGCGTGGGAAACGGGGGTTCATGAAGAGAAAACCACATTCTTAAAATCGCCAAACGTTAAAAGCAACTGATAGGAAGTGAGAAGACGAAATTTTATTATAAATGGGTGAGATTTAGTTCAAAACATCTTGCTGAAATAAAATCTTATCCGAAGAAAAATCGAATCGTTTAGGCAAAAGAAAGAATTCGTTTCGTTTGATTTATTTCTAGTAGATCATAGATTTCGGTGAAATAAGCGAAATCAATTTTTTTGGTTAGTACTCAAAGCGCCTTATTTTTCGATGAAATCGCTAGCTAGACAAACAGATTAATGTTCTTTGAACATATATATGATTATGTCAATTTTTTTCTATAAATTGAATGTTTTGTTTACACAAATCATAGAGCGCTGTTGCAAGGAATACGTGTATTATGCTAAACCTAAAATTTAGAAAGAAAAGGAATTTCCATATAACGAATTAATTTGTTTATTTGAGTAAAATCAGTACTCCGCATGTGTAACATTTAATTTAAATTAGTTGAAGTTTTGGTGTTAATTTTGTCTCTGAAGCAGCAACAGGGTTGTTAAACATCGCCCACAAAAAAAATACAGATTTTGTTGTAATTATCAGTAATTTTTAGAAGAGAATACGAGGAGTAAGAAAAATCGAACACATTTTTAGAAATAAAAACAGTTTAAAACACAACGAACTTTAGCCCTCCCCCTGCGAAGTTTTACCTATTTCTATCATTCATGGTTGAATCGTGATGCTTGACAATGGAGGTACACCATGCATCGGAGATAACCTTTCTGTGTGAAGAGAGAGAGAAAGAGAGAGAGAGAGAGAGAGAGAGAGAGAGAGAGAGAGAGAGAGAGAGAGATTTTGAATGACTGATAAACATGTTGACACTGATTTGTCATGAGGGAGTCCAGAGATGTCGGGAGAGACAGGAGCACCCGGATATTACCAACGTGTCCTAGAGGGTGGGCGCCAGAGAGAGAGAGAGAGAGAGAGAGAGAGCGAAAGAGAGAGCGAAAGAGAGAGAGAGAGAGAGAGAGAGAGAGAGATGAACATCTTCATCAACCGGCGTCTGGTCGGAGCAGACAGATTATCTTTTATGTGCCTTTTATTTCCCTTAAACACTGCAACAATCCTCGTGAGAATCAGGCAAGCCTCGGAGATCGATAATGGCTGCTGATTTTTACAATTCATTATCGCCCGTTTTAATTCCTCCTCTGGTATTTAGACTTTGCTGTAATTTCTACATGTCTCAGAGAATTAAGCTCTGAAACTTCTCTCATCTTATAGCCCATACAAGCTAGTTTTTCATCGAGATTGGATGAATGATAATTTTATAATTCCCTTCGGAAACCGGGTGTTTACTCATCCACGCTTCAATAAAATTAAGCCATAAAAACCATTATTACTCAGAGAGGTGTCTAGCATTAATTATTACAAGAATTGCGAGTAGAAGTTTTAAAATTTTGCTATATACCCATGCTATATGATGTAGCTTGGCTCCGAAGATTGCTGAATTTTCATACTTCTTACAACCATCCCAAAATAAACCAGTTATTAATAAATATATCTTTTTCCTCTCTTTTTTTCGCGTCAATTACACGGCACCGTGGCAAAAATAAATCTGTTATACAAGAACTAATGCCGACCAATCTTTAGACCAAAGAATGAAAATAGAAGGACAAAAACCAAAAAAAAAAGTTCTTTCATTATATTCTCAACAGAAATAGAATAAAATCAGTCAGCACTCAAGAGGATCAGCGAAATTTACGAATCGTTCAGAATAGCTTGATGAGCGAACGCTATCTTAGTTAAACCAATTTCACACTTTGATATTCAAAGCTCCATTTCAACTCAAGACGTTTAATATATTCAACCACTTCCGCTTCGGCAATTAAAAATCTGCACGATGTTCCTTCGACTTCTCCCAGACTCAAAGAGAGAGGGGCATACACACATATAAATAGTTGAATTGCAGACATTCCGAAACCTCCTCTTCCGTTTCCGTCCGGAGGGCAAAATTCTGTGTCGTTTCGATAACCTTAGTGACAAATTGCATACTACGGTTTCCTTTGATCACATATTTTATATACTGCTATATACGAAGCAATATAAGTTTATCTGATATGAATGCATGTTAATGTGGGTTTTATACAGCAATAGGCGGAGTAAATTGGATGAAATTTAATTGGTTTGAAGTGCATACAGTATAAATTTATCATGTCATAAATGATCTTTTGGTAAACCTATATAGTTCTTTCACAAATTTCTAAATCTTATTGCGGAATAAAAATTGCGTAATAATTGGTGAATGTTTCTGCGTAAAGAGTTCCATCATGTATTCTGCAATAGCCAAAGAAAAGTAACTCACTAAATCCCACGGAGAACTTTCTGTACTTAGTATTCAAGGGGGGGGGGGGCAGAAAGTCCGAACCCCTAGCTATTTTTTGCCCCCCCCCCCCCATGCATTAACACCCTATTTATGCTAAATATAGATGACAAAATTAACAAATCGAACAAAATGCACGCGGTAAAAATATATTTTTTAATCAGAAATGATGTGACGGTTAAATGAAAATCAGTAATATATTTAATTAAGTACTTAGTATGCGATTTTCTGTAGAATTCTTTAAGGTATAAGCTTGAAAAACGTGATCTTAATTTTTAAGAATATATATATATATATAATGATTCAATCATTTAACATATTAATATGTACAACCTTGATTGCCTTAAATTTTGTATTTTAAATGTGTAGATACATAGATCTATATATCTGACCGATAATCCAATGCAGATTAACGCAGTGCTTGTTCAAAAAGAGTTTTTCAAACATTTGTATTTGCTCGTCCGATATAGAAAGAATTGAAGTTATACGTCTCAATTTCTGTGTTTTAAAATATTAGTTGTATACTTGACATCTGCACATGAATGAGGTTGTCTTAGAATGATCAAAGACAATTATATGTTCATGCATTATAGTGCTCGGCACTTATTTCATTAATGTATACGATTCTGTATCATAAATCAAATATTTTAAGGTAATGTACATGATTGTACTTATATTGACTTTTTATGCATTTACTTTCAGTGGTCGGGAAACGTGGAAATGATATCGATCCACGTTCGATGAGCCATGTGTCATGTTTTAAATTTTGAATTTACTGGGTGGGTGTAAATACAAAATTTATCACATAACAACTTCCCACCCGATAAATTCAAATTTTACAACATGACACATGCATCACATAATCAGTATTATAATAGTACATTGTATATTATTCATTCATAGCGTATTGTTTTATGGATTTGTGTAAAATATTCTTAAATTACTCATTCTTGGCTTGTTACATATGAACATTTGTACGTGTATATTTCTGACTAGGCCTATCTAATTTAACAAATTTAATGAACCATGCTGCGTATGCGATTACGGAAAACTGTATATTCCAGTTACAGTTTATCGTTTAAAAAATTTACAAAATCACAACTCTGTGCATGAGGGCACCCCACCCACCAAAAGTGAGGATTATCATAGAACCTCATTTTTTTGTTGTTTCTTAAATAAAGTCTATAAAAAAAACCATGTACATGTATGTATATACCTTTATCCCTTACAATTTATATTTTGTTGTTGTTGTTTATTTTTCACTTTATTTTATTATTATAATATGTTTAACACCTGCTCTGTCTGAAGTCTTTTGTTTATTTGGTCAATAGTTGATTGCCCCAACGAGTGTGTCGTGATTATCGCTCACTTCACTGTCGACGTCATTGCCCACGTGAATAAGAGCAAGGACCACGCATGTCGTGAATAGTCTCTGAGGGCAGCAGTGAACGGCCTACAAGAACAGGTTCCCGCCACGAAATTTGTCTTCGATTAAATCTTGGTAAAATTCTAAAGGTACGTTCAAAATTCAAATTCAAATAAGTATGCACTGATATGCCCGTCGCGTTTAACATTTTGTTCAACTTGAGCATCGTATATTTTTCAAAAACAAACTTAATATTCTTAGAATTGTCATTGAATTATTTATCCTGGAATTTATGAAAGAGATTCGAAAGCAATATTTTTCCACACGTAATTTCGTTTGTCAGGGATATCAAAAGTTTGGTTTTTTTTTGGTAACGTAACAATGTGAATTTAATAGACCAATCCACACTTTACAAAAGTTATGTCCCTTGGCCGCCATCTTTGGGGAAAAACCCATATATTTCTCACAGTAGCCTTTGTAGTTTAGAGGGTTGTAACTTCGTCATTTGACTTTAGAAATCGGTTTCCTCTGTGAATTGTGATTGCCCCAAGTTGGGGCAACCCACACATTGAAGGAATAAATTAAATTCCAAAAGATTATTTCACAGGACGCCCACACATTTGGTTGCATAAAGAAGGGAAAAGTTGTTTTTTCCCTTTTGACCTTTGGGTTGACCCCGCAAAGGGGAACAACTTTTGCAAAGTGTGGATTGGACTATAGGTTTGAATTTTCCCGGAAGTGGGATATCCAAACAACCCCCCCCCCCCCCCCCCCCCGGACACCTCTTCTTGATCCGCGCATCTATCATAACTACAAGTGTGAATGCGATCTATACCGTTTTCATAAAAAAGTTATTCACACGGCCTTCCTTTTCATTACATGAAGAAGAAATCACTTATTCTTTCCCCGGTCCGCTGTGCTGAAACAGTGATGGAACAAATACACTGCATGGGCTAAAAAAGTACTGATAGTTGCCATTTTTTTACCAATAATTTCCGATATTAACTGATAATTTTACTGATGTTTCTGATCAAAACTGATAGTTTCTGACATTCACTTTTAAGAGCAATGTGTTTTGAAACAACATGTGAAACCTTATATAGTTACTGCTTTTTCCTCTTTAGCAATTGACAATGTATGGATGCTTGTATACTATAATACACAAAGAGTAACTTATTTTTGCATTGTGGTTTTTGTAAAGAAGATTTCAAAACAGTTTTCCTTTATATATATATGTTTCACAATGCTTACAATTTAGAATTTACACTTTCTGAGAATGTTTGCATATAAGTGAAATCACAAGTTTTAACATTGTTGTTCTTAAGAGGAAGATTTTAAAACATTTTCCATATAACTTTGATTCCCTCTTGGGGCCCCAGTATTGGTCTGAGGATGATAATTTGTGATATTACTACAATGCAAACTTTCTTAGATAGTGTATTGTAGATTCTATCAATTGTATTAAAAACTGTGACCTCCAGAACAACACTGGTGCCCCAAGAGAGGTTCAAAGTACAATATAGAAATATCAGGAGAGCTATTTAAAAAATTTCTTTGTAAAAACTAAAATGCTACAATTTGTGTGATTACTATGCAATGCAAACATCCACAGATAGTGACTAGGTCCTAAACTGTACACATAGTGACTCCAGACCCAATACTGAGGGCCTAAAGGGGTTCAATTAAGTTTAAAATAGAAATATTAAGGAAAATTGATTAAAATTCTTTTCCTTAAGAAATACAATGCTACAGTTATTATAATGATACATGTATCAATTACTATGTAAGCAACTTTAAACATCTTTATACCCCCATATCTAGGTTACAGTAACCTTGCTTCATTTTTCATAATAATATAAACTGATATTATTAGGTTTATGATCAATATACTTTGTTAGTTGGTGTATTTTGCATCCTCATGATATCTTGATTCAAAAGTATGTCACAGTAACCTACATTTCGCTTTTAATCTTCATTCATTTTCCAATATTGTTTCATTTGATACATTGAGGCCAAAGATAAGAAGGTTGGTTTAAAAGTTGATGAGGCATCTTAGATCCTAGGATATAATGTTCAAAAAGTAGGTTTCAAAGATCTTTTTACATATAGGTATTATTTGAGTGAATAAATGAGATTTTTTTTTAAAGTTTTACACTATATTTATATTTTTTTTTGAAAAAATATAGATGTAAAAAACGCTGTTCAGGGGAGCATTTATGTGGCCAATGGGCCTCGTGTGTAATAATTAATGGTGCAATATATTTTCTGTTTGTTAATAGGTGTTCCTGGTATTATAATGCATATTTATTTAGTTAATCTCTATCATTGCTAAAAAAAAAAATCAAAGACATACTCTATGGTAATTGTTTGATGATTTTTTTTCTAGGGATTCTGGATTTGTCAAGATGCTTTTTGGATTTTTATCTCGACCCTGACCAGAAAGGTTAGCATCTTCGTCTTCTGTAATAGGTTACCAGCCTTACAGCCCTATCTCAAGAAACCTGTCCTACAGATGGATAAAGAGGTAGGGCTATACTACTATTAGTAGATTACACAAGTCTGTAAGCGACAACGTAGCTACAGTAAAACACGCTTATAACAAAGTGCCAGGGACGGGCGATTTTACTTTGATATAAACGTAATTTGTTAAATCCGCCAAATTTACAATTTGAAATTAAGTTACCTTTAATGAAAATCACTTCACTGTAAGCGTCATTTCTTTATAAGGATGTTCGCTATAATCGTGTTTCACTGTATATGTATTACCGGTAACTATCATAGTGATACAGGTGGATAGAGGTACGGCACCTGATGCAGCACTGCTAGTAGAAAAAACCTTGACAAATTTTTTTTTTAATATTTTTAAAAATAATTTATTAGGATATTTACAAGCATAAATTAAACTAAACAAATCATACGATGTATACTGTTTTAACCAGTAACTGTTAGTTTTAGTTCACATATGCTGAAGGCTCAATTGAGCCTTTCTGATCAAAATTTGTCCATTGTCTGATGTCCTTGTCATCCTTTCATATTTTCATCTTCTCCAGAACCACTTGGCCAATTTCAACTTAACTTGGCACATAGCATTCATGGGCCAAGGGGATTCAAAATTGTTCAAATGAAGGGCCATATCCTAATTTAAGGGGATAATAAGAAATTAATGAAAATTTATAACATTTTAAACCAGGAATAGATATGGGTTAACTCAGATCCAAAGATATTCAACTTTTAAATCACTTGAATTTTTACCGTGCTCAGCCAATCTCTAATTTAAAATCACTGATCTTATTATAATTAAGAAACTGGCGTATATAGTTCTTCATATCTGTAGCAATTAATAAATACTGCAACTGGTGTTGTGTCACTTAAGCAAACAGTGCACACTGCATACATCCTTAAATAAAATCTACATAAATGCAGTCAGAAATATGGTGTATGACCATTCCCTCATTAAAAATCAAAAGAAAAACACACACTCATACACAATAAAAAATTGAAAGAGATTTCACAATAACTTCTGAACAAAAATCAAAAAAGTAATTCAATTTTGTAATAATATAAGCAATATTCATTTGTGAAAAAATTGTCAATTGAAGAATGACCTATTTTTGTGATAAAAAAACCTCCATAAACTGGGGAGGTAGCTAGCGTAGGAATTTGAATTAATACTTCACATTTACATTTTTTGGGGAAAGGTGATTTTTTTAAAAATGATTTTGCAATAATTTTGTTTTCTTTCACAAATTACATTAAATGACATCAATATTCTAAACATTAATTTGTTGTAATGTTGTATCTGCTGATGATGAGTAAAACTATATTTTTCAAAGCAATTCTGTAAAGAGTACCTGACTATAGTAATAAATATCACTTTAGTCAGTTACTAGATTCAAGTTTGCTCTAATCTTGATCCCTGGGGTATGGTGGAGACAAATTGTAGGGATGGGGCTGGGGGGTTGTCAAATTTTTTCATTGTAAAATATAGAAAGAGAAAATCTTTAGAAATCTTTTTATATAAAACCATCAGCCAGAAAAATTGAAACTTATATAGAAGGATCCTCAGGCAGTGTAAAATTTATCCATATGTTCAAAACATGATCTCTCTAGGAATATGGTTGGGGGACAATGGGGTAGGTCAAAGTTTGACATAAAAATAAATTTGGGGGGGGGGGGGGGGTGGTTAAATCTTTGGAAAAATTATTCGGCCAGAAAAGTTGAAACTTATGTGGAAGCATTTTCAGGTAGTGTAAATTCAAGTTTATTCAATTAAATCATGAACCCTGGGAGTAGGTATAGGCCACAATGCAGGATAAGATTTGACATAGGAATATGTTAGAGAAAAATCATTTGAAATCTTCATCTTTAAAAAGGCCTCAATATGAAAAATATGCAGGAAAGGAAAAACAGGTATAAATTTAAACAAAACATAATTTGATTTCTTTTAAAGTAATACTCTTTTTGGATTAGAATTAAGTCAGATGGCCATTGTAACTCAGGTGAGCAATGTGGCCCCTGTCACATTTTACATAGTTTTTCATCTATAACATTGATTTCATTTTAAAGCACGTTACTTACTCTGTAACACACAGTAAGAACATGTACATGTAATTCTTACATTTTAAGACATGTTCTTAAAGAGGCTAGGTGCATGGTCCACAAAGTTCCTAACAGATCTACTGTGATCTAATGAACTATCATTTAGTTAAGTAATAAAAGAAAAATTCCAAATATATATAAGCATAAAAATGTGAATATTGTATTTCTTCATCTTTTTATAGAGCTCTTCTTCTCAAGGCGGTTTATATAGTCCAAAAATGGCCCCAACCATCCAGCCCCTTTAGATTGAAGCTCAATTTGAAGCAGTAATATTTTTGTCTTTACGGCCTCAGTGATGAAGTGAAAGTTGGGTTGCAGTAGCGAGATATAGTAGGCAAGCAAGGCCTGGTCTATATTCCCCGAAAGATGGTGACAAATCCCAAGAATGTCCCACGCAATGTCTTTGGAGTATTTGATAATGTAGCGACTATTGTTAGAATGGACTAAATTGTGTAGCTCCCATAGGGATTCTGCTGCCGCCAGGGGACTCCCTAGGCGATGATGACAAAGAAAGGTCAGGAAGTGCAGAAACACAAAGGGAGAAATCAGAAAACATCTCCTTAACTTGGATTTCTTATTCCTATTTCTGCTGCATTTTGTTTTACAGGTACAACAGCTTTGCTCCACAAGTGCTATTTGATGATAAAGATTAATGACATGTCTGAAAATCAGAATTTGTTCGATGTTTGACATTTTTGAAACATCCATGCGACAGACTTTGTATAATGATTTCCAGTCATATATGATCTCTAGATTGATAAGCCCATTGATGCCATACATTGAACGGTAGATTGCAATGTCTTTTCTATACTCACATGGCAGGGGATTGGCAAGAGGATTCACGACCTTCTGAAGAAATGAACACTGGGCTAGATATTTCTTGCCAGAGCAGTAGATGCTGTACATTTGTGTGAACAGCTTATCCTGGTCAGCTCCTACAATCCTACACACAAACAGATTGTTCTGTGGAATGAAGAAGTTTGGGCAATACACTGTGTAGACCCACTGCAGCAACAATTTGAAACATTTCCAGAAACTCTGGAAGAAGGTTTCTCTGGACCATTTATATGTGGGATCAGTTTGAATGCACCAAAACATTGCATTTTTAAGGAAATAAGAACAGAGCAATTTCTCATCTTCCACTACATCTTTGTTGAGTTCTTCTGTTACAAATACTTTAAGTAACACATAACAAAGCAATTGGACATGATTCATTGCACGCACTAAGGCCTGCTCTGCTTGAACGAATGAGAGACGCCATTCCAAGTCAAGATTGGGGTCATTGTTTTGCTGAGACTGTCTGCTGCCAACTGGCACAAAGTATCATCCAGAGGATGTAATGTTCTCAACAATTTGTTTCTTAGGCCATCCATACTTCAGACATCTTGTTATCCAATCACTGGTTTGTGGTGGCCATTTTCTACTTGCAAAGCCACATACAGAATCAAATAAATGGTCAAGCACTTTATTAGTTTGGCATGGGCCATGTATAGTCACATTGTGACCATGGTAGATACCCTGGACATTTTCCAGGAACAGCTTGTTGCTGACATAAGTGTGAAATTTCTTTTGAATGCAGGATGTCATAATTTCATTGATGGGATGCATGTATAACACAAGCAGATAAACTGTCCCAGGGATGTGTTCTTGGTACTCCATCAGAATCACTGCTTCGGTAGCATGGTCATTACTCGGAGCATCTGCTAAGTCCAAGATAACACGGTGGTCGGACCAAAAGTAAAAAGCATCCATATCTGAACCTTGTAATCGTAAACCTTCTTTGAAGCTGCCTACTGTTCTTTTTTGTATACTAAAAGGAGTCATCTGATTGTGAAGATAATCACAAACATCCATTTCAGTTCGTTTCATGGTTACTTTTTCTTCTGGTCCTGCTAATATCAGCGTCATATCGTACAAAGGGGCAGAGAGATGACAGGTCTCCATCCTGGTGCTAGAACAAGATTTATATATTAAGCTTTTTTGTTACCTCAATTCTATTTTGAACTATGTATTATAATTGTTTGACATCATAGCATCAAATAATATATATATATATATAAGATTTATGTATTGCTTGCAGCTACTGTCTGATCATTATAGCTTGTGTGATACTTATAAACATTTTTGTTTTTCATCCGATTTTTAAAATCTTTTCGGTTTATAGTTTAAAACGGAGAGTACCATTTAAAAATTAAGGTCCGAGGCCCGAGAAGCCACTTTTTGACTTCTTTTAAGGATATTAAGGGCCTAAAGATCACTACTTTTGTAAAATTAAAAAATTTATCAAATAAGAGTTATCCCGCTGTGCTTAAAAAACATATAGAGATAAATACTTTTAGCATACCAAGTCTTGGGTCCGAAAAATAAGTGTTTACTTTTATAGAACTTTTCGAAAATATTCTTTACGAAATTAAAAACATATCTATATACATATATAGTTCTGGAGTTATCTCGTTTTTGACATTGCATTACTTATAAGTTATTTAGAAAATGCATATACTAAGGCGTTGAAGAATTTGGAAAAAAAATAGACATGATTTTTCCTGACATTTAATAAGGGGATGTCAAAAAGCCCTTACTTTTTGTTGAAGACAAAAAAGTTCTAGTTTCATTTAGTTTCGTTCCATTTGGATTTCATTTCTCGCTTTACGGGTACCCACAATTTATGTCACTGTAAAGTAAATAACAATTAAGTGAGAGGTCAGCCATTTTTGGCATAGCAGTATGGGAGCTCGAAGGAATTCTGTGATGCAGTAAAAGAATTTTTTTTGACAATAAGTGTAGCTTTTTTGTTTGTTCCTTTGGCTGGGCACTCGTTCTTAGCGCTCCTTTTGCCTAGTGCTCAATTCTATTTCAATTATTTCATAATTTGCGACAAAATTTAAAAATATTTATTAAGGTATTTATGCTTGCAATGGAACAATTTTGTTAAGTTATCTGATTGAAAAACAAATATGTTTATGGTGTGACCATATGGAGGGTGAAGCCACAAGCATAATCTTATTTTTTCTGGCAGATTCACTGGAAACATACAATTCTCTCTATCTATTTACACATTAGGATATAATGTTGTGCTCAGTGACAGCACGTTAGCAGAAGCAGACTTGACAATTTCCGTCAAAGTAAAAATGTTCCGAACAATTTGCTAAGGAAAATATTCAAAATAATATATTCAAAACTTTTAATTGATGTTTTCAGGACTTAAATTTCTTTTGAATTTGAAATTCTGGATGAGATTTAGTAATTTAAGACATGAACAAATTTCTATAGACAAGATTTTGGGATGAGATTAAAATTAAATGGTGTATTTTAAAGTACAACCACCATCTTGAACCATAATATTCAAGTTCAATAGATTGAAATAGATTTTTATCTCTAAATATCATTATTTTCAAACATTCACGTTATCCGCTCGTAGGGCCCATTTGTCCCATTATCATTTGATTGATTCTGTTTATAGTACATTAAAAACTTGATACTGGATTGGCTGTTAAAGTGGAATTTAGCAACTTTTGGAACTATAACAAACTTTAAAACACTTTGTTTTTGTCTTACCTGCATCGGGGAAATTGGAACAGGAAATTACATCATGACCAAGGAATCACACATATTCATTACTTTAATGGTGGGAAATTTGAATATTCTATTGGTTTAATTGTCATAATTAACACCTGTAATATATGTATATCTTTGATTGATTTTTCTGAGTGCTCTGTAGAGCCTGATTTTACATCCTATGTTTGACTACATTTTGAGAATGAGTCAGCAGGACAAGCTGTTTGATATCATGAGGGATACAGTATACTCCTAAATTCATAACACTATTGTGGGTATTTAAACAACTCAATTTTATTAACTTCTTCACAGGAGAGCTCATATATCAGAGAGTGATAACTCCATCTAAATTTACATCATTTCCCTTTTAGACTCGATACTTTCTATTGACTCGAAGAATTTAGATACAATTCATTATCATTAACTGTGTGGACCCCTTACAGGATCTTATACAGTCTGTCTTGCTGTCAACTTAATTGTTCATTTATTTAAAACCGCGAAAAAAACTTTGTAGATTATAGTTCATTTTTTAGCAAAAATCTCAAATGCAAGATAGCCATAAGATAAGATAGTCACAAGAAGCATGAAGACTTGCTCAAAACTGTGTATTCCTAAAAAATCAGAACTTAAAAGATTGAAAAAAAATTTTCTCATTTAATTGGCTTGTCATTCTTCCCTTTCCACACTTTAAAAAAAACAATTATATAACTAGACACGATCTCGTTGCGAGCAACGAGTGGGTCTTCCGTCCAATTTTTAAATAGATTAGATCAAACTTATCGATTCAAAGATAGAACCGTACATCTAAACGAAAATAGTTTTAAAAAATTTGCGGCACTCGGTGCTTGAACCCGGGTCGACTGGGCCATTTCCACGACTCTATCGACTGAGCTACTCGGACTCTCGCTTCATAACTTTGACGCTTAATTTCTCGAGAATACCTTGATCAATTTTAAAACAAATTACATATTCTGAATCAGTAAAAGGGTCACTATAAGGTGTAAAAATTTCAAAAAATAATATGGAAAAATAAAACGTCGAAAAATTCAATTTTTCCAATTTCTTTCCGGTGGCGACCGGAAGTGACGGCGGACATTCATTTGACCGAGGTGCACCAGAAAAACAGTAGATCTATCATTTCTGAAAATTTCAGCCTTTTATCTTTACTCGTTTTTGAGAAACCTGACAGACAAAATTGACTTTTTAAAATCGTAAACGGACGATAACTTCTGACCGGAAGTGTATTTTCAAAAATAAAAAAAAATGTACAGTGTGCGAAATTAACTTTTTTGTACTATAGGCAATCGGTCTACAACATTTTCAAAATCTATAGACCTCTACCGCTTCAGGTTTCAATACACATCCCAAAATTGAAAGTCTACAGAGATTTTGCATTGCAACAGCCATTAATAATCCCGGATGATAACGTTAAAAAATTGCGCGATGTATTCCAAGTGTATTCCGAATGGAGAAAAGATGTAAACATTCCCCATTATAAATCTCCGTAAGGAATAAGTTTTAGTTCCTGTGAATTTTTTTGAGTGGAAAGGGATAATTGTTCAATGAAGATATCTTGGAGCTATTCCCTTTCAACGATTTCAACTGTATTTCTTTCACAGGTATGTGTAATTTTATTAAAAATCATCAAAAAGCGATGGAAGCAATAACTTAATTGGGACAGACTATACTGGAGTTGATGATCCTAGGATATAATGTCCAAAAAGTTGGTTTCAAAGATCTTCTTTTTACATATAGGTATTTATTATTTGAATGAATGAATGAGATTTTTTTTAAAAGTTTTACACCATTTAAGAAGAGTTTCATATTTATATTTTTTTGAGAAAAATATAAAAAACGTTCAAGGGAGCATTTATGTGGTCAATGGGCCTCTTGTGTAATAATTAATGGTACGATATATTTTCTGTTTGTTAAAAGGTGTTCCTGGTATTATAATGCATATTTATTTAGTTAATCTCTATCATTGCTAAAAAAAAATCAAAGACAAAGAGTACTATGGTAATTGTTTTAATGATTTTGTTTCAAGGGATTCTGGATTTGTCAAGATGCCACTGGAATTTTCTTGTCCCTGACCAGAAAGGTTAGCATCACTGATATCCATTGGCACTAAGATGTTATCGGCCCTACAGCCCCAGTCACGAAACCTTGAGGTAGGGCTATAATACAGTTAATTAGTAGATTACAAAAGTCTGTAAGCGACTACACAAGTTTGTAAGCGACAATAACACTATTCAGAAACTGTCCAACAGGTGGATAAAGAGGTACGTAGGGCACCTGATGCAGCACTGTTAGTAGCAAAAAAAAAAAAAACTTGACAAAAAGTAGTTTTTATATTTTTAAAAATAATTTATTAGGATATTTACAAGCATAAAAATTAACTAAACAAATCATTGGATGTATACTGTTTTAACCAGTGATGTTGGTTTTAGTTCACATATGCTTAAGGCTCAATTGAGCCTTTTTGATCAAAATTTGTCCATTGTCTGACGTCCTTGTCATTTTTTGTTAACTTTCATATTTTCATCTTCTCCAGAACCACTTGGCCAATTTCAACTTAACTTGGCACATAGCATTCATGGGCCTAGGGGATTCAAAATTGTTCAATTGAAGGGCCATATCCTAATATAATGGGATAAAAAGAAATTAATGAAAATTAAAAACCTTTTTAAGCCAGGAATAGATATGTGTAATACCCCAGATCCAAAGATATTCAAATTTTAAATCACTTGAGTTTTCACCGTGCTCAGCTGATATCTAAGTTAAAACCACTGAACTTGTTAAGAAACTGGCATATATAGTTCTTCATGTCTGTAGCATTAAATACTGCCACCTGTCTTGTGTCACTAGCAAAGAGTGCACACCGCATACATCCTTAAACAGAGTTTACATGAATATGATCAGAAATATGGTGCATAACCATTCTGTCACTAAAAAATCAAAAGGAAACCACACATACATACACAATAAAAAAATTAGAAGATATTTCATGATAACTTATGAACAAAAATCACAAAAGTAATATAATTTTGTAATAATATAAGCAATATTCATTAGTGAAGAAATTGCCAATCGAAGAATGACCTATTTTCGTGAAAAAACCCCCCAAAAAACTGGGGAGGCAGCTACATGTAGCATAGAAACATGAATTAATACTTCACATTTACATTTCTTGGGGGAAAGGTGATTTTTTTAAAAATAATTTTGCAATAATTTTGTTTTCCTTGACATATTACATAGACATAAATATTCTAAACATTTGTTGTAATGTTGTATCTGCATGCTGATCATAAGTAGAACTATATTTTTCAGCGCAATTGCGTAAAGAGTACTTGACAGATTATAGTAATATATATTACTATTGTCAGTTACTAGATTCAAGTTTGTTCTAATTTTGATCCCAGGGGTATGGTGGGGATAAATTGTAGGGATGGGGGTGGTGGGTTGTCACAATTATTCATTGGAAAATATAGAAAGGGGAAATTTTTAGAAATCTTTTTATCAAAAACCATCAGCCAGAAAAATTGAAACTTATATAGAAGGATCCTCAGGCAGTGTAAAATTTATGCATATGTTCAAAACATGATCTCTAGGAATATGGTTGGGAGACAATGGGGTAGGTCAAAGTTTGACAATAAAAAAAATTGGGGGGGGGGTCTTTAAAACCTGTGGAAAAATTATTTGGCCAGAAAAGTTGAAACTTATGTGGAAGCATTCTCAGGTAGTGTTAATTCAAGTTTTTTCAAATCATGAACCCTGGAAGTAAGGTATAGGCCACAATGCAGGATAAAATTTGACATAGGAATATGTTAGAGAAAAATCATTTGAAATCTTCATCTTTAAAAAGGCCTCAATATGAAATATATGCAGGAAATGGAAAAAAGGTAAATCTAAACAAAAGATAATTTGATTTCTTTTAAAGTATTACACTTTTTGGATTAGAATTAAGTCAGATGGCCATTGTAACTCAGGTGAGCAATGTGGCCCCTGGGCCTCTTGTTATGAAACCTGTCACATTATTATACATAGTTTTACATATATAACATTGTTTTCATTTTGAAGCACATTACTTACTCTGTAACACAAAGTAAGAACATGTACATGCAAATCTTACATTTCAAGACATGTTCTTAAGGAGGCTAGGTGCATGGTCAACAAAGTTCCCAACAGATCTACTGTGATCCAATGAATTATCATTTAGTTAAGTAATACATGTAAAAGGAAAATTCCAAATATATATATTTATATAGTCCAAAAATGGCCCCAACCATCCAGCCCCTTTAGATTGAAGCTCAATTTGAAGCAGTAATATTTTTGTCTTTACGGCCTCAGTGATGAAGTGAAAGTTGGGTTGCAGTAGCGAGGTATAGTAGGCAAGCAAGGCCTGGTCTATATTCCCCGATAGATGGTGACAAATCCCAAGAATGTCCCACGCAATGTCTTTGGAGTATTTGATAATGTAGCGACTATTGTTAGAATGGACTAAATTGTGTAGCTCCCATAGGGTATCTGCTGCCGCCAGGGGACTCCCTAGGCGATGATGACAAAGAAAGGTCAGGAAGTGCAGAAACACAAAAGGAGAAATCAGAAAACATCTCCTTAACTTGGATTTCTTATTCGTAGACATTTCCATCTCTAACTCGGAGAGTTTTATCGAAAGTAGTATAGAGATGTCATACACCATGGCCGCCTTCATTTTTACAGACATTGGTTTGCCAAACATTTCTCTTGCATAAGCCTGTTCATTTCCATATTCATGCCAGTAGAAAAAATACTCGTGATTCAATTTTGGCATGGTGTCCTCCAGAATGTTCAATGATTGTCTAAATCTCCCATCAATGTAATAAAATAATGCTAAATATAAAGGGTCACATGCAAAGCCAAACTTGGAGGTCAACTTTAACAATCTAACCCCAACCTTTTTGTGTGTAACATAAGTATGCCTATTTCTGCTGCATTTTGTTTTACAGGTACAACAGCTTTGCTCCACAAGTGCTATTTGATGATAAAGATTAATGGCATGTCTTAAAATCAGAATTTGTTCGATGTTTGACATTTTTGAAACATCCATGCGACAGACTTTGTATAATGATTTCAAGTCATATATGATCTCTAGATTGAGAAGCCCATTGATGCCATACATTGAATGGTAGATCGCAATGTCTTTTATATATTCAGAAAATTCAGATGACAGGGGATTGGCAAGGGGATTCATGACCTTCTGAAGAGATGAGCACTGGGCTAGATATTTCTCGCCAGAGCAGTAAAGGCGGTACAAATGTGTGAACAGCTTATCCTGATTAGCTCCTACAATCCTACACACAAACAGATTGTTCTGTGGAATGAAGAAGTTTGGACAATACCCTGTGTAGACCCACTGCAGCAACAATTTAAAACATTTCCAGGAACTCTGAAAGAAGGTTTCTCTGGTCCATTTATGTGTGGGATCAGTTTGAATGCACCAAAACATTGCATTTTTAAGGAAATAAGAACAGAGCAATTTCTCATCTTCCACAACATCTTTGTTGACGTCTGTTAGAAATACTTTAAGTAACACATAACAAAGCAATTGGACATGATTCATTGCACGCACTAAGGCTTGCTCTGCTTGAACGAATGAGAGACGCCATTCCAAGTCAAGATTGGGGTCATTGTTTTGCTGAGACTGTCTACTGCCAACTGGCACAAAGTCACACCCAGAGGATGTAATGCCCTCAACAATTTGTTTCTCCGGCCATCCATACTTCAGACATCTTGTTATCCAATCACTGGTTTGTGGTGGCCATTTTCTACTTGCAAAGCCACATACAGAATCAAATTCATGGTCAAGCACTTTATTAGTTTGGCATGGGCCATGTATAGTCATATTGTGACCATGGTAGATACCCTGGACATTTTCCAGGAACAGCTTGTTGCTGACATAAGTGTGAAATTTCTTTTGAATGCAGGATGTCATAATTTTATTGATGGGATGCATGTATAACACAAGCAGATAAACTGTCCCAGGGATGTGTTCTTGGTACTCCATCAGAATCACTGCTTCAGTAGCATGGTCATAACTCGGAGCATCTGCTAAGTCCAAGATAACATGGTGGTCGGACCAAAAGTAAAAAGCATCCATATCTGAACCTTGTAATCGTAAACCTTCTTTGAAGCTGCCTACTGTTCTTTTTTGTATACTAAAAGGAGTCATCTGATTGTGAAGATAATCACAAACATCCATTTCAGTTCGTTTCATGGTTACTTTTTCTTCTGGTCCTGCTAATATCAGCGTCATATCGTACAAAAGGGCAGAGAGATGAAAGGTCTCCATCCTGGTGCTAGAACAAGATTTATATATTAAGCTTTTTTTTATCTCAATTCTATTTTGAACTATGTATTATAATTGTTTGACATCATAGCATCAAATAATATATATATATAAGATTTATGTATTGCTTGCAGCTACTGTCTGATCATTATAGCTTGTGTGATACTTATAAACATTTTTGTTTTTCATCCGATTTTTAAAATCTTTTCGATTTATAGTTTAAAACGGAGAGTACCATTTAAAAATTATGGTCCGAGGCCCGAGAAGCCACTTTTTGACTTCTTATAAGGATATTAAGGGCCTAAAGATCACTACTTTTGTAAAATTAAAAAATTTATCAAGAGTTATCCCGCTTTGCTTAAAAAACATATAGAGATAAATACTCTTAGCATACCAAGTCTTGGGTCCGAAAAATAAGTGTTTACTTTTATAGAACTTTTGGAAAATATTCTTTACAAAATTAAAAACATATCTATATATATATATAGTTCTGGAGTTATCTCGTTTTTGACATTGCATTACTTATAAGTTATTTAGAAAATGCATATACTAAGGCGTTGAAGAATTTGGAAAAAAAATAGACATGATTTTTCCTGACATTTAATAAGGGGATGTCAAAAAGCCCTTACTTTTTGTTGAAGACAAAAAAGTTCTAGTTTCATTTAGTTTCGTTCCATTTGGATTTCATTTCTCGCTTTACGGGTACCCACAATTTATGTCACTGTAAAGTAAATAACAATTAAGTGAGAGGTCAGCCATTTTTGGCATAGCAGTATGGGAGCTCGAAGGAATTCTGTGATGCAGTAAAAGAATTTTTTTTGACAATAAGTGTAGCTTTTTTGTTTGTTCCTTTGCCTGGGCACTCGTTCTTAGCGCTCCTTTTGCCTAGTGCTCAATTCTATTTCAATTATTTCATAATTTGCGACAAAATTTAAAAATATTTATTAAGGTATTTATGCTTGCAATGGAACAATTTTGTTAAGTTATCTTATTGAAAAACAAATATGTTTATGGTGTGACCATATGGAGGGTGAAGCCACAAGCATAATCTTATTTTTTCTGGCAGATTCACTGGAAACATACAATTCTCTCTATCTATTTACACATTAGGTTATAATGTTGTGCTCAGTGACAGCACGTTAGCAGAAGCAGACTTGACAATTTCCGTCAAAGTAAAAATGTTCCGAACAATTTGCTAAGGAAAATATTCAAAATAATATATTCAAAACTTTTAATTGATGTTTTCAGGACTTAAATTTCTTTTGAATTTGAAATTCTGGATGAGATTTAGTAATTTAAGACATGAACAAATTTCTATAGACAAGATTTTGGGATGAGATTAAAATTAAATGGTGTATTTTAAAGTACAACCACCATCTTGAACCATAATATTCAAGTTCAATAGATTGAAATAGATTTTTATCTCTAAATATTCATTATTTTCAAACATTCATGTTATCCGCTCGTAGGGCCCATTCGTCCCATTATCATTTGATTCTGTTTATAGTATTTTAAAAACTTGATACTGGATTGGCTGTTAAAGTGGAATTTAGCAACTTTTGGAACTATAACAAACTTTAAAACACTTTGTTTTTGTCTTACCTGCTTTGTGGAAATTGGAACAGGAAATTACATCATGACCAAGGGATCATACATATTCATTACTTTAATGGTGGGAAATTTGAATATTCTATTGGTTTAATTGTCATATTAAACACCTGTAATATATGTATATCTTTGATTGATTTTTCTGAGTGCTCTGTAGAGCCAGATTTTGCATCCCATGTTTTCATGACTACATTTTGAAAATGAGTCAGCTGGACAGACTGCTTGATATCATGAGGGATACAGTATACTCTTAAATTCATAACACTATTAAATATTGTTGGTTAACTCAATTTTATTAACTTCTTCACAGGAGAGCTCATATATCAAAGAGTGATAACTCTATCTAAATTTAGATTTACATCATTTCCCATTTCAGACTTGATACTTTCTATTGACTCGAAGAATTTAGATAAACTTCATTATCATTAACTGTTAGGACCCCTAATCTTATACAGTCTGTCTTGCTATCAACTTGTTCGTTTCTTTAAAACTTTGGACATTTTTTTTCTAGAATATATGGTTTTTCTCTTTTTAGCAAAAATCACATTTGCAAGGTAGCCCTAAGAGACAAAGTTCACAAGAAACATGAAGACTTGCTCGAAACTGTGTACTCCCAAAAAATCAGAATTTTAAAGACTGACAATATTTTTCTCATTTAGCTTGTCAAGATGTATTGGTAGGTCTAACCATTCCACACTTTAAAAAACAATGATATATTAACCCGAATTCTGTTAGTAAATGTGGTTGTTCATAGTGGTGGTTAAGTATGCGCGAGTTTTCTTTAGTCAAACAATTTGTATGGGTAAGAAAAACGCAGATGCGTAATTTACCACTCTTATACACGGATGCGTGATTTAACATCCTAATCTAATTTTTTTTTTTTTTACGATATGGGTGGGGTGCATGTATTTTAAGTGGTTTTAAGAGTATTGCATAACTACATGTTAATTTCCCTCACACATAATAAAAACCTCTTACAATACCTGCAATGCCTCTTACAAACCATATTGTTGTATGATTTAAGCATGTACAGTCATCATAAAGTAAACCAGTGTTCAGATGTTGAATTTTCAACAAATGTTTTGAAGAGTAAGATTCATTTTCAAGCATTATAATCAAACTTGCAGAGAAGATGTATCTTGGGATACATGAGAACAGCCAAGCTGTATTTGCCACGTTTTTCTTTCAAATGGTCGAAAATGTTAATTGGTTGTAACCCTAAAAAAATCATTTAAGGAAGCTGGTTGATCTCATTATCTGTCAGATCTACTTATAAGTTTTAGGTTTGATTTTAAGGACATAAACTATTGTTAGTAGAGAAGAATTCAAATATTTTAATTATGAAATTTGAATTGTTTTGAAAATATTAAATTAATTTATTTAGAGTTATGAAACATTGCTGAGAATCAGAGATCATTAAGAATATAAACTATACTATTACTAATAAATTAAAAGAATTCAAAATATTTTTAATTTTGAAATTTGAATTGTTTTGAAAACATTTATACAGACCTCTTTTTATTTCTCAATGGAATTGATAAACTGGTAGTTAAAAAATGACTACAATTATCCAGCTCTCTTAAATTCATGGGGACCAGTTTTTCTTCAATAGACATTATTTTACAGATCCATGGGTATGCAATTGTATGATAAATGAATTTATTCTGTTTTTCATAATTTGTTAAGAATGATATTTGTTTGAGGTATTAATTGATATTTTTTCCATGATAAATAATTAAAGATAATACAATAAGAAATAGTTTAAGGTTTGTATGTAGAACCAAAGACTAACTGAAATCTCAGAAACATGATCTTTTATTTTTCAATTCTGAATCAATAAATATATTAAAGCAAAAGGTGAATTCCATTTTGGTTTTCCTATAAGTCACACTAAATATCAGCAAAATACGCTAAGTAACAGTGACCAATGAATTTGATTATCTCAGTAAATTAGGATTTAACAGAAAATCTAGATATTTTATATTCATGTTCATTACAATTTTAGCTACCAACAAGAACTGGACATCAGAACTTATGGCAAGGCATAAAGAATAACCAGTTCAAAGGATTCACCATTAAGAAGTTCATTCATTTAACTTCTGTTAGTACTGGAGTTATGAAGAAGGACATCTTAAATGCTGGTGACTGAATAATGGAGAAATATACACCTGTCATTGCAGATGATTTTGCGGGAGCAATGGGGCTTAAAAAATTAAATACTTAATTAAACATGTTTTATTGACTAAAAAGATGTCAAAAGATCAATGTTTATTTTGGACTTGCATATTTACACATTTAAAGTTATATGTCTTTGAAGTTATATTCATAAAGTTTTTGTTTTGTTGTTATCTTTGATCCCAATCTCCCCCTCTATATTTCATCCCTCTCCCCTGAGTGGGAAAGTGGGGTGTGAGAGAGGAGGAGAGAGAGTGGGGGGTGAGAGGGAGAGAGAGTAGGAGAGGGAGAGAGTGGGGTGTGAGAGACAGAGAGTGGGGTGTGAGAATAGGAGAAAGTGGGGTGTGAGAGAGGGAGAGAGTGGGATGTGAGAGAGGGAGAGAGTGGGATGTGAGAGAGGAAGAGAGTGGGGTGAGAGAGAGAGTGGGCTGTGAGAGAGAGTGGGGTGTGAGAGGGAGAGAGTGGGATGTGAGAGAGTGGGGTGTGAGAGAGGGAGAGTGGGATGTAAGAGAGTGGGGCGTGAGAGACAGAGAGTGGGGTGTGAGAATAGGAGAAAGTGGGGTGTGAGAGAGGGAGAGAGTGGGATGTGAGAGAGGGAGAGAGTGGGATGTGAGAGAGGAAGAGAGTGGGGTGAGAGAGAGAGTGGGCTGTGAGAGAGCGTGGGGTGTGAGAGGGAGAGAGTGGGATGTGAGAGAGTGGGGTGTGAGAGAGGGAGAGTGGGATGTGAGAGAGTGGGGCGTGAGAGGTGGGGAGGGAGAGAGTGTGAGAGAGGGAGAGAGTGGGTGTGAGAGAGGGAGAGTGGGATGTGAGAGAGTGGGCTGTGAGAAAGAGTCGGTGTGAGAGAGTGGGGTGTGAGAGGTGGGGAGGGAGAGAGTGGGATGTGAGAGAGGAAGAGAGTGGGGTGAGAGAGAGAGTGGGCTCTGAGAGAGTGGGGTGTGAGAGGGAGAGAGTGGGGTGTGAGAGAGGGAGAGAGAGTGGGGTGTGAGAGGGAGAGAGTGGGTGAGAGAGAGAGAGTGGGGTGTGAGAGGGAGAGAGTGCGGTGTGAGAGGGAGAGAGTGGGGTGGGTTGTGAGAGAGGGAGAGAGTGTGGTTTGAGAGAGGGAGAGAGAGTTGGATGTGGGAAAGTGGGGTGTGAGGGGGATAGGGAGTGGGGGTGTGAGAGGGAGAGGGAAGGGTGTGAGAGAGGGAGGGAGAGAGTGGGGTGTGAGATGGAGGGAGAGAGTATGGGGTGTGAGAACGAGAGAGAGTGGGGTGGGAGAGTGGGGGGCATGAGAGAGTGGGGTGTGAGAGAGGGAAAAGGAAAGTGGGATGTGAGAGTGGTGTGAGTGAGAAAGTGATTGGGTGTGAGAGAGGAAAAGGGAAAGTGGGATTGAGGAGGGAGGAAAGGAGAATGGGAGTAAATGTGGGGGTGAGAAGGGGAGTGGGTGGGAGAGGGAGAGTGAGTGGGATGTGAGAGAGGGAGAGTAGGGTGGAAGAGGGAGAGAGAGTGTGGGGCGTGAGAGGGAGAGAGTGTGGGTGTGAGAGAATGGGTTGGGAGAGGGACAGTGTGGGGCGTGAGAGAGTGGGATGTGTGAGAGGGATAGAGAGAGTGGGGTTGGGGAAAGTGTGGTGTGAGAGGGAGTGGGGTGTGAGAGAGGGAAAGGGAGTATGGGATTGAGGAGGGAGGGAGAGTAGGATGTAAGTGTTGAAGAGATTGGGGGTGAGAGGGGGAGTGGGTTGGAAAGGGAGAGTGAGTGGGGTGTGTGAATGGGAGAGTGGGGTATGAGAAGGGGAGGGAGAGTGGGATGTGAGAGAGGGAGATAGTGGCTTGGGAAAGTGAGGTGTAGGGTGTTAGAGAGTTAGGGTGGGAAAGTGGGGTATGACAGAGTGTGGGGGTGAGAGAGAGGTGTGAAAGGGGAGGAAGGGAGATGGGTAAAAGTGGGGAGAGATAGATAGTGGGGAGTGAGAGGGAGAGAGAGAATGTGTGAGGTGGGAGCAAAAGAGAGGTATGATAGGGAGAGAGAGTGGGGTGTGAGATATAGTTGAGAAACATGAATTGAGAGGGAGAGGAAACCGAATGTAGGTAGAGAGAGTGATTATAAATAGAGGGAATGGGAAGAGAAAGAAAGTGGAGAGACAGATAGTCATATTATGAATGGTTATCAAGAAATTTTAGCAAGTTAAAATTTTGGCAGCAGTAGAAAGAAGCAGATAGAGGAGAATTGGGGCTGAGAGAGGTTGAAAGAATTGGAGAGAGGAGTTTTTGAGAGAGGGGTAGACAGTGGTGAGAAAGTGAGGAGAAATAGAGTAGGGAGCGAATAAAAAATAATCATACATATTTTAGCTGGTTGAAATTTTGACACCAGTGAGAGTTATCCCGCTTTGAGTGAAAGGTTTTAATACAGCTTAGATAATAGATATATGTATATATTTTTTCGATCATCAATTGTCTTAGCTTATTTAAAATTCTGCACCCTTTTCGGTCACCTTTTCACCTTGGTCACAATCCAGTATAAATTATTCCCAGAATCCGTCCGTCGTTAGTCGGTCGTTTAATCATTCCGTTAACTTTCGAACATTCTCAGGTTATTTTCATTAGGCCAGTCGAAAAAAATTAATTTGGTGTGTTGCTACAATTGAGGAAATGAGATAAGGACCGTACATTGCGAGCCCCCACCCCCCCCCCCCCCCCCCCCCCGGGAAATAAGAAAGGACTATTTATGATATGAACCCAAAATGGCCCCCTAGAATGAACATCATCATTTTACTGTAATTCTTTGTTTTCTTTGAACAGATACATATGTGATGTTTTCACATAATTTCACAAAATTTAGAAATATGACATCGTAAAGACAATCTTTTCCCGCCATTTTTGCATTTTTAGCATAAAACAGCTTGTTTTCAAGCAGTTTTTCTTTCAGAAAACATAGAGCGCATGCTTGAACAAACAAAATATTTTATTCAGTGGTGTATCTAGCCAATACTAATAAGTAACAAAAGTATTTTTCTTGTTCAAGCGTGCGCTCTATATTTCTCATTCATAAAAGGATAAGAAAAATGTCAATTTTTGACTAGATTTGATTGAATTATAGAAATAGCGTCACGTCTGACGTCATATAATGCCAGTGGGTGCAATTAAATCAAATAAATAGGTGAAAAATATATCTTACATCAACTCTTCTAAAAAATCACATAACATTTTATTGTACCTGAAACACATTAAAAAATGGCGAATTATGGGGGCCAAATTTAACTCATATCATATATAGTTCAAAATTTGTTGATTTAAATCTGAATCCTTAGATTAGTAAACTACTAATTACTCGTAATATATGGCTATGATAAGTAAAGAAGTTATAAATGAAGTTGCAAAATTCATGGACCGAGGTTAAAAGATTCGATGTAAGGGTGGGATTTTACTAGTCATAAAAGTGAATTTGAATGAATTGCTTAAAATTTTCTTTCAGGACTTCTTCGCTGGGCATTTTGGAAGGCAAACTGAATACATTTATTGTATCGTATAAGTCTATCTATCGGTCAGGGGTTCTGGTGCTAGGGCGGGTTCATTTTGATCATGTATTGCACACTACATTACAAGATCTTTTAATTTATCTACTTTTAGACATTTCCTGGGAAAACTGAAAGCATTGTTAGAATGAGCTAAATAGACGTGTCTACTAGAATTGTGAAATTCATAGCCGCGGGGGTCCAGGGGTTTGGTGTTAGGGCGGGAACTATTGATCATATATAGTGAAAATTCATGTTTGAAATCCTCTTCTTTGAGCTTTGACATGGACAGTGTATCTATACATGTAGCAGGCAAACTAGGGAGCATGAATTTGTTGTCAAAAACTTTTCTTTATAAATTGTGAAATGTGTATGGTCCCTTGTTGTGAAGTTTTGACGCAGGGTGATGGGGTGGGGGTGGGGGCTACTAATTAATCTAAATTATTGAGAGAAAATGTATTTATATTTTGAATAATCTATAATCTGGCTTCGGTATACTTTAACTTATAACTAATATTATATTTTAAGAGCTGCATGTATCAACAGAATTGCACGACGACTGCACGAAGATCAACTAAATGAATGATTATAAATCACAAATCAAAATTTCAATTAAATGGCGAGTAAATGTACATGTAGTTATAAAAATCAAAAAGTTCTATAGTAATGGTTTTGTCTTAATTTTCTTAACCAAAGAACATTCCACGAGTTAAAATATTTATGACTTTGTAATAAGTTCCTTTGTAATACGCAGCCCAGGATGTCTGATATTGAACACCTTTACATGTACTATACTCAATTTGTCGTTCGAAAGCGGACCCAAATGCTTCATACCCACTCCAAGCATGTTCAAAGTACATGTACATTCTACATAATGCAATTTTCCCAGTTCCTCCGCCACTGGTGTTGATTTTCACACTAGTAACGGTAATCAGCCACAACAAAATAAAATTCTCTTTAAAATTTTGGGGTTTATCATTGCAGAACAAATACATATTTTCTCAAAATAACTATATTCATTTATTTAAAAAAAACATTGTAAGTGTACATAAACAAGCCACGTTATGCAGCATAATAAGCTATATCAACAATCCTGCAGCAAAATAAACATTGACGAATCATCTGGCCGCGTTGACAATATATTGCACACTCTTACCATCAATTGCACATTAAAAAAAACAAGTTTAGAACAAACATATTTGTCCCATTACAAATTAGTGTAAGTTAACAATCTTCCAACGCATGGCAACGCGGCATACGCTGAAGCACTTTTGGAGCCAAACATTGAGAGCGACACTGACTTTGCATTGAAAATAAATATAAATTTTCTTATAAAAATGATTATTTTGTTTTAATTCTGGCTCTCATGCATCTTCTTCTTGCAGCCTCCATAACGTCCTTCGGAACTGATCGGGCGTAGGACCGACGATCTGGAGATGGACTCCTCGGTTTTTTAGGTACACACGGTGCGTCTAAAATGAGTCCTCTCCTACTGGCATATTTGGGGTCCACAGGGGGTAAAGGTAATTGTTGAGATAACGGGGGCTCATGACGGGGGCTAATTATGTGAATTTTAGGGATCTTCAATCCAGAACCCCCATTTGCAACGGGAGTTTCCGATCTCTGCGGCGCCAAACTCTCGATTTCTACATGGTCTTTGTTTTCTTTCCCCTTGTATATCCTGTGTCTGCTGTGAGAGGTATTTGACAAATCAATGGCACCATCGCAAGAATGGTCCGAGAAAGAGTCATCTAGGCGCGCTCGTTTCGAGAGATCGAGTGATCCTTCCATGTTAGGGGAATATGAACGTTTCAGGAGATCTGAATGTGATGAATAACGCATATCAGACATTGGAGATACACATGAATTTACACTCTCGCTTCTGTCCGAACTACAAGATGCACAAGAAAGCATGTCTCTTGTCAACGTTTCATTTTCGTCCACGTCCCCTTTAAACCGTGAAAAGTCTTTTCTTTCAGGATCAACGCCCGGTTCTGTTTTGATATTTGGAGAGGATTCTGCCTTTTTCTTATTGTAAACCTCCATTATTTGTTCCATGGTTATCGGTAACGGAAGTGGTATGGGGACCGGAAGCGGTAGCGGGACTGGAACCGGTAGTATCATTGTAAGAGGGGGAAATCCTCCATATGACGAGAAATTAATCCCGTTTTGTCCAAACATTCCAACACCGTTCGGAAGAGGTGCCCCTGATTGGGGTGTCGGAGTTGAGAATGAGGTGTTTCGAGGTGTACTCGATCGAGGTGTGTTACTTCGAGCAGACGATATCGGTCTAGAAGATGATCGACCATGCCCTCGCTCTTCGTTGGCATTTTTTGATGACTCGTTATCATAATTCGGTGAGAGTGCGAAACGCTTGTTGTTTGTTGCTGACGGCGTCTCCGTTCGTGAAGGCAAAACTCCAGACAATCCTTCCATTGGCATGTTCGGTGGCATGAAACCAGGGGGCATGAACCCTGGGTAAAACCAGGGCGGAACGGCTCCCATAGGGGGAATACCCATCCCAAAGGTTGGGGCGCCCCACATGTGAGGAGGAACAAAGGGAATTCCAAGGTTCTGGGCAGGTTGTGCACTATCGGGAGATTTGGACCTTGGGACTGACCGTTCATGCAAACTTTCTCTCAGTGAACTTCGTTTGCTCTTATCACGACCGTGCATTCTCTCCAAAATACTCCTATTCGTGACAGGAAGTTTATCGGAACTTGAGGAAGCAGACGTCGGCGACTGTCGTCTGCTGTGATCAGACTTTGACTCCATTTTCTCAGCGTTTTCCAGCTCCCTGTCGGTTTCTCCAGCTTCCTTTCTTCTGAGTTTCGCGTTTTTATGCTTTGCGTTGCTGAGCCAGAGGTCGGGGGTGATGAGAATCTGCTGGTCGGACGAGCCCTCTGTGTCGGATTTTGTCTCCGTCGTCGGGGAAATCTGCTGTAAATGTTCCTGTGTCTCTTTACAAAATATATTCATCTTATACTGATTTAAACACTTTGAACTGCAGAACTGTAGCTGCGTCTCGCCGTCCTGGAAGTCTACGTAATTCACAGTATGACGTACATGTTTACACCAGTCACAGATCTTGTTCTTTTTGAAAGATGCTCTTCGACACTGATCAAAGCACAGTTCACTGCAGAAAGCCTTAGTAGAGGTGCTGGTTTTCAGGGTAAACAGTTTGACGCCTAACTTCTGACACCAGGCACAGACAATGGAGCCAGATGGAATGGTTCCTTCGGGGGCACCTGCGGAAAACACAAAATCACAGTCTTCTTAGTCAATACTATATTTATTTTCCTAAGCATCAGATTTCAAAAGAACATGAAATATTCCTGGCATGTTCGCAAATTAATACTCGGGTATCTCATGCTTTAAGAAAAAAAAACCCCACAAACATATATTGAGCAAATAAGGGGAAACGGAAAAAAATGTCTAATATAGAATTACTCGGTGATTAACGGAATATTTGTGAGAATGTTGGAACCTGAGTCAGAATACATACTAATGTTCGGCCCTATAACGGCGAACAAATAAAGTCTCCATTGGCAGATGACTCAGAATAAAAGACATGTATTTCTTACCGCTTTCAAATTTCAAAGCGCGCTCGGCTCCGATTACAATTAACAAACAGGATAGGGAATTTTGATCCCGATTGATTCAAAGCGTCGAATCTGAGACATGGCTTTAACACCGGTCCAGGTCGCGAAATAAGATAGCCATTGATTATTAACTAAGATGATTTTCTGCCCAAGTCTTGGATTGAAAAATATCCAAAGCCTTCTTAAGGGGTTTTGGTTTTCGTTATAAGATATCTATGTACAAACAAAGTCTTACAGAAAACACACGCCATCTAAGATGGACGTCCGTCTCAATTTACTCCATTTTCATGTTGCTGTGTAATTAAGACGCATTGTAAATTCAAATTTCGTGCATAAAAAGCTAGACCTAGCTGACGAGCGAGATGTAGGGATAGGCTTTCTTGTGCATCCCACGAGAGATCGACTTTCACGTTATTAAGATGTTACCAAAACGGAATTCTGTCAATGCCTTCCAGATAAATTGTACTTCAAGAAAGAAATGAAAGAAAGATAGAATACTGCATTTGTAATATCTTTTAAGAGGATATAAATTATATCTGATTGTATTTTATATATACATATACGCGTCAGCAATAAAAAAAAAGTCCATTCCAATTTCCCCGTTAAAAGGTTTGCTTCAAGTCTTGCATTATCGAAAGTCTTTATCACAACATGCACTTTGCAATCGGTTTCATGTTTTATCATAAAACTTTTCCAAAGTGTTAATATTTTTGGAACATGCTATAATAAACAATTAGTAATGACCATTGCAAAAAATAACCCTCTGTCTGAACCAGGCGTACAAAAACATTTCATATTTATTGCCAGAATAACATGGCGAATTAATAGCAGACAATATACGTCCTCCCTTTGGTGAGCCCCACTTCTTTAGAAATATTGCATGTGCTCTACTTATGTCATAAGAAAGATCAAATTGCAAATTAGATTTTGGAAAGAGAATGGAAGCATTTCTAAGCTCACTACACCTGCTCTTCTCCCCCGTGGTACAGGCAGGAAGGAAACAATTTGCTCTATATCTTTCTTAAATATTTTCCTGGAGGGAAAAACCACAATGTCGTCATATATTCGGTTTAATTATTCCTCATTTTCTATAAAGGAATGGGGCTTTGTTTATCACCTTTTGTTTTTAGAATAACTTTTTTTCTATTTTATACAATGTTAATTTTGTAAGACTTGTTATAAATGGTATTGTATTACTTGTATATGAATCTGCGTTAAACTCTTTTTTTCTTATCGTTCATTTTGACTAATGTATGGGATTTAAAGGAGACGATATGAAAACAATGGCTTGTTTTTGCTCGGAAATCAACTTCAACGCTATCTTTGTTACATGCATTAGTTTTCACTTCTCTTTGAGAATAGCATCTGAACTACTGGGCAAATAAATTTACTTTTTATCTGTAAACTCGAATGAATGAAGGAAATGTAGTTAACTAAGAATTAATTTGTAACATAAACTTGCAATGATAAACTTGCGCATTTTTTAACAAAAAAAGCAAACAAACGACTTCGAAGGGACAGTTCAAAACCATTCAGATCAACAGCTGATTCATGCAATTAGTCATACCAGTGAGTCCGTGCTTCTTGGTCAAAGCCGTGACAAGGTTGCGATGTTGCGCAGCAAGATTGGTTTCACTGTTGCTTCGACCTTAAAGACGAAAGCGAAAACCATTACAGTCCGTAAACACTTAAGGTACCTCACTACATCAAGACTTATACTTTCTAAGACACCACTTCAAAAAATGGCAATTTTAATGTCTTGTTAAATTGTTTATATCAATCGATTAAGTTGGATATCATCATAGCCAGCTAAGTGGTTAAAGTATAGGGCTTGTGAAGCGCAGATTACGAGTTCGAATCCAACCAGGGCTTTCGTTTTTATAATCTGAATTAAAATTTTGAAAAATAATAATTTTTATTAATTTATATCCAAATTTTGTTCGCTTATTTGATTTATATTTTAAAAAAATCTTAATGCATCATGTTATCTTTCATAATCCAGTAATCAATGTTTGCTAATTTGAGAAACTGCATGAATTTCAAGGTGTAATGAGCCCTTTTTTATAACCTGATCACCATATCATGATCTTTCGCGATTTTTGATGGAGACGTCATATTACAGGTGTGGTCAAAAAAGTATTGCTTTGGGGAAAGACGTGCGACAGGTGTAACGCATATATATCTTAAATAATCATTGTACGATTCGCATTTCAACGATATGAATAAAAAAATTACCATAATAAAGTAATTATCAATCAATACTGAATAATTGAACATGTATTTTTATTCACATTGCAGACTTGTAAAAATACCAAAGACACAAAAGGGGTATAACAGGTGTTATTTAATTAAACAAGAAAGTTGAGTCGTTTCGACCATGACCACTGAAATCCTATTTCATAGTCGAAATGTTAATATATTAATTGCCACAGGATGCAGGGATGAAATTTAAGAATGTGTCATCTTGTACATATCCTGTTTCCCGCCGGAATAAAGGATAAAGTGAGTTAAAATATGTTGTTTTTTAAGCTATTAACAAGAAGATTACTATCACGTCAGCAATAATATCAAATGCTGTTAAACACTCTTAAATGTTGTTTTTTGAATTCGTCATGGAAACTGAAATATAATGATTTGTAGTTTAGTATTTCGGTTTAATTTGTCTGCGAGTTTGGGATTACTAACGTTAAAAAGTAAACAGAGTCATTTCTTCTTCTTTTTTTCACTTTTCTGTCGTAAACTTCGCAAATAGTCTACCTTACGATCATATATATGTACATGGCGTTTTTTACTACACATTATAAATTATCAATGAAAAATATACATTACAATTTACTATATCCAGAATGATTAATATGTGATTATCTATAGTCAAAGCCAGAATTTTTTTCTATTCGGTTAAATACAATTATCTGCTATTTGAAACAAACATGATTAAAAGAACATAGAAGCACCATGAGAAGTTCGCGTGTCAGTGAAACTAGCACGCAAAGTCTTTGCAAACTAATATGAAACGAGACAGAGAGATTTTCAAAGTGAAAGGAAATACGCGGTGTTAAGTTACATGCACCATTTTCACGTTGATTTCGAGATGAATATGTTGTTTCAGGCGAAATTTTTTCTCCATTTTTTTCTTTCAAAAATGGAGTGAGAGTTTTATTGTACAACCTACGTACGAAGTATTTCGATTTCTTTCTCTTGTTATATATTTTTTTTTTCTCTCGAGGGGAAATAAACGCAATGGCGGAGTGTTTCGTTTCTCTCTACAGTGAAACGAACTCGCTGTACTGATCAAGTTTCTCGCCATTTGACAAGTAAACGGCCGGCTTCGGCATCAAACAAGAAACGAGATCCATCGAAGTAGATTGAACTGTATTGTCTTACATTTTATTATCTCCGGAAAGCGGTCTTGTCTAGAAAGCCAAGAACTTTCCGATCTCTGAAACGTCTAATAATAAACAGATAAATGCACCCATTACTCGCTGTTGAGTTCCAAACAATGCCAGAAAACGGACATATTAGATCATGAAATATGACTGATAGCAAATCGTCTGTTCTATTCGTTTTCTCATATTTTTGTACTCACCAAATCTCCATTGATTTTTTTGCGACCGATGGACTATATCCTATAATACCATTTTGACAGAAAAACGAACTGTCTCTTGCCAGAGCTCAAAGAAAACGGAAAACGAATACCCTTGTTTTGCACAGGGTATCATTTACATTCATATGTGGCAGATGATTCAAATAAGGCAAAATTATACGGTCTGAAGTTCAAATCGCGTGTAGGAATAAAAAGATAGCCCCAGGTCACGGCGTTCATCGAATTTAATATGATTTGGATGAAATCGAATACCGCAAAAAGTTGAGGAGAAAAATCCTTTTGGGCAACTTTACTAGCCGAGGAAACGATATCGGTTTCAATACAAGAATGCTGGGAGAAATCTCGTTGGCGGCATTTGGGGGGATGTGATACGATAACAAAATATGTTTTGTGTACATTAAATGCATTTCCTATCTTGATACAAGATACTATCAACTTTTCAACTGAGATCATTTTTCGTTGAATTTCATTGATAAATACACATGTCGAGAAATTAATACACCTATGAGCTCCAGAGATAAAATGTTTTGCAAGATTCCCAGTCTCTCTGTTTATAGATAACAATTGCATTTGACGATAGACAGTAGACAGGAAAAGGTAACTCTATCCGCATATCTTGGTATAAAAATACAAAAATACATGGACATTGCATGAAATACCGGTACCACCAAAACTTACTTCGGTTATATCGAGATAAGTCGCTCCTTCCAGACGAACTATCACAACTTCCTACACTGACGTCATCACGTGAAGCGTCATCTAGCGGCGATAAACTGTCGTCTGCTTTGGGACTGGTGAATCTGTCTACATTTAGATGCTCGGTTTCCGTTCGGTCGAATTTTTCAAATCCATACAGACCCAGCAGTTCGTTCATAGTAGACTCGGCATAGTCCTGAAACATAGTGAAATATAAAAATAACCAATTTGCCAATTAGCGTCTTGCATGCCTGTAGCCTTGAGATGACCTTCTGGTAACTGGACCTTTTACAGAGTCAAATGATTTGCCTCATACTGTCACCTTGAAATCTACTGTCTTCTCAAATGAAAAACAATTCCACACATATTTTGGTAGGAAGAAAACCCCATTAATTACAATATATAATATCACGTTCCAATTCATATATTATTACATCTAGATCAGGTATCTTGAAAATATCATATTTTTATATAGTCTTACAATAGAAAACTATAATCCGCCTCATATATACATATACCTTTCTGTACTAATGCTACACACATGTACAAATGAAGGATACACGAACACCGCGAATTGGTCGGACAAGCAAGCGCGACAGCCCCATAGATCCAATTACCCAAAACCGTTCCATAAAGGATGGTGACATTCTTTGGTAACTTATTAGAAGTATCAAATAAATTACCCAGAAACCCTATACCCCTATCTGTTCATTAGAACAAAACAAAATCGGACACCCGAAGGCCTTTTAAAGCGGTCGTATTACCTCCACAAAAAACGTGATACCACACGGTATCAAAAGGTTCATTTCGCCTTGCTTGTTACGAAAAGTTAGTTTGGTGAATTGATACACGGCAAGTGGTCGCAAGGGCTGTCTTTACGAAGTGACAAGGCGGTAATTTGATTAAGAAATCTTTCAGAAAATTGTCAACGGCCAAGACAGGTGTGAGGCTGTTTTCTTCAATAGAAAAAGGGAGGGGTCCATTTTCAGGGACCAACAGGGTTAATTTTGCGTTACTGTGTTACCTTTGAGTTACGGGGGGAAAAGTTTAAGACGTAGCCATATATCTTGGTATATGCATTTTGGGATCTATAATTGAAATTTTCTGCTTTCAAAGAAAAGCCCACGTAGAATGTCGGTGTCTCGAATCCCTAATTTACATTTTAAAACCGTTTTTTGAACAGGATCTTAATTCACTCATGCAATTTATAGACAGAAATGCCAACATTTTAAGATATATTTAAAATCATTTTCATCAGTGTTCTTTTTTAAATAGAGAGATTAATTAAAGAAAACAATATTGTATGCATTCAAAAGATTTTTAGAGTGAAAACTCGAGATTTCCAAAACAAAAACTACAAAATTAACTCTCTCCAGCTTTTTGCCTTACTCATATTACTCACATGTAGTGTTATTTCAAGGCTGTGTGCTTAAAAATAGTCGAAATAGTCGTGTCATTCAATTCCATTGTAATCATTCTAATCAATAGATCATAATTCTCAGAATGACACCTTTTCTTTAAAGCTTCAGATAAGTGGATACCTAAGTCATTAGATTGAAAACACAATACGCTTTCAAAAAGAAAGAAATATTCAGGCAAGTTGTACATGTTTTAAAAAATTGAAGAGACGAAGAACCTTTTATAAAGTTGATCTTTTTTTAATACGAAAAAGTTAAAAAAAAAATGTGACCTTTATGGTGAAACTGATTGGACTATAGTTACAAGTAGTACATATATAGTACACTTACCGTTAAAACTATCTAATCCTGACACAGAAATATTATGGCTGTTTAAACACGCGTTAAGTGGGTCTGTCGCACTTATTATTATGATTATCATACATTTCCGCCTTAAGTAGTCTTTTGAACTGAAGAATGGAATAGCCTTGCCCAGGTGTCGTTAAAGAGTCTCTCTCTCTCTCTCTCTCTCTCTCTCTCTCTCTCTCTCATACTAGTGTCCTCGCATTTAAATCAGAATATTTTTACTTAATAAAATTAAAATACTGCATATGACAAAATACTCAACAGGAAATTGATGAAATTGAAAGAAACCTTACGATACTATGTATTCACACATTTTTGTCATATTTCTTTGGAAGTATGCAGTATTTTTAAAAACAGGCCCACGCAAAAGGTGTTTAATAAAAGCAATTCATTTAGCCCGAAAACCTTAATTATATAATAAAGGATTGAAATGCAATCCGGAGAAGCACTTGATGAAAGCCTTAGGATGCGCGTAAATTGGTGCATTTTTTCTTCGATCGTTACCCTGGTATTTCTCAAAATGTAATATTATACGGTTTTCAAAACATCTGTGTTTAATTTCGGAGTAAATAGATCGAGCCTATATTTCGCTTGGAACCGAGTTTTCAACCATATCATGTTCACTCTGTCTTTGCACCCAATATCTAAGTAACGTCAAAATGTGCTGAAACTCGACACTTGATGCTTTGCGTTCGAAAAATTTGTGCCTGTGAAATCCAGAGATGTATCCCGATTCTTTGTTCCCATAGAGATGGGATATTTGGCGCCAAATGATCACGTGTTTTTTTTTTACTGACTCTTCCGCTGCAAGCAGGCGAGAAAACAGTTTGCACTTAAGAACCGGAAGTTATAACGAATATTGTTAAATTTTAGAGAAGAGTGTGATAATTTCATGGCTTTTAAATTTGTTATGCTTCCCAATAATAAGGCGGAACAATTATCTTGTCAAATTAAATTCAGGGTGACTGTTTTATGTAGGAACTTAAAAATATTTTGTTTTTCTGCCATACAAAATTAGATCCATCCTGAATTCACTAGTTTTGGAATTAACACTAAAAAAACAGACATGAAAGTTTTTGCTGAATTTTATTTCACTTAGTACTAATGAAATGAAAATCAGTATTAAAGTATGCATGCAATAAAAACTCATAGAATTTATAATTTCGTGTTTGAATAGCTAGTGACTTATAAACTGTTTAATTATCAATATAATCAACTTTTGATCAAAATATTATATGTACATGTATACCATCAACGTAGCTAGATAAAATCACAAAATAGTTCTCTTTTTTCTCAAACAATTAAAAAAACACGAAAATTTATAGAAGGGATTGAATAGAATTGTCGATCAATTAAATTCTCTTTTCATATCTTCGACGCATGACTAAAAACAAAAAAAACCATCGACCCATTTTCAGATTTCTTGAGAAGCTGTCGAATGATGTAAGATGGAGAACAAGAAAAGGGGGTGAAATCGCATCCAAACAACCATTGATTTCCGAAATCTTGGCGGAGGGTAAACCATTAGGCTAAAAATGTAACCTGACCCCCACGAACCTTCAAATTGCAAATGTTTCTTCGATTGGAATGGCACGATAGATCATTATAACGAACTGAAGTGCCGGTCTCAACTTTCCTCACGTATAAATATGCATCAACTAGTATCATTGTCACGGAGAAAAACCTTGGACATTTAATACGCAATAGAAATGTCAATTTTGTAAAATCGTTGCTATAATTCACCTCGGATTTTGTTCCCCCCATTTGTTTATGGTGTAGAGTTTCACTAAATAGCACGTGTCATATTCCAATAGAGCCGGATAGTGTTTTCCATGACTCACGGATAGAATTTTTTTCCCAGGAAGGTGAATATATCAACAGATTTGTTTATTTCAAAGAAGTTCATTCTCACTACAACCATTTGAATTTTTACTTTAACATTAACTCATCTCAATAATATTTAAAAAAAAAAAAAAAAACTCATTTTAAGTTATAAAACAAAAAAGTATTTTCTCTATTTAGAGATATACATTTTTTCTCCTTCATGATTAATTTATATGCAGTTTTAAATAACATCTGCATATCTGATATTCCTTTCAGAATAATGAGTGGAGTAAAATCTCTAGAATTCGAGTTGAAATATCTTTATAAATAGGCTATAAGCTAATCAAATCTACACAGGTTCCCTTGACAGGTGTAAATTTGATATGAAAATGGTAATTTAATTTTTTGATATTCGAATCGGAGCAATCGCAAATGAGGAACTGTAGAAGACATCTTTTCAGGTGTATTCATGCGCGTACAAAAGTCATGAAATAAATAGCTCCCCGATCGGATTTACACATCAAATCCAAAATCAATGAAGAATAATCAAGAGCTCTTGAATAACCATGTAAGGGACGAAATGTGTGACCTTTTTTTTCAAAATAATGATCATCTGTCCCGCTGACGAAAGATATGAAATTACGAAAAATGTATTAAGCGATGACTGAGTTCTTTTGACAATAATAAAAAAACAACTTAATCGAAGTATTGAACGTGGGCCTATCAATGGTAATTGTAGTGTGGGGTATCCATTTTCATATTACGTTCATCAGAGTCAATATTCAAGTCTACAGATGATGCATTTCAATTTAAAACGATATTTACGTAACCCACATGCAAGCTTCGTATGTCATTTCCATCACAATTACTGTAATACAAGACTTTGGTCATATTGTGATCAAAATTCGCTTCACAATATAACTGTCCTTGTATGAAAAACACACCGAAAACGGATATCGCAGGACTTGAATTCAACGTGCAACTACATTGACATCGTCAAAAAAAAAATACATATAGAGAGAAAACAAAATTATCTGATAAAATTGTCAGGCGAAAATGAACGCCATATTTCCCTTGTATAACTGTTAGCGGTGTAACATTACGCCATGTTGAGGTGTAATGTGTCACTTTAATTGTGTGTGAAGGTCTATCGCAGCAAACTTTTTAACTGGTTCCCACCCCTATCGTTTTGGTGTTTCCCAGACTCCGGAATCTGAAGAGTTCCACTGATTGAGTCGTGATAACGCGTAGGTGACACCAACTGTCGGACCCGATGTAAAACAATGCGAAACCTGATAGCCGCTTAAATTTTTGCCTCTTTTACTTAAGTATGTCTACTCTTACAAAGGACTCTTGTTGACTGTGATAATTTATCCTTTTCTCATGAAAACGTTCTCTCATTCTTAGACATTGTGGATGCGTCTTTAAAATTGATCCATTTTCTCAAGCGAATGATTCTATAACTTGCAACATATCATTTACATGCACTTAGTACTTATATTTACTAGAAAGATATTCTTATTAATGCATGCGAAACTTTAGGACATAAAAAATCGTTCTTATTTTAGCGTTTGATCATCTTTTTGAATGGTCTAGGATCATTTTGATTTAGATTCCCTACATTGTCTGCGTGTGGCATACAAATATTCAAGCTATTTAACTTTTGAAGTAGATTCACGGGTATACTGAAAACTCCCAACATGATTACAGGGCAAAACATCTAAATTGCATTAGAAACTAGTATATTCTCTTCTTTGTTAAAAACATCCCCTCTTCGAAAGAAGCGTTTAAAAATAAGTTTCTGGGTTCTAGACGGAACAAAGAACATTTCGAATATTAACATCAATATGTGTTATAGTAGCATGACGTCAATCACTATTGATGAACTGATAAAGGAAATTTATATTCTCTATAGCAAGTATATTGCAAAATTTCAATATAGTTAGGAAACTGCTTAATGAATGAAAAAACACCTTATGATGTATTTGGTGTCGATTTACAGATATAAGATCTACAGAAAATTGGCGAGCATGCTAATTAAGGCGCTGTGTATTGATACGTGTTGTATATGTGAAAAGCAAGACACTTTATGAGGAAGATGGCGAGGATATGTACGAGAAAGATTTGTTATATATCACTACCTACATGTACATGATTCTTAGTTTACATGAACTTATTAGCCGCTGTCATCTTGTAAATTTTGATTTACTGCCACCCAGTACATTCAAAATTCACAACATGACACAATTCTGCGTATTCGTTTTTTTTCTTATCAAAAACACCATGATTCTGTATATTTTGTTGTTCATATATTGAAATATAAGTGTGTTGTTGCCTTTCACTTTTATTTTTTTTTTCAATGTTTTGCCGGAGGGGGGGGGGGTCTGGCGGGATGTCCCTTACATGTATTTCAAAGTTGTAATTAACACAATCATACATTTTAGTTTCTCAGCAACTAGAGTAATATCAAAATGAATTTTAATATTTCCCAACAAAACAGACAATTCTGTACATAAGGCTATTATTGGAAAATTTAAAAACATATGTTCAAACTACCAAGTGTACGTGATTTTTAAAGTATTTTTCTACTTCCGGTCAATGAAATTTTTTTATTATTTTTCCCGCGTGATATGGAATTAATTAGCGGGGCTGGTTAATCGTGGCTATTTTTAGACTTTATATAAAGCTTTGTATAAAGATATAGACAATTTTTTAAACTACAGTATATGAAATTTTTCTTCATTGAATTAAAAATGGTTTCTGGCTTAAGAGAGAAAAATCATCTCTAGAATTTTAATGAAGGAGAATTTGTTGACAACCCAGGTGCTAATGATTTTCACGTGATAGAAAAACCAGCAACGTTTAGTTACGTAAATTGAGTACTTTAGAAGATAGAATTGACCAAATATACAATCTGAACGCAAGACTCGAACTATATGAACACGAAACTACTGTCCCGTTGACAAACTTGATACATAAACCCCCTTATAAAGATGGATGACAAATACAAAGACATTGTCATAATAGGTATGTAATCGTGCAGAATAGTGCAAAGAATAATCGATATTTTATCTATTTCATTCCAAAAAGTATGTATAGCCTCTTGACTTAAAGTGGATGATTTGTGCTAAAATCGATGAAGGTTCTAATGGAATCTGAGGGATCTCTGTCATAAAGACGTTTGGATTGTAGAATGGCATGTCGTCTGCCCTGGCTGGAACATCCGGTGCCTGCCATGCATTCGTCGCCACTTCCTGTGGTTATCCAATCTCCCCGCAGAAACTCTAATGGGTGGATAATGAGGGAAATTATCTTTGACAAATACTTTTTGAAACACAAGATTAACAGAGCAAAAATTGATTCCGAATGGAAATTGGGAAGATGCAAAGCTATGTGCCATGCATGTAATGAGATACCTAAGCTTTCGTGAAAAAAGCATGTGTACATGTATCTGTATCTGTATCTCTTATATAAAAGAGAGAGAGAGAGAGAGAGAGAGAGAGAGAGAGAGAGAGAGAGAGAGAGAGAGAGAGAGAGAGAGAGAGAGAGAAGGGGGCTCTACATTTGGATGATAAATGAATATCCAGTGCATAAAAAGAAAGGAACAGACAATTATCAGGTTCTCTTCAATTATAAAAGACCCAAACGATCAAAGTATATGAAGATAGCTATTCAAAAGTGTGTTTATTCAACATGGAGCTATAAATATCTGTACATCGCCACTAAATAGGCTCCACTGCTACAAGTGGAGTCAAGTTGATCACTGATTGAGGTGAATTCAAGTGGCGAAAATTAATTTTAGTCAGAGACGTTCGACGCTTATAACGATCGCAAGCCGAGTCTCTCTCCCTCTCTATGAAGTATACACTCTGGCACGCGCATCAACGTGCATAATATACAAAATGTGTTCCTGTTTACATCTTTTACAAAGCGGGAAACGAAGAGGATCGGGTTACCACGGTTCTTATAAAAATGGACAAGAATCTTTGGAACGCTTCTGTGTTTCTATCGTCTGCTTCTTTTTACATCATTATCATGTGATCTCGAAGGGCAGAAACGAGCAAGACACAACACACCGGAAGCAGAAAACTTATTGATGGAAAAATATATATATACATAGGAAAAAACTGTCAATTGTACCGAGTTAATTTTAAAGAGGTCAATTGACAATTAACCAAAACATTTGCTTCACAAAGCAAATCATAGGCGAAAAATCTTATAGGGACAAATAGGATGAAACTGTATAGAAACATCTTTCCGTGATATCTCAAAGGAGGCCAAAAAGAAAAAAAATCATTTGATTTATGAGAAAATCAATTTCCATGATGCAGAAAAAGCGTAGAATGAATAATCAATTCAGTGAAAAAGAAGAATGAAAGACTTGGAGAAGGAAAAAAAATCTTTAAGGCCGGCTCAAGAATTATTGATACAATAGCAGATAAGAGAGAGTTGTCACGACTGGCTAAGTATATACACCGAATTGCCAGGAACTGCCATTCTTTGCATCATCTAATCATTGATCTGTACTTTAAAAGTAATTTGAATTGCCGAATAAAATTTATGGCAAATGCTGCTTGCATGATCAAATAAATATCTCTGTTTCTCTTTGTCTCTCTCTCTCTGTCTGTCTATGTATCTTTCTCAAATTGATTATCAAATTCTAATGAATTAAAAACATGGTTTTACAAAAGGATTGACAACGATAGGTTCAATAGGTTTTGAGGTCATTCATTTGGAGGGTTAAAATGTTGCATTTAAATGCCATTCAACATGTAACGCGTTAGCATCGAACAAATTAAGTGATAATTTGAATATTTGGGGGTGAAATGATTGAACAAAGGGACTTGTTACCTATTTACAAACTAGTGTAAAATAAATGAATTCATCACCATTAGATAACAATTTTTTCTACAGTACTTCTAAATCTCGATTTTTACATTTTTCAAAGAGAAGTCATCGATCAAAAGTTTTCCAATTGTCAAAATAACATTCCCTTAATTCCGAACAAGAACTAAAAACTCCCGCCAAAGTTATCGATGATCAGACGACAAAACACTCACACATCCTACCTTCATCTCCGAGCGAGGTTCGTCGTCATCATTGTCGTCTGCTTCTGCCGTGGGCACTTCGTCGTCTGGACTCTCCTCACTGGGAGGAGAAAGTCGTCCATCTTTTGAATCGTCCATGATCGGAGCGGATTAATTTTGATCCTGATACAGAATGGCGCCCGTTTGCTTTGCTTAACGTGATGGTAGTTAAACCAAATCGAGCCGGCGCTATTGACTCGGTGTAAGCGGAGAGGAGGGATATCTGATACTCCATATTGATACACAAAGTCTAGCGTTCGGAACGCACACACAACTTACTTCAGGCGCACATTACAAGAGCAGGGGGTTTGCCTTCAGAGGCAAGAACTTTGGCGGATCAAATACCCCCTCTCCTTCTTCTTTATAAACACATCATGCTTCTACGATGGTTCCAATACTTTTCTTCCATTCTCTGATCTCTTTGACCAGTATCGTGAAAGAAAATTCAATATATACGTATACTTTTATTTTGAAAAGTTAAGATCCGTACTTAAACGAGGCGCGGATGAACTTTCTTAAATAATTTTCCTTTTTTTTTTTGGAATTCCTCAATTTAATAATAACATCGATAAAGCGTAACCCCAATCATTATGGATTTCATTAAATTGATTGACTGGAAAAGATAGTGTATATTTGATACATGTATTGACTGTGGCTAGGATTTTCAACAACTTTCTGTAGAAAGCTAATCGTAGTACATGTATATGCTTTTACAGAATGATTGAAAAAATATCGATGGTATTTTTGTTGAAAAAGAATATTTTTTGGCCAAAAAAAATTCAATATTGATCTAAAACACACAGAATTAATTAGTTGATTGGCAAAATGTTCGGCGATATATGATTCATAATGATTTGGAATCAAAAAATGTCTTGCGAATGCATGAAGTTAGATACCCCAGAATAGGTATGATTTCTGTTGCAATTGATATTTAAATTCCCTTCATAAAAGAGATAATATTGAAAAGGAAATTGGTAGTATCATGTAGGGCTTTATATTTCAATTCTTAGTCTACTGTGTAGACTACTAAAATGCAACTAATGAAAATTGAGGAAGAAAATAAAATGGCAATAAAAATTCTGCAGAATGGGTAAATGCAGAGGGGTTATGGACTGATGTCTCTCTCTCTCTCTCTCTCTCTCTCTCTCTCTCTCTCTCTCTCTCTCTCTCTCTCTCTCTCTCTCTCTCTCTCTTTTAAATGTCTACATAACTATGAAAGATTATCTAATCTCCTTTGCAAACATATCGGATTCAAAGAATGGTAATACCATCAAATACGTACATGTATAATGTCAACGAATCACCACCACTATAAAAAAGAACATCAAAAATCTAGGACTCGACAACAAAAACAACAGAAACGATTGATGGCAACATGAACAACTGTTTCCATAGCAACGACAATGGCCGGACAGCAATGAAAGTGAGATAAAGTGATATTGGAAGATCTGAACCCCCTCCACGCCTAATTGTGACGAATAAATTAAGAATGTTTTTGAAGAAGGCAATTTACTACTTGAAATCACGCTTTCGTGTAAATTTGAAATCGACACATATCGATTTCAATGTGAGAGGCAGAATACCGAAATCTGACCCTTTACTGCAAATAAAACATAATGATTTGGCAAAATTCTATATTTTAATCATATACATATCGATTTCAATGCCTGAATACAAAATCCAGGTTCGTTTTCGAAAATAAAATACAACGTTTCGAATTTCAAGTAGAAAGAAGGGTTTCGGGTTGCAATCGCTCTCTGCTAAAATTACCCTGAAAGGGAAGATGTGGTAATCATATTTAATATCAAGGGGGACTAAAATTATACCCATAATGCTCGAAATATTAATCTCATTTCACAAATTTCATTTTTTCGACTGGAACGAAACTTTTATCCCCTGTTCACGTTACACTTGCAGACAAAAGAGAAATGAGAATCATACGTTTTAAATTGGAAGCGCATTGGCATAGCCATAAGATCACATAGGTTTGATATTTACATTTCATTACTGTGAGAGATGAAATATGATATTAATCTCATAGACTTTTGCGCCCAAAGTGAATTGATATTAGTGCGCACATATGCTATTTACATTCCGCTTATATTTCAGGTGCTGATTTCATTTCGTGCAGTCAAAGGATGCCTAAAATATGGTTGAACTCTCATTGTTTTGAAAAAAAAGTGGGATCAAATGTCGATTTCAAATTATTATTTTTACACAAAGCAAAATTTTAAGCATATGCAACTTTAGAAGTAAAAAAAACCCGACCGGCATTTATCTGCATAGTTCTTTTCTTCTCAGTTATTATATTCTTTTTTAATAAATGATTTTGCATCCATTATGGATGGGTTAAATTCATTTATGATTTGATCGATAAATTGTCAGGGCTAAGTCAACGGCCTAAATACGAACTCACATTAAAGTTTTTAGAAATTTACACGCAACAAAAAAGCAAACCTTAGATAAACAAATAAAAATCGTTATAACTAACACTTTTCTAATAGTTTATGTATATATATATAACGTATTAATAGCTGTAATTTATTCAGCAGATTCGAACATCCAACATTTTAAGAACAAAAGTGTCGGATAAATTCAAATTTATAAACCTGGTCAGTGTTTGAAACGATATACCTTCATGCCTTAACATATTGCAACTTTTCAGGCTTTTCGTCCCTCCGCAATGTTCGATAACTCGTATTCTAGTCGAAGATTATGAAGATAAACCAATTCCGATTGAATTGTTCTGGTGTTCCTATACATGTATTTGTTCCATTTTCTTCGATCTGTAAAAACGTTCAAACTTGCATTGACATTTTGTCTTTATGAAAATACATATATATAACTCCCACTCCCATTATGTAAATTCATGTGATTATGAACTTTGATTTGGGAGAATGATAGCCATATATACATGTATAAGAATTTTATCTGGTTAATGGTTTTAAATCAGATAAAAATCATCGTCTGACAATTAATTTTTCACTATTTCACAGGCACATAGCAGCGGGGGGAGGGGGGGGGGGACTGCCCCCTCCTCCCACTTTTTTCTCGCAGCAAACGGTTTTCTTCAATTTACATATATAAAAGGGAATTGTAATGGATTTGCCCCCCTTTTTTGAAGAGCATGTTAAAAAAATTTAAAATAAGGAAATTGATTTTATTGGTATACTACGCAATGTTCGATACATTTAACTCGTATGTAGTCTGAGATTATTTGCATGAAAATTCCGGTATTTTAATGGTGTTGAATTGTTCTGACGTTCCAATACTTGTCTTTGTTTAAGTGTATTCGATCCATAAAAACATTTATATCTGCGTAGATTTTTTGATGTACATGTACATGTAAATACATATGCAACCCTGACTCCCGTCTTTCCGTTCCATTTTTTTTACCATGCGGGAATAGTTTTCAGGTTTATGATGAAGTACTGCAGACTGAGATCGATTTTAAACTGGAAAAACATTAAATTATGATTTGGGAGAATGATGGTCATATATATATACTAGTAAGCCTACTGTATAAGAATTTTGTTTAATTAATTCTGTTAAAAGCATCGTCCGACTATTTATTTTTCACTTATAGTTCCAGATCTCAACAGTTAAGGAAAAACTATAACAAGATTTCCCAAATACTACCACTCATTAAGCGTGCTATTGCAGGGAGGGATCCGTATCGTGCCAGCTCCTACCTTCCGTCGAAAACCAGAAACTTTCACATCAATTGCCGATTGCTCAACAAAAGGGTAGTTAGTTGTTTCTTATAGGATGAAGAGCATTTTTCTAACCTGGTTCCTATATGATTTGTAAATTAAAAAGATTTGTTTTAACTTGGCAAAGACTGAAAAGCAACTTGAAAAAAACCCGTATCCAGTATTAATTTAGTCAACGTTCATTTAATGAATTAGATAGGCTAGCAAGGGTTACCAACGCAAGGCACCACATTAGCACGTGCCGCACCTCAAGAAATACAAGTCATTTCACCGGACATAACGCTAACAGACGTCCAACAGATGACAATGGTTTTCCTATGTCTCTCTGTTTATTTCCGGTCCTCCGCTTATATCCGGCAACTGATACTTGCACAGAGTGTTTTGCGTATCAGTGGTTTTACAAGTGAGTTTCGTATTTTTCTAATTTTAATTGGATGTACGATTTTGTGAAATCAATTATACAAGGGTTTTCACTAGAAATTTAAGTAAACTCTTTTTGAAAAAAAAGTTTAATTTGCTATGTAGCTCTTACACCAGGCAGGGAAGTTGTCCATATTTTACTTTCGTTTGTAAAGGTAGAAAGGACACGTCGCAAATAGCAAGGGCTTACTCGTAGTACCCGCCGGAGGATGAATCTCTGCCATTCAGTCAACTGAAAGATGACTGAATGGAGGAGTTACGCCATTCAGTCACCATCCCAGACCTTTCAGTAGGTGACCAGTGGCTTACAACGGTATTATAGAGGTTCTGGGCTTGAAAGGAACTGCATTTTTAATTGGTAGATTTTAAAACATGTAAACCGTGAATTTTTCAAATTAATTTTTTTCTGATTGGAAAATAATTTTGAAATAAACACACTGTTGATTCTTTATGGTTTTGTGATACTTATTTGAGAAAGACATTATACATGTATTTGATAGACATGGCATATATCTGCATTGAGTATAAATTAATTAGAAGCAAAATGTGTTCATACATGTATATGCATTCAACATACAACCATGCGTAGACATTGTATATCTGTGCATAGATTGGAGTATAATACCATACACTGCCTTATCAAAAATGCGATGATATTCAATTTAAAAAACTTGGACCAATGCATTCGTTAAGAAAATCAATTTAATATATATCAAGCATGCACCCCCCCCCCCCCCCCCAATAAAGAAAGAACAGTATAGTGAAGAAGGATTCTGGTATCGTATAAATATACACAATGACATTTATATTAGCTACAAAATATGCAGAATTAGTCACGTGGGTTTTTAAATACGCATATATCATTTTTATCTTCCTCATATTACAAATGTACCAAAAAATGTCTTAAAACATGTATCGTATGTCCGTTTTCAATATCGTTATTTTCTCCTTAAATACAAAAGCCTTCTTGTGTCTTTATGAGTTATATTCCCGCGCGTGAATTATACACGCATTATCTGATTGACATGAGTGTCGTCTGGTTTCTATCAGAGTTTGAAACCCGATCCCGAGCTTGTGTGTATTTCAATTTTTTAAACAATAATTAACAAATAAACGCATAGTTATTCATTTGTTTTTATTAGAATATTTTCCTGTTGTCAGTGGATCAGATATCCCGACAGCTGTCCGTGTCCCAGATATCGGGCTCTTTGTACAGAAGTACCGGGTGTAAAAACCTCGGGATCGAATTACAGGACTTAGGTCATCGATATGTAATCTGCCACCGCAAGAAAAAAAATGTGCATGTATCATCTGGCTAATTTTGTTAATATACAGACACTTAGTCAAGTGCAAATTGGAAAAATTCCTAATAGCATTTAAAGTATTCTATAGATTTTCAAAAAATGAATATCATCATTTAAGTATTTTTTTTTAAATTGCAATGGGTCACAGTGATATTGCTGGGTTTTTTTCTTATTTAATTATCGCGCATTTTATATATATATATATATATATATATATATATATATATATATATATATATATATATATATATATATATATATATATATATATATATATATATATATATATATATATATACATTGGTATTGTTAAGTTTAGAAATCTTTGATTTTAAACTTATAATGCAACAATTTGAAAATCTAGGTGCCATTACTGTATAGTTTATTGATTAAAGAAAAAAAGTATCGTTTGTTTAATCTCTGTTGGTTGTTACCTTCATTTCGAGACGTCATTAGCTAAGATCGTTGATCTGTGCTAGCGGCGTTTATTAACAAGAGATTTTTAATGAAAACAAATCCACTGACACCGTCTCAAATTTTGGACGGCGTCGACATGTCCTTCGTGGGATTTGAACCTTTAAGTATAGAAAGATTCCTTTACCACTGCATCACGCGGGCGGGTCCCAAGTGGTCGGTATAAAATATGTATGTTGACACATAATACGAACATTAATATGGATAATTATATTCAATGTCAACATGAAGAGTAACGACATATGCTTTTAGAGAGGTGATAGCAATATATGACAATATACATAGTATATTAACTTAGTAAATAAAAGATACTTGTGTACACACAGCTGACAGCACGCCCCCTCGATCGTGTATATATAATCATGTAGAATTGATCGTCTAATTAAATAGAATAGTTGCAAGTAGACTTCTAAAATTTTGTAGAATCATAATTTAATATGTATACATGTATCATACTATTATATGAAATATAATTTTGCAAAATATATTGGCGATGGAAATATAGTCAAAAGGTAAACAGTCATAACAAAGCCCAGGCCACCTAACAGTATTGTATTTAGTAACAAGAGGCCAATTGGCCTTAACGGTCACCTGAGTAGCATATATCCCATACACAAACTTGTCATGGAGTCTCATATATGCATCTAATTAATTAGGTTTCATACTGGAGTAGAAAAATTATAAATTTGTAATGACGACCACATTTCAAAAAGAACTGTGAAACCTATAATTTTGGTGAAAAACTAAAAGATCTGGTCTACAAAATCATGAACTCAGTTTTCCTTTCAGGTGTGTGGGAGTAAAGAAGATAGTTTTTTAACGTTATATGCATTAACATCTATACATCCATTTTGGCCCTGCCCTAGAGTCAAAACCCATCCTTGAGGAGACATGAAAATTAAAATTTCAGTAGAGGACTCCCTGGTAAACATAATTATTAGTCAGTTTTTTATACAGATGTGTGAGAGTAGAGAAGAAGATTTTTAAACATTATATGCATTAACACTATATTGCCATATTGCCCCTCCCACATGTCCTGAACCCCTGACCCAGGGGCCATGAATTTACAAATTTAGGTAAAGGAGATTGTGGATATCATAACCATGTATTCAGTTTTTTGCCCACATGTGTGGGAGTAGAGAAGAAGATTTTTTAAAATTCAAAACATTTTTACTATTATGGCCATATTGCCCCCACCCTAGAGCCTGAACATCTAACAAAGGGGTCATGAATTTCACAATTTTAGTAGAGGCCCTCATGGACATCATAATCATGCATTTAGTTTTTGACAAATATATATGGGAGTAGTGAAGAAAGTTTTCTAAGATTTAATACATTTTTACTATATGGCCATATTGGCCCCACCCTAGAGCCTAAACACCTAACAAAGGGGCCATGAATTTCACAATTTTGGTAGAGGGCCTCATGGACATCATAACCATGCATTTAGTTTTTAACAAATATATATGATAGTAGAGAAGAAGATTTTCTAAGATTTAATACATTTTTACTATTTGGCCATATATATATTGGCCACACCCTAGAGCCTGAACCCCTGACCCAGGGGTCATGAATTTCACAATTAAGGTAGAGGGCTTCATGGACATCATAACCATGTATTTAGTTTTTAACAAATATATATGGGAGTTGTGACGAAGATTTTCTAAGATTTAATACATTTCTACTATTTGGCCATATTGGCCCCACCATAGAGCCTGAACCGCTGAGCCAGGGGTTATGAATTTCACAATTTTGATAGAGTGCCTCATGGACATCATTATCATGCATTTAGTTTTTAACAAATATATATGGGAGTAGAGAAGAAGATTTTCTAAGATTTAATACATTTTTACTATATGGCCATATTGGCCCCACCCTAGAGCCTTAACCCCTGACCAAGGGGTCATGAATTTCACAATTTAGGTTAAGGGCTTCATGGACATCATTATCATGTATTTAGTTTTTAACAAATATATATGATAGAAGAGAAGAAGATTTTCTAAGATTTATTATATTTTTACTATTTGGCCATATTGGCCCCACTTTAGAGCCTGAACATTTGGCTTTTTTTTGCATATTTGGCCCCGACCGTGGCACCCCAGGGGTGGTAGAGCCATTTCACAATTTAGATTTTTCTTGCCATAGAAATGCTTCACACAAAAAATGGTACCGATTGGCCTAGTAGTTTTCGAGCAGAAGTTAAAAATGTAAAATTAACGCATGCAGCACCACGCACGACGACGGACGAAGACCAATTGCAATAGGTCACCTGAGTGACTCAGGTGACCTAAAAATATTATCCATTGCACATGATTGTATTTAGTAAATTCATTGTACATATACGTGTAGTTAAAGTTGTTCATATAAACATTTATAAACTGAACAATTGCTGTGCTTGAATAATACTGCTTACCTGATCAAAAAATCTGATATCCGTAATACATTTGATTTAAATGCAAACAATAATTTCAGCATACATTGCAGGGTAAAAAAGAAAGACATTTCCTCAAATAACTTAAAAATTGGCACTTTTATAGCGGGAATAACATTGATTGGTCCCTGCTAGAGTTTTCTTTCTTGGTCATCAGATCTAGAGGGTTACGTACCTTAATTTTTAAAACTTTATGACATAGAAAATCATCGTTTCTTATTATGATAGCGATTTTTTTAAAAAGCAAAATCGGATGTTTAATTCGATCGTCCTGAATTTAATGGCTAACAACCAATAGGGAGAGGAACTAGGAAGTTGTAAGAACTTTTTTCCAATCCTTTGATTTATTAAATAAAATATGTTTTTAAAAAAAATGTTATCAACATCAGCTTTGAGAGAGAACCAACGACTTGTTTGGAGCAAATTTCGCCTCTTTGGTCTAAAACAAATCAGAATTCGATCAACTTGCGTCGAAAGCGCGTATGATCTTCGTGTGCGTGTAGTCACCATTTTTTAATATTAATTACATGTAAGTTTTAGTTTCGTCAAAAGCAATATATAAGTGACAGAGAACATAATACCAAATTTATTGAACGTACAGGTGTTATGAATGTCTGACCGAGTGTATACAGACAACTTAATTTATTCACCCTCGAATGTTTTTCAAAAGTTGTATGATTATATCCCGAAACTTTTTCGTGTTGGTTTTTTTTTCGGGGGGGGGGGGGGGGGATAAATTCTTTACACCGTAGATAAATGTTACAATCGTCCAAGATTTGAGCTGTGATGAAGGTATTTTGTTTAATGGATTCAAGGGTTTCTAATCCGCTCCGCTTTTCACAGTTTGTGAGAATCCGGGGCGGATCTAATCATGCAGAAATCCTGACCTGGGAAGAAAAATGAAAACCAAATACCAGTATATTATAAAAACCTCAATGTATAATATTATGTGTAATATCATTTTATTTTATGGATGAATTTTCTGAAAATTTGAGCGTTTTTAATAAAACATTTTAATATGATGTACTACTAGTAAACAAAATAAAACACCAATTAATACTTATGACACTTGTTCACTCTAAATGTACATATATCTACATTTTCCAGTGTCTTTGCCTGTGATAACACTACGTATCGATTTTGTACTATATAACCCATAATACAAATGACGCCAAATTGAGGCGCCAGCGGGGTTTGCTTATTTATATTTAAATATTTAATCGCACGATGGCTTAAAATTATATAAATATAAGTAATAAGGAATCATTCTTTGAAGACTATGAGGTGATGATTTCGGTCGGGGCGTGATCAAATCTATCATAAAGCCCTTCGGGCTTTATTGGATTTGATCACACCCCGACCGAAATTATCATCTCATAATACTCAAAAAATGATTCCTTATTCCTTATATAACGCATAGACTATGTAAAAAGTCGACCGACATTACCTTATTCAGACGGTAAAAGAAAAGGAGTTTTACAATAGCAAAGGTATTCATTGCATTAAAAGTGCTGTCGAAAAAATGTCCATAACATTTACAATTACAACAAAAGTTCACAACTTCTTTGCTTTGTAACGAAATAGGATCGTTCTTGTTATATCAGACTTGAAAAGTGATCGGATTTCTGTCAAGAATTCAGCGGCTATTGATGGCTGTCACACGCTTGTAAGGGTTTGTTAAGGAATAGAGGAACTGGGGCGATAATTAGGGTCAAAAAGCAAGACTAGATGTCGCTGTTTTTGAAGTCTTAACGAGAAAAACTTTTTTACATCAAAAATTAAAGTTAACTTTGTAACAGAAGTTTTATAAGAGGGCCATGACTCTGCAATTATTGCCAATTAAATCATTTAAATTCGTATATTTGATTGCGCACGCATAATAGATGATAAACAAATGCTTGCTTGATGTCCCAAATAATATATTTTTAGACAATTTACTACTACATACATGTAGCTTCCTATAATTTCCAAAATCTAACGGAATCAACCGAACAGAGAGAGAGAGAGAGAGAGAGAGAGAGAGAGAGAGAGAGAGAGAGAGAGAGAGAGAGAGAGAGAGAGAGAGATTGTAATTGTGTCCTTTCTCCACTAGGTCACACGGTACCTTACATATTGAATGTACATGTACCTTTTTGGTTTATAAATGAATTGAGCAACGTACAAATGCAATAATTTAGCGCAAAGTGTTTATTATTACATTTGCGTTATCATATATTGCGTCAATATCAACGCAAATTGTAATAACACAACATGCAATAACGCAAAATGTAATAGATTTGTAGACTTTCGGGCTAACAAATCAACGTCGTCAACTTGCTTATCATTCATGTTTTAATAGGGGTTATTTCTTATGCATTTCAAGTGAAAAATGATTTGATATTAAGAAGTAGCAATAAGACTATATATACTTGTTAATGTTTTTGTTAATTGATTTATTTTCATCTTTTATCATGATAATTTTTGATACGTATTGAGTGAGTATCAGTAGTTATTACATTTTGTATTATTACATTCTGCGCCGAGATAAACGCAAAAAATAATATTGCAAAATTTAATGATACCTTATATCGATAATCGCTAGAAACAAGAAAAAAATGTTCGAATCAATTAATCCTTATTACAATTATTTAATCACAACAAGCAAAGAAATTCATAACAAAAAAAAAATACATTGTCCGCATTTGATATAATGGAGACTGAATTAAAAAACCCGAAGAAAATCAATATAACCAATAACGTGCATTAAATGATCCTAAATCTCGATATAAAGCAAATTACATCTTAAACATTCTCAAAACATTCATAATTACAATCAAACTTTATATTTATTGCAAAAAGAATATAGGTCCCCAAATGGAAAATCGTCCTATGAAAAAATTACTGGAACACGCTTTATCAAAATCATCCAATACACATTCCAACAAAATGATTCGAATTAGTATTCATTTTTGAGCAATGGTTGTTACAATCGGAGTTTTAAAAGTGAAATCCTTTTCCAGACATGGTACTATACCCTACTTAACATTAGAAATGCACTAGGTTCAGTTATATCCAGTTTATGTGACATGCATGTTTGCTCAGTGCATGATAAAAAATTTGGTTTTCCCTCATCCGAACACTAATTTATCATAATAAGCCATGAAAAACTTCCAAAAACCGTTTATTAACATTATGTTCACAAACCTTTGGTTATTTTTAACATAGAAGCAACAAAAATTTCATATTTGTATTCGACGCTGTTACATTTGGCATTATGACATTTTGCGTTGATCTCGATGCAAATTGCAATATTGCAAAGTATAATAAATTGAATGACCCGTTATTACATGTCGTGTTGATACCGACGCAAAATATAATAACACAAAACTTAATGATGGGGGTTTATTACATTTTTCGTTTTAATAACATTTCGCAGTGCTACATATGAATACTCAAACAGAAAATTGTTAATATGTGAAAAAAAAACCCGTTTTGGATCGTGTGGCCTGATGAAATAATCCCAAATGTTTGGCGACAACAGCTATGATGTTTTGCACAGATTGAACACAGCAAAGGCTTTCCCACCTAAATGAATTCTAAAAAGTTCTAACACTAAACCGCCCTACAACTTAAACCATTAGAAAAGTAGTCTGATACCATTCACAAAGTTTCGCCCGCGCCTTCGAGCTGTATTTAAAGAGAGTTGGCAGTTTCATAATCTGATTCAAATGGTGAGTAGCAATGGTCGATCGGTTATAACTGAAGGTATCCGGAACTGCAATTACATATCATGCATGTATGAAAAATAACTAATTGGAACAAAATCTTGGTATCCAGAGTTCCAGGCAGAACGGAACCGGAAACAAAATTGCACTTGCGACACCGGCGACAAAATGTACGTGCATTGTTTTGTAGTCGTCATGCATTGTTTTATACAGTCGCCATGCATTGTTTTGTAGTCGTCATGCATTGTTTTATACAGTCGCCATGCATTGTTTTGCAGTCGTAATGCATTGTTTTGCAGTCGACGACATGCAACATGTACAATGCGGTGAATGACATGCATGTAATTTTGCAGTTAGGGTACACATAGTGATATGTATTGGCACAATCATATATCGACGTCGGACGAAGCAAAATGTATACGGGCGACAAAAATACTGTACCTCCTCCACACACTGAGTAAATTTCTGGGCCCCTCTTATATACAGATAAGAAGTATCCAATTCCCATGATTAATTTTTCAAAGTTTCTGAAACTGTGAGTTGTCATGGACGCCAATGCAATAGTCATGTTCTTGTTGGAAGCTGGAATGTTGTATCAACTGATGGTGAAATGACATGTTTTTTGATTCTATATAAATTCGCTCCAGACTGGACAGAGAGAATCTAAAATATTTTGATCTACTTTATATGATAGATTATCAGAAAGCTTTAGCAGCCGATTAATTGAATATATATAATTACATAAGTGCTTGATGCAAAATATTGGTACTGGGCGTGGCTTCACCCTGCGTATTACGTGAAAAGATTATTTGTTGTGATTTATAACAGAAACGATACACGAAGATCGAGAATTCGAACATTTCCTTTTGAAATCTTGCGCTAATTTTGGACAAATCTGTGACTATATTAACAAGAGATGTAATGCGATTCCTCGGAACCCATTTGTAACTTTTATTTCAGCTATTGCACGACTTCTCCAATTTCCCGCTTTGAGGGTGTTGACACATCTTTCAATTTCCTAGCAGCTTCCTGTTGCAAAGTTAAGAAACAAAACAGATTATATTAATAACTTGTACATTGGGATCAGGTTGTCAATTACTTGGCGCCATCAACAGCTGCCCTCCATGGTAATACGACCCATTTATTATTTTCGAGGGTTACTTTTTCAAATCTTTCTATGACCCAACTAAACAATTAGTACCATTATTCTGATACTCACAAAGCGTACTTTGTTACACACTGACAGTGTTTTCCTCAATAGAATTCATATTTTTGAAAGAGTACATTTGCGTAGGACGCAAGGGTATCATTTTCTCCCCCCTCGAATCCTTCGCGCGCACGTCAACATGCCCATGCAAAGCGAGAACTCAGTTAATGCTTTGACGTTTGATGGCTGAGAGAATCAATTCCCAACTTTTTCTGCGTGGAAACGATATATAGATCGTTAACTGAGTACCAAACTGCATGATGATGCTTCTCATAATATACTCGGCCTCACTCGCACTTTCTCGGACCTTTCCGGCATTCCGAGCTCTGTCGGAAATGCCCGAGAGTTTGCTATTCGTACTCTCAGAAAAGGATGGGTTTGACTACCTCTAAACTTTTTGTAACCTCAAGACCGGGCACCTTCAAAAAAGTCTGTAATGCCTTTGAATTAGCATTGATCCACATCAAAATTCAAAGCAAATTCTGATATGTGTACATATATTGCAATTCAGCATTACGAGGGTCAATCAAAAAATACGAACTTTTTTCATAGCTATGTTACTTAACGTCATATCATTACTAAATTTGGTAGACATAATTTAGGAATAGTTTCAAACAATTTGCAAGAAAAAAGTTAATAAATTCCTTTACGTTTAAGAATTATTTAGAATCTAATCCTGCAAAAATGAGGTCACGGCGCACGGTCAAAATATTGTTTCGTCGAACAGATATTAGTAACTAAAAACAGATAGTCCTCTTTAGAATTGACTAAAAACATCGACGTCGCCAGACGTCACGGCGCAATGAGAAGTACAAACAAAATGGATTTAACTTAGGAAAAAGCCGATACAAGCTGTTAAATTGCTCAATGGTGCAAAAAATAAGTCAACAATTATTTGCAAGTTTGTGTGTTACTGTAATAAATTTTGTGGGGGTGGTGGTAATTGTATTTTGAATATCAAACTTTCCGAAAGAGAGTAGAATATCTGTAAATATTTGGTCAAAAAATAAGTAACGTCAACCGACGTTCAGGGTTATCCTTACTGAAAAGTAAGAGATACGCGATTAGAAAATGAATTCTTTGAAGAACTAACTTATAATTCTCGAACAAATGTGTGCAAATAAGATGTTTGGTGGTTCAGTGTCTTTTAAATTGTAAGGAGAAAGGCACAAGAGACTAAGCGTGATATATAAAGATGGGGTATATCTATAAATTGTGCGTGTTTAATATTGACGTCATGTTTTGAACGTTACCGTGCGCCGTGGTGACAAAACATGTTGTTTTTAAAAAAGGGTAACAAAAATACCGTTTCATCAAATGGACTAAAACTTCGCATATCAATAACATAAGTGTTGGTGCACAGATTATTCTATTAAGTATGACAGCCACATTGTCTTCGTATTTTTTGATTGACCCATCGTATTAGGTGTTTTTTATCAGCTAGATTCGGTTTGACCGGGACATTTCAACTAGATCAAAAATTTGTCAGTGCTTGCAGGTAAAGCAGTATCATTACTCAAGACCCCAAAAAGAAATTTACAGTAAAAATCCGGTATATAAGCCATACAATTTATATGCAGTTGTAAAAAAAAAATATGTTGAAATGTTATTTATTTTAAATTATCTGCGAATAAAATGTTTACTTTTTACTTATTCAAAACTGAAAGATAAATACATGTATATGTTCTTGACATAAAAGTACAGCAGCAAGGGGTAGTAAAAGTTGGAACCCCCATCCTCACCGGTCAAGGGCTTTTGGTCAAGAGGGGGTCGAAAACCATTGTCTATCAAAGAGACTCCCGACCCATCCCCTCCTCTGGATTTTGGACATTTTAAAAGGTATATGTGATCAAGTAATTGTGTGTACAAAAATTTCATTAAATACTCAATTCCTAAGACTTCTTAAATGTACGAGTATAATCCTAACATAAATGTTTAAAACAAGAATAAATGATATCTATGTCCCGAGTGTCAACTTATTTAAAGATAATGTTTTCTATCCAGTACAGAAAATATATCAAAACAGATACTTAGTATGTACATGTACATGAATAACAACTGAAATCATAAATATATATACAATATTATATTTGTACTCTAATTTAAAAAGTACAAAGCATTTCATTGTTCATAACATAAGCTAAGGAACAAGTATATGATGCAGTCACATGATATAATCTGTCAAGTCACATGATATAGTGTCACATGACACAATTATAAAACACAGGTATAAACATGTATGCAGAATGCTTCATAGCACAACAATAGATAGATACACACATTCCTTTTGAAATAAGGAAATGACATCTAATTGCTTGCTCTCTCTCTCTCTCTCTCTCTCTCTCTCTCTCTCTCTCATAAATAATTGAAACTGAATTCTATAAAGCTAATCAGAATACAAAAGCATGTTAAACATGATTAGATTCTTAATTTATTATAAATTCTAAAATCTACCAAATTTTATCATAGGTAATTCTTGCATGAAATTCTATGTCCACAATTTGGTATTATCTAGAAGAAAAAAAAATACTTGTTACTTTTGAGATTCAATTAAATTTAAATCATCATATTCTTTTACAAGTTCTTTAATCATATAAAAAATACATTATTAATGTTTGTTAGTTTACCTCATTTGTAAAAACTAATTCTGACCTGAGATTCCATCAATCTAAACCTGATAATAAACAATACTTAAATGCTACTTCTGGTACAGATACATTTACTTAACCAGTACATAATACCTAACTGAAAAATATATCGTTGACTGACAACACAGAAATGGCTTTGCAATGATCAGTTTGTAATAACATATGATTGCGATTTTCTTCATCATAACAACTACAGTATAATACACGTACAGCTTAACTTTTATAACATCTCCGTAGGCCTTTCTAACAAACAGAAACACAACAGATTCTTTGTTAAAATAAGGAATTTACAGTATTAAAATTTATATCCAGTTCTGTTAGGTAATATAATTAAAGTTTTTTTTTCAAAATTGGCAGAAAAGGAGTAAGATGATGTGACTGATTGTACCTGTAAGTCATCATTTCTGAAATATTTTGTTGCCAGATTTTGTAAATATTCCCAGAGATTTCATTTTAAGTCCCAATTCAATTTTTAAAAAATACTTTCAAAACAAAAAAATAACATTATGTGTGCCTGGAAGAAGATTTCAATGAAATAAAGAGCGAGGTGTATTTTAAAATAACCAACTAGGTACATTAAACTGATTATAGATCTACAACAATGGCAGGGAGAAACAAAGGCTGAAACACAGGTTACAACACAATATGTTTGTATACTTAATAACGACTACTGTGAAACCATTCAATTTTGTGGCACATATATTTTTGATTGATTGATTTTTTTTCCAAATATCACGAGCTTGTAACAATGAAGCTACAAATTTTTCTTGAATAAATATCAATTAAAAAAAAAAAAAATACTTGTACCTGTCAATTCATCAGTAAAGGGGTACATATATTCCCCCAAAAATCGAACATTGCGACTACCAATCAAATTGAATGATTCCAATTTATTTTTTAGATACTGAAATCATGACGAAAAAAAAAAAAATTGCACTGTTGCCATAACAAGCCTGTTTTACTGAGCATAAATAGACCCAGGTACACAAAACAAAAGCCGCCCTAATTAAAAGCCACAGTTTCAATCCTTGAGCAATGAAGAAGTTATAAAACAGATAAGAAAATTAGCTCTCAAAATTACTGAAAATCTAAACCGTTGGTCATATTGTAGTTGTAATTTGACAGTGTCCAAAATTGTGCATGAAATACGTAATTTGAGTAAATGTTAAAAAGTTAAACATAAAATATGCATTTCTTTACTTCTCCTTCCATAAAAATATCACAATTTCTTAAAAAATACTATCTAAGGTCTACAAGTGTTATTCTAAAAAGTCTACGACTTCCGCTAATTCTCGCTGCCTGGCCTGCTTGTGTGCCCATCGGGCTTCCTGCAATTCTGCCGACACTTTGAACTTGTCGTGAAAGATTTGCTTACCACAAGATGGGCAAAATTTCCCCGCTAAAAAAAAGAAAACAGTAAAATTCTTAACGATTATTCACATTTCATAGCATACTTCACAGTGAAAACTGAATTGAAACTAACACTTTAAACTTAATCAACTTTGTATTCAATTAAGTTTTTACAATTATGAATTTTTTTATCCATATTGATTGTATATTGTGTTATAACATGATGTTGGATAGTTTGCAGATACATGTAATTCACAGCAATCTTTAAACTGATTTTATAAATTTTCAATGTGAACAATGAATAAGTTGCGTTACCTGTGAAAGGAGGTGTTTTCATAAATTTGTATAAACAGAAATAATGATATAAATGACCGCAATACACTCGCTCTATCCTCTTCTTCTTGTCTAGTTTCGTTACATCCTGTCAAAAGAAGAACAATTTTCACTTTTATTTAATACATATTGAAACATACTTTGATTACAATCAAAGACAACCTTCATAACATTCATTGTTAGATATTTGCAACAGTTAATATAATAAAACTTGAGAAATAAAACTGGCCCAACTCAGCAGGCCACTTTGTCTGATGAATAAATTGTAAAACCACCAAACAAATGCATTTTATTTTGACTCCTTACTGGTATAATATGAGATTTGATTTTCACAGCTACACCTACTGATCATTAGGGCTGGGACGATACTGTACTTAGCCGATTCGGTACATATCACGATACATGAGATGTGATAAGATACATATCATGATACATTGCAACTAAATGAAAACATGAATAAGGGTTAAAAATTTATTCAATCTGTCGATGTATTACCGCATGTCCAAAGTTATTTTGATATATTTAAAATGAGCGTTGCACAATTTACAAATTACTTCAGTCTCATATACACTACTGTTTCATAAACAAGTCATCCAAAAGTTGTCCACACTCCAGATTTAGCTTCCTAACAGTTTAGACAACTTTATGAGGTTTTCCGCCATCTTTGTACTTTCATATTAGGCGCGCGGACTAAAAATAGCCGATATATGAAGCTCGGATATTTTTGGAAGATAAAAAAAAGTTCGCTTAGGTATCGTTGTATTAATGGTAAATGTATCGATCCAAATCTCGTCAAAATAAATACCGTGATGCACCGGTGCATCGTCTCATCCCTACTGATCATCATGAAAAATATTATTTCATTAAAAACATGTATAAAAAAAAATTTACTGTCTCAGGTAAAAACTGGTTTATTTTGATAGCTTACGCAAAAGCCATCCAAGTCACATACATCTGGTTTCAGAAGTACCCAGTACAGTAATCTAAAAAAACACCTTACCTCTGGCTTTTGGGGTAGAACTCGTTCATTACATAGGGGACATTTCTCCTTGGCATATCTCTTAATGCACTGCTCTATCAGATATTCACATACTGGGTACAATGATGGTTTAGGCTCAAATGGAGGTTCCCTAGGGGGAAAATGCAAGTTTGACATGTCATAGAAAAACTTGGTAATGAAAAGGGCAATAACTTGTGTCATTTTTGTTACTTGAATCAATTTTTTTATGAATGACCTAGATATGATTTTTATGAAATATTAGACTGTGTTTCATATTAAAGGTATCACATTTTGTCTTCACTGTAGTAAGAACTTCAAAGATGACAATTATTAATAATTATAAAATTTCACATTAAAATATTTGTACCAGTACTGTAGTCTTCTGTAAGTTTGTTTACATTTGATTTTGAATTAATTTCCTTTATTATACCTGGATGTATAATTAAGGCATACTTAATTGACTTTTTCTTACTTTGGTTTCTTTTTGAGTGGTGGTTGGACACACTGTCTGGCTATTTCTACCGCTTGACCGAGAAAATTTGTCTTCAGGATATCAGGAAAGTTGTTTTCTGACATTTCTAGCCTGAAATATAGTTACAGGAAAAATGACAAGTGAAATTGTGTTTATTCTAACAACTAAACAGACGAACATACTGTCATTTTTTTTTTTAAAGAATTTTAGAATTTTTGTTGTCTGGATTAAGAGTTGCATTAATTTGAAAAATCAAGCTACTGACAAAAATATAACTTCCAACTTTTCATCAGATACATTTACGAACATTTCACATTTTTTCAATAAATTAATGAATGCATTATTTAATAGTAAATTCTCTTTCTCTTTAAATGAAATATCTGAAATTTCTTGACTGAAATTGAATACTGCTATGACTTTTGTATGGTTGATTGTGCATTATAAAATAATGAAGTTAGATTTATTGGTATTTTGAAAAGAGATGACTCATTTACAACTCTCTTTTGCTCCTTATCTATTACAAAAGAAAGATAACTCTGTTATGAATATTTGGAAACTATAAATGGCAGTACTTGTATATACATGTATCTTTAAAAGATGGAATTCAATGTTGAAATGAAATGACAGCTGAGAAAAATCAAACAACCAGGTACAACATTTTAATATTTGAAGATAAGTAAAATGGAAATATTCTGCTGTCCCTGTACATACTGTATTTGTTTTGCTGGGTAGTCTGGAGGAACTGTGATCTTGAAGCCCATGTAGTACTCCTCTTCTTTGATCTTCAGTAAGATCTGGGAGCTAGACTGCATCAGCTTACACTTATCCTCGTCTGACAGTAATTCCTTCTTCACTTTTCCAACTTCGTCGTTCACAATACATAGGGGGTTGTCGATTAAAAATTGCTTCAGGAAGTGTACCATGAGAACAACCTGAAAATACACGATACATAAAATGTTAACTTACAACTTTTACAAAATAAGAATAATAATCACCACGTTTCAATTTATTAACTGTCAAAAAATCATTACGTCTTGTTTTATACGACAGCTCTCTCTCTCTCTCTCTCTCTCTCATTATAAAGCCCAAAAATTTCATTAGTTTCATTAATATACATACATTGGTTGAATGTATCCATCTTCCAGATCGCCCACTAATATATTTAAAATCATAATAAATTCAAAATTTGCATGTACTAAGTACATGCACATAAAGATAAATATAACAAAAATTTGGGCCCCACCTGTTTTTGACCTATATATTTGCGGGCCTCAGCATCACAGACCTTGACCACCCCGTCCAGTAGTTTCTCGGTCAGGGTCTTACTCTTGAGTTCCACCACCACGGGTTCTGTGGGGTAGTTCTCCAGGAACTGCATCACGGCAGTCATCTGTCTCATGTCATCTACACTACATATCAAAGAAAGGTCTTCTCATTCAAAGTCTCTCTGACAATGCAATTTAATTACATGGCATTTAGAAAGCACTGAAAATGCTAGTTTATGGTTAACTTAAATGATGTGAAAAAATGTAAAAGAAAGTTGACAAAAAATTAAACTGGACACATAAAAGAGTATTTTTGAAATGATATTGTTTGGTATGCAGTAAATTTAGCCTTATGTGCTTCCATATAATATATTTGGGCAATATTTTACACAGAAATTATTATGAAGAAAATTTCGAGACTGCTGCTCATTACTTACTAAATATGAAGTCGAACAATTTCAGGTAGACAAGCCTCTAGGGTGACTCCCTCTATACTGGGGACTTTCTGCTTTATCTGTTCTAGCTCTGACATAAGGATCTCTCTGTTGTTGGCCATGACTGTCTGCAAAATACAGAGATTTAATTTAATTCTAAAGAAATAAAGAGAACTGACATTTTAAGGAGAATCTAAACAACATATTATGCACATTGCTGAACAACATGTTCAGCAACAAAAATTATCTATAATTGGTGTAAATTTTGTAAAATTCATATATTCATTGGCTTTAAATTGATCTTTTATGCATAATTATTCACACATAAGGCAAATAACTCACTATTTATCAAGGGCAAATCAATCTTCAATCTTTGTGCACAATGTTTGTGCTGTAAGTGTAATTTATACTGTATCTAAGTGTACACTTTGTAAACACTATATCCTGTGCTCCAGCTCCTTTGTTTCAGTTACTACACCTACTTTCCAATTTCAGTGGGAATGTATAGTGTATGAACCCTATATGTAACCTTTTGCTTTAGGTATCGAGGGGGGTATATCATAGGGTACAAAAGTATTACCTAAAAGACACAGTCCTAATCTCTTGCCAGACGTGTAATACAAAATTACATTTTGAAATTTCATTTGTGCAGTGGGATTTGGGTTACAAAAAGCCTAATGATCGTGATGGTAGACATTGCTGAATAAGGTACATATTATGAATGTTTACACTTTAAGACTCTGTTATTGACTGTATACTATAAAGCCTTAGATTTGTCAAAGTAAATATAATACAATGTAACACAATATGACATCTGTATGCAGGACTGTGGTGACTGAACACATTTGAAGATTCAAATGCAACTTCAAAAGTAAAACTGAAGAAAGTGTAATATATTCTTAGTAATTCAATGTAATTATTGATACAAGCCAGTGTTATCCTATATTACTCTCAAATAACAAAATAAATTGAAACCATGGTCAATCTTACATGTTTATATTGTTATTGTTTGCATGTGTGGATACATATGGGCATGTCACATATCTTCCATTGTTAAGTTTAAAGCAGAGTGTTGTTAAAATTAAAGGAGAAGAATAATGACTGTAAAAAACATAGTTAAATAAAAAATAAACTCAAAGCAAGTAGTGCATACCAAAAAAGAAATTTGACAACAATTTCTCTCGAGTTGACTCTTCTTTTTCCTTCCACAGATGGCGCTTCAGATTTTCTGAATATCGAGTCCGATCTTTGAAAAGAATTAGAATTATTCGACAGTGAATAAAAGATAACCTAGTAAAAGGTGGTCATTTTTTCTTTTGGTTAAAAATTTGTTATTTTCTTTCTTAGCATTATTTCTGTCACATGAAATTTATTTAACATCGGGTTTGGATAAAGTAGACAGAGGGCGCTTCTTAAAAAAAAATGGCAGCCTCCATGAGAGAGTCAACGTGATAATTGTAAAGACGGGAACACTGGACCAGGCGCTCTACAGCTAAATTGAAATGGGAAAATCAAAAGCAGAAAACACATTTAAGGTAACAATAGCTATTTTATTTTTAAGTACATACATTTGAACCATCAGCTGTTCATAATAAATTCATATAAATGTACTTGTGATAGTGTGTACAACAGTCACATTACTGGCATGCTACTATTAGCACTAGCAACAGCTAGCGGGTTCTTCTGAGCCGGGTAGCTCTGTCAATTAAGCATGGGTATTAAACCCAAGGCACTATGGTTTCAAGCGAAGTTGTAAATATCTCTCTAATCTGTGACATACGTATAATGATATCTGTAAATCAAATTGTCATCTGTAATGGAAAGGGAGAAATAATGATGAGCCAGACTGGGATTTGAACCTAGGCCCCCTGAATCTCTAGTTAGATGCCCTACCCACTGAAGTATCTGGAGTCAGCATTCAAACCAGTCTAGCTAGGACATTCCTCCCCTCTTAAATGATCTTCACCCTCATTTCCTGGCAGTAGTTAACCTTCCAGGGGTTGGCACTGCACCAAATGTAATGGGATTGGAGAAATAAAGACGGACTAGACCAGGATCCTATCACAAGCCCCCTCAAACTACAGTCAAGTGCTCCACCCAGTGTTTGAACTGGTCTGACCATCACACTTAATTACTCTTTCAAATCTCAAAACATTTGATTAACCAGATGACATTTGTGAACATTTGTTACCCTCTTTTACATACTCTGTAGATTATCAATAAAACTTAACCATGTTAACACTTGATTAAAAATGCATGATAGGAAAAACAAAATTTGTAGTGAAATTGTCCAAAAGCTAAACCCAGGACCCTTGCATCTACTCTCATGTCATGTGCTAATCCTCTGAACCTGTCAGATTAATATTCAGTGTCCATACTGCTTCAACCAATGCACCCCTCCACTTATTAAAAAAGAAAGACAATATTTTTTACTTGATGAGAATATTTGGCTTTATCCAGATCAGACCCTGCTAGTCAGAGAGAGAGCATACCAAATTAAAAAAAAATATTTATGTAATTTGCACATATATATAAAGAAATTTTTTTAAACATGTGTTTTGTTTACTATGATTTTAGTTCCAATCGTTCACAGAGAGGATTGCAGGTGTTAACATTGATGTCATCCACAAGATTAGGCATCACGATGACACCCCAGATGTAAGTTGTTTTTAAAATTTACAATGAACTTCTAATAATTGTAGGTTATACTCAGACAACTGATGACAATCTTTAAAACAGAACCCTAAGAGTACGGTGTTTTGCATAAGTTTGGTTTGTACTCTTACATGTGTCATCAAATGTTTTATTTATTTCAGGAGACTTCAACATATTTTTGTGAGGCATTACAAAAATGGTCCGAGTTGAATTGCACAGAACATTTCAGTAAGGTTTTTTTCATAAACTTTTTTAGCAAGATTATAAAACCCCTTGCTGTGACAGATTATTGCTGGAAATTTTTTATGAATAAGTACATGTACTGATGTACCGTATTATAAATTTCATTTGATGATAATTTTTATGTACTTGTTTTATATAGCAAACTTTAGGAAAGAGATAAGTGACCAAGTACAGACATTTGCTCAGTTAGTTCATCACAAGGTAACGCATTGACATCCATTATATAAAGAAATAACAGGTTTTTGTCCTAAATCTACTGGTTTCTAAATACATGTATTAATAATGATTTTAACATTTGTTAAAGATAGCAAAGCCAAATAAATCCAACTAAATTTTGTTACCAAATTTGTATTCATTTCTAAATTAGGCTTTGTGCGTTTAAAGGATATACCGGTAAATTGTCATGCCTGAAAAAGCACTCATAATTTTTGAATTGTAAAATTAGTAACTCTATAAAGTTCAACAATTCCATTTTTTTTAATATTGAACTCTTCCATTACAGGAAGAAATAATAGCTGCATTAAAGACACATTTGGCTATTCCTGAAAGTTTGGCACTTGGACCCCTTCTGAAGTAGGTCAATTGTGTGGGTCAGGGAAGTTTGGACAATATGCATTTTAAAAACAACTTCTGCTAATCTATGTATTTTGTGGTCTATTTTTTCTATGTTTGGAATCATATTATTTGCAAAAAACAAAACACAACAAAACTAGTTGGTTATTGTGTACACAAAAAAACTTTTAAAATCGCAAGAATGACTAACGTTACAAAAATAAAATCTAATTTTTTTTCATTTTCTCAAAATTTGCAACGCAGGAAAAGAGAAACCTTTTAATACAGTATTTTAATAAGTATGAAATAATGAAGATTTGGTGCAACATTAAATAATGTAAGATGATGTACAAAGACTTTTTTCCTTCCCATTACAGCCTCTTGGTGCAGCTGGCTCGAGATCTACAGACAGACTTTTACTGCTATTTTCACGATTTCTTCGACTTGCTGCTGAACTTACTTAGCAAAAATGCTCAGGACCCTGAACTTTTAGAACAGATTTTTTCAGCTCTGTCATATATATTCAAGTTCCTGTGGCGTTACCTAGTCCGAGATATCAAAGATGTTTATCAGTAAGTTAATTTACTTGTAAATGTCTGTTTTAAGTATCTTAGCTTCAAGATTGAAATTGTTTTATGAATTCTGTAAAATGGAAATTGCTCTGTAAAAATAATTTTAAAATAATAACCAAACGTTTTATTTATTATTATTAATAAGAATTGTCCATTCTATCTCTTCAGGTATTTTTCCACTCTATTGAGAAAGAATAACAGAGAGTATATTGTCAACTTTGCTGCAGAAAGCTTTGCCTATCTGATGAGAAAGGTACTACCAATTCTTTTTTTCACACCTGTACAAGTTACTTAATAACAAATTTACTTTGGTAGCATTCAAACTGTATGTGTATTTGCAAATGTGAGCCGCTTTTTCTAATGATGAATTTTAATTCATATAAAATGGAACTCTGTGTGATAATGAATGTATAATTTTAGAATGTGTATGTTACTCATAAAATAATCATACATAATCTGTATTAATAGTTGCATAATACCGGTATTTCTTTCAGGTGAAAAATCATGGAGAGTTATTTGATTTTTTGTTCCTTACCTTGGAAGAATCACCTGAGGTAGGGGGTTATTGATAACATATAGTTTATGTAGATATGTATAACACTAAACTTACATTGTGCTTGGTGTATATAGTTACCAGTAATCAGAGCAAACATTTCCCACTTCATTTTCTGTATATCAATCTTTAAGGCAATACTTAGATGTCAAAATGTAAACAGTTTGTCAAAATACAACAAAAATACTGCAATATTGTAGGACTTTATTTATTAATTAATGTTTATTGCATCTTATTTTTGACCCAGACTGCTGAGGGAGTGGGCCGTCTGTTGTTTGAGATGGTCAAGGGTGTACAGAAACAGTTCCACAGCTGTACCCAGAAGGTGGGCTTTCTTCAATATGCTTCTCTGCAAATACATGTACAATATAGATATGTACTTTGGGAATTAATATCTGTCCAATAATTTTTTATTTTTTTGTATAATGTTAATTTTGTTTATAAAGTTTTATTTGAAAGATGTTTCTTTTCTTATTCTATTAATTTTTTTTTTATATTGTTAAAAATTCATGGACTGGTTTCAAAGTATGAATAGAAAAATATACCGGTAATGTTCAGCAAGATAAAGCTTTCTGTACTACCAGTTTCTGTTCATATTGATAGTTAAGGCACCATGAAAGAAAATGTTCATTTAGTTAAGTTTGGTACCGGTATTCAATATAATGAACCCAGTTTAGATATTGATAATTTTTTTAAAATTTTGCATATAGACATTCCCTATAGTGCTGAAAAAACTGGGGGAGTGTCAAGATGGGAAATATGAACAGCTGCCTTGGGACCAAGTGGAATCAGCAGTCACTGAAATGTTTGTATCAATGGCAAAACACACAGACAAAAAGAACTCATCACAGATATGGAAAATATTAATTGTAAGTTTTGATGTTTCTTTGTTTATTTTTGAATAAATGAATTTCAGAATTTAAATATCTGTATCAGTGACCCTTGCTATATTGACACATGGAGGATTTTGTGGAGTATTGTGTATGGAAAACTGACATTGGTTTGGCCGTCTCTGATGCTAGATAACTGTAAACTCTTATTGTTGTATTGAAATATTGAGTTTTAGTCTACCTTATTCATCCTGGTCTTAACTATTTGGAGAGTTTGTTTAAATGAAAAGCATTTTATTAGAAATACCAGTAAAAACTACCAGGTTTTTTTATTAAAAATATGAAATCTGTGTATTTCTGAGGATTTGTAGGAATTTATTCTCTCTTTGCAGTCTGGAGTTGATGAGGTACACAAATGCTGGGAGAAAGCTGTCAAGAAAAACAAAGAGAAAATCTCCACCCACTTGTTACGACTTTTACGATTGATGGGCATGTGGATAAACTACAAAGGAGGAAAGATTATAGCAGAGCCTGAAACTGTAGCACAGGTAATTAATCCAAAAATCCAACTTTTGTGTGAATTATAGATCTAAAATCACATTAAAAATTGATAAAAAACCCCTGGGAATTTCAAAATTTTTGTATGAAGTTGCTATTACCAAATACTTTTTGTCCATCTTACTGTCATTTCGTCCATTCATCTGTTCATGATCATTCAATAAATACATCTATAATTTATTGTTGATTTTGTTTCAGTGTTTGCTGGGCATGCTGAGGGGAGAACACCTGCCCGAGGCTGTAGGGGGACAGTTGCTGGAGGACGTGTCCTCTCTGTTGGTTTCCTGTACCACTGTCCTACCTGTGGAAACCACAGTCAAACTAGTCACCAGTGTAAGTCACTGAAGTAAAGCCAAGAAAATGGTCTCTGTACGTCATGTAAAAAGCACATCTACAGTCACATAAATGATATCAGATATGAGAGTCAATCTTGAAAGTCTGAATAAGAAAAGAAAAACCTTTTCTAATCTCGCAGGAGTTTTACAAACTTTGTAATTCTGTCTTTCAGTAACAACTTGTAGGGCTTAATGTATAGATACACATAAATATATTTTCAAAAGAAAGATTTTCAAGTTAAAGAATGACTTCTGCAATTAATAAGTTCCATTTATTCATGTTTATCTTACAGGTATTCAAGACAAAATACCCAGAAAGTTTGGTCTACTCCTTCACTAGAGCTGTTCTCGACTTACCAATATTTGAGAAGGTATCTATTATATGACAATTTGAGTTTGTTTTAAAGCAAAACATGTTTAATTTGATACAAACAGTATTTGATAAAAAGTACATATATATGGCATATTGTTTTTTCCAATTTAATTATAAGAACTCTGAAGATTTTTAAGGAAAACAGAAACAACAATTTATGTTGCTAATGCTTACACTCTTTGAGACTTGATGAAATAACAATTAGATTTGTCTCTAAGTATGGGGGTTGTTCTTCATACCATTGTATGATGGTTTTATTTGTAATAGCTATAAGAACAGACAAAGCAATTTTATAAAATTGTATAGAAAAATGGTATTGAATTGGAATTTTCTGTTATCTCTGTAGGATGTTCTACCCTCCCTACTGCCCTACTGTCACCAGGTGATGTGTGGGAGGGACCAGGCCTCTCATCAACTCACCATCCATCTACTGACACATGTCACTCAACAGAAAGTCCCGCCCCCCACTGATGGCAGTGAGCTGGCTCAGCTGCAGGCGTACATGATGGACTTTGGAGTAACCAAAAAGTTAGTTCATTTTATAATTATAAGTATCTTTCGTAAGTTTTTGATTTCATTGAGAATGCTATGTGTTTTTGAAATGGAAAAGAAATGGAAAAGAAAACCTTCATTATTTGATAATTATGATTTTTTTTTTTTTACAAAGGATAGATTAGATAACTTACATGTATAGAATTCTCTACATCTGATGCACGCCAGAACAGGATGTATTGATTGTATTGTGAAGGAACCATCATTTACAACAATTTTATTTTATGAAATACCAGTTATAATCTGGTTCACGAAAATTACCTGTGGCAATTGAGCCTGTGTATATTCTTGATAAAAATAATGACTTAAGTAAGAAAGGACTGGCTTGCAAAACAAAATACATTGTATTTGCAATTTTGATGTTTTTGCAAATTTCTCTAAATTTTTGTGCACAAAGATAAAATTTGGTTTGCAGAATAATACAGGTATAATTTTTATGTTTTCAGGACTGGAATTCCCAACCACATCATGTCTGTTTTAAAGACAGTGTCAGCATCAGACATAGTGAAGGGTGTGGGTGATTTACCTGATGTGTGGTCAGCATTGGTTCTCTTACCTCATGTCAGGTAAACTCAGTTATACATGTATAACGAAAATCATTTATTTATAATGCTAGTATTGAAAAATTTATTAAGTTGGTTTTAGTAATTTTGATAAAGTTGAATATGATATAAGTTGGTCAGTGGATCTCAAGTTTCTGAAAAGTGTTCAAGGTAGTTAAAAGAAAAAATATACATAATAATATATAAATAGTGCCTGTTTGGGAGGGTAACAGTTGAAATTGACACCCCTTGAAAACCATTGTCAACCGACGCGAAGCGGAGGTTGACAATGGTTTTCAAGGGGTGTCAATTTCAACTGTTACCCTCCCAAACAGGCACTATTTATTTTATTATACTGAATGTCTTAATTTTAGGGAAAATTTTACTGCTATTATATTGAAATGACATGAACTTTACAACGAACTGTACACACATAATTTACGCGCATATAACAATTCGTTGTGTTTAATACCCATTGCCAAGTGTGTTGCTAATGCTGAGGGTGATAGAACTTATTATCATCTACGTCTAAACCAATCAGACTTCAGTATTTAACATGAAAGTATAATAATATCAAATGTTAAATTATCATCTGTTTTACAAATGTAATGGAATTCATGCACAACTCCATACTTAACACTGAGTGCATGTATTACACTGCTTTAACAACTAGCCCTTTTGTAATTTTAGACCAATACTGGACAAGAAAGAAGCCATTCAGTGTGTTACTTCACTATTTATGAATCTTTTAAAAAGTGTATCAGCAGATACCAATGAGATCTCCAAAGGTAAGTTTTGATATGCATCGTAATCTAGTTTTTATTAAAAAAAAAAAACTTTTCACAAAACATGGATTTATTTAATTGAAACAGTATAATGCTTTGAATTTGTTCCTAAAAAATTTTTGATTTCTTTGCTAATTGCATAAAAAAGTAATTTAGTCTATATGCAGTAACAGGATATGGTCTAGCTAAGAATTTAAATTCTGCCAAGAAGTGTTTTTACTCTCTCTCTTTGGTGTAGGTGAAATTCTCCACATCATGTACCACTGCCTGCTGGCCTTGCTTTACATGCAAGAGGATGGGGAGATGTTTGAATGGATTCCTCAGGCAGAAGTTGCCTCCCTTTTGAGGTATGTAATAGAAATTGTGGCCCACTTCTCCCAATAATTTGCAGAACTTCAAGACTGAATCACTTTTTAAATTAATTCATTCTCCACCAATAAATGATGTCTACATTTGTTTACTTTTTAGAATTGTAATCATTTACTAGTTTTCCTACAACTTGCAATTGAATTTCAAAAGGCTTTCATGGCACTGATGCATTGCCATTTGACAATCAAACTTTGTTGCAGTAGAAAACTTTTTCCTTTGAATTTTGTATCTTAGTTAACTGCTGTAACATGTGAAGAGGCAGCAAGTTCATCTCTTTCTTTTTGGTGTGCATGTTGTTTCCCTTGACATTTACAAAAGAAAATGTGGCCAGTCCTGTCTAATGTTCAGCTGTGTATATTGTAACGTACATGATGATTTATTTTCTATAAAATTTCTTTAAAATTCTGAAGTAAAACTGTTGATCAGCTTAGTATAACAATTTGGGAAAAAGGCAGAAAAGTGATAGTAACAGTTATCTGCAATCAACAATTTTATAAAACATCAATAAAAATTCAAATTTTTTCAACATCAGCTTTGGTTTAATTGTAGCCATTATCCTGAGAACATCACAGTCCTGGAAATGGCTGACCTGTACTTCACCCAGGCCTCACTAGATGGCAGCACTAGTGTCACCTCCGAGGAGTCGCTACTACAGGTGTACCAATCGCTGGAGAGAAACCTGACCTCTCATTACTCCAAGGTAAGAACATGATAAGCTACATGTGCACCAACCATTAGAGAGTGAACCTGTCCCCTCTACTCACCAAGGTTTGATTATAGCAAGCACTCTTTCATGAATAGGTGTAGAGATTTAACCATTAATTGTGTTCTGTGTGTACATGTTCTAAAAATTACTTTAACTTCAAAAACCTCTCAGTGAAAGGCAAGAAACATTTCTTTCATGGTCTTTTTTTTTTGTCATTGAGAAAATATTGTGTATTTATGACAATTGAAATGGTTGTAAAAATGTAGTTGATGTAAAGAAATGATATAAATGATATTGTCTAAAAGTCGTTTTTTTTTTCAAATTGTCTCAAAATCATCTTAAACATAGGCACATAGAGCAAAATGAAAAAAGAGCATTTTAAAAAGAATAGGTTCCAAACTTGAGGTTTGAGAGCAATTCTGTTGATCATTGTATATACCGGTATGTTCTATGTTGTAGGTCCGTATGCTGACACTAAGGATCCTCTCCCAGTTCTCATTCAGGCTGCCAGCTCAGGAGGACGGGGTATGTTATCAGGTTCTAGAATTTTAAAGGTTGAACAATTGGGAAAAAAATCAAGCTGTAATGGTTAACCTTACCTGTTTAAATGACTGACTTCTATACAGTAAAACATGGATACAGCAAATACACTTGCAATGAATTACATTACAGGGATGTCAAAATTTATCAGATTAAATTAGTTACATCTCTAATAAATCGAAATTGTTTGTTCTTGGCACTTTGCCAAAATCGTGTTTTACTGAAATAAGTACTGGGATTGTAATACTTCCAAAAATATCTTTCTTAATTTGTTTCAAGTATTTCTTATGACACTGAATAAAATCTTGTGATTTTTGCTGACAGGATCCCAACAGGTTGGATGTATTCAGGATTTGTCTGGAGGCAGAGTTAGTTCCCTTGAATGTTCAGGACTTCAGGAGAAAGCTGCTCTTTCTACAGAAGCTACAGTTTGACATAGTTCAAAAATCCATCCCTGTGGGGCCATTTACTCTGGTCAGTGGTGAATCTTTCAATAACATGCTAAAGGTCTTTTGATTATGAAAATGCAATGAAATAACTCCTGATACATGCACATAAAAAAGTAACTACCTCTATTGGATAGAATTTTGTATGAATATTGAAAAATGACAAAAGATAGGCTGAGAGCAACTAACACTGATTTAAAGCTTATAATAAATTAAAATTAAATAAACAGTGATATCACAATAATTTTGTTTATTATTAAAGTGCATTTTTTTTAATCTCATTTGATTAAGTATTGAAGTGAAAACAGCTTCTTTTTACACATATACACATCACAAACCATATGAAACTTCATGAATATACAGATTTCACCCATTGATCATTAAGACGCATATATAGGTTGTATATTATATTTAAAAATCTTATTATTTTATTCTTACCTTGAATTTTCATTTTAAAAAATGTGTACATGATTCATCATTGACTTTTTACAGGTTCCCCTGAGGTATTTGATAGGTGCTCTCCACATCAATTTCAAGTTGCTTTGGGAACCCCTGACCAAACTAATCGCCAGCCATGCTGCTGGTCTAGATAAGACTGTTTTCTGGGAGCTATACAGACAGACCCTGCAAGATGCAGCACACAAATGTGGTAAGACAAAGATTTCTGTTGACAGAGTAGGATAATATTATGATAAGGTTTTTTTTCTGTTCAAGCTAGTTTTTTTGAAGATGGCAGTACTGTATAATAAGCAAGCAGTTTGAATTAGAATGAACAAATTTTGTTTGAAATAAATGCATGTTGTTGAAAAGTAACTACAATAGCATTTTTGAAGGCATTATTAGTTTCCTTGTAAGACTTTAGACTTGATGTGAAATATCCACATATTTTTTTTATTGATACATGTACTTGTTGTTGAGCATAATATGGAAGTAAGGTTTTTCAGAGAAATGTTTTTCAGAAGGCACTATTAATTAGCTTTTAATACTGTGGAATCATTAGATTTTGTGGTGGCTCAATTTTCGTGGAATTCGTGGGTACCTCTCATCCACGAATTAACATCCTCCACGAATAAATGAATGAGGGTAATAAAATCATATTTCCTTTGTAGGTTTAAGAGAAAACACAAAATTACGTACCCACAAACCTGTAAAATTTATGCAATCCATGAAAATTGGCTCCCATGAAATTTAATGATTGCACAGTACTTAAGAATTTTCAAGATATTTCATTTTTCTCTTTCCAGAGGAGGCTATTTACCAAACAGAAAACAAGCATCGCCCAGAGGAGGAGGAGGATGAGCCAATGGAGGAAGATGATAGTTTGAAACAGCTTTTTGTAGAGAGCTGTAGATCACATGACACAGCTGAGAAACCAGATGAAGTCAACTTTAGGTTCTACCTGTGGAAGTCCATGCATCTGTTTCCAGAGCTGTGTGAGAAGAAAAACAGGGATGTAGTGCCTTTGTTCTTTGACTTCATCAGGTTTGTTTTGATACATAACTGATTGCTCAAATTCTGTGTAGAAAAACAGTTGTTTACTATTGCCGGATACTAGTTTTCCTGCCTGTATAATGCTGTAGTTTCATTGATATTCATCTGGACATCAATTTTTGTGGATTTTAGAAAAATGAACAGCTTTAATGATATGTTAATTCATGGACATTGGACAACCTTCAGATAGATGTCACTTATCTCGCATTGATAGACATTTGATTTTGTTTCCCAGCTTCACAACAATTTCCATGAAAATTGGTGCACAATGAATATTGATGAATTTTAGTATCTTAATCACTGGATTTGACCTAAAGAAAAGATTTTTCCCTTGTCAATATTTTGATACAGGTTTAGTGCATACACTTTTTATATTAATTAGGCTTTCTTCATCATGCATCTATTTAATTGTCAATTTATATTTTTATTTTCCAGCAAAGAATACTACAATGTAGATCTATCTGCGGCTCCTACACAGAACATACTGAAAAAAGAAACACAGGTGTCAGCTGAGGCTGAGGAGGAGGAGGAGGTGGAAGAAGAGGAAGATGAGGAAGAGGAAGGAGACCATGTGTTAACCAGAGCTGAGAGTAAAAAGAAGGAGGAGGAGAAGATAGAGAGCAAAAGAAAAAAGTCAGGGTCCAAGTCAGAAATGTAAGCTTGAGAGAAATCAGATAAGATGAGTATAATATAATCTTAAAAATAAATGCATTGTACACAGATATGGTTTTAAAAAAATTCTTATTACAGTAGATCATTTTCATCTGATCTTGGAATGATTAGTTGGAAAATGAAACAATAGATAATGATTTATATCTACAAATGTAAATGTAAAAATTTAAAGATGGATAATACTCTGTGTTGATTGATATGATTAAAAAAACCTCCATATTTTTTCTGCAATTTTCTTGATATACTAGGATGACCAACAGCAATGATTGGTAAAATTTAAAGTTCTGGTTTGTTTTTTCCTGTGCCAACATGTATTATATGGAAACCAAGTAACCTGATCTATTATTCTGAACTGTTAAATTTCGGCTTTTAGGGAAGAAGATATTGATGAAGGCCACAAGAAGGGAGGAAAACAAAAAAAAGAAAGGTTGCGGGGGAAGATGGTGAAACCAGGGAAGTCAGATGGCTCCAGACTTAAAAGCAGAGCTGCAACTAGGTATGATAAAGAATAACTAGTTCAGACATTTGACATACAGGTATATCCCCCCCCCCCCATATAAACATACATTTGTAAATGTATATTAACTATTTGGATTCACTTTAAATGGTTGGAATGAGGTTTGGTTTGTCAGTGGCTTTATGAACATGATCATATTTCTTAAAAAATAAAGGAGAAAATACTCAGTAGATGTTAATATGAAAAGATAAAGTTTACAATCATATACATGTATTTGCTTTGTTGCAGTGGTTTGTTGGTTCATCTGGAGCTGTTCAGTAAATTCACCAGTCCCAAGTCCCTGTACAGAGAAGCCGAACTCCGACAGCTGTATGAACAGGTAGGGTACATTTTTATGAACAAGAACTGTATAACATATTCAGTACAGGTTATCTATGAAGGCTTAAACAGGTGCTGTCCAGGTTTTCTTGTACAAGATTCAACAAGAAGGCAGAAAGTGATTTGTGTATCTCAATTTGGCTAAAATATTTGTCATGATTTAACGTGCTTTAATGTTATGATAAATGTAGATTCCAAATGAAACACGGGGAATTAATATCTGGATAAAAACTTGAGAAGCATTCAAACAGATTTTTAAAATCTTGCTTTTATTTTTCTGACAAAATCTGGTACTTACAATTTATTTAGTTCTCATGATTTGATGCATAATGTAGATTTACAGAAAAAAGTTCTTTGCCTTAAATAAGAAATCTACTGTATGATAAAGTACATGTAAGTCATAAACACAAAACTTATTTACTATTTATCACAGGGTACTGAAACATCATTTTGTTTTAACAGCTGCTGCTCCACAAGAATGGCAAGGTACAGAGAGTGGCCTTCAGTTGTATCATGACTTACAAACACAGATACCTAGTACCATACAGGTTAGTTTTATCAATTATCACATGTAATCTAGTTCTATCAGCTATGCATCTGCATCTTAGATATAAATGATAGTATAAAATTGAATGATGGGGAAGGAGGCAATTTCAAGTGCTTACACAATATGAATTAAAAGTCATTTAACATATTGGAACCTTAATATGCCATTTTTGTACCATTTTTAAGCATTGGTTTTTTTTCTTCACTTTTTATCCTTTTAGTGCAAAAAAAAATAATACTTTATTAAAAATTGGAAGTATATTTACATTGAAAGCAAGGATGAAAATGTTCAAAATAAGTTGCAGTTTTTGTTGAATTGGTTAATTTCAGGGAGAACTTTGAGAACTTGCTGGATGATGCAAAGTTTAAGACTGAGATAGTGTTGTTCAGCATTGACCATGAGAACAGCATCATCAGTACAGAACACAGGGAGCAGGTGCTGCCCATACTGATGAGGTAATGGACAATAGACAGGAAGCGGATGTTCTCTTACTGTAAACATATTTTATGTGTACAATATTTGGCAGAAATTGATTTTCCAACAAATTGGTGGGATTTGAATTAGCGTCTCTGGATGCACCTATTCTTATAAACATTTTCTTGGCATTTAGGAATGTACATGTACTTCATGGCATTTAGCGATGTACTTGATTTAGCCAAATCTGCTTTCTGCCAAAAATGCTAAATACAATTCACAGCCATATGTAATATGTTTGCAGCATTCTCTGTAAAACAAACAGATTGAAATTCTTCCTCATGTAAATTGTTATCTCTATCGCTCCTGTTAACACAAAACACTGTGTTAAACAACTGTAAAAGATTGAGCAGAAAATGGAAAATTCCATAAGCTTTTCAACTTTCACTATTTTTTTTCTCACAAAGTTTTCACTTCATTTTACACAGTTTTTTAGCAGTACTAGAACAAAATATATATTTCATTCGCTTAAAACAATGTTAAAAAATATCAACTTTATCCTTATTCTATTTTGGTTTGGAATTCCTTTACCAGGATATTGTATGGAAAGATGCACAGTAAGACAGGAAAGGACTCTGCGGGAAAATCCAACAGTCAGTTTAGGAGATCCATCGTGTTCCGATTCCTGAATGGCTGCAGCGGAGACGAAATCATCAAGTTTATGGAAATGGTGTTTGAGAACTTTAAGCATTTTGTCACAGGTATATTATGTAATTTCAGCTCATATGTATAATATGTGTACAATGAAATTTTTAGTGTGAATGAAAAAAACTATATTTAATATTTACATGTTTTTTAGAGTTGAAAGTATATTCACAAGACTGTCATTTACAGAAATTGATGAATTTTTTAAAGAATTTTATAAAGTAGATATTGAAATACATGATTTGTATTTTATGTTCTTTTATAGATGACGTTTTGGCTATGGTATGCAAAACAGAAAAGGAACTGGATCTGTCAAAAATGATTCCATTGAGAAAAATGACAGGGTAAATAAATTGTTATATGGTTATATGTACACTCATTAAAACTTCAATATAAACTGATTTGTACTGTCTTATTCATTCTCCACTATTTTGAAGTTTATCTAGATTTTGCTCAAATGGTGTACATGTACTTGTTAATGTCGTTAAACTTGAAAAAAATACTGATCAGCATATCCCCATAAATTCTTATACTATTTAATCACAACATTCGCATGAACAACATATAGTAAAATGGCACTTTTTTGAAGAAGAAATCGAATATTGGTTAAAATTTTGATGATGTGATTCTTTGTCCAGGGCTTTGAATACAGTGGACATGATTGTGAAGAAACTAGGTCACCTGATAGAGGGTTACCTCCCCTCCCTGGAGTGTATCCTACTGGGACTGACCGCAACCTGTGTGGCCTGTCTCGAGAGGAGGGAGGAGGTGACTCCCGGGGCCCTCAAACCCCTCAAGAACCTCCGACAGCTGTGTATAGCCCAGATACAGCAGGTCAGAGAGAGAGAGAGAGAGAGAGAGAGAGAGAGAGAGAGAGAGAGAGAGAGAGGGAGATTATGATTACAAAAAATTACAAATCTTATGATAAACATAGCTGCATGTGATATTGATAATCTTAACTCAGCTTTATAATACATATATTTTGTACCTTCATTAGTCTGAAATAATAGTTAATATAAAATCATTTATTATATAGATAGATACATGTATATGCATGCATGTATGTTTCTATGTATGTTGACTGTGCAGTTGGGTTATTTCATTTCATATTTTATTTCACCTGCTTTGATTGTCATGTTCTTCATGTATTACAGTTCTATGACATCTTTGACTCCTACAAGTTCTCTCCCAGGGAGATCGATGCTATGTTCCACGTGGCTGTCTGGCCACAGGTAAGTTTGATTATCTACATGTAGTTATGGCTGTAGAGGTGATCACAATTTCAAAGGAAATACAGTACATGCATGTATATGTTCTTATGTACAAATTGTTACAGATTTTTAAATCATGTATTTACAGTTGTCAAAACTGCAGTTTGAAGGCATCTACCATCCCACACCCCTCCTAAAGCTCCTGCATATGTGTGCAACAAACAGAAGGTACTGAGTATTATGAAAATATTTTTTATCTTTACATCAAAATTGTGTACAAATTCATGATTGCTCATCTACATGACAGAAAAATACATGCATTACTACTATGTGTATTGTAAGAATGTGTACATACATGTAGATCTTTAATTTTATATTTGAATTTTTTCAGGTATTGGACCCTGTTGGCAAAATGCCATGATTCTGACCCGACCTTGACCCCAGTAAGTGCAGTGTTGAGACTCCTTAATGCCAAGGATGTCAGCAAGTCTGTGACAGATTTCATCATTGTTATGTTAGATAACCTGTTGTCTAGAGAGGAGGATGAGGAGATGGAGAGCATCACCACGGCAACACCGGTCAAGGTCAACAAGATGATGCATATCAGTGGTAAAAATTAATTTTCTTTTTTGCAACGTAAATCACTTTCTAATGTATCAACCAGATTAGAAATGAAATCAAATTAAAAAAATTTATTTATTTATAAAAAATATCCTATTTTTTTTTTTTTTTTTTTACATAGTTTTGGAAGTAGAACAATTTGGAGTGGAGCTCCTTAAACCCCAAGTATCGGACATACTGACTTACATACAGAGGGCGATCAAAAACATCAAAGGTCATGGCAAGAAGTCACAGGCTGCTGGCAAAGAGTTATCTATCTTGTCTAGGTATGTGTGAGAGTCTCAGGTAACGCATACAATATTTGATGAATTATTTGTATTAATTTAAGATTTTCAATCACCATTAATTCATATACATGATATTGAAGTATCATGATCTGAAGATCAGTCAAACCTGAACCCATGTCTTTAAAAGAAATTTTGATTGAATTCTTTCATGTTGTGAAATTTTTCAGAATCAGCGAGTTTGTGACTGACCAATCAGCTTGCCTGTCACTGATAGAACTCCTCCTGCCATTTTTGGGGGAGGGGCTTAGTCGAACACCGGACATGGAGATCAACATTCTGAACAGCATCAGGAACCTGCTGGAGAAAGTGGAGGACAAAAAGAAGTTCTACAGGTAATTTATACAGATTGTTATGGCACTGCATATACACAAATATCCATGATGTCCATTAAAAGGAGCTCTAATGGGGGTTAATGTCATTCTTCTACTAACATACACAATTATCCATTATGATAAAAAGAAATGTGTGACTGATAGGAAACATGAAAATAATAAAGTTGCTGGTCTCTTCCTTTCTTTACAAATTTAGAGGGTACATGTATTATAAAAAAGCTATTTAAAAAAAAAAAGTGGAAAGGGATTAATATGTTAAAAAAAATATTTTCTCCCCCATTCTTACTCATCCTCAGATGTGGTTACATGTAAATAAATTAATCAGCTGTGATTTGAAAATATTTATCCAATAACATTTTTTGTAAATTTCAGACATATTAGCAAGCTGTTTGGGTACATACAGAATCGTCAGTCAAGAATTCTTATCTGTCAACTGATTCAGGTTTGAATGAACTCTTGCCTTTTTTAACTACAAAAGTTTGATTTTATGCATCTTGACATCTCTTTTTTATTGATATTTTTGTGCTTCTGTAGGTCATTGCCAATAGTAACCAGGATTTGAAGGATATCTCTCAACTTCTAACAGAGGTAAAGTGCGATAATGTTAGGGTTAACTAGGGTTAAACCTATAGCTCCATTAGTAGAGTGCTGAACATTTTTTGCTAAAGGAATTGGTTTACCAAGAGCAGAAGCGGTATCTTTCTTTTAAATAAGTATACTGACTGCACTCAAGAGATAAACATTTCCTTTCTTTTTTTGCAATGTGTATCACAAAAATATTCAGGTACATTGATATCAATTATCAGATTTTGACTGTGCCTAAGTCTGAGCCTTTCATTTGAAATTTGACATATAGATTTACATGTACATGACTGTCCCTTTCAATCAGAAGATGAGTAGATTTACCTCATGTTGATACATATATTTTTTCAGATGAATGCTTGGGATCCTAAGCACACGGAGGAGCCAGACTACATTAAGAGACTGAACGCTCACAAGAAAGTCAACGAAGCCATTAAAAAGATGGAGGAAAAACTAGATGTGGACTTCTTGATTCCTGTGCTCCACTCCTGCTGCTACTGCATCAAAATGGTGGGACATGCAATATAAACTTTATACTGAATCTCTTTATGTGTTTAATAATTTTGTCCATATGTTCATTAATTTTTTTTATGAAAATGTATTATACTCTAAATCTGGCGTATGAAGATTTTTTGAAATTTAAAAAAAAATTTTCCCTGTAGAATGTCATCAAAATTTAGTGTTCTCTCTCTCTGTAAATTGATTGTAATTTTTTTTTCTTCACTAAATAGGTTGATGACATGTCACTAAGAGACAACGCCACCCACACACTGGTTACCATGGTGAAGCAGTTCAGTGTTGTGACCTATGACCAGGACGACTTCAGAGAACTGATATCAAATGGATTGGTTCCGGAGGTCAAGGCAGGCTTTAAGAACAAGAAAGAGGTATGTGGTCCTAAGGATTAGTAGGTTTTGGTAATCACATTTTTTTCTATCTCAGTGATGATTTCTAACACATTTTAAAACTAAATACTGTAGTTCAGATTTGAAAACTGTAAAAACTTTGATTTTATATAAAGCTTGTGTTGATTGTAGTGCAATTGATAGGTACAAAGCACAAACATGTAAGATATTGTACAGATTAGTTACTCTCTATTGAATATGGAATGTGTTTGTAATGTTTTATAAAATTTATGGATAAAAAAATCTTTTCTCCATAGACTGTGCGGCATGAGTTCATCGCCCTTCTTTCCGTTCTGGTGGACACCTTCCCGTCACATGACATGTTCGCTGACCTTGTGGTTCTCAAGGACAAAGATGTGGAGGCCGATTTCTTTGAAAACATCAGGCACATTCAGGTAAACTAGAAAATTCTTCATTCTGAATAACAATCAGTTTGTTTGGTGCTTGAGGTAAAGTAGCTTTAACATGGTAGAAGGTGCACAGGAATATTCTACAGTAAAGAAAATTAAATATTGCTTATCCTTATCTAAGAAAACTATTTTGCATTTTATTCAGTATTGTTTTGTGCAAGAAATAATGTAACTTTTACATAAGAAATAGTAATTGTGTAATGATTAAGGCAATGGTTGGTTGATTTAATTCCGACAGATTTTTGCTTTGATTACTGTAAACGTATTACATTTGCCTGTGTATTCTATTTAGCGTTTTTGGCGGAATGTGGCTTCCGCAAAATCAAGTACATTGCTAAATGTCATGCATATATGTATAAGAATAGTCACATTCAGGAATATGCTAATTCAAATCCATACCAAATTGTTCAAAAACTATTTTCCGCAAAATATCGCATACGCCAAATATAATACGTTTACAGTATCAAACTAATCAAAATTAGACTAAAATGTAGGCATTTGTTAGGTTAGTATAATTATTTTGCTTTTTTCCATCAAGTTCACCAAAAATTAGACTGCCCTCAATCATTTTAATCATATATGCATTGTGAAGTTGCATATCTCTGTCCCTTGCAGACACACAGACGTTCCAGGGCGTTGAAGAAGATGAAGCGGATCCTGTACTCCCGGTCGGTCCGTAAGGAGATCCTGGTCTCCTACCTCCTCCCCCTCACCTCCTCCTTCCTCCTGGATGAGACCTACACCAAGGCCCAGGGGCTACAGGAGAGCGCCATCGACTCCATGGCGACACTCTGTAAACAGCTGCCATGGCACGTCTACATCCACCAGCTGGACTACTTCCTGTCCATGCTGTCCAAGAAGTTCGAGAAGAAGAAGCTCCTGGTCAGGTAAAGCCACAGTGACTACTGTGAAATATTTTCACTTTTGAAAAATATTATTTGATAATATTCTGGCTGGAGGTTGATCCAAATAGACAAAATTACTGTAGATTACTTATTAAACGCGAGGAATTAATTTCCACGTAAAATCACGAGAAGCAACCCTCGCGGATTTTAAAACCTCGCTTTTTTTTTTCAGACAGATTGAGCTATAGGAAATAAAAACAAAAAATTGGTGATCCCGATTTTATATTCTCGCGATTTTATATTCTCACGATCTGATGCAAAACAGCGGAATCACGGAATTAAGTACTTGCATAAAATAAGGAATTTACAGTAAACCATGGTGTTAATCAAAAAGTTTAAGATTCAATGTATTATTTTATTTAAAATGTGTATTATTAATCAAATCAGAGACTATATAATAAATCAAAATAATGAGACTGTGCTTAAGAAAGCTGAATTCTCTAATATTGTCAAGGTTCTATCCAAATTTCTAAACATATGCAATAAGTCATGTTATGATTATCACGTTGTCCAGGGTTATTGTTGGAATTTTGGATGCCTTCCACTTTGATTTACGGAACTCCCAGCATGCAGTTGTCAATCTACCAGACGCTATAGCTAAGAAGAAAGCCAAAGGAGAAATAACAGGCATGGGTTTTATTTTTATGAGAAAAACAATTGATCATGTACATCAAGTTATTCTATGAATATTTTATTTCAATCCTTATTATACATTAAGATTTGTTAAAACTGCAAGTACTTCAGCTTGATGGAAATTACATTTAAGATGACTTTCGAAATATACCTATACATTAATATGACTGCAAGTGTAGTACAGTGAAAAAGTGTTATTACATGTAAGAATACCTCTGTAATGGGCTATTATTTACAGTACATTTATTCATTTCTACTACATTGCAGAAGAGCCAAACCCTCTTGAAGACACTGAAATGGAATCTACAAAAGAGGAGACAATTCCAACGGTTCCAGAGGAGGAGGATGAAACCACGGCAACAACCTCTGACCCCTCATCCAAGCAGCCAGACAGAATGGTGATCTGTTCCGTGGGCCAGGCCACCAGAATTCACTGTAACATCATGAAATCTGTCATCCCTCATCTACAGCGATCTCTGACCAAAAAAGTAATCCCTCTGCTCTTTTTAGATGTACATATGATACCAATATGAGGTTGATGTCAATTATTTTGCTAAAAGAAATGGTTTAGAAATTTTGCAAGAAAAACATTTTACACCACTAGTAAGTCATTTAATGTCCTCCTTGTATTAAAAAAAGGCTCTGTTGTGAAGATAACTGTAAATCAATTTATTATGGGTAAATTGTGAATAAAATGATTGAAAAAGTGTTGCTATACAGTAATTGAAATTAATTTTGTACAAGCATTGTACTATAAACTGAGGAGGTTGTTCTTTAACTGGTCAGAGTATTTTTATCTTACACACTCAGGTTTTCTTGTAAGACAGGTGTAAATCATTGACATGGATTCAAAACCCAGAGTACAATGATGTTTATTGATCTTTAAGCAAGTTTCATGTTTTCCACATACATGGTATCAGAATTTCATTGTTGTAAGTCCTGATTGATTTTTGCAGGAGAAGAGCGAAGATGAGCACAAGTTGGTGAGGAAGAACATCGCTGAGGACAGCGAGGTACTCAGGGTCCCCATCGCTCTGGCCATGATCAAGCTTCTCCAGAACCTCCCACACAAGTCTCTGGAGCACAACCTGCCAGGGTAATGAAGGCAGCAATGTACTGTAAACATATAATATTTGGCGTGTACGATATTTGGCGGAAATTAGTTTTTGAACAATTTGGCGTAGATTTGAATTAGCGTATTCCTGAGTGTGACTATTCTTAAACATATAATACATGGCATATAGCAATGTACTTGATTTAGCGGAAGTCGCAGTCCGCCAAAAGCGCTAAATAGAATACACAGCTAAATGTAATACGTTTACAGTATTCTACAGCCTGTTAACATTTTTGAATCCCTCTTTTCTTCTTTTGAAATGTACATGTACACAGTACATGCATCTGTTATTTTGCAGTGTACAGTACAATGTTATGCCTCCATTGTCTTTAGAAAGAGAAATATTTTAATGAAACTTTTATTTTACTTTCAATTTGTTGACAAAGTTGTCTCTATATAAAAGGAGTGATTTCTGAGTTCCGGTATATTGAGAGTTGTGAAATACTTTCAATTAAAAATAATGGCCCTTAAAATTCTGGCCTAGTTTGACCTTTGATCACAGATAAAAAATGTTACTTTTATTTTAAACATGCAGATTTTTTTATTTTCATTTTCATGAATTCAACACATTTTTAATATCTAATTAAGCAGATATTACAAATATAAACTTTTAAATTTTTTTTTCAATTTTTCACAAGGATCCTGTTGAAGGTGTGTAACTTCCTGAAATCTCGAGCGGTGGAGATCCGGAACACCGCCCGGGACACACTGGTCCAGATCACCACCTCCCTGGGGCCTCGCTTCTTCCCCTTCATCCTGTCTGAGCTCAGGGGCACCCTCAGGAAGGGATACCAGGTAAAGAAATATGTTGAATCTTTAAAAAAAATATTTTGGGGAGGGGGGTTCAATGTCGATGTTTAAAATTGCACAAGCATTATTATTTATACTTCTGTCTTTTCAAATAAATAGAGGCAATTTTGCATTTGAATAATTTAACTTCATATAGTTTTGTTTGTGTGTACATGTATATGTATGTATATACATGTACATGTATATCTTATTTGTTATATAAAATCAAATATTGAAAGTGTTCATCAGGTGATTTAATTTGTGCTATACAGGTGCACGTTCTGTGCTACACAGTATTTGTGCTGCTGAAGAATCTGTTGCCTGTCCTAAAGCCAGGGGATCTGTCTGTCTGCAGGAAGAGCTTGCAAGATGTGAGTATTTTATTTAATGAACCCCTATTAAATCTATGGCATGCAAAAATTAAGAGCTCTCAGCGTACAATGATATGGGTTGATTTTGACTGTTTTTAAGTGGAAATGTGTAGCTTTCAGCTGCATTAATTCCTCTAAATTTTCAACATAATTATACCTTTTTTCGATAAAGAAGAAAGTGATGTTCTTACTACATCATGACATGAGAAAGTATGAACAACAGTAGTTATGAAATTATTATATAATTATTTTTTTCATTTTAGGTATTCCATGAGGACTTGTTTGGACAGGTGGCAGAAGAGAAGGAGGTGGCCGGGGTCACCACCAAACTGTTTGAGGCGCGGTCGTCCAAGAGCTACGACTCGTACAGAATCCTGGCCCAAGTCATCAGCAGAGACTCCCTCATGGCATTCATTACTCCATTGAAAGAGGTGAGCTTCTGATGGAGTATAATTTTTTTTCTAAAGCTACATCCACTGGAATATCTTTATGCCAAAAAAACTGTTAAAAACTGTTTCCAACCACGGTATGTGATTAAAGTGCAGCAAAATGGTCCATGCATAAGTCATAGGAAAAGGAAAACTGAGATTTTCTTCCCCTGCTTAAAAAATTGGCATCAGGAATTCACATACATGTAGTGTATACTGATATAAAGAAAAACAACAGATGATAATACCAGTTTAGACTTGTATGATGTGAGTTTTATTAATTTTGACTTGGCACACTTCTATTCAGAAGCGTAAAATTTTAATAAACAATTTATTAAGCAAATAACTACATTTTTATAAAAAATACTGACAGTGGATTAGAGAAGAATATTAAATGTTAGAGCTGCACAAATGGTAGTTAAGCAATAATACACCTTCTTGTAATCATTTTCTCTTCCTCTCTCTTTCTGTCTAGGTGCTGGTTTCTACACACAGTCACACCATTGCCAGGAAAGTCCAGGAAGTTCTCAAGAAGGTGGTAACCGGCTTGTTGGACAACCCCGGGCTGGACACGGAATCCCTGATGATATTTACCCACGGTCTGATCACACAGTCGTTCCCGCAGCTCTCCGAAAATCAGAGGTAATGGTTGTCAGACAGTGTACTTTGTACGGTATATACATTGTATTAAATAAATGTAAGAGAGGGGAAATGTAGAATAACGGTTTCAAATTGATAAAAATACGGAAATCTAGAATAAAAGTTGTTTAAATTACAGAAATCAAGCCTTACAGTTGTTTCTGTTAAGATTGTGAAAATCCTTAGTAACAGTTGAATATGAAATCCTGATAGCATTTTTTTATGAAAGGAAATCAATATATACAGTTGTTTTTATTATACATGGAGGTTTACAAGTAGATAAATCCTGAGGACTTTTTTAATTTTCCTTTGCTATATAACTTTTTATGCATTACTTTCTAGAGAATTAATGATTATTATGTTCAAGAATGTAATATGTTGCCTAGCATCCTTATTTAAAGAAGAACTATATACCTTTTCATCAGCAAGAAAAAGAAAGGTGAAGACAAAGATGCTCAGACTTTTCGGCCCCAGAGCTGCCTACTGTTACCCCAGGAACCAAAGCGAGGTGGAGACAAACCCAAGCTGAGCAAGAAGACTAACATCCATGTACTGGTGGAGTTTGGTCTCCAGCTGATGAGTCTGTGTCTGAGGAGGGGCCGCCTGGTGGCAACCGAAGAGGAGCACCGCAAACTGGTGGACCCTTTCATCACCATCCTGGCTGACTGTCTGTTTGCCAAGCACATCAGGGTGAGATTTTGATTTTGTTGATAATAGAAAATGACTAAAATATTGTGCTGTTGCATTGTGGGAAGTATTAATTTCAACTGATTATAAAATAATTTGAAAATTTTGTGTTTTTTTTGGGAGTTGATTTTAATCAACTCTCCTATGCAGTTACTCTGGCAAACCGAAAGTGAAACAGTGTTTGGACCTAAGCACAAATCATCACCGCTGACAAGACGTAGATTTTGAAAATAATAGATAAATTTGGTGTATTGTATGCTGTACCATTGTATTTCAAAAGAAAAGTATCTATAATACCTTGAAAATAGTCAGATTTTATATAGTACGAACAATTCAATTGTTTTTTGTAGTTGCATGTATTCCTACGCTAGAGTTTAATATAGTCTCGTTCAACCAGACGCTCGGCTGTCTCCGCAAATCTCCGACAAGCAGAGAGTCTCTCTTTGTAGTCGGAGATTAACGGAGACAGCCGAGTGTCTGGTTGAACGAGACTAGAGTTCAATATTGCTTGGATCCAGACGTGTACAATTTTTAGAAACATTTCGAATACTGATACACAGTTTGATGGAATTAATTCTATCTTCAAATATTACACAACATGATTCATGTGGGGTTTTCTCGAAATTCTTGTCGGAAAAGTTCGAGAATTCATATTATAAAAAATTGCATAACATATTGTTGATTTTAAAATTGATAATAATCAATAAAATCAACTCCCAACAGTACTTCAGTACTTTGATTAATTAAGGATTTTGAATTCAGTACTTTGAAGGTCTCCTTTTCAATGTGGGTAAACGAGTGAAACATGGCCAAGTCCCTTGAATATGCTTGTACCAAGTATATGATAATTGATAATGCTAGCTACAGCCAGTGTTATTTTGGATGTTCAAGTGTGGAACTCCATGGTTTTCATAATGTAGGAGATCTTAATATACTGTAATGAAAGAGAGAAAATTGGGTTTTTTGATAAATCCTGTAATGTACATGTATTAAGTTTGTTAAAATTCATCAGCTTAATCCTGCATTAAGCTGATGAAGTTTAACAAACTTGTTCTTTAATTATGTAAACATAAAGGTTTGGAGCTTGATGTATGGGTGTTTTTTGTAGATAAACACACTGAGTCTGCGGTGCCTGTGCTGGCTACTGAAGTTTGACCTGCCCTCTGTCAACAGCCACATCACCAAGCTGGCTAACGGAATGTTCATCCTGCTCAAAAACTACGCCTCAGCTGGGGCCTCAAAGGGGGAGAACCTGGAGCTCATTTCTATGGCATTTAAGGTAAAGTGTTGAACATTATTAAATTCTGCTTACTTTACAGAGGAGAATAAGTGTTTTGAAAACTTGCCAGATACCACTTTATTTATGTGAATATCAAAAATTTATTTTTTGAAACATTTTGTTTTGCTCTATGTATTTATCTTTCGAAAATCTTTAGTTCTGCTTGAAGAAGAGAAAATTGATAGTTAATAAGTTTTCTGATTTTGAGAACATCAGAGGTTATTTATTGTGTTGTGTTTGCAGGCAGTGACAGTGCTGGTCCGGGATGTGAGGATCTACAAACTGGAGCAGACACAACTACAAGTTCTGCTGACCTTCTGTGAAGAGGACCTGTATGACTACAACAGACAGAGCACAGCCTTCTCACTGCTAAAGGTGAGGTGTCATTAGCAAGATTCATGGAATGTCTAGCTATTGGTAACAAAATATCACTAGAGAAGAAACCTTTGGACTGGTTGTATTTCATTCCCTAGCTCAAGCCTTAATGTGCATTGAAAAAAAATTCAAATCAAAATTGTATTTTGAGTTAAAGCCTTGAAACATGTAATTGAGATGTACATGTATTGATTTTGATTCCAGGCCATTCTGTCTCGGAAGTTGAACGTCCCCGAGGTGTTGGAGCTGATCAGGAAGGTGGAGGACATGTCAATCACCGCCGACTCCCCCCACGTCAGGAGAGAGTGCAGACAGGTCAGCAGTCATGTGACAGTCACATGACATGTTTTTATTCATTCAAATCTTGTCTCATGAAGCTTCATTTAATTTCGGACAATTGCTTCTCGTATGAATTTCATATGATATATGTGTGACTGAATTTCTAATTATATAAAAGAAAATGTGTGTGTTCTTTTTTGATATGTCAATTTACATATTAGATTAAATTTTTGTTATGCCAAGCCTTATATTTTACAGATAGCTCTGCAGTACATTCTAGAATACCCCTTGGGAAAGCTGCTGAATAAACACTTGGAGTATTATGTCACACAGCTGTCGTATGAAATGGAGATGGGCAGGGAATCAGCATTAGAAATGTTGGCTACCATATTCTCCTCTTTTCCTCAGGTAGTTTTATGAGTACATTTCATTAAAAGAATTGTAGATATGATCACCAAGTTCCAATAAGATTGGATGGGGTTTTTGCTTCCTCAAGTGATTTTTCAGCAAATCATGCAATTTTGCAGTTTAAAATGGAATAATATCTGGACAAATATTTGGATAAAATGCCAGTGAATCTATCAAACAAGTTATCAGCCGGATTTCATGCATGTAATAGATTTTATAGGGATAGGTCAAATTATCATGCTTCTACATGGATTAAAGAATGAATTGACCAAATATTCTAGCCTGTCTTTGATAATTTAATGGAAATGGTGATGCAAATGTACCTGTCTTTTTTGTAGAACATTTTGAATGACCATGCAGGGATGTTCTTTATCCCTATGTCAGCTGCCCTAGTCAATGATGAGTCAACAAAATGTAGAAAACTGACCGCGTTGGCCATCAAGTCTCTTTTACAAAAGGTACAGACTTTGGCAGCCGAAATCACCCTAAATGCCATATACATTACAATAACACTTTTGCTTATTGTCAGTTTCTAATGAACTTACATGACGTAGCATTTGGTTGTATTGTATGCATCAATTTGTTTGCAAGACTTAATTAACAGAACTTTGTGTGATAAATACATGTATTGTAGATTGACCATAACTCGAGGGTTGAACTCTTCAACATTACACAGAAATGGTTTACTGATGACAAGGTAATGTTATATAATTTTAAAGAAAAACACTTGAAATTTCATGTACATATTTGTACATGTATTATGGGTCCCACTCTAAGGTTAGATGTACAAAATGTAGTACATGAATGAAATACATGTTTGCATACTGTAATGAGGTAAAATTATTCAGCAATTTTGAGATAGAAACTTGTTGATTTTTGGGATAGAAAACTTGTTGATTTTGACCATTTTGGATTTAACATCTATTTGAACGTCAAATTGATTCTCCATCAATACAGGTAAACTGTATTTTTTGGTTTAGTACTGTAAACATATTATATTTTGGCGTGTATATATTTTGCGAAAATTAGTTTTTGAACAAGTTGGCCTGGATTTGAATTAGCGTATTCCTGAATGTGAATCTACATATATGCATGGCATTTACCGATGTACTTGATTTAGCGGAAGCCGTATGTAGTATGTTAATTTACGCTATCTTTTTAGTTGTTTATTTTTCTGACGTTTTACAGATAAACCATCGTATCCTTGCTGCTCAGCTGACTGGTCTATTTATAGAAGTGGAGTCGGCCAAGTTCTCACACCATTTATCTGTGATATTACCCATAATTCAACAGCAAATAGACCCAGGGAGATATTCAGACAATGTATGTTGTATTAAAATTGCATGCTTTACTCTATCTTATCGTAATATACATGTAAATGTATGTCCATTGATTTACTCTATTTCTACATCATTTACATGTAGATGTTCATGTACATGTATGTCCACCAATTTTTAGAACTGTTCACATAAATATATTGACCTCATGTTCTATTTGCCTATTTACACTTGTAAGACATTTTGCCTTGGATTATGAAATATGAGATTTCGTTTGTACCTTTTGCTTTGAAATTTACAATATGAAATATATTGGAACCCTGTTTGATTTATGTTTGAATAAGCTGTGAAGAAATTCATTATCTTTGAAAATGCATTTGGTTTGACCTGCAAATCTACAAATTTTTCCTCCCTCATTTCCGAAAATGTATAAAATATTGTACAACAATATCCATCCTTAAAATATATAAAATTTTATAGTACATATTCTACAAAAATCCCATATTCATTTCACAGTCTACATTTGTCGATTGCCCTATATTATCTTTGTAATTAATGTGTTTGTGTCTGTGATTGCAGTCTGGGGGTTCTGAGGGGGAGACAGAGAAGGACAGGCTCCTGTTCAACTGTCTGAACACGCTGCTAAAGTTACTGAGGGAGTGTGACCTCATCAGGGACGCAAAGTGGACCGACGACATGAACCTTATCTGGGGTAAGTCTAGAAATATGAAAAAAAATTAGCAAGGCTGATTTACCGGTAGCAAAAAACTTATTATGATACTTTGATTAAATTTCTTGTTAAATAATTATATAATAAAGTGAATTAATCACAAATCAGATTCAATTTCCTTTTTTATGTTTTGTAAATATTATGTCTTGAATGATGCCTGAAAATTTAAGCAGATTAAAATTGAAATCATATAATCAGTCCTCAAACAGTTTAGAAAACAAATTACAAATTGATAAAGGACAAAAACATTAAAAGAAAATTACTATCGTAGTTTATGTCTATTATGATGTTTAAAAGCTTTTCTGTTTTACTTGTCAGAGAGTGTCATCAGTCATTTGGGATATGAACATATGTGGGTACAGTTGGCATCGTGCCAGCTAATAGGTCTGCTATTTGCTGCCTGGACTCCAGAGGAAATCCTACAGCCAGCAGAAAAATCTGTCCAGACGGACTTCATTAATACAGATTCCATCAATAAGGTAATTCTTTACCTAATTCATAGTTATTATACCTTTTAATGCGTTTTTCAAATTTACATACAGTCAAGTATAAAATATACAATGTATTTAAGAATTATTTTATCATGTTTATATATGTATATAATGTCATCCAATGTTAAGTCAAAATTGTTGCGAAAGTTAGAAACATACATAAATTTTGAATTTATGACCTATCAAAAGTGTTTTTAAAAAAATGTTTTGCTTAAATAACTGATTAATAACTGATTGATACACTTTTTTCAGCTTGAGAGTTTGGCAGTGGACCTTATAACACAGTTGCAATCCAAGTATCTGACAGATGAACTAGCCAATCAAATCATCAAAAACATGGTGTTCATTGCCAAGGTAGCCAAGCTTCTCAGTGACAAAGAGAGTTCAAGTGACTCTGTGGAGCAGAAAGGACGGAGGGGTTCCGAGGGCAAGAAATGTCTGTCGTTACGATGGCTGGTCAAGAAAATGGTTCGAGAAGCAAACCATGAAGCTGTCAACCAACCCAAAACTACCATCAAGGTATCTTATTATTCACTCATGAGCTCGTTGTAGTGAGTAAATGTTTGCAAAAAAATCTTTGCACGTTTTTATTATGATTACAGTCATATACATGTACATGTAGCAGTGCATTTAAGTTTAACACTTAAAGAAATTTGCCTTTTTTTTTTTTTGAAGATGATTATAATTCAGATAAAGGTACCAATTCAAAATATTGATACATGTATATCCAAATTAACAGAATATATGTGTATGGTCATTGTAGAGGTCCAGTGTGTTTAAGTGGATAGCGGCCCTCAGTATGGATTTAGGCCCCACACTACTGCCCTCTGTTGTTCCTATAGTGATGCCTGCCTTACAAAGGGAGACAAATGAGAATAACCCAAACACAGGTAAGAAACAAAAACATTCCATCCACACCCCCCCCCCCCCCACTCCCATAATAGAAAAATGCAAAGTAGCTAAACTTTATACTCAACTACATCTGCAACACTTTCATCTTTTTCATAAGAAAACCGAAAAACACTTGATTAGAAGTAGAAATGAAAGTCCACTTTTTTGCGAAGGATTTCTTAATAAGCATCATCAATGTTTGCATTATAGATTCCGCTCTTAAGAGTCTTGCTCAAGAGGTCTTAGATATCATGAGGAAGATTCTAGGCGTTGAAACATACACACAGCTGTTCGCCAAAACCCACAAGGAGCAGTACGACCGGAAGGAAAGCAGGAAGAGAAAGGATGCTGTGGAGGTCAGTATTTATATATAAAACAATATGAGCTTTTTAGAATTTTATTTTGCTGCAAAAACCTGTTAGTATGATAAGTCTGCATATAACTTTAACGTTTATGATAAATAAAGTTAGAAAAAATCATTAATTTTTGTCAGAGGAAAGATTTCTCTTTTAAGGAACATATGGCAAATCAATTTTTGTACAGGACGACAGTTATTCAATTTTGCTCCTTTAAGGCTTCTTAACGGCCTTTTTTCACAAAAATTTGGCGAATAGAAATTAAAAACCATGATATTTTTGTCATATTTGTAGAAAATATCTTTTTCATAAAAAAAATTTCATCATGAAAATTGCAGCTCATATTGCTTTAAATGATGTGTATCAACTTTTATTTGTGGACTATGACACCCACACATAGCTAGCAAAATTTTTTTGCAAGTGAACAAAAGATATTGTATACAGGGACAATATTCGTCCACATTTTATTTTCACCACTTTTGCCCTTGCTGTCAGTTGACAAATTTAAGACTGGGCAAATTCCAATGTTCCAAATTATTTCTCTTTAAACACAACTTTGCCTGGGTGAATTCAAGACAGGGCAAATTCGTTTGCAAGTGGAAAGGGGCTCATATTACTCGAGGCAAAAATAACCATGTATGCAGTAGTTTACAGTTACAGTCAAACTTCGTTATCTCGAACTAGATGGGTCTATTTTAAAACTTTGAGATATCAAAATATTGGAGATATTGAGGGTAAAATACTTGTTTAGAAAAATAAGTGGTTGGGACTTACGAATCACTTTGACATATACATTGTGTTCGAGATATCAGTGTTCGAGATGTCGAAGTTCAACTGTATATTGAATAAATATTATTTATCCTAGAAAATAGTTTGTGATCAGCATTAGTAAATTGTTTATGATGCCAGTAGCTGTGAATAATCTATTGCGTTTTTGTGTTGTAGGCTGTTTCAAATCCTCAATATGCTGCTAAAAAGAAAATGAAGAAAAATTTGGCCAAAAGGGAAGCCAAAAAGAGAAAGCTGGAGGAGTTCCGAGTGTCAAAGAAAATTAAGAAACGCAAAGTGAAAGACATGGCTTTTACATCTTGATAGACATTTGTTTTAATGTGATATCCTAATCCTCTATGCAGCGTAAGGTGGTATATAGGACAACTCCATATTGTGACATATTTCTATCGCAATAAACGATGAAGTGAAGTATAATTTTGTTTATATTTTCATTCCCGAACTTGTTACCTAACAGCTTGCGCAATTGGTTAGAGTGTTCATTACAAAAAAGTCCCGAGTTCGAATCCAACTGGGGTTTTTACCATAATTTCCTATATATTTTTAAGTCAAATACAATGTATTGTAAAATTTGAATATTCTTAACTAGTGAGAGTATTTTGATTAATATAATGTACTTTTACCCATCGACGGATGTCCCATACCACCTTATTAATAAGTTCATTCATGTTAAGTATCATTACAAATCTTGAACATGTATATGTTTATTGTATATGAGATACATACTCTTCAGTTTACTTGAATGTGTTGTTTGTTACTTGGCTGCTATGTTATTTCAATGACTTTGTTTTAAACTACAATGATTTTATTGTTATGAATACTTGACAAAGTAAGACATAATGAAAGACTGATATTTTGTTGAGTTTTTTTTTCTCGGTAAGAAGGAAAGCATTTAAGAAATATAATTCTTTTACAGTCGTTTAGTTGTGGATTTTTGTTTCAAATGGGCTTTGAAACATGAATAACTTAGATTTAGATTGAACATGAAATATATGTGTGTAAAACAAGTAAGCCCTTATATAAATGCCTCTTAAAAGTTTAGTTTCTTGATCCTACTCAGAAAATCACTGGTTCAGAAAGAAAAGAAGAAGACTGTGATCAAACTTTTTTAGTTATGTATTAAACAACAGCTTCAGACAAGAAGTTCATAACATGTAGGCGTAAAACTTCAAATATACATGATCAAAGACATTGTTGTACTACAAAGATGAATTGTAAATCTGTCTCGACATTTTTCGACCAGCTAGAATTCGCAAAATGTTCATTAAAATGATTAAATCAAACTTTTCAGGGCACAAAAGCTAAAATTAAGGTCGCAAAAAATCTTCAATAAGGCTTAAAGCTCAAATATTAAAACCTGAGTTTTAATAAAAAGTGCATGTTGTACTCTTGGAGGGCACGATTATTAAAAAAAAAAGGATCGCAATGTCTCGAGATACTGTTTTTGGTGCACTTCGATGATAATATAGATCGATGAGCATAATCTAGAGCAATGAGAATAAAACTAATTAAAAACAATTAAAAATTCCTGTTTGGTTTTTAAATTCATGTCGAAAATAAATTTTATCCTTCCGTTTTTGCAAACATGACAAATGTAAAATTCAATTTCAGCAGCGCAGGGAATTTTATAAAATATCTTGATTTATTAAGGTCCTGAATTTCAAAAATGGGAAAAGCCAAATGCGAGGTATTTCAGAGACATTGTAGAGTAGTGTAGTGTAGTGTTCGCCTCATTCTTAAAACAAGAGGCCAATTGGCCTTAACGGTCACCTGAGTAGCATATAACCCATACACACACTTGTCGAGGAGTCTCGTATATGCATCTAATTAATTAGGTTTCATACTGGATTAGAAAAATTATAAATTTGTAATGACGACCACCTCCCTGCCTGAAATATTTCAAAAAGAACTGTGAAACCTATAATTTTGGCGAAAAACTGAAAGATCTAGAGTCAAAACCCATCCTTGAGGGGACATGAAAATTAAAATTTCAGTAGAGGACTTCCTGTTAAACATAATTATTAGTCAGTTTTTTTATACAGATGTGTGAGAATAGAGAAGAAAATTTTGAAACATTATATGCATTAACACTATATTACCATATTGCCCCCCCCCCCTCTTGTCCTGAACCCCTGACCCAGGGCCATGAATTTCACAATTTACGTAGAGGAGTTAGTGGACATCATAACCATGTATTCATTTTTTTTGCCCACATGTGTGGGAGTATATAGGCCCCATCCTAGAGCGATTTTCTAATACATTTTTACTATATGGCCATATTGGCCCCACCCTAGAGCCTGAACCCCTGACCCAGGGGTCATTAATTTCACAATTTTAGTAGAGGGCCTCATGGACATCATAACCAGGCATTCAGTTTTTAACAAAAATGTATGGTAGTAGAGAAAAAGATTTTCCAAGATTTAATACATTTTAACTATATGGCCATATTGACCCCACCCTAGAGCCAGAACCCCTGACCCAGGGGTCATGAATTTCACAATTTTGGTAGAGGGCTTCATGGATATCATAACTATGCAACCAATTTTTTCCTCATATGTGTGGGAGTAGAGAAGAAGATTTTTAAAAATTTGACCTTTTTTTTTTTTGCATATTTGGCCCCACATGTGGCGCCCCGAGGGTGGTAGAGCCATGAATTTCACAATTTAGATTCCTCTTACCATAGAGATGCCTCACACCAAAAATGCTAACAATCAGCCTTGTAGTTTTTAAGAAGAAGTGTTAACGCACGACGCACGACGACGGACGAAAACGGATAGCAATAGGTCACCTGAGTTTACTCAAGTGACCTAAAAAACAAAACAAGTGAAATGTTCCCATTAAACTCTTTTGGAAAAACCTAAAGTTATCGATATGAAAAGAATTCTCGTATATAATCAACGTGCTTTAAAAACAGGATTGTAATTGTAAATTTTGAGAAGATAATGTCCGCGGCACCAAATACATGTGTACCGGGAAATGGACTACGTAATTGATGAAAGTATAATTTTGATCATTGTTAAATGAAGTGGCCTTACAATAAGTTGATACATGTAATAGGTAATGTATTAGATTGTGAAATAATCTCTGGTGTATTGGAATATTTTAATAATCTTGCTTCAAGAGGATTATAAACATCATTCATCAATAGATCTAGACCTCTTATTTGTAATATTTGAGCATAAATTAATATTGAATAAATAAAAATCTAAACAAAAAATTAACTGTTTCATATTAATTTTTTAGTAAACAGATTTTGCTTTTCTTTTTACTTGAAAGGAAAGCTAACACCACTACTGACTGCTGCAGCCTTTTGCCACGATTCCAGCGACTTGCAAACGATGACGATTTTCCGAAAACTCAGCCTTTGTAACTGATCCATTTGCTGTAAAACATAAAATGAAATAATAATGATAAAAGTATACTGGAGCATACAATGTACGTACGTATATAGGAATGTTAAGAGTCTGTTGATGTAGGTGGACAAATGGAACATTTAACGTGGGGCGGATAGAACACTGTATAACATCGACAGAATTCTTTAGATAACATTAATAAGTAAACGAGCAGCTTATCAAGTAACATAATAATGTAAAATAATGTAACCTGTAACATTCAGTCATATTGTAGAATCAATTTCATAGGAATGACAGATTTGTTAACAACCAGCGACAACCATTGTTAACAACCATTTCTATGAAATGAAAAAAAAACCCCTTTAATATCATGTTATAGGAAGGCTCATCCACCATGGATAGCAAATTCTTTGGATGAAATAAAATTAAATTAAACTTTGAAACTCTCGTATTTTTTTCTACCATACAGTGTAGTTAACCAATCCAGTAAAAATATTATTGTGCAAAATAATCAATAATAAACACTCTTTGATCTTACTAAGTACATACATAGCGAAATACTTTTTAGACTATAAACTTTTGGACTACTATTATTTAAACAATAAAATGCTTTCAGTGGCGTAGCTACCTTTTAATTTACTGTATTCAAAAAAAGGAAAGGGGTCTGGGGGCCGCCTTGAGGCCCCCAGCGGGTCCAGGGCAGAGCCCTGGTGGGGGCCGGGGGGAAGCTCCTGGATTTTATGTTATTTGAATGACAAAACAGCCTTAAAATATGACATTTTCTAAGTATTATGATTCCAATAAATATGAACAAAAGTTGCTGAATTCCGAGACAAACATTATTTACCTGGTACTCTTCGAATATTTTTTTAAAAATTTCAAGACCCCCGATGCTCTTGGATTTTAGGTTTTAGCTTTTTAATTTACAGGCTTTTGATGATGAGATATTGTCTCAAAATGTTACAATTTTACATACTGTATGTGTAAGGGAAATGTATTTTTAAAAGAATGTGTAATCATATATGAAACACTGATACCCCAGCGGAAACCAACTGCATATGACTAAAGATAATAGGCGTTTTGAAACAGGTCTATTATTCAAACCGTAACATACTTACCTAAATGACAAATTTTTGATCAAGTTTATCACAATGTATTTTGACTTTGTCAAAATTTTAATCACCCGACCGCCGACTTTAAATTACATGTAAGTATAGACTGACAGAATACAATTACGGACAAAACTCAAAACTTGATGTGTTTTCAGATTTTAGTATGTATATTTAAACTTGAAAGGAGTTAAAAGTTGTTCATCTCATTTTAATAAGTTTATTGTAGATCATTCTTTAAGCCAATAACATGAAAGTCAAAGGTATAGCTCGTCCATATTAATTTATGATTCAAACGAACTTCCAATTAATTTTAATGTAAAGTATGGAATGGTGGTATTTTCCGGAATCGTAGTAATTGCATGGTTGACAATGAGAACTGAATACTAAATATGCAGATTATAATTTAGTGGAGTCTCAATACGAATTGTTTACGTGCAAACAATAGGAAAAACAAATCATAAGACCTACACTGTAAAAAATCGCGTTCATTTTTAACACGTTTATATGTTATTTTCTATACGTCGGTGTTAAAAACTTTACACATCATGTGTTTTAGGTGTGTAATCTTAAACGTGCAACACGTTAAAATGTTTCCAGTTCTGATTTTACAGAAATAACGCATATGTGTTAATAATATTTTAGTGTTCTTGAACGTTTATCTGAATTGATATTATTATTTCTTCAACATTTAATATTGTCTATATAAATATCTAGTTCCATTACTTTATTTTCTAACCGATACATTAATGAAAGTAATAGAACTCTAGACACGATATAGAGTAAATTAACACAAGCGTTAAAGATGGAATTATTTTATTAACACTCTCAGTGTAAATAATCTTGCTAAATTACATCACTGATAGCTGACCTCTCCATAACTGACCTAACCCTTTGCCGCCGCATCTTTAATTTCTTTGTTCCAAGAAAGCGGCCACCAAGAAATTCAGACAGGGTGGTCAACGAAGTGTACTTGTTTGCAAGGGTAAGTAGTTTACATTTTATATACACTGTTATTAAGATAGTATGATAATAACATAAACATGATATATTAGTGTTAAGTTTTTTATATTGATATTATTATAGGCATACTAATATTGTGCATTTTTATCCGGTTAAATCCATGTAAACAAGGACGATTTCGTTTCATTGTTTATTGCAATTTTGAATGTGATTCTTTTATTTTCAATAGGTTAAACTTTCTGATGAAATATTGCTTACTTCCAAACTTTTAATTATTCTGTTTCCAGTAAAAAATACATTTTTTAAAACCATTAACAAACAAGCAAACAAAGCATTTTAGGTCTGAGCTAGCATTTCACAAATTTATGTGTTTTTTGCAGCTATTCAAAATTGTTGTGTTTAAGTTGTTGCTTTTATGTTAGAATTATCGCCTTATTTAATATACATACATGTATTTAACACCTCAGAATAGATAAGATTCATATCAAAAATACAAATTTTAATTTTAAAATATTATAGGCACCAGAGCTGGACGTCTTACAGGCATTAGAGGATCTAGTTTCAAAGAAGAAAGGCAAAGCCAAAGTCAAAGAACTGCATAAAAGTTGTCAAGGTATTTAAATTAAAGAATTTTTGGGGCTCAAACTAAGATAATTCAATGCTAAACTGTTTTAATAAAATTTATTTATTTTAAGAGTATTTTTATCCTGTATATTTTAGAATGTTCTGTTGTTGGAAACTATTCCCAAAAAACACCTTGAATCAGAAGAGGAATCGCCGCCTGCTTTGATTGCCTTAAAAACGAAGAAGAAGTGTTGGTAATCTACATTGTTGCTGATGGGTGCAACATTTTATACACCACCCGATGTATCCAGACAGCAGCTATGCTACTTATTGGATGTTATTATGTGTTTGACCTAGACTACTCAGCAATATATGGACAATTTTGGGGTTTTCGTCAACATTGGGTAGTTGGAGACATCTTCCCACAGAATAAATGTACTAATTGGAGAAATTTTAGTGAGCAGTACAGGGCCCATGTCAAAAAATAAATGATTGTGTAAAGATTTTAATTGTTAGTTTTTTTTTCACAGGGCTGCCATGTAGAAAGAAAGATAGCACCGTGTTAAATTGTTAACACTTATTTCAGAATTAACGTGTTATCGCGTGAATTAAGTGTTTCCACGGATTTTAACGTGTTAGGTGTTAACCCTATAAAACATTTCTACACGTTTATAGATAAACACCTGTGTTATTGTATTAACACTTTAACGCGTGTTAAAAGATTAACACTCATGTTATTGTATTAACACTTTAACGCGTGAATTAAGTGTTTCCAGAAAAGTGTTAATAATTGTGTTAAATCATTAACACTTATTTTTACAGTGTATGCTTTGCAAAATTTTGTGTATTCATTTGCGTTTTTTCGTAAAGGGCGCTACGCCACTGGCTTTCTTTGGTGATTCATTCGGGTTATGATTGTAGCGACAATGCAGGAAAAATACATAACCGGCGTTAGCGGGTTATGTTAATTTTTCCTGCAATGATCGCTACCTTCATAACCCGCATGAATCATCAAAGAAAGCATTTTATTGTTTATATTAACGTCTTTCTTTAACTAATTATACTCTGTCCCGAGTTTTTGCTTCCACCACTTTTTGCATGATATGTCAATAATAGTAAATACCTTTGTGCTCAAACTACGTTCATCCACTAATATGAAAAATGTCCAGATTATCTGTTTTGAAACGCCCCCTCTACCGCTTCAGGTTTCAATACACATCCAAAAATTGAAAGTCTACAGAGATTTTGCATTGCATCAGCCACTAATTAGCCCGGATGATAATGTTAAAAAATTGCACGATGTATTCCGAGTGTATTCCGAATGGAGAAAAGATGTAAACATTTCCCATTACAAATCTCCGTAAGAAAATTGTTTTCGTCCTTGTGAAATTTTTTGAGTGAAAAGGGATAATTATTCAATGAAGATATCTTGGATATATTCCCTTTCATCGATTTCAATTGTATTTCTTTCACAGGTATGTGTATTTTTATTAAAAATCATCAAAAATTGATGGAAGCAATAACTTGGGACAGACTATAGTAAACTGATTATGAAAAGTTAGTAAAATTCACTAATTTACTGTTAATGTACAAAAGTACGTTAGCTAAAAGAAACAGCCAAATCGTCTCCTGTGAGACTTTGAGTCAATTGAATTGAAAAAAAATTGAGTCTGGCATCGTCATGATTATTTCGTGCAGTCCGGGATTTTACTAAGGTCGCTGTAGGTTCAGAGCAATCAATTAACAGAGCGTGTCAGTTCAGTCCTGTCACTTTCAGCCGCTGTAGATTTCGACCAGTCGATAAATAGGGCGTGTAGATTTCAGTCTGACTGTTTCTATAGAGCTATCAATTAACTATAAGTTTCCGTAAGAAATAGAGGAAATTATGCTTGGTAGATGAAAATATTTAAACAATAAAATGCTTTCTTTGGTGATTCATTCGGGATATAAAGGTAGCTACATTGCAGAAAAAATACATAACCCGCGTTAGCGGGTTATGTAAATTTTTTCTGCAATGATCTCTACCTTCATAACCTGCATGAATCATCAAAGAAAGCATCTTATTGTTTATATATAACATCTTTCTTTTAGCCAATTGATAAATTGATTATGAAAAGTAAGTAAAATTCACTAAATTACTGTTAATGTACGTAAGTAAGTTAACTAAAAGAAACAGCCAAATCGTCTCCTGTGAGACTTTGAGTCAAACGTCGTCATGATTATTTCGTGCCGTCCGTGATTTTTCCTAAGCAGTTGTAGGTCTCGACCAATCGATAAACTGGGCGTTTCAAGTTGGTCCTGTCACTTTCTTGTCAGTTTCAGCCACTGTAGATTTCGACCAATCAAAAAACGGGGCGTGTAGATTTCAATCTGGCTGTTTCTATGGAGCTATGAATTAACTATAAGTCTCCGTAAGAAAATAGAGGGAATAATACTTGGTTGGTGTAAATATATTAATATAACTGCAGTTCTAGATCTTAACGCATATGAAAGACGAACTTTCCTACTTAGCTTGTAATTGTTTCGGTGCCTCGTAATTAGCGAAGTTGACATTTTTTGTTATTATTTCATCTAGCGGAAATACGCATGCTCATAACTACGAGAGGGAGTTGTTAAAAATAGAACATGTATATTCAAACCTCCGAAGTCTGATTCACTTTAGAATTTCCGACGATAAAAAGGGATCAATTAACGGAATTAAAAAAACCGCTTTCCAAGCCTGCTTTTTTATATTTAAAGAAAAGTATACTGCCTTAGCTTTGTAATCTTTTCATTAATATAAGATGTATTTAGATAAAAGATTTTACCGTCAGAATCCATTGCAGCGAGAACATCCACTTCCTGGGAATCCGCGAGGTGTCTGAACCCTGATGATACCTGCTGCATTTCATCACGTCAAGTTAATTAATAGCATTAACTTCAATCAAGTGTCGGGGAGCAGATGTGAATGGCTGTAATTTTTTAAATGTTTTATTTTTGTAACAGTACATGTAACATGTAGTTTGCTATCGATGACGGACATGCGCAGGAATCTATAAACAGACAACCACACAACACAGTTTATGAAATAAGGGTGAAAATCAGTTCTAAAATAAAATGACGATTTTTTTTTAAATAAATGTTTTTATAATAATAATCTGATAATGACGATATAAAAAGATATACAATGCAATAAAACGTGTTGTCGAATGTATGGTTTTCGAGCTTGCCTTAGATGGTCAAGCGATTGGCGTGCTGGCCGCTCACTGCAAGGAGAAAACGCCTATACACGTATTACATTTTTAACGTACAGTTCATGTAAACAGAGCGCTCATATGGCTGTTATAATTGTACTGTACGATTTATCCTTTCCTCAAAGTTGTACTATACATGTTCAATGTCCTTTCAAGTGTTTGGCATCATAGAAGCTTAGGATACAATATAATTACATGTGAGGCAAGTTTTATCACAATAATCGTTTATTTCTGGCCATTGACAAAATAAAACCAAAAGGAAAAACGCTGAAAGTAATCTGCGCTCTAACGGAAAGCAATAATGAAAATCTATTGATTTTTTTTTTCACTATTATAATCAGTGATTATATCAGAAAGTGTACTTGTGTCCTTTACAAAGAATTAAATTATTGAGAATCATAATTTGTATATGACAACAAATTTTGATTCTCAATAATCTAAGTTTTTATAAAGAACACTTGTTTCACAGTTGTAATGATAAGTAAACATTGCCCGGAGTGTTACTCTCCCCAAACAATCGTTTGTAATTTTACATCAGTAAAATGAAAATCAGTGAGAGGAGGAAATTTGTCCGCTATTTTTCCTTCCTGAATCCCAAACACTCTTTAAAGATTAACATGCATGCGGACTTGCCAACAACAACCCATTGAATTTATAAATATGAATCATTATGTTTTCACAGCAGCAGTGACGAAAAATTAATCAGCAGATAAGGACAGTAACAGATTGCAACATGCCGTAAAATGCATGCTGAGTTTATGATGCTATTGGTATAAATTAACGGTGCAAATTGCCTGCAATTGTATTAATAAAGATCTAGAAATTTGAACTGAAAACATGAAGTTTGAGTTTTAGATATTTTTACAGTGAACATGAATGTAAATGATATGACACTGGCGTCGGAAGCAAATTGAAAGGGGGGGGGGGGGGGGGCTAGACTGATCCTCAGAAATATTGAGTGTAAAAAAACTAATTCCCGAAATCATGAAAATCCTAATCCGAAAAAAGGGGGGGGGGGCTGAACACTCTATTCTGCTATGTGCCTAATGGTTAGGTCTAACTTAGCAAAAAAAAAAACTAAGCCCCGGTTCCAACGCCTATGTATGGATTTTGTTTTCCCAAATATGTACAACTAGTGTATGTCTGAATGTTTTGCTACAGTATACATATTTTCATGTTTGAAACCTTTTTTGAATTAACATTTATATTTTATTTATTTCAGAGGATAAAGTGATTTCATCCACGGAATACAAAGACGGAATAAAACATTTGCATGACCAAGGCCTACTCGGAACTTGTCACTAAGACACTTGAATTTGTCATTGATAATAAACAAATATGTTTGTCACTTCAGGATATAATCAAAGTACTGAAGAACTGACGGGAGTTGATTTTGTCGATGTGTATTTATTTTAAAATCAATGATATGTTATTTTGCATGACAAGTACATGTAGTTTCTAATTTGAATTACGCACATTTTTATAATATGAATTTTTCGACAAGAATGTCGAGAAACCCCCGTATGAATCATGTTAAATAATATATAAAGATAAAATTAATTTAATCAAACTATGTATCAGTGATAGAAATATTTCTTGAAAATTGTATGGATCCAAGCAATATTAAAATCTCTTCTCGTTCAACCAAACGCTCGGCTGAAACCGTAAATCTCCGACAAGGATTTACGGGGACCGCCGAGCGTCGAGTTGAACGAGAATATATTGAACTCTGGCGTAGGAATACATACGACTACAAAAAATAATTAAATTGTTCGTACCATCTAAAATCTGACTATTTTCATGGTATTTATTAATAGGTGTCCTTGAAAAACAATGCTTTAGCTTACATTACATCGAATTCATCAATTATTTTCAAGAACTGAGTCTTGTCAGCAGCAATGATTTGTGCTGAGGTCCAAACACTGTTCCACTTTCGGTTTGTCTGAGTGACTGCATAGGAGAGTTGATTAAAATCAACTCCCAAAAAAGGATGATCAAAATATCAGCATTTCTGTAATTTGAATGATGAATCGCATCTTCTATATATGAATATCCATCCAAACCAATTGCAATATACTAGTATGCCGCTACAAATAGTAACAAGAGGTTCTTGTGTCATATTGCGCACATGACTAGAATGACCCGAAATGACCAACAATGTCCAACTTTAGCTTAAAAACTTTACTATGCATATATTTTATACAATCCGATATAAATCCCTATCAAACAGTACACTTTATTTGACTTCAGGTGTTACACTACGGTTAAGACGTAAAAATCATTCAAACTATCGTTATTCTGTTTACCTAGAAGAAACTATAGTCTGTCCCAAGATATTCATGCAGCACATTTGGACGATTTTTAATAAAAAAAAAATACACATACCTGTGAAAGAAGTGCAATTAAAATAGTTGAAAGGGATAATTTCCAAGATAATTTCATTGACACATTATCATCTTTCACTCGAAAAAATTCACAGGAACAAAAACAGATTCCTTACGGAGATTATAATGGGAAATGTTTACATCTTTTCTCCATTCGGAATATACGCGCAATTTGTCAAGGTTATCATCCGGGCTTGCTGCAATACAAAATCCCCGTAGACATCACATTTCTAAGCATTGTATTGAAACCTGATAAGTTAACAGGGGCTTTTCGATTGAGAAATCTTGGAAATTTTTCATACTTTTGAGTGATCATCGTTTGAACCCGGAGGTATTTATAAATATCAAGCAATTAAGCAAAATCTGAATTCAAGATATCTTGGGACAGACTATAGAGACTCTATTTTCTTCTTCAGATTCTTTTCGTAATAATTTCATGTAACATGATCTCCTACTTGTGGTCTCCTTTGAAACCAGCAGAGTACGGTATAAATTAGAAATCTAACGACGACGGACAATAACAAAAAATATTTACATTTTTCAGTGTCTTTGCCCGTGATAAGTTAACACTACGTATCGATTTTTACTATACAGTCCAATAAATTCAAATGACTTACAATTAGAGCACAAGTCGGGTTTGCTTACCTATGTTTAAATAATTCGTACAATTTCTGAAAATTATACAAACATAAGTAATAAGGAACCATTCTTTGATTATTATGCGGTGATAATTTCGGTCGGGGCGTAATCAAATCTATCATAAAGCTTTATTTTTTTAAGCTTTTAAAGGCTTTATTGGATTTGACCGCGCTCCAACCAAAATTATCACCTCTCGATATTCAAAGAATGATTCCTTATTCCTTAACTACACACAGAAGATTGACAACATTTTAATCAGATTACACTTGAGCCTTCAGATCAAGCGAACTTAATCCGATAGGTTTTGGCAAATATTCTTAGTGCAATGCATTTGAAGCTTATATGTTGAAATAGTCATGCAGATTTAAAAACTAATGACTAATTTCAATGACACATACATGTTGGCAATATATTTCAACATCTTGTGAATTATATTTCGGAAAGTTGCGCCTGTTACACATGAGGGGGGGGGGGGGGGGGGCTTCTCAAATCATGCTTTTTATTGAAATGTATTTTGACCAGTGTAAAAATAATGTGGCTATACAATCGGTTTGTCAATATTTATTGTAATGAATTGTGAAAAAATACCTCTGTTTAAAAAGCAATTATGATAATCTTGAATGAAGCGGAGTGTATATGCACCCATCAATACGCCTCTTATTTGTAATATTTGAAGATTATCGTTAAGAAAATAATAATGAAAAATATAAATCTAAAAGAGAAATTTATTTATTATTAATTCTTTGATAAACAGATTTTGCTTTTCTTTTCACTTTGTTTCTACTGGAAGTCTAGTATCTCTACTGATTACTGCAGCCTTTTGCCAAGATTCTAGCAATTTGGAGACATTGAAGATTTTCTAAAAACTCAGAGTTTATAACTCTATAGCTGTAAAACGAAATATAAAATAATAGTGATGATAAAATTGGTGTATAGAATGTAACGAGTCTGTTGATGTAGATAGAAAAATGAAGCAGTTAAACGTGGACCTGGACATTAAATTAAACACTGATTAATTTTTAGGAAAGAAATAATAAAAACAGCTTTCCATCTTAAAAAATATATCATAATGTAGTTATATATTGTAGGACAGTTTGTAATGAGGAAAGTTAAAAATCAGCATGCTCCATAGGCGTCAGATCCGGGGATGGGGTTGCGGGTGTTAGTTAGGGGTGGTAGTTGGTGTAGGAGGGGGTGCTGGGTAGCTTAGACTGCATTCTCTTAAACATGGCTGTATGTCGAGAGATGTATAGAGATAACAGTATTTGGAGTGGTTAATTACATCATGTATATGAGAAAAAGTTCATCCAACATTAAAGCTAACAAGCGGCCTTTCAGCTTGTTTTTCTTTTCGTTTTAACATTGACTTTACCTTATTGACAACGGTGTTTTAAGCCCCCCCCCCCCGTATGTTGCTTAACTTGGTTGTTTGGGAGGGGGGGGGGGGGGGTTCGGATATGATTTACAGGCAAAAGTGTGACAAATTACGTAAACAAACAATAAAGACTTATTCTAACACCAAAAAATACTCGTAATAAAGCTAACCGTACCTTTCAAAATGCGTATAACGTACCGAACAGAACTGATTTTATTTTAATTATGTCAAGACTTGTGTTGTAACAGATTGAGAAATTTGGAAAGCTTAATATGCACATATACTAAATGTGTAGTGCCCTCAACACTTAGTTTTAGAATAAAATACAAACACTGTATGTACTTAATACATACCGTTTCAGAACGTGCTTTATACGTTGTGTTCTTAGACAACGCTACAATTTTATGTCAAAATTTTGCAAGAATTTTCCATGAAAATCCTGATTACCCCAAAAGAAGTAAAGGTGCAACAGGAGTGAATTGCTATTCATTTTGAAGGTTTTTGGTCACTTTAATGATTTTCATGTAGTTTGTCATCATTTATCGTTCCATTTTGTTTTCTACCAAGAACGTGAAAGTCCAAACAAAGATCAAGAGATCTAATTGTAAAAGTACGAAAGGGATTTCACATACGGTCGATTTGGCCAAGTACACCGTTTGTACGTAGTTAAATACCAGTACTATCAGTAGAAAAAGGATTGTATGTTTTTTTTTTCCTTCCGTAATCTGTTATGTCTATCCCAAGCGCTCGTTTATTATCAACATGCGAACGTGCCACTTGAAAACAGTCTACATGTATCAAATTCTTATAACAATGGTTTTCACTGCAACAGTGAGAATATTAATCACAACATAAGTACCGCAACAGATTGCAAACTGCCGTAAAATGCTTTATGATTATCTAGAGTTTTTGGTATAAATAAACAGTGCAAATAGCCATCCAATGAGTTAATGAAGATTTCGAATTTTGAACTGAAAGCATGAAGTTTGAGATCGCTGTGTTGTTGATCTGTTGTTTCCAATGTGTCCTCTCTGGATGTTGGTGGTGGCGATGTTTACACGTTGGCAAGGTAAACGTAGATTACAACATAAAAGGAAAATTAATCGAAATTTCATCAAAATAAGCTTCAATCTATGAGCGGGTTATTTGGTCAAAAATTCTATTTACAACCGGTTAAATATTGTAAAGCAATTCAATATTTAGCTCATGAATAAGCGATGTTTACAATGAATTGAACTGAAGAGGAAACAAGTAGAATCAAAGAATAACCATTGCTGTTATGAATAGGGTTCGACTGAAAAAGAGAAGAAAACGAAAGCCTCGTTGCCATGCAACTTTGAACTTTTTGACCAAAACCGAGACGGTGTCATCAACATTGAAGAGTTCGCCATGAAGTCACCGGGAATGGACAAGACTAAATTACAGAAATTATTTGACACAGTTGACAAAAATAGTAAGTCTTTATTTCATTTGTCAACAACGTTTATTGTTTTTTTTTTACTCTAGTGACCGCCCCCCCCCCCCCCCCCACTTTTTTGCGCAGCAAAGATTTTTTTTGAAATTTACATACAAAGAATTGAAATAACATGGAGTTGGCCCCCCACTTTTATGGGACCATATAAAAAGTTGAAGTGCAAATGATTATGCAAATAATCAATGAAATTGAAGTTAAAGGTATACTACTTCCCCGGAATAGGATTTTCAGAATTTTGGAAAGCAACATTTTCTTTTGCTTGCTTGTAAAGATTTTTTGGATGAGTCTGCCCCCCTCCCCCACTTTCATAAACGATGCTACGTGCCTGCCGTGAACAAAATCTTTAAGAGTAAAAAACAAAAATTGACCGATTCACATTTCCGAAACTTCCCAAACTCTTCCTAAATTTGGATGATATTGTTTGCGTATTTTTAAATTTTTTTTTTTCGGATAATAAAAACACGGGGTTCACAAATAAGAAAATATATGAGTGTAAATGCAATAAATATGTATACATAATTGTTTTGCTTTCAAAATGTAAAACATCAATAGAACTTACGTTAATTTTAAATAGTATACTGTAATTGCCTTATCTATTTTAATAAAAAAGTATTTTACTTTTTTTCAGAGAATAAACTGATTTCATCCACGGAATACAAAGACGGATTAAAACATTTGCATGACCAAGGCCTACTCGGATCTTGTAACTAAGACACTTGAATTTGTCACTGCAAAACTATGAACGTACCACTTGAGGAAAATAAAGGATGATTGAAATAAAAAGCTTATCTGTAATATGAACGATGTAATGCAATTTGTTAATATAAATGAGTCTACATGTTTTTAAAAGTCATGCATCCAAGCTTAGTTATGCCGCTTCAAAACACAAGGTCCTTGGGTCATATTGTTCAAATGACCAACAATGTCCAGCTCTAACTAAAGTAATTACCTTCACCATACAATGTAATAAATACAAACCAATACCCACTCCCTTTCAATCAGCAACCTTCATTTGACTACAGAGATAACGCTAGCCTAATGAATAAAACGTGAAAATCCTTCAAACTATCTTTCATCCATTTATTATATAATTACCTTTTTTTCCTCAGAAGATTTTTTATCAGATACGATCTGAATTAATATTTGAACGACGGCGGCCAAAAGCGAAGACTACACGAGTTTAGCTGAACAAATTTTGGTTAGAAAAGCTAACCTGAGCCTTCAGATTACGCAAGCTTAATCAGTTAATAAGACTTTTAGACCTACAGTACAGCTCAAGAGTATCCCGACACCCACCGTGTAAAAAACACGGTGGAAAACGGTCTGTGTCGCACCGTGCACACGGTGTGACACCGTGTATGTGTATTGGAAAATTCAAGAAAAAGCACCGTGTCGCACCGTGGCCGCCTGTGTAACTCCGTGGCCACTGTGTTACTCCGTGGATATCGTTACCTGAGACGTTGATAGATATCTATATATATATGTTTAGAAATAAAGAAATTATGGCTAAACAAGGGTTGAAACATATACATCCTTTTCATATTTAAAAAAAAAAGAATGTCGACTTAAGTTGCACGGACCCAGAAAGTTGTCGAGGCTGTCAACGTGAAGTTAATTTTTTGTGATCTGAAAACTTGACGTAAATGGGTACCTTTTAATTTATTTGTTCTTAAATAAATTGAAATAAATTCACCAAAAATATTTGATAATCATTTATTATATAATCAAAATTCAAATCAATTTAATTCATCTTGTTTTTTTCTAAACACACGTGATGTTGTAACTGACGATCCTATTAAAATGTCGGGAGCTTAAACGTCTTATTTCTGTTATCTGTAAACACTTTCTGATTTATTAATTAATTTACTGCCTTACTTTAAACCAATTAAAAATGAGAAATGAAAACATTTCAGACCATGTTTTTCTAAAGACATGTGCTGTTGATGTGCCATAATAAATAACAACCCCATATTACCGGTGACTCGAATAATTTGGACTTCAGCTATTTATGTAGCAATAAATAAACAAAAAATCACTTTTATATTATAGATTATAGATAAATGCATGAACAAACTCTTGTTAAATTATATTCAAGCATTGTACATGTATCAAAAATATACCCGCATTTCATAAAATAATTTTCAACTTTATTTCCGTATAGTTCGTAATGGCCTCGTGATTTCACATGAAAAAATCACTCGTGCGATGTACGGAAGCTGTCAGATACACAGCATTGTCTTTCATCTTGGGTTCTATACACAACAGGTGTTATTGTCTGTCTTGTTAGGTGTCATTGGAATTTACAACTAACTGTGTGTATATTTGGACGTCTGGGGCCCGTTTCTCAAAAAGGCCTACGTCCAGGCGTAAGCTTAGTCCGGACTAAATCAGGGACTAAACCTCAAAACCAGACTAAGTTGCGTTTCACAAAAAGGCGGAAACTTAGTCGGGACTAAATTTGGGTTTAAATCTACGCCTGCTAATGGGTAGGCGTAAGTTCTTAGTCTGTGCACAAAAATGGAGAGTGTTTTGTTTCTAAGGCAAAATATACAGATAATTTTATTTTTTTTGGTTTGTTTTATGTGTTATTAAAGAAAACATTCACATTTATTTAAATATTTGTACATGTACGTATAACTTTAAAAAATACCTATTGTTCGATAACTGTTTCTATTTCTAAATAAATTAAGATTAAATCAATTTGATAAATAATGGGCTCATCTTATTAAACGTAAGTAATATACTTACTACTCGTAATGAAATTTACCTAAAGTGTGAAGAATGGGTGTACCCTGATAAATGATATAAACACAATAATTAAAAAGATTATTTCTTAATTAAACATGTATTGCCCAACAAGATAGATGTGTATAAGTACGAATAGATTGTTGATTTTTTTTAAATCAATACTCAGTAAGCATGAACTAGAATTTAATGTTTCTAATCAGATTTGAACCTGTGAAACGAAACTGATTTCAAAATTATGAATAGGAGCAGCTCAAAACGTTTACATTTGTAATTTGTCCTTGTGTGTGGTTGTTTGTTCTTTACCTATACATGTATTACTGAAAACTTTACAACACGTATGAATTCTCATTTTCATTTTTTTTACTCCTAGTATCTTTACAAAACCGTATGAAAGCTAAATGTATTTTGGAATGTTTATGAACTCGCATTTAGATACAATCAATTTTTGTTTGTTAAAATATTACTTAAAAATATGTTTTAGAAGCGTGCAGCGTGTGTATCAATTTTAGATCTGTTGACAAGCGTTTCTCAAGGTTATCGAATATTAAAAAATTTCACATGCACACCTTGAATTTTTGGAAATCAAATTCATTAATCTTATTAATTCTAGGATTTAAGAAATGAAGATAATTTTTCTATTGATCGACGTATCAAAGAAAAAATTGACCGGAAAACTTCATCAATGCGCGTACGTAGCGCATTGATGAAAAAGTTTTCCGGTCAATTTTTTCTTTGATACGTCGATCAATAGAAAAATTATTATCTTCATTTCTTATCATTTAATAAAACATTTTCAAATAAAAAAAATGTGAAGGGTCATTGATCAAAAATGTAAATAAATGTAAATGTAAAAAAGTAGATCCGGCAAAAATTTTATTGATGCAGGTATCAAAGAAATTTTTCGACCAATCAGAAGCGCCGATATCTCATCAAATGAATAAATATTAAATGATTAAGTGATCAATTGCGTTCATATTTAACATCGATCGTAATTCTTTTAAAATATGTATGGTTTACAGGTACTATCAATGATCTTCGTGCATATTCATATGCATTGTTTACTTGTACTCATTTGATTGAATTGATCTTTAATTACTTGAATTTATGATAGTTTTGTTTGATCATATTTAAGATGTACGTATATCATGGGATTTTATTTTATTTCGAAGTTGTCGACTTGCAATACAAAAACGTTGTTTTAGCAGTTTTACAACAGTGTGCATTATTTACAAATTTAACTAGCTTGCATTTGTCATACTTATTATATAACAATTGTATACACCCCCACCCCAATAACCCAAAGCAGATAGGGAAAAAAGTATACATGTAACTCACATGCACTTGTTAAAACCGCAAAGGTGCAAAATGTCTTATCCGGAAGTGGATAGGGGATTTTTTTAGATGCCTTTTCCATTAAACTATGAGAAAAACCTTTTATTTATAAAACTTTTTTTAAATAGGAAGGGTGTTCTTAGATAACTGCTTTTATATCTTTATTTTAATCAAGATACTGTATACAGGGTTATTTTGGTCACGGTTAATTTCCGTCCTTCTACACTTGCAAACAGTTTCACTCTGTCGTGACTTCGCCCAGTCACAGCTGTTACTTAAGTTACTTAATATTAGATATTGAAAATCAACATAAATTCGCCCGCTGACACCGAGGGTGAAATGATTGAAAATTAAACAGGGCGAATTATTCCCTGTTTATGGTGTATATGACTTTCAACCCCCTCCCCGAAAAAAAAACAAAACAAAACAATCGATCGATTAAACCAAAAACAGGAAAGGGAGTTGGGGAGACTCCGGCCTCAAATGTTGATAAAATCTGTTTTGTTAATTGTTGACTATTAATATCTTTCAAAACTATTATCATTTGAATCGCAGAAAATCAAGAATCGTTTCCATGTCATTGTCTACATTCTTTCAATATTGGAACAGAGAATGGACAAGGTTCATGTAATATTATTTAAACAGTAGACATTTTCGATTTCAGTTGGTTACTGTTATACTCATGGTCATATTTTTTTCTATAAATAATATAGTGCATTGATAAAAAAGAATCAAGCCTTATCCCAGCATCTGAAAATGTCTAAAGATCAACAGTGTATATGAAGCATACTTCTCATTCTGCAGACGTATTGGGGCATATCCACTGTACCTCGTCCCTGTATTCTATAAATATTTGAAGTTTACACGAACATTTAAGTTAATTTCTATGTATTGTTTCGTTCAATTAATATGTAAGATTGTGCCTCAATATCATCTACAATGCATTTAATTGTCACATATTTGGTTTCTGAAACCTCTTATATATGCCGCTTTCATATCAACTGTTTTTCTCTAAAATTTCATTATGTTATGAAGTGTATAGGCATTTGTTCAACTTTTATTAATATAAAATGTCATGAACAGCTTGAACATTCAGTGGTTAAGTATAACATGCGTACTTTCGGGTACATGTACTATGAATTGGAAAATTGATCCACCACATATAATCATAGCCTCAAAGCAAAACAAAATACAATATGCGCATGCTTAGTACTCAGCGAAGATGTCTAAGTTTTTCGACATTTAAACCCTAATTTATGCCTCTTTCAGAAACGCAACTTAGACCCGACTAAATATTGGCGTAACTTTGTTAGTCGGACTAACTTAGGCTCAGATTTACGCCTTTTTGAGAAACGGGCCCCTGAACAGGTGCACTCGAGATGCCGTTATTCACACCTTTCCGCGAACACCTGTTTGGTAACTCATCACAACCCGTCGTGTGTATGGTCTGAATATATCTTACATCTACTTTGTTAGTTCAATTATTTTTCCTAATCTCTAACAAACAAAGAATTGTCTGTAGATATGTACACAAACAACTACACGTAAGACTATCGGCGCGTGGATCCGGGGAACAATTCAGCATGCAACTCTATAAATGCGGGAATTTCGCGAAGTATTAACTTGCGATAAGAAATTATTTACCGGGTACACATACATGTATGTACAAAAAAAACCTGATTGATTAAAAAGACGAATAAGATAATACCGGTCACTTTTTGCAAGCATCCTAGCGTCGAAATTTTAACGAAAAATCTTATTACATCGTGAACTTTACAAACTTTTAGTCATTGTGTTGAAATCGTTATTAAAACCATGGATCTAAAATAAATGAATTAAATTCATACTAATAGAACTCTTATAATTCTAAAATGAGTGCACAAAAGTACACATACAGAGAGAGAGAGAGAGAGAGAGAGAGAGAGAGAGAGAGAGAGAGAGAGAGAGAGAGAGAATCTCAACTTAATATTCCAACCCTCATGCATGCAGCATAAGAATGAATTAAGAAACTTAACATTTCAAACACTGAATACTTCATTGTTAAACATTTTTCTATTTTGCGGACTTAAAAAAACAATAGAACGACATTTTTTCCATATCATGGAAGGAGCACGTGGTCTATCTCGCGGGCTGATTTGATTGACAGGGATAGCACGTGGACCCTGACTGCATATATTCTATCGCAATTTTAGGGAAAAGGGTTCAATATAATGGAAACTATAAATCTAACTTATTACACAGAATTACAAGTAAAATGTACTTATATTAAACTCATACTGGTATTCTCTCACACATCACACATATGTATAAAAGAAAGAAAATTTGAAAATATATTAGATATAAAGCTGTATAATTATATTATTTAGAGAAAGTACATTTGTTTTCAACAACCCGTTAGATTTGTTATCGTTGAATAGAGTATAAGTGAGAAAAGATCACAGTTATGGTTCTATGCACTATTGAAACTGCCAAACTACAGTAACTACGATTACTACTACGTTTAAAAACGGACTGAAACAAAAATTTATGGAACCGTTTATTTGAATTTTAAAACGGAAAAGAAAGTGTTAGTGTTTTAATAGATCAAACCTTTATGTGGACGATATCGATTTTTAATATTAACAAAAATCAACCGTGTCAATCGCATACGTCTGAAAATTGCGTGCATAAAAATTTTATTTATTTCTATTTCTTTGTCTTTTTCTTTGATTTTCTTACGTACATCAATAAATATTTTATTCTTTATAAGTTTTATTTCTAAATCCCTTTTTTCACAGGTAAATACCGCCTGTTACACCGTGTTATTGTCCGTGTTGCATCGCGTTGCACCGTGTCGCACCGTGTTTTTTCTTGTTCTGTGGCCGTAACAGAGAACAATAGATCAAAGGTACCGACACTTCCACGCTCAGCGTGGACTTTCAAACACGGTGGTCGGTGTTTTTGTCGGGATACTCGTGAGCTGTACTGTATATATAATATATAGATACATGTACTTTTATGTTGAATTATACTATCAACAAAAATGGCCAAATTTGTTCGTCTGGTTTTGTAAAAGTTTGTGAAAAGCATTTTAGCCAACGCATGTACATGTTTGTGGAAATAGTTGTGCCGAAAAAAAAATGTAAGTTAGCTGAAGAACTAGTCAAACATTTCACATTTCAAAAAACACATGTTGGCGATATTTCAACATCTAAATTTGTTGTGGGCAGCAGGCACGTAGCATCGTTTTTAAAGGGGGGCAGACTCATCCAAAAATTCTTGACAAGCAGAAAAACCCCAAAACAACCCCCCCCCCCCCCCAAAAAAAAAAAACAGAAAAAAAAAATAAATTTAAAATCCTAATTGTGGGGTGGGGTTGGGTTGGGCTGGGGTAGTTTATCAACAACTTCAAATTCACTCTTAATTTCCCTACTTTCATTTCAATTTTTTACATCCTCCCTAAAAAGTGGTGGGGGGGGGGGGGCTAGCCCCCCCCCCCCTCCGATGCTACGTGCCTGGGTAGTTTAAATTTGCTAGCATCTACACATGAATAGTCGAAATCAAAATCCGTTGTAAACATTTCTAGTAAACCGGGGTAATTCAAATTACTTAGTTCCTGTTTCATCTATGAAACGTTTATGTGATGTATTATCTACATGACTCAACTCCTATCTATGTTACGTCTGCGGTGTTTCTGATGAAAAAAAAATCCTCTTTCACCACGCTCTCTAGATCTTGAAAAAAAAATCTTCCGCATGCAAATATGCACATATAATATAGTTATTGTGAATACAAATCAAATTCATTTTTTCCCAAAATGTAACCTGTGCGACTACAACTTGTATTTTGCAGATATTTTTTGTTTAAAAAATTGGATCATTCTACCTCGTGTGGTGTCAAATATTTTCTTAAATCACAATAATTAAGAAAGAATTGAGAAGTGATATCTCTGTGCACACCTCTTTTAAAGTTAAGTGATATTAAAAAAACATGCTAACTTCTAGCTCCAGTCCGTGCGTCTATCCGTTTTTGCCATTTTGTTTTCAAGAACAAACAACAGAAGGTCAATAGGTCATAACTACATGTAAAACAAGGGTGTGGGGTGGGGGTGTCATACCATCGTCTCCCCAAAGGTTTTGCTTCATATACAAGAAGTGTTATGACTCTGGGACAAAGCTTTATCGTATAAATTTTTGCATCGAATATACTACTTTTGGCTGTGTATTCTAATTAGCGTTTATGGCTGATTGCAGCATCTACTAAATCACGTACATCGCCAAATATAAAATATGATTACATTTATTAAATAGGTACAGTCAGGAATACGCTAAATCAAATCTCCGTTAACCTGTTGAAAAATATCTTTCTTTATTTTAACTATTTAACATGTTATTTATTGTCAATGTATCCTTGACTAATTGAGTCATGGACTCATTGACAATTAAATTAATTTGAATTAGTAAAAGAGGTATCGTGCATGCCGAATAAATAATTTTGATAACTTGTAATACGTTTTAAACAGCAAGTATTTGTAATGAGACAAAGGCGTGAAAATAATGAAATTAAAGAATACCAAAACAAATCCAAAAAATTAAACTGACAGATTAATGAAAAGCAATAAAACAAGTTTTTATTAGTAAAATTTTATACCATAAAGTTCAGTGTAATAACAATACATAAAATGTACATGCACCTTAAAAGTTCTGGTATTGAAACAGTGAAGATATCGATTTTTGCACATTATTCCTGAAGACTAGCGTCCACATTCAATTTCCAGGTCAATTATATTTATTAAATGCAATTGTAAGATTTGCTTTTATAACTTATATTCCAGGATTCAGATTGTAAAATTCAATTGAATCATTAAAGTATATTCTTAACTAAAACCACAATTAATAAATTATGTACGTATTAATCATAAACCCTCCGATTAATATTTCTGTCACACAGATGATATCTATCTCGATGTTTTTTGGGAATGATAATGATTTTTCCTTGAATGATATATCTAGCTAAACTTCCGCATTTTAAGAATATTCATTTTTTATCCAGTTTTTTAACTTGAGCATACACATTTTCAGTCTGACTGATATCTTCCACCTCAGACTTCGGTCCTTTTGGAACCTTATTTGGTTGAGCATAAATTGCATTACTACCGGTCTCTAACATTGGAATATCTTCCTTTCCTGTCTTTTCTTCCACCATGCTGGCTGGGCCACTTGCCTTTGTGTTCTCTTGATGAGAAAGATACAAGGGGTTGTCTGGAAGTTCATCGCAAGGACTTCTGTTTACGTCCTCCATTGTTGAATATCCTCCGTCAGCCTCGTTATTGAACTGGTGATAAAGAGGATTGTACGGAAGTTCCTTGTTGCCACTGGCCACGTTGCGTTGCCCTCCGCACAGCAGTTTGTCAGATTTATTTGTACCTCTTTCGTGGGTTCTTCTCCTGCAATAAAATCAGTATGCAGTAATTGCTTATAGATTATGTATGTTTGGTTGGAATGAAAATTATTCTTTTTCAATTTTAAAAACGAGAGAGAGAGAGAGAGAGAGAGAGAGAGAGAGAGAGAGAGAGAGAGATTTACCGTATACAGAAAATCATCACAAAAACAACAGCTATAACGACAATTCCACTTCCTACAGCCACAAATATTGAGTCTGAAAACGTTAAATAGAAAAGGAATCAATATACATATTTGTTATTAATTGCATTTATTTTAGGAATTATGAATCAAACTATATATTTTAAATGTTCATTAAGTCCACCCAATAGAGACAGAGGGCTTTATGATAAATATGATCATGACCCAAATATTAATATTGAATAAGTGACATTGTAACATTATTTTTATTTTGTAGAATTATGCAAAATCCGCTTGCTCCCCGACAGTACGTCTTTTAAGTCTTTCATGAAATTCATGGAACGATACGTTACAAAATATAATTCGAAGTGTTATCACAGACAAAAACACTGGAAAATATACATATTACAGATTAATTTAATCTATTGGGTTTTAAGCATAAAGAAGCATTAGTTATTCATTTTAATGAAGTGAATACCAAGTAAATGAACAAAGTATATTCTATATATATAAACAACTTTGTTTTCTTACACTGAATTTCCTCTGTTGTAGAGGGGGGTTGAATATTCTCTAGATCCTTTTTGGAATACGTTGAAACTGCATCTGGTGAAGTTTTAGTGACAAAGCTGTGTTTTGCTTTTTGTATAAATATCGAGTAATCGTGCAAAATCTGAATCCAAAATATCTTGGGACAGACTATAGTTATTCATTTTAATAAAGTGAATATACGCAAGTTTAATCAAAGTAAATGAACAAAGTGTATCCTATATATATATAAACAACTTACACTGAATTTCCTCTGTTGTAGAGGGGGGTTGAATACTCTCTAGATGTGAAGTTTTAGTGACAAAATTGCCATTTGCACCCGTAGTTGACGAATAACCATTATCTGCCGTTGTTATTACATCACTGGGCTTTGCTGATGAACTTTGTAATGTTGCCCCACAAGTAACAGAAATCAATGCCTTCGACGAATTGTCGTCTGCAACTGCAGGTTTGAATACCGAAGTTAATTAATTACATGCATTAAACAGTTTTTGATGATCGTCACATTATATTTACATTCTACTGTGTTTCTCCATGAAATGTTGTGATCTTTAAATGCCTCTAAATGCAACAACTAATCACTGCGTATGAATTTACATGTAATTTACATAAGTAGTTCTCAAACAGTGGTTTCTATGTTATCGGTTAAAAATATATTTCATACATGTTGTCAAAGCACCATATTTTACAATTAGTCAACAAAACGTTAATTTTATTGTTAAAAGCAATATTTCAAGAGTTATTTTTCATGGAATATATTTTCAAGCTCATTGATTTCAATTGAGCAGTCTACGTGATAACCATTTTAACCGGTTTTTATTAAACAGCTGTTCCTGCCGTTACTACTTAATTTTACTCCCTCCGTGATCTGCAATTTGCATCGATTCATTTAAGTAAATAATTGATTTCATCAGTAAAGGAATGTTAATATAAGCATTAAATGATTTATCTTTGACGTCGTGGTGTCAATAACTGCGGTCAGGTGAGCAGACAAATTATCATAACACGCTAACGACGACGTCAAAAATAAATCATTCAATGCTATATTAAGTAGTTTCTTTATTGATTTTTAAAATTTAAGCACTGTCATCAAGTCTACTAAACTAATCGTATTAAAAATCTACGGATTTGCTAAAAACAGATATTAAATTTAACCATAGGTCGTAATAATTTCGATATTACATGTACCTATATCATGTTGTTCGTCCATTAAAGAGGCGAGTGACTTATACAATTAAAAATACAACTTTTTAATGTTGGATCGAAGGCACAATATAACTTTAATCTAAAATGCAATGTCGATTGCTTTCTTAAAATATATGCAGGCTGGATCTCAAGGGGGAAAAGAGACACAGAGAGATGCAAGATTACGATCAATTATGATTTACATCAAAACCTATATAACAGAAAAAAAATCGAACTGCATATTAAAAAGATCAGATTTGAAGCGATTCGTTCGCGTTTTGTGCTCTTTTGGTAATGTTCATATAGGATGAAAAAAAAGAACATATGTTTTAAAATCAATTTTAAAATTTGCATACTTCCAAATATTCTGATATTCTGGAGAAATCTTTGTGGTGCTGAGGTAATGTTGACCGATCGGGATGTCATATAAAACAAACTGTCTTGTGTTACTTTGAATGTTGGTGTTTGTCTCTCGCCTTTACATGGTATCAAAGTACTATTCAGTTCCGGCAATTCATGTATGGTGATTTCCGTATAACAATTTTTTTGTATGGTATTCGATGCAAATTTTAAACTTCCATCATATCTTGGGAGTATTGTACAGTTACAGTGTGAGTTTATGGCGGTGTAGTTCACACTGAAGAAATCTCCGGTATCCATCTGTCCGTCACATCTGGCAATTATTGTACCTAGAAATATACAACATGTTTAAGGTGTTTGTGAACAAATTTTCCAATAGAATTAGATTTTAAGAGATGTTTTTTTTATTCATTAACCAGTTTTTGTAAAGAACAATTCCATAAATGTGTTTTAGATTTAGGATAAATACTTTCCTGTATGTTTGATTTATACAGGTTTTTTCTTCTTAAGGATATCAATGTAATTGTGACCGCGTAGATTTTATGGTGCCAGGGTATTCTTCTGAAACTGCATCCGTCGTGAGCAGTACGGATGGGGGAAGGGAATGGCGTAAAAGGAACAAGTTATAAGGTTAATTGAGGCGCACTCTGGGCCGTAAGATAAAAACGAAGGTTATGTTCTCCTCATTCCCACGGGTCCACCGAGAGATAGAACCAAGTGATGAAGGATTCCGTATTTATTGTTTTATCAATCGAGTTTAAAAGATGAACAATAACAAACAAATAAGGGACACAGACGGAAGTGGCCGGTAATGCGTCAGGCTCCCGAACTCAAAATTGACAAATACAATACAGTATTTATGAGAATCTAAACAATGAGTAAAAGTGACAAATTGATGACATCACATGAAATGAATGCAAAATTCACAGGTTATATATAATTAGATGAACTCAATGAGTGTTTGATGGCCAGGGCATGAAAGGCATATAATTACGCAATGTTGCTTCAAGAGATTAGCAGTTCTTGGGAGAAACATCTGTCTGATTTGTAATTACCAATAAAAGAGTCTGCCAGGTGTCAATAGCTTATTCACTTTGTAAACATTAAATTATTAGAATACATGACAAAACAAACGTTGAATTTGGAAAGTAAAGTCCGAAATCAAGTTATTATAGAACAGTCATTTTTGCACTGTGATATAATAAAAAAATGGCCACGACTATTCAGCACTCATAAATCTATATATTTCATCCGTTAATTAATTAAGGATGGCGAGGAAGAAGCTATATATAGCATTTAAAACAACATTTGGACTACTATCTGCAGTTTTAAAAGTTTGTAATGACTCTTCATAAGATTATCAGGAAAACTGCCACAACTAAAATGTAATTAACATTATCACGTCATAATCAACGTAATCTTATTCAAATCATTTATATACAATGTTCCTTTCTTTTTGCTAAATAGAATTTCCCTCTTTCTCTGGGGATTATGGGGGATTATTATCCGTTGTGTAAATACGCGACTTCCTAATAAATGAACAATGCTGAATTTATCCAGGAAACAAACCCTTCGCCACCGGAAAGAAATCTGGAACACAAAGGGGCCTTGATATAAAAGTTGTCCATTTTAAACTTAAAGCATGCACAAACCACAGTTAACTTATACATGTAACAAATGATGGCATCTCTGAGGATAAAGACTTATCTACATACATGAAATTTATAATCGAAAAATTTTTGTTAGTTCAAAGACTGCCACGATATGACGTCTTTAAGCAACCTTTATGCGTAATATATTTGGGTATTGCAAACGGAAGAATAAATTGATTCCAAATTCAGGTATTTCAAAATTTTTGGATTAAGAAAAAATCATTTTGAATTTCTTATCATTTGTGACAAATTACAACATCTTTCTTAGTTTATCATTTGTTTCTTGTCATTTTAAGTAAGAAACTAAAATAAAATCACTGCAATTATTATTGAAAAGGTCTTGTGATATGACGTACGATTCAATCACGTCCAGACACAAGTATTTTCTTAAAAATCGGTATAAGTACTAAATGATCCAGGTTTTAAAAACATACATTTTTTCTGCACACCATCTCTCTTTACCCCCCCCCCCCCCCACACACTAATAAATCATCTTCCATGACTCACCATATACTTGGCATTCCAAAATGAAAACAGCGACACAGTATGAAAACAACAGAAGTATTTTCAACATTTTTCCTGAAAGCATTGTGATCTCAATAAACAAATGTTTAACTGCTATTGGAAAAAGTTATCACATTTTCCTTCACTGCGGCTTTGGAGTTTTAATGTGTTGATCTATATTAACCTAAGGCCGGATAAAACCGAGAAGTTAGAAAAATGCACACTTAAAGACAAGGAGGCGGGGCTACTTATATTATGTAATATGATTTGATTGACGCGCATTGCTTGCAACTGATGTTTAGCCACAGAGGAAAACCTAGTAAATCTATATTATCAATATCTGAAAAAAATGAAGATTAAGGAAACAAAATCATCAGTCTGTTGCTTTGTAAGATGCATGGGAGGTTTTTAATTCCTTTTTTGCCAGCAAAAGTACACGTTGATTGTTATATGCATTAATGAAAAAGGCAAGCCCTTTTAAATGAAGTTTTTTCATAACCGGTTTTAGGTGACTTTTATAAGATTGAAGTATAAATGAAAATAAAACGAGTACGAATAGTTTTTTGTTAATACTCCTAATATAAATAGAAAATATGACATGGAATTTGTCTTCCGTATATATTACTTTCTTTAATCCATAAATTAGTATAACAGCTGAAGGCTCAACATCTCTATGTGTATTGTTGAACACAAATGTAGGTTTTTTTTTTTCAAAAGTTCATTTAAAGAAGCTAGTGCAGCATTCTACGTGAAATATTTTGTCGGAAACAATCGCCTTCAAGTCGTAAGCAATCTTTGTGCATTTAGAATTTTCAATTTTTCATGCTTCATTTTGAGAAATATATGGACCAGACACATATTTTGCACTTTTCCTTTCAGTGACCTTAAACTTGCTTAAATGACCTTGTGTTAAAATCATGAAACACACATTGAAAGATTGCTTATGACCTGACTGTGTTTCATGACTTTTAAGCCAAGGCCATTTAGACAAGTTCAAGATCATTGAGAGAAAAAGTTCATAATGTATGTCTGCTTTAAAACTTTCTTAATGAGAAAATTGGACGTTCCTACTTCACAAAAAATTGCTTATGACCTGAGGAATGTGTCATGAACTTGACCCATTTTTTTGGGTCAAGTTTAGTATAAGACAAAAGATGTTCCCTTGAAAATATAACGAGTAAATCGGTTTGTTGTGTACGTTATTTACAATGTTTATCAAAATGTAAAATATAATTAATATATAACATACTTAAAGTAAACCTGTGAAATAAATCATTTATCTATCATTGAAGGTTTACAAGTCGACAGGTCTACATGTTCATGGATTGATACTGATACCTCTTGCGTGAAAATAAAAACTACATGTGTCGTAACGCCACAGATCCCCCCGCAGGTGACCAACATTTCAAATGCCAAAAGTAAATCATTTGTTTGAATGCAGATTAAGTTATAAATCACTAAAAATTACTCATTTTCTTTTAAATTCAAGAGGCAAAACTCTGTCAAATATCATCGGGCCTGAACTATATTCAAACCTTATCTGTATATTACAGTAAATAACCTACATATGAAATTCAAATATCAGATTTATATATGCATCCCTTCAAAAGTTAGAGAGCGAAAACTGAGAATTCAAATTTCAAGGGGCATAACCCTGTCAAAAATCATCTGACCGAAACCAAATTCGACTTCATCCTGTATATTCATAAAATACATCCATACATTAAATATTTGTTGAATATGTGCAACGATTGTTGAATTGTCGAATTAATTGGAAAATGAATGATGACGGAAAGACAGAAGGACGGAACGGGGCAACACTATATATTTCCGGCTCATTTCATGGCAGGGGGCATAGAAATGAAATTTTTTTACATTTCATTTTGAAGTCAATGATGGTTCTAAATTGATTCCTCTTCATATCTACGAAACAAGTATTTTAAAAATGCCAAATTGTACGAGAACACTTCATCAATCTTTAAGAATATAGTATGCAAGACACTGTTTTCGTTTAATACGGACAAAATAAAATTTTGTGCAGGTCCTAAAATTAGAAACAACTATAATCTTTCCGAATAAGCTTAAACAAGTTATGAGTAAATGGTAGACAGTTACGCTGACTACACAAAAGAAAATTATGCCAAAGAATTAAAACTTCATCAAATAACTTTTAAAAAACCCCACCAACAACTTGATGTATATTAAAATGGATGCAGAATACTTCAGAGAGGGTTTACCATCTGTTGTTCAACACCAGTTTGGGGAACATAGCAAATACAGCAGTTAGTGTCCAATATCAAATGATGCAACGAGTACACACAGAAATTTACCACGGGATGCTGATCTGATTTAATATCGAATTAACCTGATTTAGTCCAGAGGCACTAACAGGGAAGCGAGTCAAACACATTTATAAAGATTCTATAAGAAAGAAAGAAAGGTCAAAGAACAACGATTCGAAGGTATTTATTGTTACAAGTGTAAATTATGTAATAAATCTGAAATGTGATATCAATCGTAAATGTTTGCCTTTTCATTTGAGTTTTCATCTTCAATGCATTTTTTCGTGATGATTAGAATAGGGAGTTAATGAAATAGTTCAAAATACTGTGATATATATTAAGATGCACTTTATCATAATAAATGAGCTCTTCCATTACACAAGAAGCCACAGGCTTTAACGGTCAGCTGAGTAAAATCGCCCGTAGATGGACATGACAGGGAGTCTCATGTTTGCATTTTTTGAATTTCAGCTTCATATTATAGTTAAAGTTCTTATTCCAGACTCCTCTGACTGTTATTTGAACCCATACCCCATGGCAATGAATGTTACAATTTTAGAAAAGACTTTAAATTGTATACTTGTTCACTATATGGTCTTATTGGCCATGCCCAGGGGCCTGAAGTCCTAAACAAGGGGCCACGAATACAGAACTTCATGAACACCATAATCATTCATTTAGTTTTTCTTCAATATATATGGGATTAGATAAGTTTTTCTAAGATGTACATGTAATGCATTGTTCAATGTATGGCGATCATGACCCCACCATAGGACTAAGTGTTGCACCCCTGACCTTAGGACCATGAATTTCACAATCAGTGTAGAGTTCTTCAGAAACATCATAAGCATGCATTTGGGCCTTCTGAAATATATATGGGAGTAATGAAGATTTTTAAAAAAAATTTACGACTTTGGTAGAAGGCTTTATGAAATTCATGTGCTCGATGAATATTTCACTTCTCTGATAGGTAAATCATCGATCATATTAAAAACCGCTCATCTTTAATACGGTTTATTAGATACCACGTTAACCATTTTGTTTTTGTTGTCTCTTGTTGATGTTCAACTGTAGTTCTTTGCATTATCATTTAATATTTATTATTCAGATGAAATACTAGTATCAACGCTTCTGGTTAGTCAAACGAAAATCTTGATATCTATATCAATAAAATTTAGGTATCATGTCTGCCATCAATTGCCTTCCCAGTGACAAAGGAATTGATATACATATAGTCCACGACAAAGCTTTTGAACACGCCAACGGGGTTCTAGCTGTAAAACCTAAAGAGAGCAATTTCCGAAATGACCAAATCCAACACAACAAAATTTGAAAAAACAGTGTCACCGGATAATTTTGCAAAATTTCTCAATACTTGTTATCTAACCCATATCCTGTCATTCTATGATAAACACTGTGCCGGATAATTATGCAAGTGCCAAGGTGGCATTTTTGCACGCGCTTAAGAGGCAGTTTCGGAGATTTATTACAATAAACGTTGTGATGAATTAGATTTGGGTGGAAATGAAATAACCTGACTACCCTTGGAGTGGACTACTCCATGGTTATATAAACAGCTGTGCTGTAGAGTCTAGGAGAGTCGTCTGTGAACAGCAGAGTAGAAAGGACAAGATGGAAAGATCCCATAGGAGGAATGATTCTCCTACAGGAAATATTGACAATCCTATAGGATTTTCTAAGAAAATCCTAGAGGAATTATATTTTCTGTAGGAGGATGGTATTTCCTGTAGGAATTTGATTCAGACAAGCAGTTTTCTTAGAGGAAACTAATATCTCCTATAGGATTTTACCAAACCCTACGGAATTAAAATAGGAAGTTCTTGTATTCCGGTAGGAAAAATCAAATGTTCTATAGGAATATTGTTATCCTATGGGAATTTTTTTTCCTGTAGGAATGTTGAAAGATAAATATCTCACCTGACAGGTGGGTTACGTTGATAACAAAGGTGGTTGTAAACTCTTTAAGCAATGATCTATCATCTGACATATTTGAATTTTTTTTCGATTCATGCAGCTTAGATGGCTGCAAAAATGCCACCTTGGCACTGGCATAATTATCCGGCACGGTGTTAATAGCTTGTTTGTTTTGATTTATCCCTACATTTCGTGTCCAGGAGATTGGAATTCCATCAGCAGTTAACTCCAAAGTCTTTAATCTTCCTGCATGACGACAAGGAAGTTGAATATGTGTTTCTTTCCCATGAAACAAAGTAGAATAATTGGCAGAGCGGACTAGAAAACCAGGAGGCGCCCCATTACAGAAGATTGTATGCCACAAGTGATAAGTTATTCACTTGAAACACTCAGAAATTTTCTCCAGCGCATCGACCCTTAAGCCAAGTATCTCTTCAATCATTGCAGTAGAAAAGCTCTTACATCACCACAGACCACTATTGACTGGTATTTGGCCAAGCTTTGTAAGCAAATAGTTCTTTAATGTTAAGCTAGATATCTCTAGAAAAGTTAATTGCTCCGGGAAAGGAGTTATATTCAAATTTGGTGCAATGGATGGACCACGAGCAACATTCATAGAAAAAATGCCAACTTTTAACTTTTTGAAAGCTTTTTATTTAGCAAACATCAGTTGCATAAATAATATCTTATGTGCGTGGCGCCGACATTTAATATCTTTGGCGTTACTCAAAAGTGCCAGAAAAATTGTAATTGACGAAAATTGCAGGTTTTATTTTAACACCTTAACAAAAATAATGCTGCCAATATAAAACGATTAGGACCATAACAGAAATGCAAACGTTTAGTACTGTAACATTTGATTTTATTTATAACCCTAAAAATTAATCATTTTCCTTCGCTAAAAGTACCAATTTTGCAATCAAACCTTTTCATTTTAAAACGAAAGAATATTGTTGTAAGTTAAGTAAATTTATTGAAAATTCGAAATAGAAAAAATAAATGAATTAGTTTCACCAAGGATAAATACATACATGTAACACAAAGGACATAAAAAATACATGTAGGTTATTTTATACAATTTCCAAAAAAAATTAAAGTTGTTCCTCTTTCCTCTAAATATCATTACAATGGCGTTGCCTTAAAGAATGAAATAAGAGCACTTGGTTTGAAGGGGAATTACAAACAACACCTAGGTTATAACGGCAACAACATAGACTACTTCCCCATATAACGGGATTTATGGACTTAATATAATTAATAAAATGAGAAATTGTAACGCCAAAGACAAAAGATAACAGAAAGGACATCTCAAAGATATAAACCTGGTAATAATAAGAGATGTATTTAAAGAACAAAAATACTGGCACATGTATTGTTTCACAAAAACACGCAGATTGCATCTATATAGAATGGATTAATTCTTTTTCATGTTTGGAATTTTCATTTCAGTCGTTTAAAAAATCCTGAATGATCTTAAAATAATTGTTTTTTAATCTGAGAATTAAAATTAAAAAAAAATTATCATAGAATATATAGCGATATATAGGACATAAACTGATGTTTTCTTTTTTAGGAATATAATAAAATTAGCATGCAAATGTCGCTTTCATTTAAGAAAGCCGTTTTTTAGATTGGTATACGTAATGTATCAATAGTGACTGTGATTAAGTTTAATTTAAATCAGCGACGAAATTTTGAAAGAGTTAGTTCTCTTACTGAAACTGAAAACCGACGCATCTATAAAGTTACATCTCCACAGATAAGCGAAAACCCCACAATCCACGAAAATATTGACCCCCACGAGGATCATCTACAGACATCCATCTACATAACCACAGTAATTACCTTCAGCATACAATGTAATTATTACAAACCAATACTAACTCCCTTTCAATCAGTAACCTTCATTTGACTACAGGGATAACGCTAGTCTAAGGAATAAAACATGAAAATCCTTCAAACCATCTTTCATTCATTTACTTATATACCTTTTTTTCTTCAGAAGATTTTACCGTAATACTTCCATGTAAAACGAGACCCCTCACCCATGGTATCATTTTGAAACCGAACGGATATGATCTGAATTAAGATTAAAACGACGACGGCCAATATCGAAGACTACACTAGTTAAGCTGAACACAATTTGGTCAGAACCTTTCGATTATGCAAGCGATATCATTTTATAAGACTTTTAGACGTATGAACAAACTTTAAGTATTTAAATTGTGATATTATAGACACTTTTATTTTAAAATATTCTACTGAACCACATCAACGAACATGGTCAAATTTGTCAGACTGGTTTTGACAAATATTCTTTTTTTAGTTAGTGAAATGCATTTGAGCAAATACTTTTTTGTGGAAATAGTTGTGCCGAACACTTTTGTTAAATGAAGAAGTTGAAAACGTTTCTAGTAAATCGGGGTTATTTAAATTACTTAATTCCTGTTTCATCTATGAAACATATATGTGACGTTTGATCTATCTGAATCAACACTTAAAATCAGCTTTCACCTCGATCTCTTGATCTCGGAAAAAAAATCTTCCGCATGCAAATTATGTGTTCACTTTGGTACATCCTTCTGGTACAAATCTGTATATATTATATATAATACCGAGTTATTGTGAAAACGAATCAATTGCAAATGTAAGCTGTGCAACTACAACTTGTATTGTGCAGATATTTATTACAAACTGGATCATTTTATCTCGTGTGATGTCAAATATTTTTTTAAAATTACAATAACCTAGAAAGAATTGACCAGAGATATTATTTTACACACCTTTTTTTAAATTTGAGTGCTATAAAAACTTGTAAACTACTAACTCTAGTGCGTCCATCTGTCCGTTTTGGTCATTTGAAGAAGACCACCCATTTCGTTTTAAAGAACAATCAACAGAAGATCATACCTAATGTAATACAGGGGGTGTGACATATATCATCATCTTCCCCAAAGGTTTGACTTCATAAACAAGTGTTTTGAGACAAAGCTATATTGTATATGCATTTTAGCATCGAATGTACAACTTTTGGCTGTGTATTCTAATTACTGTTTTTTGGGTGTTTGCAGCATCCGCTAAATCAAGTACATTGCCAATTATTAAATCTATAATAACTTAAATTAAATAAGTACATTCAGGACTACGCTTGATCAAATGCCCGTTAGCCTGTGGAAAAATATATGTCTCTTACTATTAAACATTTTTTATGGTTAATGAGTTCATTATTAATTTAGCCATGTACTCATTGACAATTAAATGTTTTAATTAGTAAAAGAGATATTGTGCATGCCGAATATATAGTTTGTTATTACTAGCTATGTATTTTCAGTAACTGTTGCATTTGTGATGAGACAAAGGCGTGAAAATAATGTGATTAAAGAATACCAAAGCAAATCCAATAAATTAACTGACAGATTAATGAAAAACATTAAAACAAGTGTTTATTAGTAAAATATTATACTACAAAGTTCACCGTAATAACAATACATAAAATGTACATGTACCTTAAAAGATCTCATCTGGTATTGAAACAGTGCAGATAGATTTTTGCAGATTTTTCCTCAAGACTAGCGTCCACATTCAATTTTCAGATCAATTAATTAAATGCAGTTGTAAGATTTGCTTTTAAAACTTATATTCCAGGATTCAGACTGTAAAATTCAAATGAATAATTAAGACATATTCTTAATTAAAATCACAAATAGTAAATTATGTATTAATTATAAACCCTCGATTAATATTTCTGTAACACAGATGATTTATATCTCGACGTTATCTTTGTAACATCGAAATGGTTTCCGCGCAACCCCCCCCGCCCCCCCCCCCCCCCGAAGTTGTAAACAATTTTGTAAAGCTTTTTCCTTGAATGATATATTTAGCTAAACTTCCGCATTTCAAGCTTTTCATTTTGTATGATCGTTTTTTAAAGATCAGACGACACGTTCCTCGAGAATCTTTTTTGTATTTCCTCGTAATAAAGAGTTCCAATAAAAATATTAATTTTATAATTACTTTTAAAATGATCAACATTTACTTGGATTTGGATATATGTCTAGATGGCCGAGTGGTTAGAAACGTGGCCGCTCACTGCCAGAGGCGTATAGGTTCTAGAGGTCGTAAGTTCAAACCCCGCCCCGGCGGAGATATAGTTCTAATATAGTTAATTTCGCTGTGCTGTATATCTATTTATTTTTATATCAGCATATTCAAGTGTATTTACAAGAAGATTATAAAGGAAATTGCATACTCTAGTATTTTGCAGAAATGCCTGGTAAGGTATCCTAATTTTTTGCAAGAAAGCTTGTCAAAGTAGTAGCAAACCATTACCAAATTCCTAGAAAAAGTTATCTAAAATTAAGGAACGTGTCGTCTGACCTTAACTTGAGCATACAAATTTTCAGTAGGATTGATATCTTCCACCTCAGACGCCGGTCTTTTTGGAACCTTATTTGGTTTAGCATAAATTGCATCACTACCGGTCTCTTTCATTGGATTATCTTCCTTTTCTGTCTTATCTTCCACCATGCTACTGGTCTCTAACATTGGAATATCTTTCTGTTGTCCTGTCTTTTCTTCCACAATGCCTGCTGCGCCACTTGCCTTAATGTTCTCTTGATGAGGATGATCCAAGGGGTTGTCTTGAAGTTCATCGCAAGGACTTCTGTTTACGTCCTCCATTGTTGAATATCCTCCATCAGCCTCGTTATTGAACTGGTGATACGGAGGATTGTACGGAAGTTCCTTGTTGCCATTGGCCACGTTGCGTTGCCCTCCGTACGGAAAATTGTCAGATTTAATTGTACCTCTCTCGTGGTTTCTTCTCCTGCAATAAAATCATATGTGCAGTAATTGCTTACAAATTATGTATGTTTGGCTGGAATGAAAATTATTCATTCTTTTTCAATTTTAAAAAGGAGAGAGAGAGAGAGAGAGAGAGAGAGAGATTTACCGTATACAGAAAATTATCAAAAAAATAACAGCGATAATGGCAATTCCACTTCCTACAGCGACAAATATTGAGTCTAAAACAGAAAGCAGAAAAAAGGATCAATGCGTATATTTGCACATCACTTCATTCATTAAAAGAATGAGGAATCATACTTTTAGTACTAAAAGTGATCTTACGGTGTTCAAATCCATCGAATATAGTCAAAAGGGCGTTTTGATATATTTGATCACGGTCCGAATATATATTAATATTGAATTAATGACATTTTAGCATTATTTTGTTTACTTAAGGAAACCCCATATGCGCAGCAACAGTAAATCTTTTGCGACATTCATGAAGTGCATTGAACGATACTTATACATTTGATTTCTATTGTTATCAAACTGGCAGACAAAGACACTAGAAAATGTTAATATTGCTGGAGAAACTATTGGATATTTAAAGTAGATATAAATAATTTTAATCAAAGTAAATTAACAAAGTTCATCCTATTTATAACAACTTTGTTTTCATACATGGCACTTCCTCTGTTGCAGATGGGGGTTGAATGCTCTCCATATCCCTTTTAGAATAAGTTGAAACTGCAACTGGAGAAGTGTTTGTGAAAAAGCTGTGTTTTGCTTTTGTTATTACATCACTGGGCTTTGCTGATGAACTTTGAAGTGTTGACCCACAAGTAACAAATATCGGTATTACATTTGATGAACTGTTTGCAACTACAAGTAACAGAAATTGGTGATACATTCGATAAACTGTTAATTGCAACTACATGTTTGGATACTGATTCAATTTAATTAATTATTGATTTACATGCATTAAACAAATTTCGATGTTCTTCACATTGCAATTTCGCTATTAATTTTCAAAAGGTTATTAGCACTGTCATCAAGTGTACAAAACTAAACGCATTAATATTCCACGGATGATATTGCTACAAAAAGATATTTTATTTTACAACATGTATAGATCATAATAATCGTTATAATGGTCTTTATCATGTTGATCATTTAGTTAAGACACAACAGACCTAGATATTAAACAAATGACAATTTTTAATGTGGGATCAAAGATATAATGTATCTATAATCTCAATTGCAATGCCGCTTGCTTTCTATAAAGAGTTTGCAGAATGGATCTCAAGTGGAAAATAGAATCAGGAAGATGTAATACATTGTGTTACGGTTGGTTACCCCCCCCCCCTTTGAAAATAATAAATTATAATTCATATGAAAACCAAGATGAAAGGAATAAAAAACTGAAATTCATATTAAATTGGTCAGATTTGAAGATAATCGTCCGCGTAATTGTGCTTTTTCGGTAATGATTAAAAAAATACAGGTATACGAATATATCAAAATTAATTTAAAAAATGTATACTTCCAAATATCGTGATATCCTGGAGGAATCTCTCTTGTTCATTGGTAGTGTTGACCGATCTAGATGTCATATAAAACATGTCATCATGTGTTACTGGGAATGTTGGTGTTAGTCTGGGGCCTTTACATGGTATTGTGGTTAAGGTACTCAGTTTTATCTTATTCACTTTAAGTATGGAAATTTCCGTGTAACAATTTTCGTTTATGGCAGTCGATGCGAATATTAAACTTCCATTGTATTTTGGGAGTATTGTACAGTTACAGTGTGAATTTATTGCGGTGTAGTCTACACCAAAGTTATCTCCGGTCCTCATCTGTCCATCACAGCTGGAAATGACAATTTTTGCACTTTTACCTGGAAATAAACAATGCATGTTTAAAGGTGGTTGTGGTGTCAATAAATTTTCCAATAGATTTATAAATTTAAGTGACGATTTTTAAAATTTATTGACCATAATTTGTAAAAAAAAATTCATAATTTAGTTTAAGATTTAAACGAGGAAGACAGAACGACGATGATTCAGTCCAATTAATAAAGAATCTAATCTACCAATTTCCATCACTTTTTGCGTAAAATTTCGATAAACGTAAATACTTTAGGGTACAACCCACATTTATTTACTAGAGTAAAAAAACCACAATAACTCATATTGAAACGACCCCTGACTGCGTTTGGTTGAAAGACAAGTTTTAAAAAATCTACGGAGATTTTGCATTGTACACGACATGAAGTGCCCGGAGTATCAAGTTAAAAAATCAAAATATGTCTTTCAAAAACATCCAAAATGGTTAAAAGATATACGATCTTTACTCGTAAGAAACTTTTCACGCTTCTTAATTTCTACGGATTAAAAATGCGGATATGTCATAGATGAAATATGGACTTTTTAAAATTTTACTGAATTCAATTTTTTTCACAGACAGTTATAGGTTTTATTTTTAAAAAAATCTACAAAACACTTTAGATAGACTATTAACAAATAAAACGTTATCCCAACCGTTTCCCTCAAAGTCCATGGGTTGCTAGTTTGTGTTGCATAAGCTGAAATTTATTCATCTATTAAAAAAGAAAGGAAAAGTCCCACGTTGAAACAGAATTAATATCACGATGCAAGTAAAACATTTGAAAATTTTCAAAAATATTAAATGTCGAAACAAACGCCATTAAATAGAATTTTAATATCTCAAACTGTGACAAACAGTTTAACTTATTATCTATTAGCATTTAATTAGCTTGTTATTGAACTTCCTTTTTTTGAGTGTTTTAAAAATTGAAAAATAGATCAACGTAATTTACAAGAGCTATATGCGTTGTATTCTGAGGGCATACATTTTACCAGACGAGATTAATGATAAAACATTGTGAAGTACAACACCACACGCCAAATTAAAATAAGCCTGTTTTTCCTTTATATAGCACGTAAAAACAACTTTGTAACGGAAACACTTGAACTACTATCTGCAGTATTAAAAGTTTGTAATGCCTCTTCATAATATTATCAGGAAAACTGCCACAACTAAATCGTAATTAATATTATCACGTTATAATCAACGTAATCTTATTCAAATCATATATATATATATATATATATATATATATATATATATATATATATATATATATATATATATAATGTTCCTTTTTTTTTGCTAAATAAAATTTCCCTCTTTCTCTGAGGATTATGGGGGATTATTATCCGTTGTGTATATACGCGACTTCCTAATAAACGAACAATGCTGAATTTATCCAGGAAACAAATCCTTCGCCACCGGAAAGAAATGTGGAACACAAAGTGACCTTGATAAAAAAGTTGTCCATAACTTAAAGCATGCACAAACCACAATTAACTTATACATGTAACAAATAATGACATCTCTGAGGATAACGACTTATCTACATACATGAAATTTATAATTGAAACAATTTTTGTTAGTTCAAAGACTTCCACGATGACGTCTTTAAGCAACATTTATGTGTAATATATTTGAGTATTGCAAATGGACGAATAATTTATTACAAATTCAGGTATTTCAAAAAGTTTGGATTAGGAAAAAATCTTTTTGAATTTCTTATCATTTGTGACAAATTACAACATCCTTCTTAGTGTATCATTTGTTTCTTGTCATTTTAAGTAAGAAACTAAATAAAATCACTGCAATTATTATTGAAAAGGTCTTGCGATATAACGTAAGATTCTATCACGTCCAGTCACATGCACTTTTTTTTTTAAAATCAGTATTAATAAATGATCCAGGTTTTAGAAACATACATTTTTTCTGCACACCATCTCTCTTTACCCCCCCCCCCCCAAACTAATAAATTATCTTCCATGACTCACCATATACTTGGCATTCCAAAATGAAAACAGCGACACAGGATGAAAACAAAAGAAGTATTTTCAACATTTTTCCTGAAAGCATTGTGATCTCAATAAACAAATGTATAACTTCTATAGGAATACGTTATCACATTTTCCTTCACAGCGGCTTTGGAGTTTTTATGTGTTGATCAACATTATTCTAAGGCCGGATAAAACCTAGAAGTTAGAAAAATGCACATATAAAGGCAAAGAGGCGGGGCTACTTTTATCATGTAATATGATTTGATTGACGCGCATTGGTTGCAACTGATGTTCAGCCACATTGGAAAACCTATATCTATATTATAAATCTCTGAAAAAAAGAAGAAGAAAACAAAATCATCAGTCTATTGCTTTGTAAGATACATTGGAGGTTTTTAATTCCTTTTTTGCCAGCAAAAGTACACGTTGATTGTTATATGCATTAATGAAAAAGGCAAGCCCTTTAAAATGAAGTTTTTTCATAACCGGTTTTAGGTGACTTTCATAAGATTGAAGTATAAATGAAAATAAAACGAGTACGATTCGTTTTTTGTTAATACTCCTAATATAAATAGAAAATATGACATGGAATTTGTCTTCCGTATATATTACTTTCTTTAATCCATAAATTAGTATAACAGCTGAAGGCTCAACATGTCTCTGTGTATTGTTGAACACAAATGTAGGTATTTTTTTTTTTTCAAAAGTTCATTTAAAGAAGTGCATTCTACGTGAAATATATTGTCGGAAACAATCGCCAGCTTATTGACGATGGACTAGCTCATTGAGTTATACTCAAAATCATGAATTGGTTGAATTCATTATTTTTAGACCACGCATAACAAAGAGACGTGTGGTCAAAATCAAGACACGCCTTCAAGTCGTAAGCAATCTTTGTGCAGTTAGAATTTTCAATGCTTCATTTTGAGAAATATATGGACCGGACACACATTTTGCACTTTTTCTCTTAGTGACCTTGAACTTGCCCAAATGACCTTGGGTTAATTTCATGAAACGCCCATTGAAAGATTGCTTATGACCTGACTGTGTTTCATGACTTTTAGTCAAGGCCATTTAGACAAGTTCAAGGTCATTGTGAAGAATAGTTCATAATGTATGTTTGCTTTAAACCTTTCTTAATGAGAAACATTGGACGATCCTACTTCACAAAAAGATTGCTTATGGCCTAAGGATGTGTCATGAACTTGACCCCTTTTTGGGGTCAGGTTTAGTATAAGACAAAAGATGTTCCCTCGAAAATATAACGAGGAAATCGGTTTGTTGTGTACGTTATTTACAATGTTTATCAAAATGTTAAATATAATTAATATATAACATATTTAAAGTAAACCTGTGAAATAAATCATTTTATATCAATTCAGGTTTACAAGTCGACAGGTCTACATGTTGATGGATAGATACTGATACCTCTTGCTTGAAAATAAAAACTACATGTGTCGTAACGCCACAGATGCCCCCACAGGTGACTAAAATTTCAAATGCCAAAAGTATAACATTTGTTTGATTGAAGATTAAGTTATAAATCACTGAAAATTACTCATTTTCTTTTAAATTCAAGAGGCAAAACTCTGTCAAAAATCATCAGAGTGGAACCAAGTTCAAACTTGACCTGTATTTCCTAATAAATTAACCACATATGAAATATGAACTTTACATATGCATCATTCAAAAGTTAGAGAGTGTAAAATACGAAGTTCACATTTTTCCTTAAGTTCAAGAGGCATAACTCTGTCAAAAATCATCGGGCCCGTACTATATTAAAACCTTATCTGTATATTACAGTAAATAACCTACATATGAAACTCAAATATCAGATTTATACATGTATATGCATCCCTTCAAAAGTTAGAGAGCGAAAACTGAGAATTCAAAGTACAAGGGGCTTAAAAATCATCCGACCGAAACCAAATTCGACTTCATCCTGTATATTGATAAAATACATCCTTATATTATGTTTGTGTTGAATATGTGCAACGATTGTTGAGATATTAATTGGAAAATGAATGATGGCGGATTGACAGAAAGACGGAACGGGGTAACACTTTATATTTCCCGGTCATTTCATGGCAGGGGGCATAGAAATGAATTTTATTTTTACATTTTATTTTGAAGTCAATGATGGTTCTGGATTGATTCCTCTTCATATCTACGAAACAAGTATTTTATAAATGCCAAATTGTACGAGAACACTTCATCAATCTTTAAGAATACAGTATGCAAGACACTGTTTTCGTTTAATACGGACAAAATAAAATTTTGTGCAGAACATAAAATTAGAAACAATTATAATCTTTCCGAATAAGATCAAACAAGTTACGAGTAAATGGTGGACAGTTACGCCGACTACACAAAAGAGAATTAGGCCAAAGAATTAAAACTTCATCAAATTACTTTAAAATAAACAACAACTTGATGTATATTAAAATGGATGCAGAATACTTCAGAAAAGGTTTACCATCTGTTGTTTAACACCAGTATGGGGAACATAGCAAATACAGCATTTAGTGTCCAATATCAAACGATGCAACGAGTACACACAGAAATTTACCACGGGATGCTGATCTGGCTGAGTTATTTGAGGTTGATTCTGGGAAAGCTTTGAAAAGAAAATGGACAGAAAATGAGGAGATTTTGTTAATTCAAAACGTAGTTGAAAGAGAGGGGGAGTTATTTGGCGACATAAAAGGGTCGGGGGCAAAAAGGAAAACAGTTATGAAAAGGAGGGATGGGCGGATATCTGCGGAGTGCTGAACTCGTAATAATTCTCTCTCTCTCTCTCTCTCTCTCTCTCTCTCTCTCTCATTTTAAGGTGTCTTTTTTTTCAAATATGTAGTCTGTCAAAAAGTATGCTAATAGTTATATAAGATTTTAGAATGATGTAATGCCATTTTTTTGTTTGTTTCTTTGTTTTGTTGTGTTTTTTTTGGGGGGGGGGTTGGTTTTTTTAATTATAATTGTGTACATTGAATAATTCATATATATGCCTATAGTATTATTGTAAATTTTACAATTTCAGACAGTTTAGCACAGTCCGCAGGGAACCTGAAGAGATTAAGAGATAACAGATATATCAAAATATATTTTTAATTTTTAAACGTATAACCAGTATATAAAATATTATGCTGTTTTGAAATACTTTATAGTGACATTTATTTTTTTTAGCAAAAGAAAAGATTGATGGGATCAAAAGATCCTTAAGGAAAACAGGGGGAGGCCCACCATCAGGGCCATCCCTCACACCCAGTGAGGAGGCCCTGATGAAGTCGCTGGAGGGAAGACCAGTTTCCATTGGTTTGCCAGCGGGGATTGATACAGATGGTAATTGTGGCATCTTTCTCAATTGAACCATTGTATATTATGAAAATTAAATCTTGTTCAATAATATAAAATAATGATAGATATATACTCTCAAAATTGGCTTAATGCGAATATGATTGTTGTCTGAAACATATACACCAATTAATCTCTAGAGAATTATTGTTAAGAAATAGTTTTTAAAGTGTATATATATGTGTGTCTGTGCGTGTATACTCACTCTTTTTTCCGTCTAGATATGTCACCATGTACATATATAATTATGTCAGTGCTTGCTTTATAGACTAGAATTTTTTTTTCATTACAAAATTAGGGTACAAAAGAAAATTTCTTAATTAATCTACCTTCACTCAATTACTTCTTGTACAGATATTCCTTGTACATATGCATCATTATCTCCCCCAACTTATGAGGAGGAAAACAAAGAAAGTAAGTACATTTTCTTACATAATGTATTAAGAACCAGACACTAGCCTCTGGAGACTCAGATTTTGAAGAATGATATATAGTATAAAAAAAAATCCATAAAATATATTTTATTAGCAAATGTATGTTATAATACTTTAAACTTATTCTTCCCAAAAGTTAAGTAATTCATATCATGGATAATGGTAGGAACCATTATTAACTTAATATACTATAGCTGTTTTAATTAACAGTATAAAACATTTTTTATCTTTTTGTCGAATACCTTATTAAGAAGATTTCTTCATTAAAATCACATGCTTTGAATTCTCCATTAACCATAACATTATCTTGTCTGGATGTAAATATGTAAATATTGCATATAAAATATACATTAGAACATATATTAAAGTTATGGTCTTGTAAATGAGATGGCTTATGTTTGTATGTACATGTATAGACTTATATATCACAGTATAGTTGGCAAGCCAGCTGCCAAATCCCGTATCATAAGAAGAAAGATATCTTATGTATGAATTGTCTCAGGAAAACTTAACTGTGTTATTGGTATATTGATAAAGGACACAAAACATGAAAATAAATGTTTCACTTAGGTAATATACTGTACTTCTTTTTCAGCCAACTCAGAAAGATTATCTGTACCTCAGTGCTCCGACAGAAGAACAGAAGAACAGAAAACCACAAAAACCAAACAAAAAAAGTATGTTGTGAAACAAATGTTTTATTATACATGTACAGGTTTTTAGTGGCAAATTGGATCTATACGCAGAGCAAAGGGAAAGAAGGCAGTGACAATTTTGCTCTTAGGACTCACAGATGCATGTAGCTCCTCAAATGTACATTTGCTCCTGGATGTGGCATTTGCATGGCTTCTAGAGGATTTTTGTAAATGTACATGCATATGTTCTTATTAATATATATTTTTTGATGGCTGCTGAGATTATATATATACAACATTCTGAAGGAAAGATGGGCCAATTAATCTCAGTAAGAACGTGCAATTGCAGTACAACTCAAAAGCTATAAAGCTATAGACTTACATGTATTAATTAAAAAGAAAAAAAATTCAAAAAATTGAAATGGAAAACCCATTTCCGCCATTCATCAAAACCCTTATCTTTGGTGGTGGTGGTGTCTGTGTGTGTTGGGGTGGGTGGGGTGGGTTGTGACCACAGTGTATTGTAAGATTTAAAGATTTATAAGTAATTACAGTGGTTTATTTTTCCATGATTAACTCACTTTGTGGTGAAATTTAAATCAGGGAACGATCCAGTATTTGAATTAAGTTAGAGCTTAGGGGCGCCAGTTGTACACAGGGGACAAAGCCCTGGTGGGGGTCAAAGGGCAAAGCCCTTGGAAGCTCCTTGATTAAATACGAGGCGAAACCGTTTGCAAGTGAAGAAAGGGGAAAATAACAAGGGGTGAAAATAACTCTGTATACAGTATTTCATAATTACACAACATTCATGAAGAAAATCCATATCAACGCAAGAAACAACTAAGTTTTTTGGAGAACTAGGTTCTGTGTGACATGTACAGAATTAAATTTTGAGAGAGTGATAAACATTGAGCATAAAATCATGCAAATGTATATAAAATGTCTGAATTTTTTTAAGCCAATTTTGTAAAAAATTTCAAATTAACTTTGAAGCCCTATATCTAAAGTTTGACATCATGTCAAAATGATAATGAAAACATATCTAGGCAAACTGGATATAAATCTTATAAAGTTCTCGCCCCATAATTAATTCACCAAGACATGATAGGTTTGTTTAAAGAGAGATAATTTTTTAAGATCATGGAATTTGCCCGCTGACAATGAAGGCGAAAGGGATGAAAATAAAACGGGGGCGAATATTTCCCTGTATACAGTATTAATCTTTCTATGATGATTAGATAAATAAAATCATATTCATTTTAAATATAATGATCATCTGCGCAGTGAAATCAAAATGTGAGGAGTGAGATACCTTAATTAACATTATGTCTATCTTTGCTAAAAAGTATGTACAGTAGTGCTCGGTGAATCTGTGAGTGGATGTGACTCGTAGACCATCATATAAATATAATAGGAATTTCTTAATATTGAAAATGAATCCTTTAAGTGTCATATCCATGAAACATTTTTTTCATTGACATATAGGCTTAGTGGGATGTGTGTTAAAGCTAAGCATCATATATGTATTTTTCATTGAATTAATTAATATAGGTATTGTAAAAAAAAAGTCAGTACTAGTATGATAAATGAATTAATAAATATTACTTAATATTAAAAAGATATACTATCTATTTCATACTAAAGAAAAATTTGCTGTACTGCGATACATATTTACAAATATATTCTATTTCAGAGCAAAGAAAATCAGTCACATATGATGAATTGATGTACAGCAACTTAACCCTTGATAATGAGAGGTTACAGCTGGAAATTTGCCGAATCAAAAAAGAAACTGAAAAACTGAATGAAGAAGTGCAACTTCTACAAACAAAGAGGCTTTATTTGCAAATAAAAATGGAGAAAGAATTTTAATTAACACCAGTGTTTGATGAATCAAAATAATAATTGACATAATTAATACTTTTAAGTATATATATAAGGTCAAGATCTATAGTATATGGTTGATGGGTGGTTTAATTTTAAGCTCACCTGAGCGTAAGGTTTATGTGAGAATTTTATATATCACATGTTTTCCGTCGTCTGTCTGTCCGTCTGTTCATTTGTCCATATGTCCGTAAACTTCTTACATTTTGATTTGATTCTTCTCTTCAACCACTGGGCATCAATTAACCAAACTTTGTACTTAGGGTTCTTACAGAAAGGGGATTATTATTGTTTAAATAAAGTGCTAAACCCCTAACTTAGAGGAGAAATATTCCTGATGAAGTAAAAATAGGGTATGTGTCATCTTCTCAAGAATCACTGCACAAAAATTGCCAATATTTACATTAATATAGCGCATTGAATGATTTATTTTTTACATTTTTGTGTCAATAACTGCCATCAGGTGAGCAGACAAATTAAAGCAAGCAAGCATCCTCATATCTTTAAATCCACATATCAAGGTAAGATTTTCCTAGTATTAATTTACTATTTTCTGATTATTTATAGTTCTATCTATAATTTTGGTAATCAGATGGCCTATGTTAATTAAAAAGTGTAAGTGAGGGCTACCTATAAACCTTTATATCTTGATTCAAAAGTATGTCACAATGACCAGCTCTTAAAATTATTATGTTATTTTATCATTATTCACTTTCCAATTTAGTGATCTTTGATACATTGAACCCATGATAACAAGTATATAGAGATATTATCTTTGATTTTTTATTGTTTTATTTATCGTAAAACTTTTGAATATAAAATAATTTTTGTGATTTTTCATATCGTACAAAGATATACAAAATCATTTGATGATTGGCCGATGGGCCTCCCTTTTTTGTGCTTGATCCATCATGACCTGATGATTGATCTAATATTTTCATTTTTTTACTTAATGGCTTTAACTTCTATGTTACTAAAATTAAACTTAACCCATCTGCTCCACAGTTTCCGATATGTCTTGAAAACCACAAGTAGAAAATAGAATTTGCACTTTTAATTACAATGTGACTTGAAGAAATTAAAACTTTTTATGACTATTGATTTGAAATTATATAAAAAGTAATTTGGAGACCTAGGATCAATTAAGTATTATTTATAACTGATATTTAAATAACATTTATATAAGATATTAATTTCATTACACAATAAATATATGTATAACGCTTTCAGGATTAATTTTTCCATCACGCTAGTATGCGTAAAACTGTGAGATTTGTGACCTAAAAATGTTTTCATATATGTTTCAGTAATTTTTCTACAGGCAATTTGATTAGATTCAAATATTTGGCCATATCCCCTTGCAATTATTACAGTCATGTCCTATACTTTGCCCCTGTATTTTCTAATATGACGATTGAAAGAATATCAAATTACAGACATTATTTGATTTTATAATGCAAAAAAAATAGAGCACTATAAACAGTTAAACAATGCACAACAGCTTGACGTCATTAGAACAAATCAGCTTTATTTACTACATGTATACACGAATATAGTTTATCTTTATCTAATTACAATAATACCAGTTTTTCCAATTGATAAAAAATGACGATTTCCCCAATTCAAAGCCACAGAATCCCCCAAAATATGATCAGTAAAAATCACTAACTTAAATTTAAAGCATATATTTTCACAACAGTGTAAACTTTTAAACAAAAAAATTCTATGACATACAAAAGAATATTTATCAACATACCGATTGTTTGAATGAACATATATTATTATATAATTATTGGAAGATGAAATTATTTCTCATATTTCATTATTCTAGCTGTATGCATATGCTCATTAACTAGATCTTGACTTTATAGTCATAATTGTTGGACCCTTTATATTCAGTTGACATTTATAATTAAGAGGGCTATAGACGGTCGAGGCCATTTCTATACTGTATTGGTCTCCTCTAAAAGAAGGGCTCTGGATAAAACTATAGGAAAATATCCAAATTTTAAAGGTAAAATATATGGATTTTATTTCACTAATAGTCTATAATTTTAAAAGCATACCTAACAATTTTAGGTAGCCTCCTTAATAAGCTATTTTTACACTGTTTAAAAAATGTGTTACGGTATACCAGTTATCATTTTTGAACAATCACATAATTGTTGCATATTTGTTACATAGACCAATTAGTGTTGATGATGATGATGACCCAGCTGTTAGAGCTTAATTGGAGAAAGGCATCATTATGTTAATTGATATTTATAATATATTGTAATATATTTCCATTTGCAAAAGATGACAAAATATTAAAAAATACCAAGTTCTAAGAATGAAGTTTTAAATCACAAAAATGTGTTAATATTTGATCAAGTGCAATTTTCTTATTACAGTACTTTTCAGTGTCTTTTTTTCTTTCTTCTTAAATAATTATGCACAGCCACAAAGTAAAATTGACAACTAAAATCAATTCTTATTGAAAGAAATTTTAATTGTTCTGCTTGAACATGCATTCTTTGAAGAACTGTCAAAAAATGAATTTGCATATCTAAAAATATATGATTACAAAAGGATGTGAATTTTTATTGTGGTCAATGTATGAAGAAAAGAAACACATCAAGCTAATCTCTGGGACTTTGTGTGTGTAAAGTTGTAAATTTCAAATTTCTTATTGAATTTGACTGTGTTATTCTTAGTTATCAGGACCCTATGTTGTAAATCTACCACGTAAACATACAAACTGTAAACTGTTTTTTGCTAATGAATAGAGATAACTTAATTTAAATTTAGTGCTTTTAATGTTGATGTTGTATGTTGACCTATTAAAATTACATGCTATCAAGATTACAAAGAGTTTTCATTCATATATACAATGTACCGGTGTGTGTGTGTGTATATATATATATATATATATATATATATATATATATATATATATATATATATATATATATATATATATATATATAACAGTATGTACATAATTGTATAATTGTTTGCCGGTATTCACTCCCTATTTGACTTAAATACATAAACGTTTTAATATGCAAGCCACCATACTTTTTTAATGAATTCGAAAGTATGTGGTTAACTGACAAATAAATAACAAAAATCAATAGACAATAGTCTTCACAAAAATTCAATGTAGGCAATAGTCTTAATTCACAAGAAAAAAATCAATAAACAATATGGTCTTCACACACTCACAATGAACAATAATTTATATTCATGCATGAACATGAACACATGATATTGGATATGTTAAACTTGTAAAAAAGTTTTATTTAAAAAAAGTCATTAACAATATGCTGTCGCATGGCTAATCCATCATTTCTTCCATGATTTAGAACTAAATCATCATTTATAGGTGCCACATTGCCATCTGGATTTGGCATCACATCTCCCCTCTGAATTCCAAGATTATGCAACACAGCACAAGCAACAATGTAGGTAATTACCTGGTTTGGTTCTGTAGGAATCTCATGGTGTAAGCACTGAAACCTCCTTTTTAGCACCCCAAAGGTCTGCTCAATAAGAACACGGGTGCGGCAAAGGGATTGATTATATCTTTGCTCCGCTGGTGTTGATGGTGACAGAAAAGGAGTCATTAAAAAGGTCCTACATGGGTACCCAGAATCCCCTAAAAGTAATCCATCATGTTGGCCTACAACAGAAAGAAAATGACTTCAATAAATGATTCTTTATTGAATACCAGTAAATAAAATCAGTTTTAATGTTATTTTCAGCAACAGTTGAGCAAATTTGAAGTCTTGCACATTTCTAATATTCAAGAACTCAACCAGCATTATGTTGAATTGTGTCAAAGATAATTGTATTTCCAAGATATTATTGATTCTTTATACACGCATGTATTTATGTTACATCCTGATCCTATTTCTGAAGACATGCATGTATTCCATCTTCTTTGTAATGAAATCCTATATCCATAGGAAAAGATGTCTTATTGAAAAACTTACAATTCACGAATCATACATATATTAAAACGCATAAATATCAACTCTGTTGTATATACTAGTTGTACATTTACCTAAAATTGCAGACTTGATAATTTCTATAAGAGATGGAAAACTTTTTCCTCTCGGTAGACTATAGCTAGACTGACAATTATAGCACACTCTGATGATTACGTTCTGATTACATTAAGCTCTGTAATCAATTTCCAACCCTTCACCCCTCAAGTTCAACAATTCCACTGCTCTCTCTCTCTCTCTCTCTCTCTCTCTCTCTCTCTCTCTCTCTCTCTCTCCAGTAGTACCCATGCATGATGTGCAGAAGCAATAGCATTTATCATTTTATTTTAATCTTTATTGAATTGTTGCTAATGGCAACCATAGGGGGTGCTGTAATCCATATCAATTACCAGATTTTGACCAAATTCACAGGAAATGCTTAAAATATATCAAAATTGATAATTATGATAAAAGAAACTAAAATGAAGAACCTAACATGAATAGCTTTCTGCATGGTTTTCTCGTAGACTCCCTCTTAAGATAATTGAAGGCGTAAAAAGATGGTTTGAGATTTTGATTCTTAATTCAAACAAATTACACAAAAGTAGATTAGTGGGTAATATATGATTGCAAGGTCTTGTCAGAAGGAGGAAGGGAACATATTATTTAAGGATGACAATTTCAATAGTTTTTAAAGTGATAAACAGTTTCTAAATAAAATAAAGCTACCCATGAGACTTTATGTTGATACCGATATGACTTAAACACAATTTCCTCATATTAAAAACCCATAACTTTAAACCCTTTCTATGGACCTATATGTTTGTCTTGGGTGTCAATATTTGAAGTATTTATATTGTTAACAATTTAGTGGACAAAATTTGGTTATGAAATTGGAAGCAGTGGAAAATTGTCATTGTGTATTTAAATGAAAGAGTATAATTAATTCTAATAGAAAAACAGATTGGCAATGACTGGAGCTAAAAAGTTTTAAGCCAGGTTAGCTAAAATGACATTTGAACCCTGATCAAAAGTTAACTTTAAGTTTGTAAATTTTAACATGTGTGTGTATTTATATCCTAAATTCTTGGCTGTGTAATAGAGAATAACGTTTTTAAACTAATTTCTCCAATTTTTGGTCTACCAATATCATTCTAGCTTCTAGGTCTATTGTTGTAATGTTTACCGTTTTCAAAGTGTGCACACAGCCCCGACTGCCGAAATATCCTGCTGTCGTGCACCGATCCTGGCCGACCAGCTACGCAACTCGTAATCACAACGAGGCATCACAGCACATCTGAAATGAAGAAGTGTTCAATATTCAACAAAATAGCTCCTCTCTCTCTCTCTCTTAGCTTTGCTTTTTTAAAAACATATATATGGCTGTTTGTAAAATTGCAATCATCTGGAACAGTGTTTGAAATATTCATATATAGAATTACTTTCAAAGTATTTCATTTTATTTACCATGTAATGTTAATAAAATCATGCGCTTTAAACTTTATAATACCTGCACATTTAAAGAGTGATACCCTTTCCTATTGACGAAATCTGCTTCGTTTTCCTTTGGCTTTTTTATTTTGATTTGAGTGCCGTCAATGCACCCAAGAACATTTGGAAAACCTGCAGTATATTAAATAATATCTAGATATACGCATAAATGTTCAACATGAATTAATGGTGATTTAAAATGTATCTGACTTAGGTTGAAAAGAATTAACGTGCAACAATAAATACATGTAATTGTACAATCTAATTAAATTCAGATGTTAGATCAGTTTGTGTAGCGAGTAAGCGAGCAGATCTAACATCTAGTTTTAATTAGATTGGTAATTGTATAAAGGATTGATGGAATAAATGAAAGAAGTGTTGTTTGCTGAATCTTATTTTATGATGAACTTAAACTATTTAAACGACTTAAAGAATGAAATGAAAAATATCAAGAACGTTGGTAATAGTTTTGTATACCAACTAAAACTTTAAACAAAATTATATAAATTATTATATGTAAACTGTTGATTTTGAAAATCATTCTCCGTGCATTTTCACGTGTGTTGTGTGGAAATGATAGCATAAAAAATGAAGATAGTGAAATGATTACAAATATAATTTGTTTGCGTTGTATTTTATTGAATTTTTTTTTTTTTTGGGGGGGGGGGTTGGTTATTTTTTTATTTGTTTATTTCAATGTTCACAGATGTAATGCTTTTCATTTCATGTAAGTTTCAAACCTGCAACTGATGAGAGAGCTCGTTTTACTTCATTGGCAGCTGCACCTGTTGGGAACTTAAGAAGTTGCCCACGAAGATTTGCAATATGCAGTGCAACTTCTCTTATACATCTGCCTGCAGAGCTCCTTGATATTGAGAGCGAATCTCCTATCAAGAGATGCATGGCACCCGAGGCCAAAAACCGCAGGCACAAAAGAATTTGCAATAGAGGAGGCAGGGGGCAATTCCTCCGTGTGGGTCGGGACAGGTCAGGTAGAAGACCAATGAGGTATAGGATAGTTTCAGGACGAAAGCGATATCTTTTGAAGATTTCCTCCTCCTCAAGGTCTTCAAGTGGATTTGACCTATCCCGAAAGACCCGCGGGCGTCGAAGCTGGCGATTTTGAATCATTCTGCGTACAGCAATTCTCCTGTGGGCTGCCATTTTTGTTTTGAGTACGACTTTGAGCACGCTCTAAAGTTAACTCGAACAATTGCCGTTTTGTACTCAGTCGGATTACGAGTAGGAGTATGAAAAAGTTTTATAACCTCGATATCTTGAGTAGGAGTACGATTTGGAGCACGGAGTACGATTTGGAGTACGAGATCGTACTCAAAAAAGTTTTATAACCTCGGGGCCTGATTTAATATCGAATTAAACTGATTTAGTCCAGAGGCCCTAACATGGAAGCGAGTCAAACACATTTATAACGATTCTATAAAGATTCTATAAGAAAGAAAGAAAGGTCGAAGAACAACGATTCGAAGGTATTATTGTTACAAGTGTAAATTATGTAATAAATCTGAAATGTTTGCCTTATGATTTGAGTTTTCATCTTCAATGCATTTTTTCGTGATGATTAGAATAGGGGGTTAATGAAATAGTTCAAAATACTGTGTTATATATTAAGAGGCACTTTATCATAATAAATGAGCTCTTCGATTACACAAGAATGCACAGGCTTTCACGGTCAGCTGAGTAACATCGCCCGTAGATGGACATGACAGGGAGTCTCATGTTTGGATTTTTTGAATTTCAGCTTCATTTTATAGTTAAAATTCTTATTCCAGACTCCTCTGACTGTTATTTGAACCCATACCCCATGGCAATGAATGTTACAATTTTAGAAAAGACTATAAATTGTATACTTGTTCACTATATGGTCATATTGGCCATGCCCAGGGGCCTGAAGTCCTAAACAAGGGGCCACGAATACAGAACTTCATGAACACCATAATCATTCATTTAGTTTTTCTTCAATATATATGGGAGTAGATAAGTTTTTTCTAAGATGTACATGTAATGCATTGTTCAATATATGGCGATCATAACCCCACCATAGGACAAAGTGTTGCACCCCTGACCTTAGGACCATGAATTTCACAATTAGTGTAGAGTTCTTCAGAAACATCATAAGCATGCATTTGGGCCTCCTGAAATATATATAGGAGTAATAAAAATTTTATTTTCAATTTTACGACTTTGGTAGAGGGGTTTATGAAATTCATGTGCTCGATGAATATTTCACTTCTCCAGTAGCTAAATCATCGATCATATTGAAAACCGCTCATCTTCAATACGGTTTATTAGATACCACGTTAACCATTTTGTTTTTGCTGTCTCTTGTTAATGTTCAACTATGGTTCTTTGCAATATCATTTAATATTTATTATTCAGATGAAATACTAGTATCAGCGCTTCTGGTTAGTCAAACGAAAATCTTGATATCTACATCAATAAAATTTAGGTATCATTTCTGCCATCAATTGCCTTCCCAGTGACAAAGGAATTGATATACATATAGTCCACGACAAAGCTTTTGAACACGCCAACGGGGTTCTAGCTGTGAAACCTAAAGAGAGCAATTTCCGAAATGACCAAAACCAACACAACAAAATTTGAAAAAGCAGTGTCACCGGATGATTTTTAACCGGGTTTTCCAACGGAAAAATCCGGTTATTAAAATGGTGAAAATGGCGGGCGGGCGGCTGCAAAAAGGGTACCCTCATTGTACGGGTAACTCCTCCTACAGTTTTCAAGATAGGAAGTTGTTCTTTTGCAGATCAATTGTACATATATCAGAGGTGTGCATATTGCTAGGATTTTGATTTCCGATGATTTATCGAAAAAATAGCAGCTTTTGAACTTAGTCATTTTTTGGCAAAATATTGCGTATAGGGAACCCTCATTGTACGGATAACTCCTCCTACAGTTCTCAAGATAGGAAGTTGTTCTTTTGCAGATCAATTGTACATATATCAGAAGTGTGCATATTGCTAGGATTTTAATTTCCGATAATTTATCGAAAAAATACCAGCTTTTGAACTTCGTCATTTTTTGGCAAAATGTTGCATATAGGGAACCCTCATTGTACGGTTAACTCCTCCTACAGTTCTCAAGATAGGAAGTTGTTCTTTTGCCGATCAATTGTACATATATCAGAGGTGTGCATATTGCTAGGATTTTGATTTCCGATAATTTATCGAAAAAATACCAGCTTTTGAACTTAGTCATTTTTTGGCAAAATGTTGCATATAGGGTACCCTCATTGTACGGATAACTCCTCCTACAGTTCTCAAGATAGGAAGTTGTTCTTTTGCAGATTAATTGTACATATATTAGAGGTGTGCATATTGCTAGGATTTTGATTTCCGATAATTTATCGAAAAAATACCAGCTTTTGAACTTAGTCATTTTTTGGCAAAATATTGCGTATAGGGAACCCTCATTGTACGGATAACTCCTCCTACAGTTCTCAAGATAGGAAGTTGTTCTTTTGCAGATCAATTGTACATATATCAGAAGTGTGCATATTGCTAGGATTTTAATTTCCGATAATTTATGAAAAAAATACCAGCTTTGAACTTCGTCATTTTTTGGCAAAATGTTGCATATAGGGTACCCTCATTGTACGGATAACTCCTCCTACAGTTCTCAAGATAGGAAGTTGTTCTTTTGCAGATCAATTGTACATATATTAGAGGTGTGCATATTGCTAGGATTTTGATTTCCGATAATTTATGAAAAAAATACTAGCTTTTGAACTAGTCTTAGTCATTTTTGGCAAAATGTTGCATATACATCTAGGGTACTCCATTCCACTGGATAAGGGTTGACATGGATTATGGATACAGTTTACATAAAAGAAAACCCGGTTTGCTGTCACATTGACAGCTTTTCACTTGTTGCCAAATTTTTCAATACTTGTTATCTAACACATATCCTGTCATTCTATGATAAACACTGTGCCGGATAATTATGCAAGTGCCAAGGTGGCATTTTTGCACGCGCTTAAGAGGCAGTTTCGGAAATATTCATACATACAATATGATAGAACTTTGTCTAGAAAGTGAATAACCACTTTTGTTTTTAGTGTGTTTCACCTGACAGGTGAGATATTTATGTAATGATCATGCCTTATTACAATAAACGTTGTGATGAATTAGATTTGGGTGGAAATGAAATAACCTGACTACCCTTGGAGTGGACTACTCCATGGTTATATAAACAGCTGTGCTGTAGAGTCTAGGAGAGTCGTCTGTGAACAGCAGAGTAGAAAGGATAAGATGGAAAGGTCCCATAGGAGGAATGATTCTCCTACAGGAAATATTGACAATCCTATGGGATTTTCTAAAAATCCTAGAGGAATTATATTTTCTGTAGGAGAATAGTATTTCCTGAAGGAATTTGATTCAGACAAGCAGTTTTCTTAGAGGAAACTAATATCTCCTATAGGATTTTACCAAACCCTACGGAATTAAAATAAGTTTTTGTATTCCGGTTGGAAAAATCAAATTTTCTGTAGGAATATTGTTATCCTATGGGAATTTTTTTTTCCTGTAGGAATGTTGAAAGATTAATATCTCACCTGACAGGTGGGTTACGTGAATAACAGAGGTGGTTGTAAACTCCTTAAGCAATAATCTATCATCTGGCATATTTATTTTTCGATTCATGCAGCTTAGATGGGTGTAAAATGCCACCTTGGCACTGGCATAATTATCCGGCACAGTGTTGATAGCTTGTTTGTTTTAATATATCCCTACATTTCGTGTCCAGGAGATTGGAATTCCATCAGCTGTTAACTCCAAAGTCTTTAATCTTCTTGCATGACGACAAGGAAGTTGAATATGTGTTTCTTTCCCATGAAACAAAGTAGAATAATTGGCAGAGCGGACTAGAAAACCAGGAGGCGCCCAATTACAGAAGATTGTATGCCACAAGTGATAAGCTATCCACTTGACACACTCAGAAATTTTCTCCAGCGCATCGACCCTTAAGCCAAGTATCTCTTCAATCATTGCAGTAGAAAAGCTCTTACATCACCACAGACCACTGTTGACTAGTATTTGGCCAAGCTTTGTAAGCAAATAGTTCTTTAAAGTTAAGTCAGATATCTCTAGAAAAGTTAATTGCTCCGGGAAAGGAGTTATATTCAAATTTGGTGCAATGGATGGACCACCAGCAACATTCAGAGACAAAATGCCAACTTTTAACTTTTTGAAAGCTTTTTATTTAGCAAACATCAGTTGCATAAACAATATCTTCTGTGCGTGAAGCCGACATTTAATATCCTTTGCGTTACTCAAAAGTGCCAGAAAAATTGTAAATGACGAAAATTGCAGGTTTTATTTTAAAACCTTAACAAAAATAATGCTGCCAATATAAAACGATTGGGACCATAACAGAAATGCAAACGTACTGTAACATTTGATAATCCTTTTATATATACCCCGAAAAATTAATCATTTTCCTTCGCTAAAAGTACCAATTTTGCAAACAAACCTTTTCATTTGAAAACGAAAGAATATTGTTGTAAGTTAAGTAGATTTATTGAAAATTCGAAATAGAAAAAAATAATGAATTAGTTACACCAAGGATAAATACATACATGTAACACAAAAGACATAAAAAATTACATATAGGTTATTTTATACAATTTCCAAAAAAAACCCACCTAGGTTATAACGGCAACAACATAGACTACTTCCCCATATAACGGGATTTATGAACTTAATATAATTAATAAAATAAGAAATTGTAACGCCAAAGACAAAAGATAACAGAAAGGACATCTCAAAAATATAAACCTGGTATTAATAAGAGATGTATTTAAATAACAAAAATACTGGCACATGTATTGTTTCACAAAAACACGCAGATTGCATCTTTATAGAATGGATTAATTCTTTTCATGTTTGGAATTTTCATTTCAGTCGTTTATATTAATTACCAATACCCCGTATGTAACATCCCGACACAATGACATTCTTTTTGAGTTTTTAAATTGTGCCTTATTTTTTATTTTTACACATTTTGATTATTTTTTGTGTACATAACAGCTACGGCTTTCTTTGGGCAACCGAATTCCGTTATACATCAAAATGTAAAGTATAACCGCCTATATATTAATATATTAGTACGCATTTTTTCCACTGCATCTTTTTTTTTAATTCCCTTCCTTTTAAAAAGACAGATATTTTGTAAAACTTATTTGTTTAATTTTATAGTCCGAATCAAAGAAAATAAAGGTATCATCACAAAGTTTGCATAGGGTAGTGATAACAAAACTTTTAGATAAAAAATCTATGCTTTCTTTTAGCTTGACAAACCTAAATGCTACATTAGAGACAAACAATATATACAGGCACACAATAAAAGCAGATCGAGTCAAACAAGGTGTATTAAACATTCATGTGTGTGTAGTTATCCTGGCCGGCGACGGAATCGTACTGGTTTTCGGATACCGTATTTCCAAGTTCAGTGTAGGTTTCAGCTGTTGCTTCAGTTCCACTTCGAGGACTTATTTGTACGTTTGTAGTTTTTGATCCACATTTTTTCCTGACAAAAATAATGGTTTTATTTTAACAAAATACATGCAGAAGTAGTATTAGCAGTAGCATTAGAAGTAGATGTAGTAATATAAATTTATTAAGTAATAGTTATTCTATTATTTTTTTAAAATCACGTTAAATATATAACCTTTAGTTTACTCTTTATTTTAGATCGTCTTATTAATGTAATCCAAATTTATGATATCGCTGTTAAGCAGCTTTTGTGTTTACTGGATACATTCTTGTTATTGAAAATCAGATGATAAAATGCATGTAAATTGCAAACTAAAGACGGAATAAAAAAAATTACCTCGATTTGAAGTGGATATAGGAGTACATATGCATTATTGTAGAAACAATGGAAATTACCACAAATATAGCCAAAGGAATTTGTAAGGATAAAAATGCCTTGCCTATATTGTGAAAAAAATAAAACGTGTTAAACTTAATTAAACTTATAAGTTTAAGGAAGGAGTCTTCTCGTTATCAAACATACTTCTTATAATAAGAAATTCATGAAATTTTGACACAGTCAAATGAATAAGATTACCAAATGATAATCACAGTTAAATCAAGTTTGTCCTTTTTGTTTTCGCATAAAGGTCAGGTCAAGGTCACTACCTTAAAGGTCTGCTAAAACAGACTCATTAATCTGCAGCACTTCTGAATTGCGAAACATGTGATATTTTCCTAGGCCAATATTCCGCCAAAAATACAGTCCTTGTTAGATTCGAAACATTGATTACTTTTTCTATGCCAAGTTGTATGATAGAAAACCAGAAAAGACTCCTTCCATAAATAATCATTTATCAATATGATTCTTAGTCAATTAATAATGAAGAATTCTTTAACTTCAATTCTACGACTTCTAACTCTAGGATATGAGTTATTCAATCAGAATTGTTTTATTGACAAAATATCTTATTTTCTTGACAAAGATATATTTTCTATCAAAATGTTTTAAACGTTTTGAAAATAATATATAACAAAAGCTGTGCTAAAGAGACTGATAACCTCGCAAGGCTAATTTCAAATGGGGCAAATGGGAATTTTCTTATACATTGTAATTCAAAACAATAAAATAATTGATTCATAAAGGTTTGTCAATTCAGAACTTCACTGTGAATAGATACGCAGTGCATTTTACAGACTTCTGTACTGAATGGGTTTTTTTTCTTTCAGAGAAACAAATAACACAGTGACAATAACCCCTCCCCTTGCAGTTGATGAAAAAGCCATGCGAGGCTCCTATGTGTATAAAACCTTGAATATGTTTTTAATCTGAGTCTCTTGACAGAGGCAAGTAGGCTTTTCATAATTTCCCTCATTCTTTTAAATGCAACTTTATTAATCACGTAAGATTCTGATGTTCTTGGATAAAGTCAAAAAACATTATCAGAATTTGCATACTTCCATTATTTAATTGTAAAAAGGAGAACGTTATATTTCAAATATTTTCAAAATTTTCAATACACTAGTACAATCACAAAAAAGGTTCTGAAATTTATTTACATGTACATTTTTGTCCTATAGTGTCACTTCGTCAATTCATTAACCTACATACAGTGTAGTTTAAACAAATTCTAAGCATCAACTTGCAAAAATCATTTCTTTCATTATGTTATTCATTTCTTTATCACGTTCAAACTTTTGGTTTATATGAAACAGCAAAACCAACAAACCACTGTCCTTTTTACACGCTAAACAAATGCTCTATTTAAACCATTACTCAAATATGGCCCTCTTTGGACAAAAGTTAGTCACAATTTTCTTTGATGTTCCCTATTAGATCCTGAGAATTTATCATTTGCAAACAAATATTTTGCATTGTGAGTTGATAGAATACATTACTTATATATTTGGGACATATATTTGGTGTTTTTGTAACGGCTATCTCCCTTACGTTTCAACAAATGTACAATATAGAGGATATGCAAGTTAAAAACTGCCATAAAATCATTAAATCATGTCTAATGTTATAAAGGGGGATGTGCGGCCATCTTGTACTTTTGAGGATAAAAATGTAAACATTTCTTATCTGGCTTGTTTCTGCTTGAAACTGGCGGCCAAATTTGTTACCAAAAGATATAAAAGCAATAAATATGAAGTCCTACATGTCATTTTGTTTGAAAAGTATGCATACAAGAACAGGACAATGTCTTTTTAATCACGTAGAACAGCTGTCGAACTGCACAGATATAGACTTATTTTGTAGATTTAAAAATCTGAAGAGCGTCTTTGGTTTGAACGACTTTCAAGATAGGAAGTTGTTGTTTTGCAAATCAATTATACATATATCAGAGCTGTGCATATTACTTGTTTTTTTTTTGTTTTTGATAATTTTTGAAAAAAATACCAGCTGTTGAACTTCGTCATTTTCGCGCAGATTATTGCATATAGGGTACCCAATTTCTCTGGATGGGTTGTGGTTATCAATTCAGGGATGGCAAATGAATTTTGAATACTGTTCACACAAACGAAAACCCGATTTGCTGTCACATTGACAGCTTTTTTCTTGTTAAAAGTAGCAGGTGCACATTTTTAGATGATGTTCAACATATGTACAGAGTATTCCATGCAGTAGTTATAAAGTTTATACGGAAAAAATATGTGTCTACAAACAAACGGTTAGACAGACAGACGGTCTGGCTGATTCCAATATACCCCACTAAACTTCGTTTGCAGGGTCATAATTACCAGACACGTCATCTTTGAGATCACTAGTACAAGTTGTTGTTATTGTTGACTCTTCTCCAAGGGGACTTCCACATACTACACTTATACTTCCACTGGATGTATCTGAAGGTATGGGTTCTCTGCCTACAAGAGAAAAAAAAACCTTTAAAAAAACAGATATTATATTTATCTAGGTTGTTAAATTATCAAGTGAGGCGAGTGACTCATTTATTCAAAAAATACAACTTTTTATTGTGGGGTCGACAACATAATGTATCTATAATCTGAAATACAATGTCGTTTGCTTTTTTAAAAGAGTTTGCAGGTCGGGTGTAGATCTCTAGGGGAAAAGGAAAAAGCGGCTAATGTAGAACATCTAAAATCATTGTTTTAACGAACGGTTTCTGTACAAAAATGATCAGAAGACGATAATTTATAATTCACAGCAAAACAAAAATGAATGGAATAAAAAGCAAAAAGCACACTTTAAAAATTTGTGTGTGTGCTTTTTCGGTAATGTTCCCTTAGGATGATTTAAAACGTACAGAAAATATATTATAGCTCACCATAATCATTCTATGTAACGCGATATCTGATCAGCTCTAGAAAATCATTTTCCAGGGCAATAAAACTTCATATTTCCCTGTCATCGTCATATTTTTCATCATATTCCACCCCTTCGAAAGCCACGTGAATTATCATTCCATTTTCATTAAAAATCTCGAGTGTAAGCAAGTTATATCATTAAACAATTTATTTAAAAAAAATTGGATTATATCAACATTTCAAATCCTTTTTGTATAAAGAAAACTAACATAGAAAAAAGCCAGTAACATTCACTTAAAGATTACAAGATCTGGAAAACAATTCAAACCCGATGTATTCTATATTATTACATGTCATTCGGTTTCCTAAACAATTAATTGCACGAACGTTTATGAGATATGAAGATTTATTCTCCTAGAAAGATTATTTTTCATTCGGGCGTTGCCCTTGTGAAATATGATTTTTTTCTGGTGAAATAAATCTTCATAGCCATCATGCAATAAATATACAATGTTTTAAAATTAATAAAAAGTGGTATACCTTCAAATATGATATATTGAGAAAATAGCTCTGGATCAATAAAAGTATTGGCCGATCTGGATGTTATATAAAACACACTGTCTTGTGTTACAATAACAAATAGCTTTTGTTCCGCTGCGTTACATGGTATTGTGATCAAGGTATCAAATTCCGACTGCTGCAATCTATGTATGGCAATTTCTGTAGAACATTTTTCTTTTATGGTACCTGTTTCAAAGCTTAAACTTCCATTAAATCTTGGAGTTATTGTACAGTTACAATGTGAGTTAATTGCGGTGTAGTTTACAGTAAAGATATTTCCGGTCTCCATCTGTCCATCACAGCGGGAATTTAAAATTACTCCATCACCTGAAAATTAAAAATTCATGTTTTTAGCTTGTTGCGTTGTCAATTCCTAATCTTAAATTCAAAGATATGAATTTTTAATATACATGTATGAATCATTATTTTGTAATTATTTTTCAAGTTTAAAAATCAAAATTTTTCTTTTTATTTTTTTACATAGTTTTTCTTCACAAGAGGATTTAATCTAAATACCTGTATTGATTCGACCATTTATCTCTTTAAAATCTATAGATTTCATTTGTTCATTAGTGAAGGATGGCTGTAAGCCGATGATTCAGATCAATTAATAAAAATATATAATGCTGTCAAAACTGCCAGTTTCCATCACCTTTTTGCTTCATATATCAGTAAACATAAGTTCTTTTTAGTACAAAACTGCAAACTATGCACTAGAGTAAAAATGTCACAAGAACCCATTAGAAACGACCATTACAATGCGTTTGATTGAAGAACACCATTTGAAAGATCCACATTGCAAACGATATGAAGTGTCCGGATGATAGTGCTAGAGGATTTAAAAGCGATGATTGTCGAACACATCTAAAATGATAAATTAAAAGATATAAGATTTTTTTCGTTAGAAATTTGTTTCACTTTGATTAATTTCTCTGGGTTAATAATACGGACATGTCATAGAGAAATTACGGACTTTTTCAGTATAGCGAGTACAACTTTTTTCCACAGACAGATAAGTTATTTATGAAAATCTACCAGACACGGGGATAGCGTATAAACAAGTGAAACGTTATTCTATACATCATGTTTTTAGCCGGGCTTTGCTGAAAGCAGAGTCCTGGCAGGCAAATCGCCAATGAAACTATAAATAGCACAACTTCAAAAAATAAACAAAAAACCGAGCAGCGTCAAAGTAAAAGCTTCCGCTTTACCAAATATTTACACAGAGAGCCATGTTTTGTCAAATCTTTCGGTTTTTATTTGTTTGCGAATAAATTTAGCGTTGAATTTTTTCCCTTTCTTATTAATTACGTGTTTTTTAAACAAGACTTTGCGTTTTGGACACATGTAAAATGCGCATGAATTTCCTTGAACTTCTTTTCAAAGCACTCATTTGGTGTTTGGCCGCACATAGAAGTAGTAAGGGGAAGGGGGTTGATTTTATAACGATTGTTTCAAATTGCATTGCAACTGTTGATTTTTTTCAACAAGACAGACATATTTTTAGTTATAGCCGCTAACAAGACAATCCAGTCGCTCTCTGGCGCATTTCCGACATCAAAAGCATGAGAGAGAGAGAGAGAGGAAGAGAGAGAGAGAGAAAAGAGAGAGATTGCCAGTTTTTACTACAAATTATGCATAATGACCCATCAAAAGAGCCCGCTTTCAGTACTTCTTCAGTACTTTGATTTATCTTTGTGATCGGCTTCGGCCGATCACAGTTGTGTCCATATGAGGCATCCGGAAAATTTTACTAACTGCACACGCATTAATTTTTGATAATGTAAACATATAAATATATGTATATTTTTATTAAATATAAGTAAATAGGTCAATTTATTATAGAAACTAACGGTTTTTTAAATTTTTTAAACACCCCCTCCCCCGGTCAAACAAAAAAAATTCCTTCTCAGGGGTAATATATAGAGGATATCTATATTGTGTGATTTTATGTTTGCTTTATCCAACGAGTTGAAATGGTGTATATATTTGCGAGGCTTGCCGAGCGAATATAACCATTTCAACGAGTTGGATAAAGCAAATATAAAATCACACAGTTATAGATGTTCTATTTATCTTATACAATTTGATTTATATTATAAAGCTTTTGAGACAGTCCCTTATGTGACCCGAATTGTTTTCTTTTTTCAAAGATTAAAAACGATGATGCAACGTTGTGTTATGCGGCTATTGTGACCTTGCGCAATACCATTTAGTACGTCATTCCTGAGATAAATCTAACTGTTTTAATGTAAAGTTTCACTGAAATAAACCTTAAGATAATTCCTCTAAATAATTTTTCTTAGAGTTTATTCACTTGATTAAATGAAAATTCCGATTAGAAGACTTGAATAATCAAGTTTGTTGACATACACAAAGTTGCGAATGCTCGTTAGTTTGAATTGACTCGAATGAGGAACAGTTGTTGATGTTTAATAAAACAAACACTAGGCTAGCCTTATGATTCGAAATTGAAAATAGTGAATAAGTCTTATGAAACATTATTTCGGTAAGTTCTTGTATATAAACAAAACCATAGCGTTGTTTTCATCGCGTCGTCAGGATGAACTCCTTGATAGTTAACGTAATTTGCAGTTTTATAAACTTCACAAAGCAAATTGAAAGTTAGAAGTGGGCTAAACTTATCAAAAATCTTGACAAACAAGAAAAACGGGTCTTGTGGTTACGGTTATGAATAACTTTGAAAAAAAGGAGGGGCGGGCTAACCCTCCCCCCCCCCCCACTCACAATAGCCCCCGGTTCAGACGCCTGTGCTACGCAGTTATGTGTTTTTCTTCATATTTGTAATTGAAATGTTTGACAAAATCAATTTTATATTAATTTTTGTAGTAGATATAGTTATGTTGAAAGTACTAGCAAATCTTAGGAAATAGGTCACTGAAACGTTGAAGCGAGGGGTTGTGTCAAAAATAGTTCGGACCGGAAGTATTTGATAAAGCATCACCCGTTTGATATAGCAAAGTTTTATCACACGGGTAATATACACCACACGTATGAGATAAATGTGGTTATTTAGCATATTCATACCAAATGGTTTTTGTTTCACGGGGGAACATGTCTACAGACCAAAATCCATTCCAAAAAAGCATTCTGCTTTGTAACGTTTCAAAACAAAATAAACAAATGTGGATTTAAACGAATATTTACTTTCATATCTAACATTAACATGTGTAAGTTTCATGCACATATCGGGCGCTGAATAATATATTCCTTTCTCATAGTGACCGATTTCAATGAAAAACTTTTTAGACCCCCTTCTTCCCCCGTAAGAAAAACTTTCGTTTAAAAAATAATTATTTTACTACAAATTTTATTTCGTGATATAAATCAATTAAGAATTGATTTAACTTTTAGTAGATAACTTTCATTTTGAATATCTGACAGAAATTCCAAAATATTTGGATGTAAAATGTAGGAATAGACGGGCGTTAGCGTTCTTGTTACATGCAATTATTTACGAATATTTATTTAGCTTGCACTTTCACTTCCTTTTTTATAGTGTTTAAATTAAAAATAAAAGATCAACCTGCTCATAATGGCGCAAAATGCGTTGTGTTCTGAAAATATATGTGTACATTTTACCAGTATATTGCTATAACACTTTAAAGTACGACACTAAAACTAATATAAATAAATGTAAAATTTGTCACGCGAAATATAACAAGCCAGTTTTCCGATATAATTAGAATAAATTAAATAATATGAAATTTTCAGCATTTTGGATCTGATATATCTTCTCATTAATAGCACAGATAAAATAAGAACACAACGATTGAAAACAATTGCCCATGACAATACGTCAAACCATTAAATTGGTATTTTTCTGTGCGGGGTTAACATGAACTGCAATATTTGTAATCATTTCCATATGAGGCATACGGCAAATTTTACTTTTTGCGCACGCATTCCGCATTGCACTACTTTATTTACTATATATGCAAAAACAACCTCAATTATATCTTTAATTACATGTAGATTACTGAAAACGTTACTCTTATCCGTTTGCCATGAAAACAAAACACTATTTAGTACATACTTAATGATTAAAATCACGTTTTTTTTATATATGCGTAAGAACATTTATCGGAAGTATACTAAAAGTAAAGCTTATTCATGCCTTGCTATTTCGGAAATCAATAACACGGTGCTTTTATATATATATATATATATATATATATATATATATATATATATATATATATATATATATATATATATATATATATATATATATATCTTATTCCATGTAGCGCAATGCTTTCGATCGTTTTACATTAACAGAGCTGACCAAAAAGATTACTTTAAATTTGGTGTTTATTTTGTCCTCGACATTGTTTTAAATACATTTATTAATCAATCAAAGGAAAAGTTATTTTGATATATTTTTTCTCTTCCCATAAGTGTTATTTCATTTCCATTAGCAACTTAAAAGAATCCAGAAGCTCTGAGCGAAATTCAACTAAACCGGATATGTTTGTGATATTAAGCAAATGCCAATGTCTCGAGTCGCAACCAGAGGTCAAGATCAATGCATCATTTTTAACTACTTGAAATTAAAATGGAAATCAGTCATCCCGACGACAAGATAAATAAATGTGCTTATTTCATATATCAAATACATTATACTTTGTGAACACTTAGACCTTAAGTTCAGTGTTTATCACTTACAAACATCTTATTAACGAAAATACTTGAACTACTATCTGCAGTTTAAAAAAACCATGTGTCAATAACACTTTGTAAATATTATCAGGAGGATTTTTACATAATTAATAGTAAGCATTATATAAAAATTTACATTGACATCATTTAAAACAGGGCAATTTTTTTTCTCCATTTTTTCATTTCTTTCTTTCTCTCAGTGTAATGTGTGATTATTATCAGTTGTTTATATATGCGACTTCCCTTTAAACATACAATGCCGAGTTTATCTAAAATTAAAAATATAATCACTAAAATTATGATACAAAAAGCATGCATTACTCCAAATGGTCATTGGAAAGGACGCAAGACTCATTCAACTGAGACCGGGCACATGTATTTTTTTTTGGTAAAAATCGGTATAAATAAATGATTCAGTTAATATCATGCATTTTATCAGCACACCATACTTACCCCCCCCCCCCCCCCCCTCCAAACCTTTCCAGAAAATTAATGACTCACCATTACTTTGCGGCATCCCGGGATGAAAACAGCGGAAAAAGGATGAAATAAAAACCAGTGTTTTCAACATTTTTTCTGAAAGCAGAGTGATCCCAATACACAAATGTCTTAACTTATTGAAACAAATTATCGCATTCTCCTAAGCAATCGGCTTACAGCTTTTATATGACGATGATGATGATTTATGTAAGGCCGGATATGACCTAGGTCCTAGAAAATTACACAAAAAAAAGGCAGAGGCGGGACTACTTATATCATAATATCATTGCATTGGCCAAACACTGCTAGCAACTGAGTAAGCAGTGTTTAGTCACAGAGGGAAAACTGTTTAAATCAAAGTACTGAAGAACTGTCGGGAGTTGATTTGATCGATTATTATCAATTTTAAAATCAACGATATATGATTTTGCATGGCAAGTAGTTTCTAATCTGTATTTGAATAACGCACATTTTTATAGTATGAATTCTCGAACTTTTACGACAAGAATTTCTAGAAAACGTTATATGAATCATGTTGTGTAATATTTAAAGATAAAATTAAATCCATCAAACTCTGTATCAGTAATCGAAATGTTTCTAAAAATTGTACGCGTCTGGATCCACGCATTATTGAACTCTTGTCTCGTTCAACCAGACGCTCGGTTGTCTCCGTTAATCTCCGACTACAAAGAGAAACTCACTGCTTGTCGGAGATATACGGATACAACCGAGCGTCTGGTTGAACGAGACTATATTGAACTCTGGCGTAGGAATACATACAACTACAAAAACTCTGATATTTTTTCAAGGTATTTATAAATACGTTTCCTTGAAAACTAATGGTACAGCATACAGTACACCAAATTTATCTATTATTTTCAGAAGTCTTGTCAGCGGTGATGATTTGCGCGTAAGTCCAAACACTGTTTCACGTTCGGTTTGCCAAAGTAACTGCATAGGAGAGTTGATTAAAATCAACTCCCAAAAATGAAGAGTAAGAAAAAAAATTCATCAAAAATATTTCACAACTCTGTTGATTTGTAAGATCTCTGAAAGATTTTTAATTCTTTTTTTCAGCAAAAGTAGACATTGATTGTTACATGCGTATTAATGAAAAACGCAAACCTATATATCCGGGGTTTCTTCACTATAGGATTGAGGTGACTTTCATTAAACTGAAGGTATATATGAAAATGAAACGAAGACGATAAGGTATATATAATTTGTAATTATTATTCATGACCTAATTAATTGTCCAGTATCTGAATTTCCTTAACGGTAAAATGTCCAGTGGACTTCCAAACTTAAACTTTAGGCCTATTCTGTCTTTTATATTATGTCCATACCGTTCCGTTTTTGGTTTGGGCTACTTATTTTCGTTTTGAAAATCTAAATCTTAAAATATAATTGACTCAAAGTTGTGGACGCGCTTGAATTTAAAAGGAAGGTCAAGAAGAGAAGAACGAAGGTCGAAAGAGGAAAAATTAACATGTAAGTAATCAAAAGAACAAATCAAAAGCCTTGACCGTTTACATGTTATAATTAATTTAAAATCTAGTGTATGGAATTCAATTTTTTTTAATGTAAAGATTAAACAAATTTCATTCCATGGTTTAATTATGATAGTGATTATCTGGCAAGGTTATATGGCAAACCGATTTTTTTAACTTATTTTCCTTACCGTTGCAGTCTTTACCATTACACCTATGAGAATAACGGTAGAGACTAGTTCGTAACAGTAGAGACTGAATAAACTTCAAGTATACATTTTACAAGTTTTACCTTTTACATAATATTGTTTTATTATTTAGGAAATGTCGAAGAATTTTTAAAACGTCTAATTCAGAGTCAAGAGGCAGAACTTTTACCATTTGAAGAAGATCTGCGCAACCAGATATCTTTTTGTGATTACAATCAGGAGTATCTCTAAAATCATTAATTGGAAGAAGGTGGTTAGAAAAAACGCCAGCGAATATCTTCAGGAACAGGACAAATTGAAATTGTAACTGTTAAAACATGGGCATGTCAGCAGCAGAGAGAATGCAAAAGTACCGGGGGGGGGGGGATGAAAAACGATCCTGCAAAATATGCCCAGTACCTGAGCAAAGAAAAACAACGTTATAAAAAACGGGAGAAAACTGGTGGGCAATTTTAAATTGCAGCCATTGTAATTTGGTATGTTACATCTTTCAATAAATCAACATGGGGATTATTTTTTAAGTTGTCAGATTTACAGTGGAAAATCATTTACCAGTTACCCTTTTTACAAAAAGAATACTTAATCTAATCCTGAAGCTTTTTGTACGATTTCTGGAAATACTAGACACGATCCTGGGGCGATTTGGGAGCATTTGTCTCCAATTTTGAGCAAATTGAAAGATACTAGCTCAGACATAGACAGTTCACTTTTTATCAGATGGCCCTATAACCCAGTACCGGTCAAGGAAGAATTTTTTCCTTATGAAGAAGGTAATGCACAATACTTATGGGTTTGAAACAGTTACCTGGAATTTTCAGAGGCAGGCCATGGCAAGGGAGCACCTGACGGTGTTGGGGGGAGGGGGAGGGGGGAGGGGCTTTATAAAGCGCACGGCAGATAAGCTTGTTTCACACGGTAATGATATTGCTGATGCAAACGAGTTTTATCTTGCATTGAAAAAGGCCGATTTTGCTGTGAATCTTTTATTGATCACAGATGATACTATTCTTGATACGGACAAAATATCCAGGCACAATGATGATTAATCAAGTTATCAGTCACCGCTCAACAATGAACCCAAATGCAGTGAAAACCCGACATCCATTCTGTTTCTGCATAAAAACTTTGGATTCTTCTTGTTTTAATGCAAAAGATGCTACTTTCATTTTGCCCCCTTTACAATCCATTGCATTACAGCAAGATGTTTCTCAAGCATATGTACCAGATCAAGAGGAAAATGAGTTACATGACATACAGATGTATCTTCTTACTCATGGCAACGCTGACGTAGATATTATTGGAAAGTGGTGTGTAGTAGTATAAAATAACATGCTGTATCCAGGCAGTATTCAAGACATAGACCAAAAAGATCATGTAGATATGTCATCTATACTTAGCATAACAAGGTGTACATTTCATAACTTATTAACATTTTATGACTTTTGTTCATTTAATCCGATTTTCCTCTGTTGAAAACATAAGCAGCATTTGTTTTTATTGAGAATAAATTAAAAAAAAAAGAAGAGAAGTTATAGGGGGCCACTTGTGACATTGAAAATTCTTGACTCAGCTAAGTAAAAAATTTGACTCAGCTGAGAAATGACTAAGTTTGATTTGTGAAATGCAATTTGAGAAAAATCTCAGCTGAGTAAATTTTCAGGATTTGAGATTAAACTTAGGTAAACACTTAATTTTTTTTGTGAAATCGGAGCCATGACTCAGTTGAAATGAAGGCGATGCATAAAGTAGGTATCAATCGCTTCTTTTGGCCAATGTTGGAAGACATAATCTGGTATGATTATGAACAAGTTCAAATGTTTGTTCCGGAACCGGAACATGTGACAAACGTTATGTACAAATTCGGCCGTACATTTGGTCAAAGATTACTGCAGCACTTGATATGTAACCATTTGTTAGTGAGTGTTGCCCAGTCACTACACAGTAAGCAAAGGCAGTGTCTTTTCCGTTACACATTTTCTTTCCCGTTACATAAAGTTTTTAACATCACGAGAATTGTCCTGATTTTTTTCATCATTTTTTGATTCAACTTTGTTATTGCATTTAAATTTTTGTCAAAGATGTTTGTTGTTCTAAAAAGCTACACTGCTCATATTGGCCCAAACTGAGAGAATGGCCCAAATATACCAAGACAAACACTAAGCCTATACTATTCCTGAATTTAAAAAGGGTGCTATGTGAATGGATTACTGGTTGCAAACATTTAAACAATAAAATGCTTTATTTGGTGATTCATGGGGGATATAAATGTGGAATACATTATTACCAGCGTTAGCGGGTTATGTAATTTGTTTCCTGCAACGATCGCTATCTTCATAACCTGCATGAATCATCAAAGAAAGCATTTTATGTTTCGAATTTGGTAATTCATCTTTCTTGTTTAACATTGTATACGATAAATTTCAATGAAAGAAACAGGTTCATGTATAACTCAATTTTCCAGGGAATAATTATTGGCTGTTTCGTCCATAGTGTTGGCAAACAATCCTAGATATATTCATCAAACTAAATCAGAGCTTTTAAACCATATATAAAGGTACTATTATGACGCAGATTTTTTCTAAGGATGTACAACAATGTCGAGATGTGTCGGAAACTTACTACATTAACACCGGAACCCAAACTGATGTATACACAAATTATGAGCCATCAATGTACATTGATGGCGTTCATTCGCAAAGAAATAAAAAACCAATAGATTTGACTAAACATGGCGGAAGCTTTTTTTAGTTTTTTGTTTACTTTTGAAGCCCGGCTAACAAGAGGCTAACAGACCTTATCGGTCATCCGAGTACCACAGCCCATACTCAGACCAGTCGAGGAATTACTAAATAAGTAAATAAGTAATTCTGGCCAGCCAATTATAACTTTACTACTAACAAGTCTATTTGTTTATTTAGAAAGTTCAAAACTGTTTCAGCTGTTTTGTTTTCATATATAAAAAAAACTTGTTTAAATCTTTTAATTAGACAACTTCTATATTACATTATGTTTAGTGATTGATTACTAAATATGAACATACACGGGAAGATTCATATGTAGCTCCATTGTGAACAAGCAAGAAAAAATAACTCCATCAACTGTTAACCCCCCCCCCCCTTGTACTCTTTTCAACGCTTTTGAACGTTTGCACAATATCTTTACTTTGATTATACGAAAACTTAATTCATTCTTCTTTTTTTTTTACATAATATTATGTTAATATCATAATATTTGAAATTCCAGAGCATTTACCCCCCCCCCCCCCCCGCGCCCATAACCCTTGTCTTGCGTGAAGGTAACATAAAATTGTAAAGAGTACATCCTTCCTGTGACCTTCAACTTGCACATATGACCTTGAGTCAAAATCATGACACATCCTCTGGTCATAGTAATCCTTGTGTTCAGTAGGAACTTCCAATATTTCTCCACAAGAAAGCACTGACAGATGGACGGACAGACAGAAAAACGGATAGACAGACAAGTAGATTCATATATACACCCTCCACTTTATTTGCAGGGGTCAGTATATAATAAAGATGGGGAAAGTTAGTTAAATGAGTATGTTTACTTCATGTTAGCAATTATATCATACAAACATCCAAAGTTTTTTTTTTTTTATCTCGGGATAAGTTTTATATGAAACAAAAGAGTTCTCTTCATAACTGACAAACAAGTATTTCATGAATATTGTACCAAATTGTACGAGAACATTTAACGTGTCTTTAAGAATCCAAACGCTGGGCATTGTTCTTGTTATGCACAAACCTTATGAAGAAATCAAAATCAATTTATTTTTCCGAAAAAGCTCAATCAAGTTATGAGTAAATGGCAGACAGTTACGCTGACTACATAAAAGAAAAAAAATGCCGAAAAATTAAAACTTCATCAAATCTTAATTAAAGTCTTAATGTATTGAGCGAGTACCCATTATTGCCGGTTTCAATAAAAACAAGGAAAACTTCGCAAATCTTTGTTAATTTTTCATTACGACGTCAAAAACGTCATTTTTTTTATACACTCACGAAGAAGCCATATAAGATATCTTACCAACAAAGTTCAAGAAATTAGAGGCAACTCCTTCAATAAATACACAACCATTACTACACACTCGACAGCACATGACGTCTTTAAAATCCTTAGTATTTCAAATGCATACCTTGGTAAACTAAATTAAAGTGTTCGTGCAAGAAAAAGGCCTTAAAAAGAAATTCGGTAATACTGAAATCCATAAAACTTCTTATGCTCCTACTAATGAAATTAAACATCACCCGGTTCATTACATTTACATTTCACCCTAATGGAACGGGGCATAAATCCTGTAAATCAGCCATTTCTGCAAAATTTCATTACCTGAAAAAGTTATTTATCTTGATAATAATAATAAGAACTAAGGGCAAAACTAATTTAAAGTTTATCTATATTTACAAGTTGAAGTAAAGAAAAAAAGTATACAAATGCAGAGTAAATGAATGCTATCCAAGAGGCTAAGAATCACAAATCCGTAACAAATGCTGCTAAAATGTACATCATCCCAGTGTGCACTTTCGAGATAAAGATTTGGTCATCAATGAAAAGGATTTCCGGTGAGATGCCTCTGTAGGCTCCAAAAAGATGTTCTTGTGAACTACATTAAATACTGTGCAAAAAGGGCTTTTCTGCTGACATAAAAAAATGAAGGGAAAAAAAAACAAGTCATTATTCAAAGATCAATTGTAATGTCACATGCGTAAAACTTAAGGGGCTTGAAATTTAAAAAAACGCAAGGTGAATGAAGATATTTTAATAAGAATAAATATAAAGGTATCCCTTTTGAAGATTGTTTTTTAGGGAGGAGATACATTTACATTATTAACATTATTAAAGGTAAATTAACAAAAAACAAATTGACAAGAAAGAATACATCTAAAATCAATATATTCAGCTATATAAAACAAATAGTATTTAATAAATCAGATATGTATCCATTATTTCAAGAATAGATAAACATCGCGTTTATATATTATACCGTTACATTAACACAGATATATAAGACATGAACAAATGTAAAAAATCATAACAGTGATTAACACAAGAAGAAAGCACTAAATATATAATCAATCAAACAGGCTTCTGTTTGAATAAAATTTAGAAAGTAAATTACATAAGACATTTTGATAAGAACACAGTACCATCAAAATTAATACATTTGTACATGTACATTGTTTATACACACTTAGAATGAATTCTAACACCTGTTATTTCAACGGCCATGTACAAGACATTTAGACAAAATAGTGTTATACATGTACACATGAACATTGGGCATAAGAAATTAGCAAATTGAAAAAAAAAATCTTTGTAGTGATTAACAAGAAGAAGAATGCATAATGAAAAAAAATCATTAAACACTGTCAGGCTTTTGTAAGAGAGATAATTAAAAATGGAAAAGAAGATGTAACTGGCAACACCAGCAAAGGACCATCTAATGAGTGGATAAGTTTTCTGAAGAGGCACCCTAAGATCACAATGCAAACACCAGATTTTTTCGACTGTGGCAGATAAGGGATGGCGAATTCAACTGTCATGAATGACCACTTCCAATTGTTAGCAAATGTGAAAGTTAAGGTAACAACACCGTTTTCATTTTGTAATTTTAATATAGAAAAAGCAACGATATCAAACATACTGCATTTAAAACCAATCATCAATATTGAACAGGATGCTCATAACTCTTAAAAAATTTCAAGATACTTGACTTTAATATACAAAATTTGAATTCGACAGAAAACTCTTTTTGCTCGAGCTTCCAGCCATAAAACGTTTAAGATCTTAATGATATACATAAACATAAGATATGTTATTTAGTGCGTTCAAAATAGACTGATAAATGGTTTCATTTTAGTTGACATTTTATTACAAAATCCAAATGTTTTTATAATTTCTTTTCGACTATAGCTACAATCGATAAACTTGGTCAAATTGCCAATATGAACAAAACAGGCTTCGGAATATCAAAAGTAAAGAAAACGGTTTCGCAAAAAGCTAGAAAACATAGCTACACACGAAGTATCTTCACCACAAGTCATATAACTGCAAATATATGCTTCTTTGCAAGTGGAAGAGTGCTTCCATCTTCCGCTATGTACGAGAACTGTTTCCTAATTAAGTGGAACATACAGAGAAAGTGAACATACAGAATGCAAACAGTATTGCCTGAATCTCCGTCATTCAGACTCTTCCATTAATATTTTAAATAGAATGTGTCACAGGGGCAGATGAGCAGACGAGAAAGTCACGGATATTTTTATTGACGAAGCCGTATCCGGGCAACTTTAATTTTCCGGATTGCTAAGTGACTTATGGCGGCAAAAATGAATAGAAAATCACTATGAATGAAAATGTTTTTATATCTTGTTATTATTTACCGTGTATTAATTCATTTTGTTTATAAAGGTAAAGTATAAATATTTCAACTAATTAACTTAGTATACTTCAATCATTAACTTATAAATCAATATTTACATATCGCTAACCCCTGACGTCATGGGGTTATCATTCATTCTGAGCAATGATGAAGATGAGCTGCACAATTTCAATCATTATCCTTGTAAGTGGGAATTTTATATTTATAAACAATGAGATTGCAATCAAAATGACATAAATAAGTGAAAGAGGTAACAGGTAATGTTAATCGATCATTTTAAGTTTGGAAAGTTCTTATATTGCTTGTAATATATCACAAACTTGTAATGTAGACTGACGTATGTAATCGCTATTAAAACGAGAGATTCCCTTAAACGTATGTGGTAGAATATCATGAATGATGATGAACAAAATCATTATGGTATTGTTTGTTGGTATTTGTATTTATATCGTTTGATAAAAGCAAAACAAACAAATAAACAAGGTACTGTGCATATCGATATAAGTAAAGTGGGCGGGGCTCTTTGATTTAAGCAAAAAGGGTGGGGCTTTTTGTTTCCTGTTTATTGTAAGGCAAATTTTGTTTATAATAAAAAGATTCAGGTTAATGATTCCAATTAAGGGCCCTTGCATGCATACATGTGTATGATTGCTCTAAGGTTACAGTGAATGTCTATCAATGAAAGATACATATGCACAAAATATGGATAATGTACCAGACACTGCATGTACTGTTATTCATACCCAAAACAGTTCAGAAGTTCACATACACACATGTATTATAGATATATTTGCATTCCAAATGTATTCCTCATAAGTGGTATTTGGTTTATTTTGAAACCATACTTGCAGATATTTTGTTGTCAGATGCATTTTCACAATATCAGGTGTCCTATGTCCAGCAGTAAGGCTGGATCCCTGGCGACGTGGGAATGATGTGGTGCAACAATATTATAAGATTCTGATATTGTTTATCTTGAAAATGTCTTAACATGATAAAACAACTTGTTATATAAAATTGCTGTTATGCAATAATGCATATTACTCTCAATCTGTGAACTGAGTTCATCATACAGATGTGTAGGTCTGTACATTTCACAGTAGCAATATTGATAATCATCCTCTGCATTTACATTTTTTGAAATAAACTCTTAGTTAATATTCATAAAGGCAAATACTGTTTAATATTAAAATTTATTTATTGATATTTTCTTGACTTTTAAAGGCATACATACTGAGCTTGATTATGTCAAGCTCATGCATGTATACAGGGATGGAGCAGAATTACTTTTCTTTTTCAGTGAGTAATTGTGCTGTATATATGAGAATAGCTTATAGTATCATCATGGCCATAAATAATCCCTCACCTGGGGCAAGAATTAATCATCTTATCTGTTAGCATTTTTGGTAAAAATTATTCAGTGCATCCCATTTTAAATTGTTCTTTTAGTTGTTACACACAGTTGTTTTATTTGTCTAAACAAAGTCAATGGTTTTATAATTTTTTACTAAAATTAATATTCATTCTAGCTTCCTACAGTTGACCAACAAACACCACAAACCGGAAACCCCCAGATTATGACGAATGGCACATCTGACCAAACAACTGAGGTAAACTACTGGTAGTTTTTAATGATTTAAAAACTTCCTAGCATACCATACATCCAGGTTTTTTTTTTGTTTTTGCTTGGTACAAAATTTGCCAAAATTGGAAAAATGTGCAATTTTTTATTTTCCTCAGTAATTTTTTGCAACTTAAAAAGTTTCTTATAGCTAACAATACCAGTTATAATTTCTGCTTATTTATTGAAAAAGTTTAGAATATATCATTGCAAAAATTTCAAGATATACAGTACCTTAAGAGGGATAAATGGTTATGGCCAGTTTGAAACTATTTTAATCTCTTTAAGAATAGCTCTTTATAAAATACATGTATAGGAAAAAGTCAAATTTTAAAGCTAGAATATTGAATTGATTTTTTTCTTTACTATAAAAGAAAGAGTTTATATCCAAAGATATCATATCTTAGATTTGAATAAAGGTCTGATAGATAATCCGGTGTTCATTTAGCCTCCCTAATTAATAACCTAATATTTTATGATATTCTTACAATTAATGAAAACAGATGTGATTTATAAATTCACAGGATTGTTTTAATAGTTTCAGCTGCAAAACGTTGAATTGGAAGAAATGGAATTGAATGTTAAAGAGGTATTTTAACTATAAATTTCATTTATTATAAGATCATGTATAAAATTACTCAGCAAAAATGATAATGAAGGTTTGATGTGCAAATTTAGTCAAACAGCCTTACTTTCTACACTTAATAGCAGATAATTTAGATTATGATGGATGACTTCAATAGCTACCCTTAATTATACTTACATAAACTGGGTGAGAACAATTAATACTTTTTAAGAAAATGATTCACTTCATAGAAAGCATAAAATGTTCAAACTTAGTTTATACTTGTATAATTTATGGTAGCTTTTGAATTGTTTGATTGAATTAAGTTGCCTGAATATTTATGTTAGGATGAGGCATTATTTTATATGTTCATAGATTCAAAATGTTGGAAGAATTTATGTATAAACATGTACATGTTATTTAACTGCATCATCTGTTTCATGAAACATGAAGATGAATTGTCAGTCTAAGGCACTTTTCTGGTAAACTCTGCATGGAGTTCAAAGTACATGTAATTGTATATAGTGTCGTTTGTAATTGTCCAATAGAGTTTCATAGACTTACAAGACTTAGCTGCCAGTGAACAGTTATACACTTTATATTGTTTGCAAAACATGTGCATCTGAAGTTATATCAAACCACGTGCATATGTCTTCTATTATATAGACTTGCTTCAAATTTTAGGCAGAAGATTTTAATGAGCTCGTGAAAACCTACACAGATGCAGATGTGGAATTTGAACAACAAAACGGGTACCTGTCATCATTTGGCCTGCAAAGAAATCCAATCACAGGTGATGGTAATTGTCTGTTCCGCTCAATAAGTTTCTCCCTGTATGGGCATCAAGATAATCATCAGGAACTAAGAAATTTGGCCGTCGAAACACTGAGAGGTAATATGCATGTTTTTCAAAATTATTTTCTAGATGAGGCAGGTACAATAGATGAACAAATAAACCGTTTAGGCCAACAATATACATATGCAGGTCAAGAGTCAATTTTAGCACTGTCCATGGCTTTGAACATTAATATCTTGGTCACATTTGGAGGAGATGTACATAATCCTCAAATAACTACCTATGAAAATACTTTTTCACAAGGGCAGCCTCAACAAACCATCCATATTGCATGGAGAAAAGCTGGTGGAGGTCATTATGAGTCTATCTGACTCTATCACCGAGGTAGATACAAGTAACCAGTTCTCTTCCTTTGTCCCTAGGTTAGTTCCAGTGTTGTTACCAGGTCAAGATCATAGCAATACAAAACCAAAAGGTTCACAATTTTCAAAGCTAAACAATATGCATAATTATAAATCACTTAGTTCTCCTCCTTCAATATCTGCACTGCACTCTTATGTTAAATCTGAGGACATTCCACTAAGTCACAGTCAAGGTTCCAAGATGTGTCATCAGTGCAAGGTCTCCTTTAAAAAAGTAGAAAATTTAAAGAAACATGTCAGAAGGTTTCATTCTGGTCAGGGTCAAGCTCCATCTGTTTGTTCTAAGCGTAAACTTCAAACCTGTATGATTTCAACATGTTCCATGCAGTTTCAAACAGTAGATCAACTTATAGAACATGCTATAAATGTTCATGATGCTAATATTAAAGTTGAACATATGACATTTGACAATTTAGCTCAGTTTTCAGAATTCCGAAGCAATAAAGAGTTGTCCTCTAACACTAGATTCGTTCGGAGGTCAAGGCCACAGAAAAATAAAAGGGAAATATGGTCTATACTCTAGTCTGTCACAGGAATGGGCCAGTCACTGCACACAGGGCAAAAGGAGCCAAACCAAAGACTTCCCGTTAAAACAAGAAGGGACACTGTCAAATCAATAGCCTTTGCCCAGCACGTTTTGCAGTATGTGAAACAAGTGATGGAAAGGTAGTGGTAAAGTATATCAAGAAAGGTAGTGGTAAAGTATATCAAGAAAGGTAGTGGTAAAGTATATCAAATCCTATACCCATTCCTTGTCATTTGAACAGAGTAAGTATTTTTACCTATTCCCGACAGTTTAAAATCAGAAATAACCAGTATGCTTGCTCTTAAAATTCCAAAAATAATATTATAGACAAAGTAAGGGAACATTTTAGCGACAGAGAGGGTAGGGATAATTTAGATGACCTTAAGTATTATCATTTGATAGACCGAAAGAAAATTCATAGTTTGAAGACACGAGTTGTAGATTCTTCAATTATTCAAGACAGTAATGATGCTCTGTAAACTTCTTTAAAGGAGGAAGCTCTACGTCAAGAGTCATTCAACCCAGTCCTCCTATACAAACAACAAGGCATTGGAGATCCTGCCAAAAGACTCGCCAAGGAGGACTTTATTTTAGCCATCATGACCAAACAGCAGCTGGACATGTACCAAAAATTTGCAGGCCGGATTTTATGCATGGATTCCACACATAAAACAAATAGTTATTCATTCAAGTTAATTACTCTCATGGTTGCTAATGAGTTTCGTAAAGGTTATCCAGTTGCATTTTGTATTTCTAATAGGGAAGATGCATTAGCAATATCTTTATTTCTGTCATCAGTTAAGGCTCTCTCCCCTGAAACAAAAGTCAAGGTTTTAATGACAGATGATGACAATGCAGGGTGGAATGCAGCTAAGTCGGTCTTTGGTTCTGATCTTCAGCAGTTCCTTTGTACCTGGCATATTCAAAGGTCATGGATAAAAAATATCCACAATCATTTTAAGAATGATGCTCAGAAAACAGAAATATACTGTTATCTTTGTGCCATGCTGCAAGCAAAATCAGAGAATGATTTCAATAGGTATAAAGAATCATTGATCTCAAAACATCTTACTATGAATCCTGGGTTCTTAAAATATTTGATGGATAATTACTTAAATCGTCCTGAGAAATTGTCATTTTGTTTTAAGAAAGGAATAGAATATGGCAATGTTAATACCAATATAACCAGCTGAAAACTATATACTTCTCAGGGAAGCGCAATAGTCCAATCCACACTTTGCAAAAGTTGTTCCCCTTTGCGGGGTCAACCCAAAGGTCAAAAGGGAAAAAAACAACTTTTCCCTTCTTTATGCAACCAAATATTTGGGCGTCCTGTGAAGAAATCTGTTCGAATTTAATTTATTCCTTCGATGTGTGGGTTGCCCCAACATGGGGCAATTAAAATGCACAGCGGAAACGGATTTCTAATGTCAAATGACGAAGTTACAACCCTCTAAACTACAAAGGCTACTGTGAGAAATATATGGGTTTTTCCCCAAAGATGGCGGCCAAGGGACATAACTTTTGTAAAGTGTGGATTGGTCTATAGGCGCATAGATGTGGTTTTAGACACTTTGTTAAAGATAGAGAATGACCATTTTATAAGACACCTACAACGTGTTTCTTATAACAACCCTTCTGATAGTGATGTGCATATTAAGGATAGGCATGACAGAGGTTTGGATATTGATAATTCCAGGGTTATGCAAATTACCAGCAGTATCTTTTCATTAGATTCTGAAACAGATAATTATATTATAGAGGCCATGCTGACTGATTGCTCAAAGAAACATTGTTATAGCAAATGTAAACATTTACCATGCATAAATCTTTGCCATCACATCTATTAATGTTCTTGCAGTAATTACCACAATGGTCATATATGTTAACATATTCATAAAATTCATTCTCTTTCCAGTGTTTCAGATACTGTTGTAAGAGATTCAGATGAAAATGAAGTGCAACTTTGTCATCCTGAACCAACAGCTGCATAACCTAAAGAAAAGACTGCAGCGAATTGATAACCTTCTCGATGAACTTGGTCATCAGGTTAAAAATCCACAAGTCATAAAATATAGATTATCTACAATAATTAAGTCTTTAGAAAGTTTAATTTCAGGTAATAAAGCTTGCACGACTATTCAAGATGAAAATCCCATGAAGCTAAATCCCACCGAAAGAATTGCAATAAACGCAAATAATATACTGCAACCAAGGTTTTACAAAACTGAAAAGAAAAGGGGACGGCCGAGGAAAACACCACTGAAGAGACCAACAGATGAGGATATGAAAAAAACTTCTGAGGTTTATAAATATTTTTTTTAAAATATACTTATCAATAATAGGGAGGATTTTGCTGTGGTTGAATGGTCACAGAAGATTCACTGATAAATACTTGAAATATATGTTAACTATAGAGAAATATATAAGAGAATATATACCCTATATACCCTACATGTATTGTAAAACTTGATCAAAATGTGACTTGTATTAAATGCAATACTAGAAATTGATTAACAAATGCTAACTTCCATTGAATCTCATTAATATGACAGAAATGAAGGGGAGACTCCTACACAGACAGAGGGGACAGCAGCAGGACCATCTCATGGCTTTGTTGCTCCCTACCCGCCACTCAGGATGGTTCATCGCCAAGGACAACCACTGCAAGTGTCTCGGAGTGATGAACAAAATGTGTTTTCGTAAGTTACTTCGTTAATTTGATTTGTAACATGAGTTTTTTAACGTATTATTTATAATCACTTACAAGCACATTGAAACTACTCCTGTCAAGTGTAATAAATATGTTGAATTTATTGTGCTTATGTATGTTTATTGATTTTATTACAAAGTATTGGCCAAGGTGGACTGGGTCAACCATCTTGGATGAGAATACCACCATCTATGTTAGGCAAAAGGATAACTGTAATCAAAGATGGAAAGCCTCAACAGATCATACTTTCCACTAATGGTACATGATTAATTGTTAAACTATGAAATTAAAAAAAATGCAATAGAGAAATCTTGTAGGTAAAGTGCATGTGATACATTTTCATACATATAACTCATTGAGAAAAATCATGAAAATATAATTATACTGCTATTAATGAAATATACAACCATGTTAATGTAATAATATACTAGCTAGTGTGTAGACTAAACAAGAGGCCAATTGGCCTTAACGGTCACCTGAGTAGCATACATCCCATACACAAACTTGTCACGGAGCCTCATATATGCATTTAATTAATTAGGTTTCATACTGGAGTAGAAAAATTATAAATTTATAATGACGACCACATTTCAAAAAGAACTGTGAAACCTATAATTTTGGTGAAAAACTAAGATCTGGTCTACAAAATCATGAATTCAGTTTTCCTTTCAGGTGTGTGGGAGTAAAGAAGATACTTTTTTAACGTTATATGCATTAACATCTATTCATCTATTTTGGCCCTGTCCTAGAGTCAAAACCCATCCTTGAGGGGACATGCAAATTAAAATTTTAGTAGTGGACTTCCTAGTAAACATAATTATTAGTCAGTTTTTTTAATACAGATGTGTGAGAAAAGAGAAGAAAATTATATGCATTAACACTATATTGCCATATTCCGCCCCCCCCCCTTTCATGTCCTGAACCCGTGACCAAGGGGCCATAAATTTCACAATTTAGGTAAAGGAGATTGTGGATATCATAACCATGTATTCAGTTTTTGCCCACATGTGTGGGAGTAGAGAAGATGATTTTTTAAGATTTAAAACCGTTTTACTATATGGCCATATTGGCCCCACCCTTGAGCCTGAACGCCTAACAAAGGGGTCATGAATTTCACAATTTTAGTAGAGGCCCTCATGGACATCATAACCATGTATTCAGTTTTTTGCTCACATGTGTGGGAGTAGAGAAGAAGCTTTTTAAGATTTTAAACAGTTTTACTATATGGCCATATTGGCCCCCCACTAGAGCCTGAACACCTAAAAAAGGGGTCATGAATTTTACAATTTTGGTAGAGGACCTTATGGACATCATAACAATGCATTTAGTTTTTAACAAATATATATGGAAGTAGAGAAGAAGATTTCCTAAGATATAATACATTTTTACTATTTGGCCACATTGACCCCACCCTAGAGCCTGAACCCCTGACCCAGAGGTCATGAATTTCACAATTTTGATAGAGGGCCTCATGGACATCATAACAATGCATTTAGTTTTTAACAAATATATATAGGAGTAGAGAAGAAGATTTTCTAGGATTTAATACATTTTTACTATTTGGTCATATTTGCCCCACCTTAGATCCTGAACCCCTTACCCAGGGGTCATAAATTTCACAATTTAGGTAGAAGGCTTCATGGACATCATTATCATGAATTTAGTTTTTTAAAAATATATATGGTAGTAAAGAAGAAGATTTTCTAAGATTTCATACATTTTTACTATATGACCATATTGGCCCCACCCTAGAGCCAGAACCCCTGACCCTGGGGCTATAAATTTCACAATTTTGGTAGAGGGCTTCATGGACATCATAACATTCAACTGGTTTTTCCCTCACATGCGTGGGAGTAGAGAAGAAGATTTTTGAAAAATTTGCTTTTTTTTGCATATTTGGCCCCGCCCGTGGCACCCCAAGGGTGGTAGAGCCATGAATTTCACAATTTTGATTCTTCTTACCATAAAGTTGCTTCACACCAAAAATGGTAACGATTGGCTTGGTAGTTTTCAAGAAGTTAAAAATGTAAAATTGTTTACACACGACGCACAGACGCACGACGACCGACGAAGACCAATTGCAATAGGTCACCTGAGTGACTCAGGTGACCTAATAAAAGTTGTATTTAATAGGTGACCAGGGAAATCCAGATCCTGATTGAGAGTGAGGGTAGAGACAGATATGTGGCTGTGGCATTAAGTCAGTCCGGTAGTAGACTGGCAATGGCAAAAGGGTATTTCCTTAGACCAGTGTCATCAGCTACATATTCTCTACTTGAACTTGCCGGAGATTGGGACAACAAATGCACCTAAATGCAACATCCAGTTTTAAATGGTGGGCTGTGGAGGGTACAGGCAGGTATGTGGCTCTGACATTAAGTCAGTCCAGTAGCAGACTGGCAATTGCAAATAGGCATGAATGGCATTCAAATGTCTACGGCCAATGTCTAAAGCTACATATTCTCAACCCAAAATCTTGAATGTATTTTACGTGTATAACAGCAAAACAGGCAAGTAACTTATTCTAATTAAGCTATTTCCGACTTTGTTTCAAAAGTTAATATAATTCAACATTTATATTCACGTTAATTTTAAATTTTTAAAAAGAAATTTTAAGAGAGCGAGATTCTGAGAGAGAGCGAGAGAGAGAGAGAGAGAGAGAGAGAGAGAGAGTAGAGGGGGAGACAGAGAGAGCAGAGGGAGAGAAAGGAGTTTGATGGGGTCAAAAGTATCCTGTGTCTCTATTTCATATCTTATTTTGAGTATTTAAATGATCAGTAATGATTATAATGATAAATCTGAGCATGTATAGATTTCTATATATCATGTTAAATTCAATATTTTAACATGTAAAATGCTGTGACAAGGGGAATAACTCTTCCATATTGTAGCATTAAAATACGATGTATATTTTATGCCTGTTAAAATAATTATATTATACGAATTTGTTATGTAACTGAATAATATTGATGTATATTTACATGTTGAATTTTAAATCACAACAATAAAAGTGAATAAAATATTCAACAACGAATGTGTCCATCATTTACATCTGTTACCCAGATATTGCATTGGCTGTTTCTATTTCTGCAATGATCACCACCTTCCTAACCCACATAATTCACCATAGAGAGCATTTAACTTATTTTTCATTTGTGTATATTTGATCTCAAATGATACGTGGGTGTAGTTTTCTTTGAAAACCCAGATTATTTTTAATTCAGATAACATACACTCAATTAGCTCTGTTACATGCATGTAATACTGGAAAAATATATCATGGTAAGGCTAATGGTATAATGAGATATGTCAAGACCTTTGTACAAGGTGTACGTGCATATGTGTGAAGTTAAAACTACATGTACCTGTATTATTTATCGACACGTATATATACCCATAAATATGAACTTCCTATTCAGTTTCTAAGCATTGCTTAAAGGTGATAACTTAAGTTTGTTTTACATGTATACATTCAGGGCATTTTCCGTTAATAAGATCAAGCATTTTTTTACAGAGTAATGCCCCTTGGACGTAGAAAAATTCCAATTATTTGCAGTTTCCATTCATTTTCTTCACATAGGATGCACATACAGAAATTAAATTTGGTTTACATGTTTATCATCATAATACCTAGGTCAAGTTTAATTTTATGTATGTTCAAGCATTTTTTGACAGAGTTTTGTGCCTTGGGCTTAGGAAAATTTCAATTATTTGTAGTTTCCGTTCATTTTCTTCGCAGATGTTTATAAGGGAGGGGGGCATAAGTGTTTTACAAACATCTCTTGTTTTCAATAATTAAGATGACAAAGAAATCTGCTGAGAAGATTTAGTTTGTTACTGGATTTTACTGAAACGCACCTGAAAATGTAAAAGTATGAAGCATACACAGTAAGTGGGTCCTTGTTAATAAAATGTAAAACACTGTTAAATCACCCCTGCGAATGTTTTTGTCATTTAAATTTTAGACCACGTGGTTATATTTGACCCTTTCAGTTACGCAGTAAAAATCGTGCCTCGTGTTTGTTGTCTATTTCATAGAATCTAGTTACTTGTAGTCAAATATAAGATCTAAACGTTTATTGATTTTAAACCTTATCTTCATTAATTGGTAGATAAAATGTGTTTAGAAATAAATATAACAATACAAAAAATAGTTTTTTTCTGCTGTTGTAACAATTAACATGCTTAGTAGACATCCCCCTACGGGTTTATTTTCGATTCGCGCCTGACCTAGTAATAGCATCAATAGTGAAACAGACTATACTTTTTTTTGCAGAATGTTCCTTGAAAATGGCCCGATATACTAAGTTTTTATGCAAAAAAGACACCCATTTTTTTTTAAAAAACCTGGTATTCCACACAACAAGCATCAAACATGGCTATGATTTTAACATAAATCAAAGTTGGATATGATATGAAAAACGATCAGCTCTTACGTATTTTGAGAATATTATCCGAACACATTTACTTCCGCTCGAAATTTCACAGGAACTGAACAGATCTCGGTGAAGTCTCGTGATCTTTCATTCGAGCACCTCTGGATTAATTATATACAAAGCAACGATAAAGAAAACATTCCGAACACACTCACAGGGGTGTAAATGTATACTCTTAAGTTTAAAAAAAGATGAGAATGGATAAACGTGTCAAAACCCCGCATTTGTGGTATTTTTTTATTACTTAAAAGGACAATTTTTGCAATATTATAAAAATACATTCACCGGTTTAGAATTCTAACAGTACTCTATGTAAAAAAATTCGTCAGTATTCTCTTCCTTACCCTCAGCAACACCCGTAATTTTGATACAGTTCCGTCGCGAGTATTGTTCCAAGTCATCTAGGTGATATTCAAGTGAATCAATGCGACTTTCGAGGGTTGAAACTTTCTCTAATAATATGTCAGAGATGTGGGATCTGAAAGACTCATGATTCAGGATAATGGTCACAGCTTTTTTAGTGGTATTTTCATCTTTCGAGAATGTCTCAAGTAGAGTGTTCAATGTATGAAAGTCCTGGTCAAAGCCAGTGTCTTCTATGTAACTAACGTTAGATTTTGTCATTGTATTACTAATGTCACTTTCGCTAGTGCTGATTTCTGATCTGGGGCGTTTCGCTTGGTGTTGTCTAGGTTTATGTTTGTTTTTCCTGTTTGGCATGATGATTTACCACAAATAACACACACGCATGGTGAGCTTTACTCAATGGCATGTACAATGCAAGTTCAAAAAGCTTATAAAATTCGTTTCTCAAAGTTTAGTGTAGATTTACTCACATGAAACAGAATTAGAATCCAAACCAAATCCAAAAGTCACATAATAATAAATTTACTAATGCAGATTTTTCTCTTAAATTTGTTTTTCGCTGGTCAGGATTTTTCAACACCCTACATGGCGGACGACCTTGACCTATCCTTGCAATTCTTTTTGATTTTTTTGCGATCCTCTCCATCTTCCAAACAGTCAACGGCATCTAAGCTTTACATACACAAGGTGAGTTTGCAATATCGTTTGATTTAGAAAACATCAATACAAATTAGTCAATCGTTTCCATCTTCGCTAGCCAAGATATGACAATCCATGCCGCTGCACTTTGCTCTTAACCTAGCGAAGATGTCCCTTTTCAAGCGTTTTATATATATATTGTCAATAAGACGCGTGTCACGGTAGGCACTGGCACGATAAAGAGTCTTCGATCACTTATATCTCAAAAGAGAGAAATATCAGTTTAAAAAGCATTTTTAAAAGAAAAAAAGATGGACTCGGAATGAATGAATGTACTACATTATAATATTCATGAAATTGTAAATTATAATCCTCAACCTTTATTTTAGAAATAAGGAAACATTCCTTGAGTATTACGAGCTGATAATTTTGGTCGGAGCGTGGTCAAATCCAATAAAAGCCCGAAGGGCTGAAGGGTTTTATGATAGAGGATTTAATTGGATTTGACCACCCGACCAAAATTATCACTTCATGATATTTAAAGAATGATTTTTTATTACTTAAATTTATATAATTTCCAATTATTTCCACACTTAAATCAACATGTTAAAATCACTTTTTTTTCATGTAGCACAGGCTATGTATTGCAACGCGGCGCAAACAATATTACCGTTTTTCGGTTACACAAGTAGAATCGATCTTCTGTCGAAGTTTAAACTATGCAAAGTAATTTAAAATTAATTTCTTTATGGTAACACAAAACCAGCATTTTATGCATCGATGGAAAACAAAGCAAACGTTAAAATGATTTTTAAAAATTGAAATTGACATAGAACTATCTCTGATTTACAAACACATTTTTTGAAATCTTATTTCATTTATTTATAACGATTTTCAAAGTCTTTAAACAATCATTCCCACCTCAATCGAGGGACAAACCTTAAATAAGGGGCAAAATGACGCAGTAGCCTTGTATGTTATTTTTTTTTTGTAAAGAAATTTTGTACATTAATTTCCCATTGATATATGGTTTATTTCACCGGGAAAACTACTGCAACGTCTTCTATCATACATTTTTACCATACACATACCCAGCAAAACATCATTAAAACGCTTAAACAAAAACATTATTATTAATTCGGACTAAGTAACTTTAACTGGCATTAATTACATTTTTCTTCTAAAAAATTAATTGGTCTTTTTTATAACAGTAAAAAAAAAAATGTTGGCAGGATGTTATTCACGATTTCTTTCATTTCATTATGACTAAAACTAAAAGAATGCATGCAATGTAAAAGAGATACACGTGTCTGTCGTGTTTAATCTTTTAAAACGGAAAATAAGAAATGATTTTTATAATTTTCAGAGATAATGGATTAAACAGTCGGACAATCTATAATTTATCGATTGGCCATTCTGCGATCAATTGCAATCCCTATATTTACTTCAGTGATCAATGCTATCGTTCAGTAATCAATGTTATCGTTGTTTTAGTCATAGCCCAAAATGACCCAATATTTACATTATCAAAAATATTGATTCAGTCAGCTCTTTCACAGTTCTGAAAAATGTACCATTGGCAAGGTAAATTTTTCTCAATGGACAATGATGATTCTCCGTAGAAGCTAAAATAACATACAAGTATTTATTGACTAGTATTAGAAGAATGAGCGAGCCTCTATTTAAAAATTAATAGAAAAAAAACCCGCATGGTTGTGTGTTTTACATTATAAGCTTATCAAAGTTATTAATAGGAAGGCCAATATACATGAGGCTTTAGTCAAGCGACGGCCGCGTCCCTCGAGCTACTTGTAAAGTATGTTAAAATAACTGTCATATTCAAAAGTCACTAAAATTTCGATCGACCCTTGCAGAATTTACTATGTTAACAAAGTGCATTAATATCAACAATATAAACGCAATGTGAACAATAAAATTTAAAGCGTATTGACTTGGTCCCGAATTTAACGCACTTCCAAATATATTTATTTCAAAGTTAATAATTTTTCAAAGTGCGTTGTACATTGTAACTAGCGTCACGGTGTGTTTTAAGGCGCTTTTAAAAAGGATAGTACATTTTAAAAATATAATGTGTTGCTTGGTTAAAAACATCATTTAAATGTTCCCTACAGGGGCGATGAAGATTCGCATCATTGTTCACTTATAGTTCACAGCGATCTAAGCGACCAGTTAACGTCTTAACGTAAATCCAGAGACATAATGAGGTTAAGACACAGCGGGCATCACATATTGATTGATCAAACATACACGTATTTGTATCGAATATTCTATTACATGTATGCCTCCTAGTTGCCCCATCTACTGCACACAAATATTCATCTATATAAAAATTGCTATGATAATCACAACTGCATCATTTACATACAAAGTTACAAGTGAAACATTAACGACGAAAACGTCAATTTACTGTACCCTCCAGGGCATTCATTGTTAATTCACTTGGAGTTCATAGTGTTCTATGCGGCCTGTTTTCCGTACATCATTAAGGTTGAAGCACGGTGGGTTGTATCAATGATTGATGGATGTTAAGCTGAGATATGTGTAAAACATATGCTGTATAGTTATTCCGCACATTGAAAGGTAAGTGGAATCGATTGATTGAAGAGAATGCGTTACCTTTACCGTAGTTTGACTTTACTAAATGTGATACATACACATACAGACAAGTATATCTGTATGTTAACTAATGTTAAGATGGTGTTTAGGACACAAACATTTTTCTTCACGTTAATACAGAGTTTGTTTGTTGGTTATTTTAACTCCAGCTTAAAACATGTCTATCTATATTGTTTTATTCTAAAAGTTAGTCTTCAGTATATGCAGGATTACACGAAACCGCGTTAAACATTATTTTCATTTTAAAAAACTTCCGCCTCGTATAATACCTGTTTGTTATTGTATAACAGTTTTCGTCAATGTTAACAACGTATAAATAAAATGTTTATAGGGAAATGACAAGAGATACGCGTGTCTATATAAATTATTTCCTGTTCTCTGATGACTATTTATTTATAAACTAAGTGTTGATATCGATTTCCATTTATCACAATATCCAGAAGGATACAGTACGTTTTATTGATTTTTGACGTACTTAAAGTTTTAGGGCGACAATGACGCAAGCAAGACATGCGTTAATTTTCTTGACCACCAGCCTTCGTTATCACATGAAGTGTGTACTTTGTTTCATTTAAGCGAAATTTTGCATTGCATTTGGGAGCTACTTACGAAATACAACTTGCCGCAATTGTATTGTATGTGTGTGTCTTATGAAATCACAAAATTATAAAAATAAAATCATAAATAAATGCACACTTGTGTAGATCAATAGCAATTGTTATGTGCATCAGTATAATATAGAAACACAATAGTCCAATACTTAACAGATCGCCCATAGCGCATAGAGGAGCAATTTTACTAGCCGAGAATCTTATTTTCAAAATAAACACTCCACACACTCGGGGTCAAGCTTAGCAATGTGTGAATGAATGTAATTATATACCAACATCAGGGATTGGTTCTTGTTTATACTTTACCGAGAGTGGTGTGTTATACATGTACAAGTACACATTGTGTATCCATGTTTTCCATTGGGAATTATATTATGTAAACTTTAAGTTCTCATCATCAGACTGGTAGTATAATATTACTTTAGAAAACAACCATTTCCATGGAGGAGTTGGATCCAGTTACCCTGACTTGGAAAGATGTCAATGTTTATTCAACTCAAAAGAAGGGATGTTTTCATAGACGGAACGCTAAGTTATCGAAACATATATTAAAGAACGGTAAAATTTTAAAATTGAATTATTTTAAAAGAAAATTACATTAAAGAAAATGCATTTAAATGTTGCGATAAAACCCTTCGGTGATGCTTTTTCTACAACCAATTGTCACTCTTTACCTTATCAATGCTGAATTTTTTTCAGTCAGTGGAATGATTAAACCCGGAAAGCTTACAGCATTTATGGGAGCTAGGTAGGGTAGACAAATTCCTTTTTTAAGAGTAAAACCCGAGAAAAATAAATTACAACAAATGTTCATTGATATTCATTTATTAGCGGAGCGGGAAAATCCACCTTGATGAATGTTCTAACGTTCAGAAATAGAGGAAAGCTAAAAATTGATGGTGATATTCGAGTTAACGGAGTCCCGGTGGATAAATCTAAGATATCCAATATATCTTCCTATGTCCAACAGGATGATTTGTTTGTTGGCACCATGACCGTCCGAGAACAACTTACATTTCGGGTTTGTACATCTCGAATATACAAGAACATGCAATAATATGCCAAACGTTGGATAAAAATGAAACGCATCCAATGAATTTAAAGTATTTAAGTTGAAAGTTCATTTTTTAATAGCACTAGGTTCTATAGATATTTATACTCAGCAGTTGCGTTGGAAGCAACTTAAAAATGAGGACTAGACCTTATCAGAAATCTTGACAAGCAAAAAATGAGTATTTACATTATTTATCAATACGTTTAGAAACAAATTCTCAGAATAAATTAAGAAAAAAGAATAAGCGCTTGTGAACACAGTTTAAAATATTTATAGCACTATTTCTAGGCAATGCTACGAATGGACAAAAGAAAACACACACAGGAAAGACTACAGAAAGTGGACGAGGTTCTTCATGAGGTTCGACTTGTTTATAAAAACATTCTGGTTGCTTGAAATACTAAAAAATAACATACGCTGCTTTTTGAGTGATATATGTATACAAATGCTTATTTTCTCAGAATATATCATAGCTTTTGTCACCGATAGTTAATTTTACCTGTATGACAGAGTGGCCTTTAACTAGATGAACTGTTGTATTTATTTTTCTTTTAATTGCCCTTGATTTAAAACCTTACGTAGGATCTATATCTATCTAATCTATCTATCTAAGTTTTATTATACAGCTAGGTCTACAGAAGTGTGCAGACACGATTATCGGTGTTCCAGGAAGAATCAAAGGAATTTCTGGTGGAGAAATGAAGAGACTGTCCTTTGCTTCAGAGGTTTCATTTAAAAGCTTAACAGCAATGATAAGAATAAATCGGAACGGGTTTGTTTAACGGTTGTTTAGGCGTCCGTGTCGCTTTTTATTAATAAAATAAGTAATTGTTAATTCTATCATAAACATTATATATGTAAACAGCATTTTGTACGTTACACTATAAGATTAGATCTTACTGTTTTGTTTAGCTTTTGGCCAACCCCCCTCTTATGTTTTGCGACGAGGCCACTTCCGGTTTAGACTCCTTTATGGCTCACAGCGTCATTCAGTCTTTAAAAACACTGGTCTCAGAGGGGCGGACCATTCTCTGCACTATTCACCAACCATCATCTGATGTATTTGAGCTTTTTGACGAGTGAGTACATATCTCAAAACTCATAATAATCACAAGTGTATACATCTAATTTAAAGTAGTGGCGAATGTCAACAAAACAATTTACATACATGTACTTATAATGTATTGAAACATAGGGACCAAGCCCGCTTTAACATTAATTTTAATGTAACCATAAATATAGGGGTCGAACTCTGACGCAGATAAAAAAACTACCAGCTCGCTTTAAAAGCCTAATAAATCAATTAATGTTCATAACATACGGAAATATGCATGTGGTTTGAAGGAAAGTGATATCTGAGATACATTCTTGTCAAGTTTAAAGTTGATAGGTCTTAAAATAGCAGATATATACGTCATTATTCTCTCAAAGTCGCCAGTTTATTTTTACTCGGACATTTACCGGTCCAGGGCTCCCGATGGGTTTTTGTCTATGACAACAACAGAATTTCGACAAGTGGAGAAACATTCGCACTTATCTCTTAAAATCTCTCATCAAACGCACGCTAATTATATCCTCAAACTCCGATAAAATTCCTTAAATACTCTCCAAACTGAACTTTTATTTTGCAACAACATCAACTTCAGACAAGGCCGACCATTGGGATATATAATGTTAAACTCAATTTCATTGGTTGATATCCCTAATGGTCAAATCAGAATCAGTCTTTCTCGAAGACGTCAAAATGGCCGGCTTTGTCAGAAGTGGATGTGGTTGCAGAATAAAAGTTAAGTTTTTAATACTTGTTAAAGTGTATTCCAAAAAAGGACGGAATGACTTCGAAGAACAGTGTTTCTATGTAAATGATTGAACTCCTGTGCTGTAGAGTGTTCCTGTTAGCAGAAGGTCGAGTGGCATTCTCAGGACCCGTCAGTGATGCTCTGGAATTCTTCAAAAGGTATCGTATAAAACGAGCAGTATCTTCTTAATTTCAAAGTTTCAAATCATCTCTGTATTCTCTTACTTGTACATCAAATGTAATTTTTTTCTACTCTTAAGCAATGGTCATCCTTGCCCAAACAATTACAATCCGGCGGACCACTTTGTCATTACTCTGGCTATTGAACCTGGGCAAGAGACACATTGCAGAGAAAGGGTTAAAGTAAGACACACATATAATGGGTTCAATTTAAGCAATATAAAAAAGCAATATCGGAAATGTTCAAATATAAAAATAGCGTACTTTGTTGATTTACTACGTTTTGAATTGCTGACTCATTTTCAAAAAAATACATGAATAAATGGAAGTTTCAATGTTTAAGTAGTAAACAGGAATGTGCAGGTACCTATGTAGCATGCCATAATTTTGTGCATCATATATATCTTGATTATTTAATGCATAAATATAAAAAAACTGTCAACTTTAAATAATAATAATATTATTAATTATAATATTATTGTGATGTAAAATAGCTTACCGTTGCGAACATTAATGGGTTGAGGGGTTTACTATTGGTATTTGACAAAACATTTGAGCGTAGCAGAATTTGTGAAGTCATTCATTTACTTGCAGGAATTACATCCATGTTTCATTCTAGTTTACAATATGAAATAAATAATATCTCGTTTCTTTTAAAATACAGAATATATGTGACAATTTTGAGGCTTCCGAAGCAAATAAAGAAATCATGGAGAAAACCAAAGAGATGTCAAGTCACCCCGAAGAACATTTACAACAAGTCAGTTGGTTTTTCTTGCTCTCTTGCCTTGCATCATCTATTCCACGCTAAAATTTTATTTACATAATACGAAAATAAAAAAAAACTTTCTTTGTAGGTGATGGACAGCCTTAAAGAAAGTTCAAGGTACATATGTATGCAACTTAGCTTTATACATGTATGAACATCAAACGGTATATTTTATCAGATGAAATGTGTAAGACAGTAATTTATTTTATTGATTTTGAAATATTAATGAATTTATACAGGTATGAGGCATCAATCCTACAACAAGTGAAGTGTGTATTTTGGAGAAGCTGGATAACAAATATACGAGATCCTATGGTGGTTCGAATCAAGTTCATTCAAACCGTTGTAAGTATTCTCTTACCCTCAAAATGCTGTTCTGCTTTTCCAAAATATTAAACCAATAAAAGATGTTTTAAGTTTTCAGCACGTTATCTAGTTCAAAAATATTTTAAAGTGTTGCATGTTTTAACAAGTATTAAAACAAAAGGTAATATTATAAGTGTCAAGTTTTCAAAACATTTCAAGAAAACGTAATTATCTTGCCATGTGAACGAATCTGTTAAAAATTTCTTTAAAAGACGAGAGACAAGTTGCGATGTTACTCTTGATGTCTTTTATCGACCTGCACTATCTTCTTTTGTTTCAGTTCTTTGCCTTGATTCTTGGGTTGGTATACCTCAAAACAAACGATGATTATGAACAAAAGGACATTATGAACATCAATGGAGTCATCTTCATTATAATCACCAATCTCAGCTTCTATCATGTGTTCTCTGTACTTAATGTAAGGACAAGGAGTGATACACCTTTTGTTTCTTGTTAACAAATCTGAGCAACTTTTACTACAGTCAGTGTCTTATTTTTTGTGTACGGGTTTTATATTCTGGTTTATCAATCAAGTGTTATATTTTTCGAAAAGATTCAAGTAAGGAGCTTTTAAGGTCTTTATAGGATGGTAACCTCTCTTTAGTAGGATTTTACGTCGAACATTTTAAACTTTCTCTCCCTATATTACTATGTAGGTGTTCCCCTTGGAGGTTCCGGTCTTTATGCGAGAGTATGGGACAGGACTATACAGCGCAGGGGTCTACTACTTAAGCAAGACTATAGTCGAGGTTGTAAATCATGTTACAGTAACTTCAATATTCTTTTTGCAAGTTTTGACACATGACACAATGTTTATGTAGTCATAAAACTTTCATTATACCTGTGCATTGCTCCTATATTTTGTATATTTTAGTTCAATAATCTTCGGCAGTACAATTATAACATTCTTACGTACCAATTTTTCAAAAAAGTTTTTTTTTTAACTTTAGATTCCCTTTCTTATCATCATACCTATCACATACATGTCCATATTGTACTGGATGAGTGGTAAGTACTTTTTTTTTTTTTTTTTTTTTTTTTTACAAAGAAACTATTTTTAAGAATTTCTTTTGATTTAACTTTATGGGAAAAATTACTTGTTACCGCTATATACATGTATTATTAGCTAAAAATAAGGTAACAGATGCATACGAATGAGCGGACTAGTAATTTTTATTAGGACAACATTTTTTTAAACATTACTAACTGGGCATCAACAATTGACCTAGAAACTGTGTTTAAGGTCATTACGCTCCTGTGTTCTTCAAGCATAGCACAAATAGGTAAGCTTCTAGTCAGTTAAGGTCTATGAAATAGCTTAAAAATATTTTCAAAATTGGTTTTAATTCATGTACATCGATCTGCTATGACTATGAATTTCAGTATTGACCTAAATACTACATTCTAGGTCACTGTAGCTGCAATTATGTAGCCCTCTCCGATTTTTATATCTGATGTTTAATGGAGAGGGCTATAACTCCATAAGATTTCCGTAATGGTGCAAAATTAATTTTTTAATGTCTGAAAAAAAACCCGTTTTTATCTTTGACTTCTTTAAGATAAAATGATTATTTAATTCAGGTTGATCAAGTTGATCAAACGAACGGTATGTAAATCAAAACCAGATAAAACACATCAGCAGGTTTACCAGTCGTCCTTTTCTTTTTCTGCAGCCATTGCAGTTCTCGTGCGATTTTATGGGATTTACGCTCAGAGTTTTTCTGGGCTTGATTATGTGAATGTCAGTGTATGGAGTTGTAGCCCCCCTCCCCCCCCCCCCCCCCAAAAAAAAAATAAATTCGGGAGAGGGCTACATTATTACTACTAAGGTCCCTGCACAATTTTCAACTATAATTTGGGCGAGGTCTTGAATAACTATTAGACAAACTGATGTTTATGCATTGAAAATCCAAAAGAATTAATTTATAATAATAATCTTCTAACCAAAACCAATACGTTTCTTACACGTATCAGCTTATCTATTTTGCTTGCCTTCTACTGCTAAATATACATACATATTTGGATCGACAGTTACATTTACATATAAAAAGTGTCAAGATGTGTGGTATTGGAAATGAGAAAACTTAATTATAGCTGAAGTTTAATTCATCTAAGGTCCTTTTAGAATACATCTCAGTACCTTTAATTATAAGATTATAAGACATGAATTGTATTTTGGAATCATTTACATGTACATTCGTTGGAGCCAACTTACGTGGATTGTGGGTTTTATGCATAACCGTGGGGATGCTAATTCTTGGATCCGTCGGTTTCAGTTTCAGTAAAAAAGTTCAAAATTTGTTTTCATTGGGAATGTAAATTTGTGGAAGAGATCTACCAATGAATACCACAAAAGCCACCACAAATTCTAATGATTCCACGGTATTTGACTCCAAAACGAAATATATTTAGCAGCTAAATATGGAATAATTATTCTCTCATTAAGGATTAATTCAAGACGGAGAAGCGTTCATCACCGCCACAGGAGTATCCATACTAATTTCTACCGCAGCAGCTTCATTCGGTAAAAAATATTTCTTTTAAATAAGCTTACCAACATTTAATGACATTTTTACATCTTCCCCGTTTGAAAGTGACATGATAACGGACAGACATGCCGTTCTTTGATTTTTCAATAGAGTTTTTGTCTGACGCCTGAAAGCAATTTAGATTCCTATATCTCTTTAAATGTATGTTGCATGCTCTAAAGATTGTAACTTCAGTAACTTGCGCTTATTTGTGTCAATATACTTACATGTAGGTTACGTGATATCGACTGCCGCCCCCTCAACAACAGCAGCCTTGGCTATTGCCCCAGCTCTAATGATTCCTTTTCTGTTGTTTGGTGGATTTTTTCTAAACAGTGGGTAGGTACTTTCTTTTTTTTAAACCAAAGAATTCAATCTTTTTAATGGAGTTTTACATGTAGTACTACGTCAAGGCAATCAAGTATTGGTTTTATTGCATAATTGTTATTGAGAGGTGTTTTTTATTTATTTGAAATTTGTCAGTTGGTCTCTAATAATAAACAACTTACGAATAGCGTAACCTTAAGTCAGTAAAGTTGAATGTGAGTTTTTCAAATTGAGGATCATACTATTTTTAACAAGATAATTAAAGAAATATTTTTAAAAATTCGACAATGATTAAAATATTGAGCTTCTTTTATGTTAAATTAATATTTTAAAATCTTTGATCTGAAAACAACCGGAAATGAACGAGGTTGAAAAGTTAAATGGAACAAATATGGATTGTCCGTAAACAATTTTAAAATTAAAAGGATGTACAATCCCACTTTATTATAAAAAGGACCCCTGATTTACACTCCCGATGTTGTTAAATATCCTGTGTGGCTAAATTAATAGGGTTCTCTGTTTTCAAAAATAAAACTTAAGGAAGATATATACAAAACTAAAAGAGCTCTTAGTTTAGTGATCGTTGTAACGTAATTGCCATTTGATTATATTAAACATTTTGAACAATGGCAAACAGATAGTGAGTGCAATAGATTGTTTTAGTTTTTACTGATGTTTCATCTTGTTTTCGATGGTTTGAAACAAATTCATCAAAAAAAGAAAGTGTCGTTAAATGTTTAAATTTTCTGAGCTTTGAACTTAATAATTCCTTTTTAATCTTAATGTTCTGTTTATTCAATAGATCCACACCCGACTACCTAATATGGCTAAAATACATTTCTTGGTTTTACTATGGCAACGAGATTTTGGTGGTCAACCAGTGGGAGGATGTTGATAACATAAGTAAATATGTTATACATATTAAACATTTACAATGTTTGTATAAATTCTTCGTATGAAGTGGAAATGAAATTTTATTTTATTTTTAGGATGCAGCTCAGGTCCTTCATGTGTTCCAAATGGAGAACTAGTAATTTCAACTTTAAATTTTAATCGGGTATATTGCCTTTTAGTCACATCTTTAACACTGAAACATTTCGAGTCTTTAGAAATTTCATATACAATGTAAGATAAAAAAGTAAATCTTTATTGATAAAAATTATAACATATTCGGTTTTTGACTAATTTATTGGATAACTCTTTTGTTTTACAGGACAATTTTCATTTAGATCTAGGACTGCTCTTCGTTCTAATCGCAGCATTCCGATTAATTGCTTTCCTGATTCTTTTGATTCGAGCAAAACGGTCGTCTTTGTAATAAAATTCTCATCTGTGATCTAAATTCGCTGTGCAATAAAAACATTTTAGTTGTCAATACTTTGTTGTTTTATAGTACATTTCTGCACTTGAATGTAACAAAAGTTAGATACGTGTTTCCTATTAACGAGGCCGGGTCTATTTTGTTCTGCCCTAGATTTTTGGATGAAACTTTTTACATGAATTTCTACTGATATAATTATTATTTTAAGATTAAAAAATAAGACATTTACCACACCGTTTGTTTAGGGGGTCATCTCAAAGTTTGTTAATCTTTAACATAGGACCCTATGGGATTTTGCTTGAAATGTATCAATTTTTCATATTTTTTACATTTTTTCAAAACTTCTGCCCTAGGGATTTCTTTTTCTGTTCTACTTATTAAAGTTATTGCTAAAAGGCATCAAATGGTCAAATAAAAAAACCTTTTACCTCCTGGTTTGTTCCAGGGGTCTTATCAAAGTGGATTTTTGTATGCCCTATTTCCCAGATTCGTCAGATAATGGCTATTTTTTATTTGACAAAGGCGGAAAAGGTGACCTATATAGTATTATTAAAACATTCAGACATATTTAAGTAATAAAAAAATATATAACATCATATATTAAGGGTCATTAATATAAAATACATGGTTACTGTCTTGAAATATATGAATTAAGCTATATTTAGGCGGGTTAAGAAAACGTGACAGAGGGCTAGGCTTGCTGAACCCTCTTCTCGTTTTCGACCCGATCCCAAATATAGCTTATACTTCGAGACATTAAAGTTTATTCCACAATATAACATTATTTTAACGCATCAAACGAGATATTTTCAACAATTTTCGCTGAATATCTGCAGTTGAAACTATCACGCCATGGCGTCAACCAAGCAAAAAGATGACGTCACAATACAAATGAAACGCTGCGCGAAAGCGTGCGTACTCGTTCTGTACTCGGCCTCGTTAAGGTTCGTTTTACTAAATCTCGTAGAATTTGTTTAAAATGATTCACTACCAGTATATAAAATTCATCAGACTAGGTCAAAGGATTTTATCAAAGTTATTTTTTTTGCAATGCCTTATCTGTCTTAATTTGGCATATTGCTGTACATTATTGGCGTAAACTAATGTAAGGTTTTGCATATGTAAACGGCTTATAAGTTTCTTTTGAAGACATTTCAATGGATTTGGTAATGAAATCAACGACCGCTCTTAATTTGCAAACGAAACAAACATTCATGTATAGTTTACAAGATGTATTAACGATGCCGTTGTACATGTAAGCGCATTTTACCCGATTAATGTAATTAAATTACCAACAAGAGGCCCACAGGCCTTAACGGTCTTCCGAGTGGTTAGCCCTAAAATGGATTAATTAAGGAGGCCCATGTGTAAATATCAGACTGTGATACCCCCACCCCCTCCCCCAAGTCAATTTCATATCTCCGTTCCAGTCAGAACGATGTGAATTGTCTCAAACGTTTATTTTGAAAAGCCCTACGGGGCTGTTCCAAGGAACAACCTAACACAATACCATTGTTTGTTTTTACACAAATTATATAACGTGTTTGTAGTAATAATTTTACTAAATCACCCTCATTAAAGAAAAAGAGAAGTCTAACTTACAGACATAAAAGGCAGACCTAGACAACATTGAAATAGTGACCATCTCAAAGGCCCCGCTTAAATAATGGCGAATTTTGATTTGACTTTGACCTATACCTTAAAAAAATATACAGCTGGCATAGAAATTCTAATTCAATCACATTTCTCCTAACGTACAGGCATTTTTATTAAATCTGAGTAATATTAGACAAATGGGGAAATAATGTACGGTCTAAAACTGATCATAAAGAGATCTGGTATGACCTTCATTGAACGCCATTAACTAAAAAGCCCTGTTAAAGTAAAGTACTAGCAAATAGGGCTCAGTGGAAATAATAATATGCTCTAAAATTAAAGATTTTTGTGTTTGATCTGATATGACCTTGACACTTGACCTACAGACATTATTCAAGGTCAGTGCATACCCCATGTGGGTGAAGTATGAGTCGAACTAGACCAAAGGGAATGAAGATATAGTCTGGACAAGGATTTTTCATATTAATCTGGGATGAACTTTGTATTTGACATTGAAAATAGTTAACGGTTACTTCACACTCCTTTAAATTACTCAAAAGCTCTGTTTATGTGACATAAGATCCACATACGGCTAAGTGAAAAGTATATATATGCTCTGAACAAAGGATTTTAGCGTGGTCTGATATGACCTTGACTTACAAACTTCATTCAAGGACACTGCATATCCTTGACTATAGACGGTGGGGAGAAAAGAAGCCCCGGACAAGGATTTTATATATAATTCTGCCATGACCTTAACCACAGACCTAAAAACATGGTTCAAGGTCACCGCAAACCTTTACCCAAAAGTACTCTGTGGGTGACGTAAGAGCCAAATTGGGCCAAGGGGGAAAGAAGAAATGCTCCGGACTAGCGATCTCAGACGGGCAGACGCACTAAAGGACAGAAAGGCGGACGGACAGACTGTATACTACAGAGCGCCCGCAAAACAGGGTAGTATTTAACGAAAATTGGGATAAAAATTTTTGTACAACTATTGTGAAAAGAAAAATCAGAAAACTGGGATATGTTTGTGAGGTTGCTAAGAAGAAAGTTGCAGCTCGTAAAGTAAATAAAAGGGGAAGATGTAAAATGGTGATAAGAGAAAAAAAGAGTGGATAGTTATGAGAAAAGAGTGAACAGTTCAGCAAGAATGGGTTAAATGGATTTCTAGTGAAGAAAGTCAGATTGTTATTGGTAACAACATGGTCTATGTGTGGAGAAAAGTTGATAAATTCAACCATCAACTCGCGTGTCCTGCTTCACGACGAAGGCTAACTGTTATGATCTCAAGGTGTGTTTGTTTTTAAGGTATTGGCACATTGACTGATGTTCAAAGTAATAATAATGCTCAAGAGCACTTGCTAATAATTGAAAATGGTATTTAGCCCGTAATTGAAAGGCATTTCCCAAACAACGTTTATACATAATGCCCATGTCTGTACATTGACCTAATGAAAGAATAAAGTATAATGTTATAATAATATAATATCAGCAGCGTTACCCTGATACTTAAAACCATTTACTTCACATTCAATAACAGCATTATTTATCGGTCATAACGCCTAATTAATTGCATAAAGCATCGAAAAAGGGGGCTTTTGCCACCCCCTCCCTCTCAAACTTTTTATACCAAATATTTTATTTAATTTATATATAGACAATTGAGGTATCACGGAGTTGCTCCTCACTGGAGCAAGTACAAAGTTGAAGTAAAAAAAGGAAATTAAGGGAGTAGAATTTTCATGAATTTGGTATTTTTCGATTAAATGAGACTGCGTACAACAGTTTTCACAGATGTACTATCATTGTCTTTAAAATTCGAAACAAGCAAATTTGGCAGCAAAGGGTTCTCGTGGTTTTTGTTTTTGTTTTGTTTTTGGTTTTTTTAGAATAGACGAGTCGGACTACTGGCAATTATGGGAGGTGGTCTTTAGAAATGAAAACTACCAATTTGCTGGCTTTCAGGCCCTTTTGATCATGGATTGTAAAATCGCGCTGTTTTGGCCTTGTCTTCGGAGGATATGTTAATATTCACTACGTTTTTATTTTTTGAAACATCTTACTCTATTCCAATGTAAAAATATTATTTAATTGTATTAATGTGTAAATAAAGAAGCAGATTGATACAATAAACATGAGTTTTGGAACAAAAATAATTCAACATTTGATATAAAAAAAACTTTTATGGTCAATTTGTGAATTGAAGAAAAACCTTTGTGGACAAATCAAAATCGTCACGAATGTAACCTATGGAAACCCGTAAATGTGGCATATAGTGATTTTTTTTAGCATTTTATATCTTATAGAAATTTTAAGTAAATCAAACAAACAAATAAATATAAAGGTATTTTCAATGCATGCATTTCAAATAAAATTATTATTAAAGATATGGTTTTTTTTTGTTTCAAATGTATTCAAGCATCAATCAGTTTTGATAAGGAAATATGTGGGCTAGAGCAAACCGTTCAGAAATTCCTTATTGCTGGAAACCTCATAGCATCGGCCCTTTTTTCGCAGAAATGCAGCATCAATTAATATTACACCAACGCTGAGGACATGTTTGCTCATTACAAATATTAAATTATGTAGTACCGTGTTACATGTATGAATAAATATCCTTCAAAAGTATCTCAAAATTTACATTGTTATTTTAGCCTCGTTACAATAGCAACGGGTTTTGATTTAAATTTATAGTGTCTTAGTTGCAAAGCCACAGACACAAATTAAAAAAAATTCCAATAAAACTAGTATTTTTTAAAAAATAAACTCAAATCATTTGACAAGAAAATGTTTTTTCATTTGAAAATTCACAATATTTCGTACTTATTATTTTGAAGTTTTAAAACTGCTGCAGCTAAGTTTAATTTGTCTTCAAAATAGATTATAATCACATTTTCTAATCGTTTGCTTGTTAACACAGCAACCGCTCCTTATAGCAACAGTTCAAGGTTGCCTTACATATTATTAACCAGTGTGTATCAATTTATTAAATATGAAGAATATCAATGACTATATGCTAGGCCATTGAATTTTTATAATAAAATAAAACTGATTTTACAAACACGCTGTAATCTTTTTACGCATTTTCGCGTAAATTACTTAAAACTCTTCACAAAGTGTTTCAAAAATTGTCTTCTTATTCCTGAATTAAATAATGATTTATTAGTGAACAGTTATCAAATTCCTCATTAATTCAAGGAATATACATGAAGAAAGGACAGGGCAGCAGCGATGTCTTTAAATGACCCCTAACCTTTGGTTTGTTGAGGGGTTTGGTAGTATGGTAACGTGAAATGAATATAATTTTCAAGAACCTTCCTAAAGGGGTGGGGCACAACGAGATGTATAACTATACAATGACACGTTGCTTGACAAATAGCATTTTAGTTTTAAAAGGTTGTTCTCAAAACCGGTGCGTCTTTTTACCCCAATGAACACCAATGATACCCCAATGAACCCCAATATTACCCCAATGATAGCCAAATACACCTAATGATACCCCTATGATACCAAATGATATCCCAATGAACCCCAATGATACCCTAATAAACTTTGAAATATTAATACCCCAATGAAACTAAATGTGTGCATAGTTAAAATATCTTCCGCGCAAGCGTGTGAATAAACACCGTACATGTATATAATTAATATCAAGGGTTTATTTTTTCCTTTTTGTTTTTGTTCATTTTTGATCGAAAGTTTTCTTAATTCTTTTTTTTTAAACTATTCTTTAAAATTAAATTAAAAAATCCAAACCATGGCTGAATATTTAGTGGAGCTGGCAGGGTTTTAAAAAATCCACACTGAAATGGATGATATATACAATTTGTTCAAAGGTCAAATTTCTCTATAATTTTTTATTACTGTCCGAAATAAGAATTTAAAGCAATTGGGGAGCAAAATTAAAAGCAATTAGGGAGAGAGGGGTTATCCCATTCAACTTTTCCGTTTTCTGCATTCATCATTTATTCGTAAAGACGTAGAACACAATCCGTTCATTGTTCATTGTTTACAAATAAAGTATAGGTATTAACTACCAATCTGTCGTGCATCTTCCCAATTCAAGGGTTTCTGATCCGCAACGCTTCTCAAAAATCGGTTTATTTATAGCAGAGCGGATCAGAAACTCTTGAATTGGGAAGATGTCTGTCATGGTATAAAAATGAAATTATAAAACGCTAGCGTATGCGTGTTTATTTGCATCAGATTTCAACGGCATTAAACAAGCTCTTGACCTCCTCTTTAAAATGATGTCAAATTGAATATAGGTATCGGGATTACTTTTAATTCCCGTGATTAGATATTGAATGTCAAAATATTATTTTCTACATAAGTACTTTAAAGCCGTAAAATACGGTAAAGATTCATCAACGGCAGTAGATAAACAAGTCGGTGGTCCGGTTACCTGGCGCAGCCATGAACTCTGACATTAAAAACTTGAACATTCCCTTTCTAAGTGCCCGTACACTTACAGTTAATGTTATAAGAAATCAAATAATAAATGTTCATTTTACAATTTTTGCGACTACCTTTTGACCAAGTTTCACTGATGTTTGAGTTGAAATACAAATATGGTACGAATATATTTACCAAGCAATATAAATCTGACAACGACTTTACATTGAATTTTGACATCATGGCGGCGCAGCGAATATACTGTCTTCAAACTGGTTGAAATATCAGAAGAAGACTTTTTAAGGCCAAGCAATTGCTTAAACAAAAACTATACGATGACAAGGGATAAAGAGCTTCATGTCGTCATATTTTTTTTACTGATGGTTGTACTAGAATTAAAACAAAGGGACTAAATATCAAGCATTTTTTACACGATAACTTTTGTCAACAGTTCTTTAATAATTGTATATACAAAATGACTGAAGGAGACATTTACAGTAATTTGACTTTCGTGTAAAAATAACCAGAATTTTTTTCCATAAAAAATCAAGAATGAGAGAAAATGTAAATGATGACATCTTGAAATGAAAACAAAAGATGAGAAATAAAGAACAAGTCTTATTTCTGTTCGTTTGTGATGTGTTTAAAACACAGGAGCAATGAGAAGCGTTAAAATGACGGTGCGAAAAATTTGCAGAACTTGCGCCGGGTCACTGGTCCAAGGCACGTTGAACAGCTAACTAGGGATGACCTAATCATGCCGTAGACAGAAAATTTTTCACATCAATAAACTCTATCCTAATTTAGATTATTGTGAATTTTCAAGGGTTAATCTTTGTTCCTAAATGAATAAGAGAAAATGTCTCAATAATTACTGAAAAACCCTCGTATATTGGTCCGCTCGTATATAAAGCACTAAAAATGGCTAGCGACACGAAAAATTGAAATTGTGAAAATTCGCGTTGTTAGCCATTTTCAGTGCTCTATATATTCAATTTACTGGCTTAGTATCTATACATTAGACCCGACACGTTAAATGTGCCTTGTGTTATTAATATTGGGGATATGTTTTGTATAATTTAACACATGTATACAATGTACTTTGATCATGTTTGTTTTTTTTTTTACGAAACTTGAGGTACTGCTAGCAAGCTCACAAATGAAAATATCAAAACTGAAGTCTTTCTCTAACGGAAAAGAATCGATATGTCTCTTTTTCTTAAAGTTATGTTGAACTAGCACAAATGAACAAAGCTCCCATCAGGACATAATTACAGGTCACAAACAATCTTTGAGTCAAACTTTTGCTCATTTCCCATTACAATATATGGCCCAATCAGTGAAAAATGGCACGTAGTTGAAATTTCATTTGTGTAACATGTTGTTACATAAAATTCATTAAGTGCATCAATTATGAACATACTTAGTATCATATGGGTATTTCAAAGTTCATTGGGGTTCATTGGGGTAAAAAGACGCACCCCTAAAAACGGTCGTTAAGGAGAAAATATATCCCACATAAACAGCCCCCATTATATCAATAGGTATAGAAATAAATACGTGAAATAAAATAACAATAATGGTAAATATTTACTTTTTCCAGTGTCTTTGCCTGTGATAACACTACGTATTGATTCTGTATTATATAACACATAACTTCAAATGTCGTATAATTGGGGCCCCAGCGGAGTTTGCTTATTTATATTTAAATTTTTAATCGTACAATGGCTTAAAATTATATAAATATAAGTAATAAGGAATCATTCTTTAAAAATTATAAGGTGATAATTTCGGTCGGGGCGTAATCAAATCTATCATAAAGCCTTTCGGGCTTTATTGGGTTTGATCACGCCCCGAACAAAATTATCACCTTATAATACTCAAAGAATGATTCGTTATTCATTAAATATACACATAACACTCCTTTGCATAATATATCATAGATAGTGTTTTACCCTTTGTATTGGGTAATGACCCTTACCTTATTTTACACCTTTTGTCCATATGCAAGAAAAGTGAGCAAGCTTACAAACCTCCGCTCCCCCATTACTTGACAGTGCTACACGTATTGAAAGTCTGAGTAGGCATTAAATACATGAAATAATTCAATACAGAAGGACAACTTCATAAAATACCTCTTGCAAAAATTCAAATCTATATCCTTTATTTTAATAACAACATTCTTAATTTGACACATTTTTCGTCTTCTATCTACATATATCTACAAGTTATACAAATTCTGTGCAGATGTGTTTATTTTTATATTCAATGTATGGCCGAAATTATAAATTCAAAAAGGTCAAAATTCCAATAAAAATATTTTTGAAAAGGAATTTTCCAGTAATATTATGCACATATAGCCATTGTGTAATAAACAGCTGTAAATTTGTAGTTTTCTTTTACACAAAACAGGGCTGACCAACGGATGGACGTGTGAAAAACAGTATGTGTCAGAAAGACTACAAATTATATACATTGTTTTTAAACAGAAGTACCATTATACATATGTATACTGTTGGGTTTTCACTTGTAGGAAATAAACAAAGTACAGTGCTCATAGCAGTTACCTGACAAATAGAAGCTAGCAAAAACAAAGATATATACATGTTGTTCAATATCTTGTAAATGCAGCATGTGGTTCAACAGGAATTCCAATCAGTGAAGTACGTAATCTTTATCGTCCTTGTGGTCATTCTATATATTACAACGAACCAATGTTTTTATTATACTTTTTCGATGCTGGTGCGTTGCATCTGTTTGGTCCCTGTAGTAAACTTGAAGCTTTTGGAATGGGTTCAGGTTCAGTCGATGGAAACCCTAGATTCCTTATTTCCACTGCAGTAAACCCCGACTTGTCGGGTTGAGGAACGGTCGTTAGTTCGGTTTCATTTGATTCCCGAGAGTCCCTCCTTTCCCTATTGTTGTCCGCCTTTTTATGTTTATCATGTTGCCAGCCTTTTCTTGTTAAAAAAAATCAACAATAAATGATCATTATATACAAAAGAAAAAATAAGTGAAATATGAATAAGTTTAATTAGTTTCTTAAAGGTGCTTGGTCCGATTTTATATCAAATTTTGTGACCGCTTTTAAGCGATGGTTATGCTACAGAGTGCCGTTAGCAAAGGATGTGCAGTGACCTTGAACCAAGATTCTAGGTCTAAGGTTAAGGTCAGAACAGAATTATCTCGCTCAATCTTTACCCACAGAGTGCTTGATTTTGAAAAAGAGTGTGTAGTGACCTAAATAAATCTAGGTCAGAGGTCAATATCATATAAGACTACCAAAGAAATTTTTCAGAGCAATTTATTTACTATCCCATAAGTCATATTTGGCTCAAAGTTTACATTAACAGAGCTTTAAGGTGAAGAGTATGCAGAGCTCCTCTACAAAGTTTCAAGGCCGAATTTGAAGGTCCTAGCAGGTCTCCTCCAGTAAAGGCCATAAATTATTTTCCAATGACCTAAGTTTGCTTTTATTAAACCCCAAAAATTGCTATAAAACCCCAATGCTACTCCTCTCAAACGGTGACACTTAGGTGCACGAAACCTTCACAGATAATCTCCGTCTTAAGAGTAGTGTTGCTTACAATGTATCTTTAAGAACAATGATTTCGCACTCCAGGCTAAGGATAGCTGTCTTTTTTGTTTTGAAGATTTTGCGAAGAATAAAAAAAATATATATATAAAAACCACTGTTCCTAGTGACACAACATAACGTTCACCTTTCCGCATGTAAAAAAGTCGTGTCGTTAAAGTTTCTCTGTTATCCACCCTAAACAAAGACATTGATTTTTTTACCTTGAACACTATTAGAGACATTTACATATGCAGTAGGTATCAAAAGATTGAACTTCAAGGTAGGAAACTGATAACAAAGTCAGAATATCACTGTGTCCCATGGTACAATTATCTATACTATAATTCAATTGCAAGTCATCCTCGATTCACAGTTTGCTGAATTACCCAATATCAATTTAAATTTATAAATACCTTAAGACTCAAACGATGATCTTTCAAAAGTGAGAAATAGTTCAAGATTTCTGTTTCAAACGCCCCCTTAGCTTTACGGTTTGAATACTCGGCTAAAAGATATGTTTACGGGGATGTTGCATTGCAGCAGACATTAAAAGTACCGATGATATCATTTAACAAATTACGAAGTTTTCCCAAATGACCCAAGTGTCAACAATTCACATTTAAAATCTACGTACACAATAAGTATTCGTTCTTGTGAATTTTCCGAGTAAATAATGATAATGTGTCAATAAAGATACATGTATTTAGAATATTTTATCTTTTATCATGTTCATAAGTATTTCATTTACACGTACATATATGTGCATATCTAATAAAATCGTCCTAATGTTACACTATAAGACCTTGGGACAGGCTACAACATAATATTTATCTTAATCGGTAGATGTATATAGGAATCACCTTGTTCGTCCGTCTGTCTGTGCAATTATGTCCGGACTACATCTTTTTTATGGAAAAAAAATTGGAAGTTCTTCACAAAATGACTTTACGGTATGTCATGATTTTGACGGTAGGTCATTTGAAAAAGTTTAAGGTCATTGGAAAGAAAAAGTTTATAATTTGTGTCCGGTCTATGCCTTCCTTATGGAGAAACATTTGGCATTCCCAATTCAGTTAAAAAATTGTTTATGACCTGGGGTGTGTCAAGAACTTGACAAAGGTTAAGTTGTTCAAGTGTTTAAAAAAATGCATACTGCCTGTCAATGTCATATCTTGTAATGGAATGGAAAATAATTAGAGGAAAATAATTAAATTTACATATATGTAATTAAACTAATTGAGAAATTAATTAAATCTGTAAATTTGTCCTGATCATGAGTTTTGGTCATTTTTGCAAGTTCAAGTTCACTGCAAGAAAAATGATGCATACATTACTTTCCAATAGAGAAATGCTTGAATTATTATATTTTCTTAGTGGGGGTTATTATTTGTGAGCTTGCTCGCATTACCTCTAGCAATGTCAACTTTTAATTTTTTCCGATGCAATTGTCGCTTTCAAATTCCTTTCCACAACGTTCACTCTCCCACATCACCATGTATTAGGCTATGCATGTACGCGGTGAAATACAAATATCAATACCGTTACGTCCCTCTGTTTCTTAAAGTGATCAAATACAAAAGTTGGAGCGATTTCATAACATCATGAACATGTTACCTTTAAAAATTCTTCTTATTGAAGATATTTATTCCCACAGCTTGGGAATATTTGCTGAACTACATACCTCCTAGCAATCATGAATATGCAGGCAATCACCACTAGTATTCCAGCTCCAACGATGCCTCCTGCAATAATATCTGAAATAAGGCCAAAATGTACTACATATATCCTTAGTAATATTTTTAATATTTGGGCACGGAATGTCATTATTTCAGAAGAGGACATTATGGACATTATAAACAATTGAATGCATTTCGTTTATCTCCAACAGCAGTAAAAGTACATAAGAAAGTATGTAAAATTTTTATATTTTTAGTATGCTGCATTATTGGTCAAAACCCCTGGTCCAAGTGTAATGAATTATACAAATTAGCTAGAGTGTTTCATAGCCATACCTTAGTTTTTCAAAAATATATAGGGAGTAGAGAAGATTTTTTTAATTTAATACTTTCACACTTGATGGCCATATCGTTCCCGCCCTAGGACCAAGTGAACATAAATTTCACAATTTTGGTAGAGGACTTCATGGGCATTATAAGTATGCATTTAGTTTTTCCCCACATGTATGGAAGTAAGAAGATTTTCGAAAATTTGACGTTTATTATAGTCTGTCCTGCCCATGAATTGATGACCCGAGAGTGATTAAGTAATGAATTGTACAATTTAGATGCATTCTCTCGAAAATATGCTTCAAACAAAAATTGTAATAATTGGTTTAGAAGTCAGAATATAAAACGGACAAAGGCTGATAAAAATAGGTCACCTGACTGACTATGGTGACCTAAAAATAAATGGATTGTAAAAGTTCAATTAAAAATGATGTAATAAAATTTTGTGACTTAACAAGAAAAGGTTTCTTTTGTTTGCATGATCTACAAATATTTTTATTTAAAAATGTGCCTGCATTGATTATTAGTTACATGAAAAACAGATATTTACATTTAATGTTGTCTGGATCATTCGCAGCTGAAGAATCATTAACATTGAAAATTAATTGACTTGATCCCGACTTCTTGGTAGAGGATGGCATGGTAGTGTCTGATGTTTCACCACATGGTATACTGACGATTCCACCGTTTCCATCTAAAACACAGGTGTTTGTTATAGTCAAAATTGAATTAACTAAACTGACATTATTTGATAATTTTCATCTGAGTATTGTATCTTTAACAATGGTGATATGATACTTTTGAAACGACATTGTTTGATTTTGGCTATTATATACACTTCATTAAACACAATAAGCATGCAGAATCAATTTTCTAGTATTTTTAAAATGTTTGACAAAAAGCAAATTACTCATGATCAAAAGTTTATTTCATAACATTTTTCAAAGTGAATATTGATATCGCTGTTGCATGTATGCATGTAATTATGTAACTCGATAAATAAGTATACGTGTAAAAGTTTGATATATATGAATATCTTTTTTCATTTATATACAATGTACTGTCTCTGTTTATGTCATTTTTAGAATTTCAACACGTTAGTATAGCTCCAACTGTATTGCAAGGTTAGATTGTTTCAAGTTCTGCCGAAAAATATAAATAGGTTAAATTTATCATGTAAACGAGGTGCAGCTGAAAATATTGCGAAAAGCGAAAAAGCGATAAAGTAATAATAAACAAACTTTAATTTACCAAAGACGTCAACTTAACAGTCTGGGAGGAAAAACTTCAGAAATATTGTTGAATATACATCTGTACATGTAATATAGCCTCGGACTCTGGTTGCTCTTGGGAATGTTGAATGCATTTACTAGTTTAAAACATCTTTACAATGAAGTTGCATTGATGCTATAATTCGGGTTTTGATTTGATACACTGCTTGAAGAAGAGATTTTTTTTTATTAATGTTTGAATGATTACATGCATCAAACATCCTATGCATGATGCCCCTTTTAGCCATAATGTTGTCGACGTCTTAAAACATTGTTTCTTAGTAGAATATTTGTGGCACAATATCCATCAGAACATTTTTCATTATTATTAATCAAATGTGTTATATATTAAATGTATTAAAAGAATCTACTTCTTACCGTCTGTAGTGCACTCCCCTGCAAAATAAAAAAAAATTAAATCAAAATATATAAACTAGCAATACAAATACTTACTTTAAAAATCTACTTTGTATGATGGCATACTTCGAAAAATAAAACTCTTAAGTATTACAATTTTATCAATGACGTCAAATTAAGACTTTTGCAATTCTTTCGAATCACACTCTTGATGTTTATATTATCTTATCGGTTTAACATATAGGCATGCATTTTAAAGATTGACTCTGTGGTGAATGGAGATTTTTAATATATTCAATCAGTGCTTACTATCTATTCAAGATATATTACTAAACTCAAGTACTCTTTACACAGTTGCGCTGAAAAATATAGTACCATTCATCATCAGCAGATACAACATTATAACAAATTTTTAGGATATCAATGTATATTTTATGCGTGAAAGAAAACAAAATTAACGTAAAATTGTTTTAAATAAATCATTCTTTTCAAAGAAATAAAAACGTGAAGTATTCATGATCCTACGCTATCTGCCTCTAGCTCAGTCTTTTTCACGAAAATATAGGTCATTCTTCGATTGACAATTTTTCATTAGTAAATATTGCTTATATTATTACAATAATTAAACTACTTTCATGATAATTGTTCGTTAGTTATCACATAATATCTTGATTACTATTGTGTATTTCTCTTTTCTTTTTGCTAATGACGGAATGGATATGTAACGTGTGCACTGTTTGCTAGTGACGCAAGACTGGTGGCAATATTTTCTAGAACTATATTTTTTTTAACAAGTTCAGTGATTTTCACTTTGATTTTAACAGCGATCGACTAAGCACAGTACATATTCAAGTAATTTAAAAGTCGAATATCTTGGATAAGGGGTAGCCCATATCTATTCTTATTTATGTGAGATTCATTGAAAATATTAATGCTTTTTTATCACAGATAAAAATAATGAACAATTCTGAATATTTTTTAACTAGTAAAGTATGTATCTAGGGAAATGAACCAAATTTACGTGACTGATAACATTTAAAAAGCACGCCAATTTTTTTTAACCTTAAATGTTTAGAAGAGTCATCCTCCCTAGACGAAAGGAGTTTATGCATGTATTCACCAAACAATTTGTACGATTTCCAAATTACTTTTTACAATATCTAAATGTTAAATTTGAGGTGTATTTGATTTGACAATAATCCAAACTTTATATATTCGTTTCGTGAACTATTTTTATTTGAGTACGCCTGCAATGCTATCATGAGAAAAAGTATCTGATCAGTGACTTATTAATTATAAGATATGGCCGTTATACATTGAATAACTTTATTGCAAAGTGGCCAGTGTGTCGTTTTAGAAAACATGTATGATTTTCTTGATTGGTTCGCAGATTAAAGATATGTTGGAAAATTTGCTCAACTTTAAGGTGGCTCGACACACCAATGCATTATTTGATGGATCGATGAAGAATTCTCTTTGAGAAATGATTATTCAAAAATGACTGATTATTTTATATGAATTTTTTTGTATTGTTTTTATAGAAACCGGAAACATCATTTTAGCTGCGAACAAGATATGTTAGAGCTAAAAATTTGTTATCAATTAATGCACAATACAATTATCTATAAATACATATCAAAAACGGCCAGATAAACTTTGAAATATTTTTGTAAATGAAAAACAGGATTGTATATATTTTTTAAATCTATGGATAAAAACTGCAGATAAACTGTTACTCGCATTTAACAATTGCTGTACAATCATATTTCAACAAGAAATTGTAACCAAATAGTGAAATTAAAGTATAAATGGAAAATTTTATAATCGAACCGATCCCGATTGTAATTAAACTGATCCCGAACGAAATCACATAAAGTTAGAATGAATCAGAATTTTGCAAAAATTTCAGGTTGTTTAGCTGTAAAAAGGTTTCGTCATTTACTAACTTCATAATTTATATCAATTACTTAGAAAAAAACTGCAGTTTATTTGTAAAATTTCAATTTTAAAATAATTCTGATCGGGATCAGGTTTTTTTCAATCGGGATCGGTTCAAATTTGATAAATAGCAATTTTTCCAAAATTCGCATTTTCATTTCAATTTCTTTGTAAAATATCATTGTTTAGTAAATAGTTTATGTGACTATATGTTATTTTTAAAATTTTATCCATAGATTAAAAAGATATTAAAGAATTACAATTTTGATTTTCAGAAATATTTTTTTAATTAAAAAATTAAACACTTGACCAAACGATCTTTGGCATGAATTTATTTATAATTATATTACACATTAATTGACAACAAGTTTTAAGCTCTAATATATTATGTTTGTCCGCAGAACAGTTTTTCCTATTTCACTGAAAAAATACAAAAAAATACGTATTAAATAACTGAAAGCCGATATTGATCTCTGTTTTGTGGAATCATGTTTCAAAAAAAATTCTCTATCGATCCATAAAATAAAATTTTGGTGTGTCGAGGAACCTTAATTTAGGTAACGCTATTTATATTTAGGTCTCGTTTTCACGAAATTGTTAATTTGTTGAATGAGTATATACTTGGAATCTGAGTAAAATCAGATCCTCGATCCAGGATCTGATTTCAATTGTTAATTCCACGTGATTTTTTTTAATGTAGTTGTTTGAGATTTACTTTTAAGGTATCCGATCCATAATAGCCTCAGATTCAATGAATCTGGGTGCATAACAGATATGTATGGGTGTAACACTCAGTATACTTGAACATAATGCTCCTATTTAAGTATCAATATGTAGGTGTGGAATGTGTCCTAATTAATGACCTTTTCCTTTTTTTGAAGAGTTGTCCCCCTTTGCGTTTATTCTATAAAAATTAATTCTAAAAAAGTCTACACGGTATAAAATTTATTTTCAATAGTTTTTGTATTTCTATTGATAAAATACATCTTTCCACCAAAGCATTTTTTGATATTCCTAGTGATTACTTTTTTATCTTAAAAAATGTTCTTGTCTCCATAGACCTTAATGCAATCTTCATTAATTAATTACTACTTAGTTAATAATATTTTTGAAAATTTCTCTCGGTAAATCTTTTTCTACTCTAAAATGTTTTAAATGAATATCAAAGTATTAAATACATGATGAACATTCAAGGTTGGAAAAATTTGGTTGTAATATGGATCGGATACCTTAATACCCTGAAAACAAATCATCTTCTGAGCGTTACTTTTTATTCATGAACTTCAAACAAATAGATTTATAAAGAAAAATGTATGGGAATAGACACAAATTATTAAAGCAAGAAAATAATTTGCTATCATTAATAAGTTAAAAAAGTCTCTACTAAAAAGTGCAAATTTCTATGTTAAATTCATTCATAACTGGCAATGTATATGAACTCGATTTTAGTATTTTACAATACAGATTTTCGACAATTTTTATAAAGCCGTAGTTCAAGAAAATCTAAAATAATTATAGCATAACTGATATTTCATATTTAACATGCTTTGTAAAGCGATAACATCTACTGATAAAACACTTGTTATATGTTTGTTCAATGTGCGATGCTTTAAAAGTCGCGTCTTTGTGCTACACGTATTTGTTTAGCTATCTCGGCCCTGTCGAGAGGTTTAAGGTGTCATATTACATCAAACAGAAATTTATTTCCCAAACGCAGATTTATAACTTTTATATCAAAGAATTTCAACCATTTAAATTCAAATTTAAAAAACCACAGGTATGCTGTTCTTTAACACAATGTATCTATTTGCGAGACCGATCTCAGGGGAAATCCTGTGACTTTACATTTATTCTCTTCAATGCTTCATACGTTAACTTTACTGCTCTGAATAAATAACAATTTAAAATTCTTTACTCAAAATACATGTTTGTGTTGAGAATACATCAAGATTTAGAAACAAGTGGCATTGTGCACTCCGATTGTAGTTTATTTCAACAGTAGTTTGACAACTGCGTTTAGTTTAATTATGCTTACGAAATTTTGTGTAGGAAGTTGCTATGATATCTTCTCATATGGGCGGGGGGCTTACGAAAGCTCAACAACGTGTCTTATGTAAATTTATTTCACTCGACTTCAATTGAATTTCAATATGTTTCATCGAACGAGAGTCCCTGGTATATTTTTAAGTAGCTAAAAATTGATCTCTTTTGATTTTGTAGATCATTTTTTAATGTTTTGAATAGAAGTATTCTGCAAACATGTACTTGAGATCAATTTGTTGTTCTTATAATCAGTTATTTATTGAATTATAAATGTAAATGTACGTATTAATCAAAACTTTAATCATATCTGTAATCATCCTGAGGCGTTTGTTTTTATAACCATTGACTTGAATTGTTGATTTCCACGGGACAATGACTAACATAAAACAGGTCACATTTTATTTAGCTAAGATGATATGGAGCTCAATTCTGTGTCCCAAGAAAAAGGAAAAGGTAAGACATAAGCTGACAGATATTAAGATAAAATACTTATAAATTTATTTCAAATAAAAACATTTTAACCTTAGTGTTATTTCATAATTTTTCAAAAATATTTATGAGTTTAAGTTAAGTTGTACGTAACAGTAGCAATATTTGATTTGAAAAGGACAGAAAGTTTCAAATAAATTTACGAGTACGTGATTATCGCTCGACTAATGGCTCAATCCGTTTAATCGACTTAGCCAACCAAGCAAAATTGTCATTTCTACTTTTTAGATATCGGTTATAAATCGTTGCAAATAAACCTCACAGCGCTAAAACTGTTTTATTATCATATTTCTTTGCACGATGATCCTGTTTACATTTTTAATTTACAATTACATGTTACGTAGAGTTCGTCACATTCAAAGAAACTGTTATGTACTGAGAAAGTATTATTATTATTGTTAAACTTCAATGAAAAAACCCCAGGAAGAGGTCTAAAATTATCTAACAAGAGAAAGCCAACATTAGGCTAGTTTAATTAGGCAAAAACTTCAACATCTTACCTTTTATCCTAGCAAACAGCAAAACAACCACAATAACGAAAAACATGTTTGCCCTACTTCCTCTTTACTGGGGTTACCCAGAAGTTTATTTTGTAAATCGAGAAACCGGTTTTTTAAATATAAAAATATCACCTATAATCATGTTTTTTTAAAGGGACAGGGTGTGTGTGTGTTGGGGGGGGGGGTGGTTCAAAATTAAATTTTCGAAGTTTTGATTTTTTTTTTTGCATAGCTAAACGTAAGGCTATGGTCAGCAAACGTCAATGGTTATCAATGTTCTGTGATAGGACTGGTGAAATGCAGAATGTAATTCTTTGTTATGTAAATAAGACTTGTGAAGTATTTTTGTTTACATCTAGGTTCCCCTATCTATAAATAAAATTCAAGGCTAGTATGAAGATCTACATATGCACAAGCTAAATTTAAAAAAAAATGATGAAATGTCTTTTTAATGCTTATTTCAATCAATTACAGTACAAAAAAATCACTGATGTAAGCAATCCCTGATGCGGACAATACGATGTAATATTTGGTTTCTTGTACCCATTTCAACATTTCACGACCTATTTACTACAGGATAAGGTTCAAAGTGTTCCAACTTTTTACAGATAGTTTGTCTAATGATATATTGATGTTGTCCTAAAAACATTTTTGAACAATATTTTGATAATTCTATCGATATATTTTAGCATATTGAGCTTATATTTCATAAAAGTCAAGAAAAATTAACTCCAATTTTTGCCTAAAAATATCTTATTTCATGTCACAACTCATTTTTTCGAGATATGACCCCTACCTACTTAACATTTACATGATACATTAAATGTATGTCTGTTTGTATGCAAACATTTGGAAAGATGGCATTACTATTCTTTATTTTATTTGAATTTTAATTTGATTGCTCCGAAATTTTGAAACAATCTTTACATTTGCTGTTGTATTCATTATGCACTTGCATGATTCAGCCATCAGTAAAGCAAGGTTTTTAAAATTTGGATTTGGATATAACTTTTTTAGTCTCTACATGTGACCAACTTCATACTGTATTGAAATCATACCTAATAACCGTTCAGACTATAAATATTTGTTTGTTTTCTTCAAAATATCAATTTTCATGCCAAATTTTAGCAATAACTTCAGGAAAAAAATCATTTCTGTTTGGGGCCCAATATCTCTCCCCCCCCCCCCCCGCCCTAAAAAAAAGGCATGTGACGTAGGTCACAAATAAAATAAATGAACATGAACATCTTAGGTCCCCATTTTTATATTAATGATGTTTTTTTATGATTGTCATTACTAGCATTTTAGGTGCCAACCTCATAAGGATGTTATAAAAGATAAACTTGTGGTTCAAAGGAATTTGAAACATAGAACATAGTAATATATTTTTATATTTACGGATATTTTTTTTTTTGCATTCCAATAGGGTCCGTTTTTTTAAAGCAATACTGTCACTTTTACATTCTGGCGTGCGACCAGATTTAACCATAATAAACAAATTATTTTCACGTGCTACAAGACTGCTGTATCACTTGTGGCACCCCTCCTCTCGATGACCATACATCTACTCGACATATGCCTTAAATATATATAGAAAAAATGCCTATGCACAGGAATAAAGGGATTCATTTTCTACATCGAAAGAAGACATGTTACAGAACCTACTCTCGCTATCTTACAAAAGGAAAAAAATACGCATTAAGAACTTCTAGAATGGCGCTGTTAAGCAAAGCAAGATTATCCACTGAGTACTGTACATGTGTAACTATGGTGCATAAGCAATTGTTTCTAAATATGTTTTAAATCTATAACAGGTCGATGTGTATAAACTGGTATAGTCAGTGTACTACGAGTCGAACCGACGTGCATGTAACGTTTTATAAGGTCATTTGGATCTTTTTGTACCGCAGAAGTTGCACGTATCCGTATCATCGTCATCGGTTTCAACCGCTGCTTTCGCTTTTCCTGGCTTTTTCTCCTTTGTATCATTTCTCTTGCCTTTTTCTTCTTCTTTAGCTTTCCTCCTTACTGTATTTTTTTTAAAATCAACTTTCTTCTTTTTTTTCTTCCTCTACCTTATCATTTAGTGTATGTACGTGTTAATTACTAGTGATGATCGTGCCTTTGTTACCAGGTTTTACTCGCTGTCATTGGTTTCGCCGAACAAAGTTGCAAAAATGGAAGATTGGTGTTCTTGAATGAACCGACCCCCCCCCCCCCCCCCCCCGTGACCAGTGAATTTTCTCCAACAAAAAACCCACAAACAGAGAAAAGTGTTGTTGGTGGTTTAGGGATATGGCCTTGGTTCAGGTTGGATTTTGTTGCAGTGCTGATGTTTCTGGAAGCTAAGACTTGTCTATGGCATCCGAATTAAAAAGAGCTACATGTATCCCGGTTTTCCTAAATGCTTCTTTAACTCTCGCTGGGGAACAAATCTCGTCAATGATGTGGGACTATATGATGTTTGTTAATTCATTTGCCCAAGTTGTGTAGCTGTGAAGCTGACTTGTGCTTTTAAAGGACCATTGATACTGATAAAAGGTTGAAGTATGTATGTAGTACGTGGTGGAAGGCGTTCTTCTTGGTTTCCCCGTGCATATTCTATCAGATCTAAGGTTCTATGGAAATCAAAATTGTCTATATTGAGAAGAACTGGTCTTTTTATACCGCAATTTGGATGGAAAATCACTATCCATATATTCACTGTCAATGTATCCGAACAACGTCCTGCAGCGGACTAAAATACTGTTGCCTTGCCTTACGATTCGACATCCTACCACTGCTTCGATCCGGAGCTTTTTGGGTTAGTTCTGTTCATTCGGCGTGTCGGCCTATCAATTTTCGGAACCATTCATCACTGGAACTCTTCACAACAACGAGCACATTTAAAAAATATTTCCTTAAAACGGCATGGTCACGATTTTGGTCAAAAATTATTTTTTCGATTTTAATATTTACAATGCTTCAGAAAGGCATTTTAAATAGACAACCGAAATTTGAGTGCCATTTGTTGAGTTATAAGCGAGTTACAGAGCTTGAAATTTTTCGCAATGTAATCAAAACGTTTGTTTACATTTTGAACGTTAAAGTAAAATTTCAGTTTTAAACCTAAAACAAATGTGTTAAACGTTAGAAACTGTTTATCTATGCTTAAAATAAATAAAAAGATAGACAAATAAGCTAGAAAAAATATTTTTACTGGTACATGTATATTGAACCTATGTAAACAAAAACAGGGCACGAGCCTTGTTTACATGACAAAGAAATGTGAGCCCTGTTTCTTGCTTATGACTCTACGAATGGCTCTCAAATTGTATTTGATCGTTAGAAACGCATTTTTAAAGCATTGTAAATAATAAAAACATAGAAATAAAATTTGACCAAAATCGTGACCATGCCCCTTTAAGTCGCAGTGTCTTGCAAATAAATGACACTGAATCCCTGATACTGATTTCAGCTACATAGCAGTTCTCTATTTCTAGGATTATATAAATAAATAAAGTTGTAAAATTAAAAAATCTTGCAGATACAAACAGTTACACAATTCATACGCAACATTGCGCAGTAGTTTAGAACATTTGAATAAAATGATTTAAACGTAATTTACAAGAAATATAAAAGATATTTCATTTACAAGGTAAACCGAAGCTTACCAGGTATCTAAAAATGCAGGTGTTCAAAATAAGTGAATATCATGCACATTGGTACACTTCACTGTGTCTACCATGGAGGGAAACGTCAAATGGTTGGGGAATTGTCGGGATTTTTGCTATTTATACTAGTGAACTTGTAAATAATTAATATTAATGGATACAGTCGTAAATTTTTAATGGCCAGCTTTTAAATTACATGTAGTAGTAAACAATAAACACGTGGTCAACATACACCCGTAAACAAAATCTTCACGTGAGTAACTACTAGTAAATCACATTCATACATTCACCTCTAATACACGCCATATTGGCAATTTTTGGTCAATTTTCGTGGTATTCGTGGGTAGCGCCGAAACAACTTCCCAACAAATAAGCAAAAAAAACCCCAAACAATCAACGAAAATTGGTTCCCACTAAATTAAAGGACTCAACAGTATATATTTACATTGTACATATACATGTAACTTAACTGCTCATGCTGTGTCTAGTAAGGTGAAGCGCTTAAAAATGTTATAATGTTATAATGCTGTATCTTTCAAACCCAAGTCGTATTTCCCCAAAAGACCAACTGCCAATTGCCTTTGAGGCAAAAAGGGATCACTCGGGCGACAGTCGGCAATTCATCAACCGTTGTGTTGACCGTCTTCGACCTTTATTTTCGTCGGCCGACCAATTTTGTGTCCGTCGGGCCAAGTACATTTTTTTCGGCATCGGTGGTCGATTTCTCCAGTTTAAATAGTCGTTGAATGGTCCGTCGACCAAACCTCGATCATCGTCCGACCATCGACTGACAGATTGTGTGTCTGTCGTTGGTCGGGCGAAAGTTATTCATTTCGATTTTCTTAAATGTCGGCCGGCAGACATCGATTGACGACCGGAAACCGACAGAGGGACGATTGGTTTTTGGGGACGATATTGACAAATCGGATGATGAACGACCGACCGTTTACGGAAAGTGTGAAACTTCTGCCGTCTAACGGTCGGTAAACTGCGGCCTTGGAATAAGTTTGTGGTGAATAGTTTGTATTTTATGTACTTCTTTCTCGTGAAGATAGATGACTAAATATGTTTATACACTTGATATTTATAATAAGAAAATGGAAATATTAATGTACCGTCATTTTACTCTTGCATTTACCAATCATATACATTATTGTAGACAAAGATCAGAAAACTTTGAAGGCCATGAGGCTGGCTACTTGCACATGTGTGCGTTGCAATTGATTAATATAATTACATGACTTTTACCAACATGCTAAATGTCTTGAATCAAATTGCATTGAAAAAGACATGTTTTAATACTTTATTTAAATGTGACAAGTACGCAACATTGGACGTATTCAATATATAAATCAGTTAGATCACACAAGCTATCTAAGCCGTTAAAAAGCATACAGCACATTATTTGTTTCAATTAATGCAATTCAACTATGATAAATATTTTATAAAAACCAAAGTAATGTACAAATATGCTAGGTAAAATTAATTCATTTAAAATTACACAAATGATTAATTCAAACAAAGTATTCATAGAAAAAGAAACAAAACGTGTTAGAACGACATTAAAAATTACACAAATGATTATTTCAAACAAAGGATCTATAGAAAAATAAACCAAACGTGTTAGAATGACACGATATTGGTGTCCTTTATTCATGTATAATTTCAAAACAGTTCTATGTGTTTTGTTTTTCGAACTTCACTTCACTTCACTTCACTTCACTTCACTTCACGGATACAAACTTGTGCGTAATTTAGTCTTGCTTTATTCAGCATTGCATTTTTGTCCGAGTTGTTTGGAACTGTATGAAATTGTGTTGAACACATGTCTTGCTCTCTTTGTTTGTATTTCATTGGTACCTCATGGTTCATGTTTACTTCATGCTTCGTATGTGTCTCTGTTTGATGTGAAAGATGGTTTTGTGTCTTTTCTGAAGGCAACTGAATTTCCTCCGGTTGCACATAACCTTTATGGTTGTCATTTACAAGGAATTTATTGTTAATAAAAGATGCATCTGTGTGCCCTCTGTCCACTTTCTTCGACGCATCTGTGTGCCTTCTGTCCATTTCGTTCGACGCATTTGTGTGCCCTCTGTCCACTTCTTCGGATGCATCTGTGTGCCTTCTGTCCACTTCATCCGCCGCATTTGTGTGCCCTCTGTTCACTTCCTCTAATTCATTGTCGTTTTTTCTATTCTTTTTTCTAAACAAAAATAATTGTAAAATAAAAAACGACGGTAAGTGACAAAATGCAGTACTGTACAAGTACAGTAAAACACGCTTATAACGAAGTCCCGGGGACTGCAAATTTAACTTCGTTAGAAGCGTAATTCGTTATATCCGTCAAGTTTACAACATGAAATAGAGACTTGGGGAATGAAATTCACTTCGCTGTAAGCGTCAATTCATTATAAGCGTGTTCGCTATAACCGTGTTTTACTGTAGTTCGTTAAATGAACTAAACGATTATACGAAAATGACTTGTACCCAAGTAGTCAAGTACTCTCGTTAAGTCATCTTTAAGTTTTCTTTCAGTAATTCTTTATGTGAAAAACGAATGGTATATGTTCATCTTGCATTATTTTTTGTGTTTAAGTTTACTCTTAAATTTCTGGATAATTGTAAAATTGTAAACGATGTCCATGTATAATATTTTCAATAAAATCAAAAAAACATTCAGATCCTGATAGTGCATATTCTTGATGATAAACAAATCAGACATTGAATATAAAGTAGCGACTTAGATATCTTCAGAGGTAATCCAAGTTTAAAAACGGGGAAAATCGAATGTTGCCGGTGAATATTTTCGATGACTGACTAATCAACATGGACACTGAAACTATTTCACAGTTAGATAGAATAGCATTATTCGTTGTACTTTTACATAAAAAATATTCACAGAGGTTCGCGAAAATTATATATATTTACCTTTTAGGCATCAGAACAAAAATTATTCCAAGAAGTATGACAATACCTCCAGCTATAGTCCCTGCCATAATGACTGAATAATAATAATAAATGGATTACCTATCGAACATAATACATTTGTATCATAGCCTGGATAGCATAAGAAAATCGGCATAACGTACAACAATTACTAATATTGATAAATACACTAAGTACTGGTTTTAAATGTATTATTGTGCAGATTCAGCAGATTGCATATTTATTGTCCTTAGTTTGAATTATTAAAAAAGATTTTCTCGTACATAGAAATTGTACATAATTATTGTTTAATTATTAACGAATAATACACGAATTTTGACAAAATCTACAAATGATAAAGAGTGAAAAATAGATACGTCTATCCCTGTCATTCCTTAAACTTTCCAGTCCTACTGATTATATTATAGAAAGACCCAAATACATCCTCTAATACCGCACAACCTACTCCCCAAACTAAAAAGAACTACATGTACCAAACCAACAAAACAATAAACATATGCACTTTTGTTATCAAGTTATAAAACATTGCTGTTGAAAAGAAAAATCCAGCCAAAACACCTTGTGCGTGCAAAAACTGATTTTTTTTTTCAAAACACAAATTTTTACCACCGCCAAAAGTTTTGTATAAAAGAATATTGTCGTACATATAACTCACATTTCGTTATCGGATTCGAAGGTGATGGAGCGCTTATAACAGTAATTTCTGGTGTTGGTTCTATATCTGGTGATTGTCCACACGTTACACTTATATTTCCTTGTCCATTATCTAAAATAAACCGACACGTTTAGATTTTGAAATCTAACCTGGAACATTAAAGGGGCATGGTCACGATTTCGACCAAAAATTATTTTTCTGATTTTAATGTTAACAATGATTCTGCAAGGAATTTTTAATAGGCAACCAAAGTTTGAGTGTCTGACATTTGTAGAGTTATATAAGCAAGTTACAAAGCTTACAATTCTTTGCTATGTAAACAAAGCATTTGTTTACAAATAGAATGTTGAGGTGAAAATTCCTGTTTTAGCCCTAAAATGATTGTGTTGAACGTTAGGAACTGTTTATTTATGCTTAAAGTTAAAAAGAAGATAGACAAATACCTTGAAAAAGATTTTTTACTGGTACATGTATATTGAACCTATGTAAACGAAAACAGGACAGGAGCCTTGTTTACATGACAAGGAATTGTGAGCTCTGTATCTCGCTTACAACTCTACGACTGACTTTCAAATTTCATGTAATCATTTTAAATGCATTCCTTAAGCATTCAGAAAAATAGAATTTGACCAAAATCGTGACCTTGCCTCTTTAATTCGTCTCATTTGAGAGTTTTAATTTGATTTAAATTGATAACAGTTCACTTTTGGACAAAATTTTCAAATCGATTAACTATACCATTTTCAGTTATTTCCAGACATTGGTCCAAATCTCCAGAATGATTTCCATTCTTTAAATATTCTGCATTTATTATTATGTTATCGTACTTCTTTACGGGGAATGTGTCGGTTACATGGGTATGGCACTTATACGTGGCGTTTTTGTTCTCTGTATACACTGTAGCTTGGCTATTACAGGCCTCCGTTGCTCCTTTCCGTGATACAACAAGTAGATCCCCAGCAAACATAGAGACTACATGACATGTGCACGGACGTTTGATTTTGTTGATGTCCACATATATAAATTTTCCCGATTTCGCTGATCCATTACATTTACTCACTGTTATGTGAGGATCTTAAATTTAAAAAAAGCCCAGAAATAACTCTAAATATATGCGCATACAAATTCATATTTTTAAGTTTTAAGAGAGCTGATTGTGTTAATTTATACCAATATAAATTTGATTTCAGAAATTTAATATGTAAAAGGACAATAAAACTTCGCTTACCTTTTGATGGACATTGTGCTGCAAATCATAAAAAGATGATAATAAGAACATAATGAATTTCAACCGGACGGGGGTGTGTAAAGGAATTGATTTTTTTACTACCGTGCTTTTTTTTGTTTCCTTTATGTACAAATGTAAGCTGAAGGAATGAAATAAGTAACGTCCATTTGTGTTATGGTGTATTACATGTATGTCCCACTCACAAAATCTACAATGTCCTAAAATGTATCAACCCCCTCCCCCATATGAAAAACCAAAATGGCTGTTTAGTGAAATATGATGCATGTGCAATCCGTTCAGTCCTACTTGAATTCAAATTGTTGATAAAGAGGGGATCACATTCTTTTTTAAGAATAGTAATGTGTTATTTCATAGCTTTTATTAAAGCCGAAGCTAGTTTCGTCCCGTCCTATTTTACGTGTAACGCAGATATAATGATTTAAACCCTTAAACAGCATTGCAAAATTTGTAATATTTAACGTTTGTTGGTGACTCATGTTTGTAAAAAAATATCAGGCAACATAAGGAACAGCTTTGATTCTTCATTAAACACTTTTTTTGTCATATACATGTAATGTAAACAACTATATAGCAATTGTAACTAGAGAAGGGTGTGAAATTTGTCAAAATTCAACACTATTTACTTAATAAGTAAAACAGGAAGAAAACGTATAAAAATTTAGAGCAGGAAGTTTAACTGAATAAAGGAAAAAACACATAGTTTGTGTCGTTTTTTCAGTAACACGCTTAAATTTAGATAAAATCTTACCTTTTGTCATCACAATAAAAAGAATAATTATGATAATCTGGAAAATATCACCCATTTCCTTCAAAATTTTGCAAGGACAGGCGTGAATCTTGAAATTATGAAAACAGCTTTTGAAATTCTAAAAATATTACACAAAATCGAGTCTCACTTTAAAGCTTAAGTCAATAATAATTTAAAATCCATGATAATGGAAACCCCTGAAACACCATCTTGTAATCATTTTAAGATTAATTTGTTAAATACTGGACATCTCACATATGGGGTGATTTTAATGATAGTTTAGATAAATTTTACTCAAACATACATGTAATATAACATATATAAAGTTTAAAAACATGCCTGGTTTGGTTAACAATTTAAGATATTTTGACTTTTAAAGGTTTTAGCTTTATCACTTACACTTTAAAAACCTGTCAAATATAAAATCAAGATGTATAGGTGTTCTGTGTAAATAGTTTACAAAATACTTATGTCTGTTTATTTTATTTTGGAATGTATCCCTCCTTCTATCCTGTAGGCCAAAAGCAAAATGAGATCGTCTCGGCCTAAGAATAATGTCAAGTGTTCATCGATCAACCTGGTTTACATTTTTATGTTGACAAGGATGCAATTCTGGAGAGAGAGAGAGAGAGAGAGAGAGAGAGAGAGAGAGAGAGGTCATCTTAGTTTTATACATGTACATGCATTTTGTTTTAAAATAAATGAATGTAAAGTGTTTAATGTAATGCTGAAGCATGCAATACAACTGTTTACGACTCTCTTGTTCATGGCATTTATGAATCAAAGTACTGAAGTAGTACTGAAAGCCGTGCTCTTTTGATGTGTCATTATATGCATATTTTGTAGTAAAAACTGACAATCTTTCTCTCTCTCTCTCTCTCTCTCTCATGCTTTTAATGTCGGAAATGCGCCAGAGAGTGACTGAATTATTTTGTTAGCGGCTATAAATAAAGATATGTCTCTCAAGTAGAAAAAAATCATCAGTTGCATTGAAATTTGAAACAAGCGTTAAACATGTAAAACCAACCCCCTTCCCCTCATTACTTCTATGTGCAGCCAAACACCAATGTAATCTAATTAAAATTAGACTTGTAATTCCACTCCTCTACGATACGCTATACAAGACCGAACCGAAAATTGACTAGGCGACGTGCTGATTGATCAATATTTGAGGTCACTCTGAGATGACCCCTTACGGGATGTTGTTAGATTTTGTATAGCGTATCGTAGAGGAGCGGAATTACACGTCTAATTAGTCCCCTACCGGTTTTCACCGCAGGGGACTATAGCTTTCCTCTGCCTCCGTCTCTCCGTCCGTCTGTCTGTCCCACTTCAGTGTTCCACACTTTTTTCTTTATGCGTTTGAGGAATAATATGAAATTTGCTGATCATGAACAGCTTCAAAATGTCGAAATACAGATCAAGTTTACACTTTTGTAGCGTCTGGTTGACACATTTTCCAGAAAACTAAATTTTTATATTCCAATTTTTTAATCTTCTGGTTCGTTATAGGGTTCGGTGTGTATTGAATAAACGAGGAAAGTTTTTAGTCAGTAATAGTATCGTGCATTACTTGAACCATTCCTTTTATTGTTTCTAACAAGCAAATAAGTTCTTTAAAATAGTGTCAATCATTGTGTTGTAAATTTAATCGACAGGGTGTTTTGTATAATTACAATCGGTTTCGTTTTTTGGTTGGTCTGTTGATTCGGGGTACAGAAGACGTTAAGAAATGATATTCTGCATAACATTGCATTGTTTTCACAAATTTCTACAAACCGGTAGGGGACATGTATTGCTTATGCAATACTCTCAGAATGCTTGTTTTAATTAGATTGAACACCGATGCTTTTTAAAGTAGATCATGGAAGTTTATGCGCATTGTATATGTGCCCAAAACGCATAGTCTTGTTTAAAAAAAACACGTAATCAATAAGAAAGGAAAAAATTCAACGCTAAATTTATTCGCAAACAAATAAAAAACCAATAGATTTGAACATGGCTCTCAGTGTAACTGTTTGGTATAGCGGAAGCTTTACTTTGACGCTGCTCGGTTTTTTGTTTACTTTTGAAGTTGTGCTATTTTAAACATGGCAAAGACCGTCTATCGCTAGGCTACATTGTATTAATTTACCGCATGTAATTATGAGATGCTTACTTTAGATAATATACAGGTACCATTTAATCGGAAAAGTTTTTAAAACAATGAATGTCTTATTTGCGGAAATTTTATTATATGCATTTTACTTTAGAAACGCCGTGAGGAAACTTTTCAATATTGACAATCTTATGATATTCAACAATCCCTTTTTCTGACCATTTGTCATTTAAATATGATTAATAAATGTACATAATTTACATAAAAAATATCACAGCTATGATAACTTTATTGTGGTCTTAAAGGTCTATGTGACGTATGTTTAGTGAATAACAATTTTAAGATCTGATTATATGCTTCATTACTTTATTTAAAGATAGAACTTTCACATAAATTACGCTGTATAAGTAAATCGCATAACAAAGATACAACGAAGAAATTAAAAAAAAGTATATTTTATTTTTTTACGTGCCGGTAAAAAATACAAAAGATTTGGATAACCTGGCCTTCTGACAGTCTATCAACAACAATTGCGACGAAGAGAAAGAGGAGTAGACCCTTAAGCTTGACAGATTTGACAAGGTAAAAAAAAGGACAGACTGATAAGGATAGGAACAAAGGGAAAATGGCCATGAGAGACCTTGTAGACGGATGGAATAGGACTCAGAGCCGAAATAAACTTAAGTTTCCATCATGAAGTTGTAGAATTTTGATAGTCATGTTTATTGTGTTAAGTGTCTTTACTTATTTTCATAAAAATAAATTATTAACCAAAAGTAGATTTTCGTTTACAGGAATTTTTAAATAAATGATAAGGTTACACTCTCAGTACATGTATCCCTCAGAGAGAGGGATATTTACTCCTTTTACAGTGTCGATGATGCTAAAACCATGTTTCATCTCTATTACACATAGGGCGAATTTATTGATCAAGAACTAGTTTAGGTTTTAATTCGGTTTTGCAAACTTTTCATCTATTTGCAAAACTGGTTTTGAATAGTTTTGAATTAAAACTAGTTTTTGTATTTATTGGCTTCAAACTAAAACAAGTAACCAGGAAACCTAAAACCACCTCCAAGTGCGGTGTCGAGAGTTTTAAATCCTTTCAAGATGGTGGAAAGAGAGGTGTTCGAAAGAGAATTGTTGATACTAAAATATGGCACATGTGTCAAAGAAAGAACTCAACGAAGCATATGGGTATCGTCTCAACGTTAAACATAATTTTTATGTGTCTCAAAGGATCTGATAGTACATATAGTACTGACCAAAATAATAATGTGGAAGAGAGCGATTCCATTAATACTAACACTGAGAGTTACCCTTTGCAATTTACACCAGACAAACGAAAAACTTTCGAAGTGGTTGTTGAAAAAAAAAAAGAATTCATTGAAAGATCTGCTCATAACATTTTATTTTAGTGCACATTGTAATGCATGTAAAAAGTTCGCCTGTCTATTTCATTGCTGGCCACTCAACTACGGCTCTTTGAAATCAACAAGATTTGTCTGGCTTTTGAGCTAAGACCACGTAATTAGTGAATGTTTCACTTGAAACCAGTGTCATTTTTAACTTGTTTCAAAAGCCGTGAGTGAACCAAATGATTTCTATGGATATACATGTAGAAAAATGAAAATTAATAGTTTTTCATAGCAGAATTTACCTTTTCACAATATTGATATGGTGTTAAAAGCCAATTTTGCAATGGGTTCGCAGAATACCCTAATATTTGGGTTTTGCCAGGAAAAAAAATGTCTGCACTGTTTACTAGAGAATAAAGACTTTCATGCAAATGCAGATGAATTCAAAAATCATCTTCTTCAAATTCCAAGAACAAATCCAGTAGGTATGCGAGTGCAGTGACAGCTATTTTTGTACACTAACTTTCCATTTAGTGCTAAACCTTCAAACCACCCAACTATAATCAAACCATAAACCTAAACTCGAACAAGTTTTTGATCAATAAATTCGCCCATAACTAACAATTTATACATACGTTCTACACTAACGAATATCGGAACTATAATGATTCGAGTATATGATTTATCTAATTTAAGACATGAAAAACATGATTCTAAATTGTACAACAAACTGTTCTTCCATCGTGTTTTCAATTCTGGGTTTCCCCCAATCATAATCGGTGACGTTATAAATGCCGGATTACATTACTATTCATCAAGCGTGTAACAAAGTTTAAAGACAAATAACTAACATGTTTTATGGGCCTAGAGTTTGTGAAACAGTAATTGTAATTAAGAAGCAGGATGTATATTTTTACTTAAACTCATGTCTTAAATTTTAATCCAAATACGCCACATTTACCTTTAAAGATTTGAATTTATTTGGTTGGGATTTAAAAATATGTCTAGAAGGAGGGGGATATAACTTTATTTGGCACCGGGAGGGGGGGGGAGGCTCAAAATGTATATTTCCAAATAAATATAATGAACAATGTTTACCTTTCAATTACTTTGCAGCATTTGTTAACGTTTGGAGTTATTATGTCATGCTAAACGGGCAAAAGTGGCTTGCATGAATTTCATATGAAACATGCATGAGTTTTATGCAAATTCTTTGCATGATATAAAGACGAAAAGTAACACGCAGGAGAATCATGCGAGCCACTTTTCCCTGTGTACAACTTTGACATCTCCTTTCCTATCCATTGGCACGTAACATTTTTAGAAAAATTTTGTACTCAATTAAAGTTACGAAATATGTCATGTTGTAAATTTTGAATTTACTGGGTGGGTGTAAATACAAAATTTACAACATGACAACTTGTCATGTTGTAATTGTCATGTTGTAAATTTTGTATTTACACCCACCCAGTAAATTCATAATTTACAACATGACAATTAACTCGGAAAAAGAACAATGATTCAATCCGTAGGATAGAATAAGGTTTTTTCATACACTTTTACATACATTGTAAAAGGATACTACAACAGATGTGTCCAAAAGAGGATGATGTAGCTTGTCCTAATTGATAGGTAGAGATTCTAATGGCTTAAACTGACTAATAATGAACTCAAAATAACTTCGCTGCTAAAATTGTAATATTTCAAAAACGTTACTATTCAATAATGTAATAACATGTATTATGAAAATTGTTTACGATATTTCCTGTGCAGTATGAAATGTCTTTAAAAAATCTTGCTGATAAGGAAGTGAGAGATAAATGGTACTAAAGCACTTTATATAAGTATAAAAAAAAACAATGTATATGAGTAATAGGACGAATTAAAATAACTTCCTGATAACCATGATTCATTTCATCCAAGTTCCTTGATAGGACGTTCTATTCTATTTAAACCTGTGTAGAAATGAAAAAAAGTGTAACTATTTTTTTCTTTCATGTAGCTGTGCTTTATAATTTATTCTTTGTACAATATCTGGTAATTATACCTCATTCTGATAAGTTCATTTAAAGCAAAATAATTCTGGAAATAAAGGCATGATATACAGTCTATTAAAAACAATGTATTCCGAGATTGTACTAAGATGAAGAGGAAAAGGGGACAGGGGATCAACAGCTCTTTTAAACACTGCATGCATAAACTATTAACATAAAACACTACAAAGATATATGTATTAGCGTACATACACGTTAATTTTGTCAGTGCGTTTCAATTTAACTAATAGTTTCTTCGTTATATTTTCATTCCTTCTTTGCGTTTGCTGATTTACAAAGGATATGTCCAAACTACTTCTATATAGACCATCCAAGCCAATGTTTTTCTTCCTGAAGTCCATCGTAGAACTATGTTCAGATTAAACCACTTGTGATGCTTTTTCCTACTTTAAATACTCTGTCACAAAAGTCATTGAATTGTCACTCGGTGATCTTTCTCGGAACATCGTATCCAGGGTATAAAGATGATGGCTCAAAACTTACATGTTTGTTTGTTGGAACTGAATACATCGTTTTTGATGGTGCGCCATTATGATACTTTATAGAACTTTTCTTTGGAACTGCATACCCAGGCATTGGCGATGCACCAATACCTTTCGGCCGTTTATTTGCTGGCACGTCATAATGAATGTTTGCTGTATCCTTCCCTTTTGAGTCTGTCAGTGGTAAACGAGATTGCTGTTTTTGTTTTGACGTGTACCCCAATTCCTCTACAGGTTTAGTGATGGCATACAATGAGGTGGCAGTAAGCTCACAGTTGTTTTCAAAGCCATTGTATGTATAATTTGTGTATGTCTCCCTAAACCTCTCTCGATTCCTTTTTCTAAATGTTAAGAGAGAAAAACATACATTCTGCTATATTGACAATAAACATAGATCATCTTTGTCTAAAATGCGTTGGCATCTATTTGAAACTTTGTTTAGTTTCAGATATATCACAATAGAGTTTCATACCTTTTCCGAATTATGCCACAAACTAATAGAACGATAAGAACTATACATGCAATGCCTCCAGCTGCGCAACCTACGATAATTTCTACAAAAGACAATTCAAAAAATTCGTAATATATGATACATATTATGGTTTCTGTAAACATTCATCATGCTGTAATAATTTGTATTATCCTGGAATAGTTCTTAATTGATGTATTCTCTTTTTCTTTATAGAATACCATAATGGCGATAGCCAACAAAAATATTTAACTCAATTTTCCCATATATATATATATATATATATATATATATATATATATATAATTTGATAATATTACCTTTCATAAATACAATTCCTTACATACCTGTTGTAGAGTAAAAACTTTATGATGTTGTTGACTAGTGTATATATACATGTACGCATTATACACCTAGAACCATAATAACGTTAATACTTATACAGATTTGACGTTTCCAAACGCCACGCATATTTAGAAGGGTCAGGGAGAATTTCTCTATAAATTCAAATTTATTAAATTTACATCGAAAACTATCAGAAAAAGGTCAAACCCCAATTGTAGCAATGATTTTCATAAAAGAAAAATGTTTTTCAAATTGATCCTAGTAAATGTTTTACAAAGTAAGATTTGCGTCCTTTTTGATATTTCATTCTGGTACGATGTTTATGGATTTTTCATTAAAAAAAATTGATTTTGAATGTCGCTATAATCAATTCAATGCGCCAATGCGCCTAATATTGATTATTTACTGTGTAAGGATACACACGTCATGTGATTTAGAAGTTTGTATGACGTCATCAAAATGCATCAAATATAAATTGTTAGATATCGCTGTTAGTTTATATAAAAAAGAAAAATTCGCCAGGCTTAAATATTATTCAAGAACGTTTTGCATATTATTTTAGATTTGATTAGCCTTAACATACAGTCAATTCAAGCATATCTTTTATAACATACACCATAGCCTAACATGTCATTGAAATCTCATACCATAGCATTAAACTCTCATAGCATAGCATTGAAATCTTTTTGATTCTCATTCGTCATATCATACCTAACATAACATGATTTTTACTTGGTTTTAAATGCTTTTATTTTTAAAAATAAATGTTCACATATAAGGGGTTAACTTTGTTTTGTTTTTTTAATCATTTTACTTTGAAACGTTTGGAACCCATCTGTTTATGGAGGCGTTTTTGTTCAAATCTCATACCATACCATACCATACCATACCAACTTTTCTCGGTCTTTTTTTAGACTTGCATGCATGTACATGTTTTACATGTGTATTACAGTGTATCAACAATGTAAAATCTTGCCCTAAAACCATGACCTGAGGATGAATTGAAGTTCATATAAACTTTTAAATTTACTTTCACTTTCGTTTCAGGTTTGAAGCAATGGAATAGGGTGATTTTCCATTATTTATGATTAATTTCACTTTAACTAAAACTAGGTTTTTCAATTAATTTACTTCAATGTAAGGCACTTAATCGAGGATGTAAATAAAACCTGTGAACTTAATGAAACTTGACGTCTACGTGAGTGTAAATTAAATAGACGGTATATATGACATTGTAAAAAATCTTTAATTAAATTAAAAGGGTGCTTAAAGTTCAGTGCATGTATACGCTTATCTGACGAGGGTAATTTTTATTAGTTCATGATACGTACCAATGCTGATTGCATCAGGAGATTCCTGAGAGGTTGAATTGCTTGTTGTGTTAGGTGGCAATTCGCATAGGTCACTTTCACTTCCTTGACAATTACCTGTAATATTTTTTAAGTTTGTGTGACAAATTAGACTTAAAGAGGGCTTTACGAGTAGGTTGATAATAATTTGTTTTCTCAGTGTCGAAACATTTTGTCAGGATTTTATGAAAATTTCATTATGTAAAAAATATATATATATAGCTTCATCAAAGTACGTACTTCCGTTTCATTATAAATCCATAATTATTCAAAGACAATCTAGTTTTAATCTACCTAATATCAACACTATATGATACTTTTGAAAATCGTAGCTTTCACATTTTCTAACTACAAGATAACAAAAACCAACAATGATTTTAAACCCTGAAAATCTAAAAGAAAACCCGTCAGTTTTAAATGAAGAATAAAATTCTAGAAGAGAACTTAAATCGTATTGAAACTTACCTTTTGCCAATGCAAAAGTGACATAAATCACAAAAGCATACAGAAGACCTTCCATTTTTCATTTATTTTTCTTACCCGGAAAATAATATTAAAAAATCTTTCCGGTTAAGAAGGTTAAAAATATTCTTAATGATTTATACCGTCAATATCAGCACGCGTATGCGGGTCAATAAACATATCGCATTAATAGTAACGGTTACAACGACTTAAAACGCATGGTCGACGTTTAGTACATATATTCTTTACGTTGTCTTTGAGTCTATTTTCCCTGTTTTGTGATTACTCTCTGTTTGTACATCATTGATAAATTATGTTTGTTAAATCTTGGCCCTGTTTAATTCATTCGATCTTTTTTTCTCCTGACTGTGAAGGAGCATGCTCCCGATTTGGGTCAAATTCTATTTTTCTGTTTTTATCGTTTACAATGTTTTAAGAAGACATTTCTGATGATCAAGTGAAGTTTGAGAGTCAGTCGTAGATTTATAAGCAAGATACAGACTAACTTTTCTTTGTCATGTAAACAAGACTCGTGCCCCGTTTTTGTTAACATAGGTTCAGTATTCCAGTAAAACTTAAAGCTTTGTTTAGATAGCAAAGAATTGTAAGTTCTGTAACTTGCATAAAACTCAACGAATGACACTCAAATTTTGGCCGCCCATTTAATGCCATACTAAACCATCGTAAACATTAAAATTTAAAAAAATAATTTTTGACCAAAATCGTGATCATACCCCTTTAAAGAAAATGCTCAATGTACCATCGCGACTGAATAAACATAGTAATCAAAGAGATGAGACCCTGAACGTCAAAATACGTATTGTTATATGACGGGAGTTGATTTTATCGGTTATTATTTATCTTAAAATCAACGATATGTTATTTTGCTTGGCAAGTAGTTTATAATCTCTATTTGAATTACGCACATATTTATAATATGGATTCTCGGACTTTTCCGACAGGAATTTCGAGAAAACCTCTTATGAATCATGTTGTGCAATATTTAAAAATAGAATTGATTTGTCAAACTTTGTATCGGTATTCGAAATATTTCAAAAAGTGTATGGATCCAACCAATAATGAACTCTAGTCTCGTTCAACCAGATGCTCGGCTGTTTTCGTTAATCTCCGACAAGTAAGAGATACCAGGTCACGTGATAGCTTGATGATGCGACCTCTAAATATAGACTGACTCTCTGCTTGTCGGAGATGTACGGAGACAGCCGATGGTTGAACGAGACTATATTGAACTCTGGCGTAGGAATACATACGACTGCAAAAAACTTCTAAATTGTTCGTACTATTTAAAATCTGACTATTTCTTAGGTATTTATAAATAAGTTTCCTTTAAAAAAAATGCTATAGCGTACATTTAATCGAATTTATCGATTATTTTAAAGAACTAACTCTTGTCAGCGGTGATGGTTTGTGCTTAGGTCCAAACACTGTTTCAGTTTCGGTTTGCCAGAGTAACTGCATAGGAGAGTTGATTAAAATCAACTCCCAAAAAAGCAAACTCTTCTTTCAAAGGAGAACGTCTGATACAATTACTTGTTAATTCATCAAAACATCACAATTACTTTATTTAATTTTAACTTATGCTGATAAATTTTACAATTTTTGCATGGAGTATATACAATAAAAAGTTGAACAATGAATATAAAAGTTATAATACAAACAATTCGTTTTATTAAATTATATGCACAAGTGTTTTGAAAGATTATGAAAGCTATTAAAAAAAAAAACAACTTATCAAACATTGAAATTGAAAAACACAAGTTTTCAAGCAAGGTTTACTTTTGCATAACAGATCCGGTCATTGCATTCACTGTTGTCCATGGAGTTGCTTTGTTTTACGGCAGTCGTTTCTATTTCAACTTCGAAAACAAAAAGTTCATCATCGTGATGATTTCGTGCCTGTACCGGAGCAAGTGGATTGCTGTTGTTTTGCTTGAACGGCTGGGCATACACGTCTTCATTAATAACGTCAGAGCAAAGTTCATCATTCTTATTCGGAACTACATTCTTAGCCATTGAATAGACTCCTTGATCTACTGGTTTGTTATTAGCGGGTATGTCATAATCCGAATTGTTTTTCTGATTTATCTTTGAAGCTGTTTGTGGTATTCCAAGATGCTGATTTAGCGCTGAAGATTTCTGGACTTCGTCAGCATGTTTGGACACGTTATTCAATGGGTTGATAGGTAAACCATTGTTGTTTTCAAAGGTCCTATTAGTATGTGCTGTAGCTGATTTCAAAACTAAACTGCCGTTTCCTTCTTTCATGATTCTAAGATATAAGATAATTTCACACACATTCAAGATGTTAGATTCATTTTAAGTAATTCAAAACAATTTAATTTAAAAGTTTATTTATAAACAAATACAATGTTGTAAAGCAATATTTGAGTTATCTTCAAAGTTAAGATTTTTGGTTAGTGAACTGTTACAGTGTATTGTAAAAACAACATAGTAAAAAAACAAACCTGTTCAAAAGTATTATGATGCAAACGATCAGCGCAAGAGCCAAAACAATGCCTCCGGTTGCAATACTGGTGAGAACGGCTGAAAGAAAATATCATATTTATTTTGAGTTTTTTTTCCCTTAAACCATGAATTAGACACAAAAATGCACACTTCGCCATTTGAACAACACAAAAGTAAAATATTGATAAAGTACGAGAAAAGGAAAGGCGATATTAATATATATTTCCCAGTCAAAAATGTATGTTTCGTCTTGGATAAGTAAAACGCCAAGCAGACCTAATCTAGCATTCGATATAATTAAAACAACAATAAATGAAAAAATCATCAAGTTTATCTGTTATTCATTCAAGAGTAAGTGTTGTAAAAACATTTTTTTTCAATTAAAAAAATATCTTCGTTGACCCCCCCCCCCCCCTCCCCCAGATATATCCTGTATTTATTAAAACGAACTTATTTTCTTTAAATGAAAGATATTGAAATACGGGTCTTTAATATATACATCATTATAATGTAATACAAAAACGGTGGCATTCAAGTTTCGACACAACTTTATATGTACATGTAGTTACAATCTTAGAATATTTTCAGCTGTATTTTTACATATATTCTCGGGATTTGTATTCATCGATTCCTGTAACGACGATTTTAAATCAGCAGTACTAGTGTTCAAAACATGTGCTGTGGTGAAATATGCATCCTTCTTGAGCTTTGCGTCTATAGTTGTCGGATCGTTTGACGAAGAATTCAAATCAGCAGTACTGGTGTTCAAACTAAATGTTGTAGAAAAATATGCAAAAGTTTTATTTAGTAGATCTGTACTAGTTTTTTTTATGGTGAAGATTTAAAATCAGCAGTTCGGTAATTCAAAAACATACCTTGTGGAGAAACGCACACTATTCTTGTTGTTTATTGCAACTTTAAATTCTGTAGATGAGACGATAGATTCTGAAGACTTTTTGGGAAACCGTGGAGCAAAATAAGAAACTGTTGAAGTTGTTGTCGATGATGTTGTTGGCTGATGAGGTCCACATCTAACACTCAATTTGTTATATTTATAATCTATAAATTAAAACTTAAGCATCTTTTCCGTTTGTCAACTTCTTTTAAACTATGAGATCACAGTATTCATTTATCAAAATTAAAATAATCCAGATTATTTATTTTTCTTACACAACATACAGTGTCTTATTTAAATGTTTTTTTTTAAATTTGCAATTATATACAGCTGCGTTATATAGGATAACAATTATCTTGGACCAAATTATAATATGTATTATTTGTCAATGTGAAGATATTAATTTTGTCTGCAAAAAGGAACATTTCAAGTTACTCTGATGAAAAAAATTGCACAATCATATATTCTACAATTATAGCAGACTCGTTTAAAAGACAGTTTTACATCAAATTAAAATTTTCATAAAACAATAAAATGATTTAATGTTATCACAATGCATTCAAATATTGTATATTTGAATATATTTACCGTAATTGATGAAAACCAGGCATTGTTTAAACCTCCCAAAAGTATGTCCTGGCTGGTACTCTGCTTTTATTATGATTGTGTCGTTGAATTTGACGTTGAACTTTTTAAAGCCATCATCTTTGCAGTCAAAAATCACTGTGTTGTTCACTCTAACTCTGTTTTTACACAACACATGTGCCGCTTTGTATGATAAGACATATAGATAACCATTGAACAACGAGGTCACAATGCATGTACATGGACCTCCTATTTTATCAAAGTCCGCGTATATTCCTCGTTCAGATCTGGTTGATCCATCGCAGCTTGTAACTGTATTGTGGTCGCCTAAATTTATACATATACACCAGATTGAAACAAGTTGTATATAAATAAATCGGGAAATATGAAATATTAATAATCATAACGCAAACAAACCAAAAAGCAACACTAAATACATACAGCTACACATGTTTAAGGTGGTTGCAGTAATAAAAACTCACCTTTATCTTCACACTGTCCTATAAAATGATAATTAATTAGTGAATAGAATTAATGAATAGAAGGCAAACAACCCGACATTTCAAAACAGAATAAACTTTTTTTCGCAAGTATTGAATCTATATTTTTATTTTCAAGGACTATGTGAAAACAAATTAGAGTTGTCACTTATATTTATAATCTAAAATAGAAAACAACATTACGGTAATTGAAATTATCAAAAAAATTGACTTATCCTCATATATTTTTGTGATTTAATAATTAAATGGGTTATTTTTCCTCTAGAAAGTTTAGATATATATCTATATATAAACAATATATTTTACCCTAGAAAGTATGTTTTTTTTATATAAGGATAAATTATCTAAGGATAAAATATACCTTTTCTATTCAATTAACGAGAATGATCTAAGAGTCAAAAGAACAACCGAAAACCATTTGTTTTAAAAATAATAAAACACCTTTTACAAAAACGTGGATTTGAAACCAAACTATAGAGTTATTGCATTGCATGATAAAAAACAATGCAACGACTTATGCAGAATGTGGTGTCAACCTAAGTTCTTAATGTATATTTAAATACACTTATAATATGTCATCTGAATAAAAGCATTAAACAAAAAGAGGCTTGAACTCGGAATTGCCATTGAAATTATTTTTTGATAAAATTTTTGACAAAAAATGAATAAGTGTACAGTGTTACTTGTATTGTAAGGTAATTAAAGTCTAAAAGGTATTAAAATAATTATTTTCATGTTAAATATCTCTTCCATTCTTTTGTTCCCCGTGTGTTTTTGGGAACCTTAACATGCAAAAACAACAGCATTATATGAAAATTTCCTTTAAACGGAATGGTCAATATCGATATCAGTTGTCAACATCACGATATGTTTTCTATTGTATAAAATCCCAAAAGTCATCCTATGTAAAGGTTTTATTTCGCTCTTCTTAACGTGATGTTTCGTAAATAATTTTACTGAACACTCTGATGATATACCTACATAAATAACCGCTTTGACTTTAATACATATAACACTATCTACTATGTAACTATATGTAAGTACCAAAAACGGTCGACCGAACAATTAGAAACATCCCAGTGAGTCTCTCTCTCTCTCTCTCTCTCTCTCTCTCTCTCTCAGCATATTATTAGTTAGACTTACCATTCACTTGGAACTTTAAACTGATGAGAATGGCAAAGGTGAAAGTTATCACCATTAATTGTTTAAACATCGTATCTGTAAAACCAACTGAGTTATGTTAAAGGTGACAAGTCTCGGGAACTTTTGACTAAGCTTAAGTAGAGTTTTCATCATATGGTTTCCTAACATCACTGCATTATTATCCAGTCAAAAACAATTGGCTCATGATTGGTTGATTCTTTTCCGGTGATGAGACTAGGTGTAATCATTCTCGAAAAAATGATAAGGAAGTTTTTAAAACTTGAAGTCATATTTAGTCATAATCACAAAATCTTACCTAAATCAAAAGCATCATTAAAAAGATGCTTGAAATTCTGATAGACAACATCTATATAGTTTTTGGAAATCATGTCCTCCAACAATCCGTTGGAATTCCCATGGGTACCAATAGTGCCCCCTTGTTAGCAGACTTATTTTTGTATTTTTATGAAGCAGAATTTATTTAAAACCTTGTATGTGAAAATAATAAATCACTCGTTGTGGCCTTCTCAACATTCAGGTATATTGACGACGTATAATCAATTTACAATTGTTATTTCCATACCTAAGTCAGCTCGATATATCCCAGTGTACCACTGTGTCTGCGTCATCTGTTTCATATTTGAATATTTTACTGGAAACGGACATTGATGGTAACCTAACAACAAAACTTTATGATAAATGCGATGACTTCAATTTTTCTATAGTCAACTTCCCTACTTATGTATCAATATACCTTCATCACCTGAATATGCTGTTTTTGTCTCTCAGTAAATTCGATACACAAGGTCATGCTCTTCATATGAACAGTTTTTAAGGTGAGGCAAGCTTCTGACAAACAAGTTGTTAAAACAGGACTATCAACAATCTCGTTTGAAATTATCTTTTCGTAAGTTCTATGGTCGATACAACGTTTTTCATACTAATTGTTAGACCATAATTAATCACCTATTTGTCTACGGAGTTTTTCGTTTTTCCCCGATTAGGACAAAGAGCATACGGCAGGTGTGACCGGTCATCTTAGGATGCTCGCTCAACCATTGTACCTGATCCTACCTCTATCTTTTTAGAGGTCCGCGTTGTTCTGCTTTGAATTTGTATTTAGTTTTTTGGATTTCTGAAATGGTTGACAGTTTTAATTTGTTATTGTCATTTTTTTCATTTTAGAGAAAATAAGATACACGTACACATATCTATGCCTTATTGTTAATTTTGCATGTTGGTTTTATGAAAAACATTCAAATTTCAGTTTGACACAACTAAATTTATATTAAATTCATACATTTATTATGTGTAAGCATAACTTAAATTTGTAAAACAATTTCTTTGCAAAATATTTTGTTTACATTTAAATACCATTCTTATTGTTTGGACGTGTGTTTAGGACATTTATAACATTTTAAAGTTACTCAACATTGAGAATTTCTTTTTCTGATTCCAATGCATTCAATTTTGTAATAATATTTTTTCCTTTTATAGACGGGGTCATGTGACCCCGTCTATTGGTTTACTATCAGCCGAAGTCTCAAACCGGAAGGCACGCGTAGAACACAATAATTGAGTCTACGCGTAAGAAAATAGTGCAGAAAGTTTTCATGTATTTCAGTAAATGTGTATCATAAAAACACGCATTAAATCTTTTAAGTCCTCTGTGTATCAACAAAATTCTATTTAGAATATAAACAAATAGTTTTATTGATCAAAATATTCTTGCTCGAGTTCAAACGTGGAATGAGTTACGTAACTAAATGCACAGCGCCGTTGACGATTCAGTTGGTGTACGAGCTCATTAGTCAATAGAAGAGGTTGATGGTGGAATCAAAATTAAAGTTCCAAAACGCAATGTGCCATTTTTGAAAAGTTGTGAATTTTATTTTGACAATCTTTCACCTGAATACTACCAAACTTCATGCGCAAACTGAAGTTAAAATCGGGACGTGTTATACACAAGATGTTTTACAAATTAAATAGGTGTTTCATTGGCTTCCAGTCTACTTGCGGTATGACTGCTGTTCGTCTCTAACGGAATTTTGTACACAGAAAAAAAACAAGTCTGTATTTGCCTTCTCGTTCGTTGGCTCTTTATTTGATTAAACTGAATTTAAATTTTAGACAATGCATTGTAAGCAAAATCTTTAATAGATTATACATTTTGGAAGACTTATACATCATATAATATATACAATCTTATCGATTGAAGAACCAAGTTAAATGTTAATGATCATGTTTTCCGGCTTAGTTGGAATCAGGCTTGGGGTTAATAACATTGTAAAATAATGCATTACATTACCATTACTTCATGAATTAGGGCATTAAATTACCATTACCATTCCTTAATTTTCTTGAAGTAATGCATTACATTACATGAGTAAAGTATTGCATTACCATTACTTTTTGAAAAGTAAATAAGTTTTAAAAAAGTAATTTAAAAACTAAATAAAGAGTTTTTGTTAATATTTCATAAATAAAACATGCTTAAAATATTTACAGGGTCATGTTCACTATCAGGTTCAAATTTAATGACTTATACAATATTGCTGTTGCACTTGTAGTTCTCAAAGTAAGGTTGGTCCTGTAACATTTACACGCTAATGGCGGAGTTGACAATCTCTATTATTTATGTCTCTGATTTTCGGAGTATGATTTTTAATGAAAGGAACCGTTGTATCGTAATTCGTGTAGGTGATGCACGAGTTTACACAAAAAGTAGTAAGTGGCGAACGGATTTATTTTTACCTATTAATTTTGTATGAATCGCAAATGAAGAAAGTCGTGTCAGATAAATCGGTCTGAAAAATCAAAATGGCGACCGTGACAAATTTTTTTATTGTCAAAGTTCTTGGAATATTATTGTGAAAAAATATTTCTAACGTCAGGTGCCTGTGTTTGTTATCGGTATACAAATGTTCAATTTGTTTGTTAATTCAGCAGTTTTAGAGTTTTTGGGGTTTTCATAAAACTTTTATTACGGATATCGTCCGACTTGTGCGTTTTTCCTTGGATAAAAAAATTGAATAAATCTAATGATTAAAATTATCTACTTTGATATAGTTGTTTGATTTTCCCGGTTAGTAGTAATTTTTAAAAAATTTTCGTGGGGTCTTATTTTACATTATATACCGTTGTGTCAATTTTCTACAATTATGAAGGCCGGGATTAAGTAAAATTTAGACAACGTATCAGACAATTGCAAAAAAGCCGAATTAACATAGATTGTAACAAATAATTCAAACTCATAAATTTTGGAAGCATATTCGAGGAAATCCAGGACAATTACAAATTCAAAACTTCAAGACCCCGTCTTTCAGTACTCTCAGTACTTTGATTCTTTTGCCATAAATGTGTTTTGTACTTTTTGCAAACTCGCTTCATTCGTTCACATCTAATTTTATTATTTTCCCGGATTATACCTTGAGAGATTCTGCTGTTGAGTCACGTTTAATCGACTTTCCGTGATATATCATTTTTATGTCATCATTGCACTTTTGAACACCCTGACCTGTAAACTGGTTTATTATATTAAAGGTTTTGAGGAGTTTTGAAATATGATGTTCCTTAGTGTGCATATCTGGTGTGACATTTTGTTTTGTCAAAAGCCTCCTTTAATTGACTTAATGAGTTACAATGTTTAACCAATTGTTTTACCTGATTTTTTCCACCCAGCGCTTGGTTCAATTATGTTTCAGTTATCAAGAGCTGGTTGTAAAGCTAAGTACTTAGCCTGATTTAACGTTGTAATTGTTTGTGTTTATGCATCTCAGCTCATCCCTGGAACAAATTTCATTTAAACACATGGAATCTTAAAATGTTCTGCATTTTCTTTTTCTTTTTTACCCCTCTGCTGGCTTGGCCCTTTCTTGTTTTAAAAGAACTGAATCTTCTTTAACAGACAATATATATGTATTTGGTTTCAATTTTGTATTTATTACACATTATGTATTTTGTTTTTCTGCTGTTTCTGCTATTTGATTAACAACAAATTTCTTCAGAAGAAATACATTTCTAATATATTGTCTATATTTACGCTGCAATCCCTCCTAGACACTACAATATGTATTTGCATTCAATTTTTTGTTACTTGTGTAGCTCCATATACATTGGATAAACATTGGATAGAACTGTTCAATCAACTTTTATTGCAAATCTTTCAGCACATAGTAGACGAAAGATATGTGAATTAAGCTCCCAAGTACATTTATAGCTTTGTAGCAACCTCTAACGATACAACGTCCACAAATGATATAATGTTGCATTAGTGGTCAGGATGTTGACCACTAATGATATAATTTTATCCTTAACGAACAACCTAACCGTCCGCTAATGATATGATTTCATATTTATATCATTAGCGGTCAAAAACCGTAACCTCTAATGATATGGGAAAAAATGAGAAATAAGTACTACCTTGACCACTAATGATGTACATTTGCACACATTTTCAATTGCATTAGTGGATGGATTTGAAACCTTTACAGTTGATTATTTATCTGGTAATGAGGCGATGTGTACTCTTTTTTCTTCTACAAATAAAAAATAATAAGGAAGTTTAAAAATATAAATATAAATCATAGAGGCAATTTTCAACACAGATACACGTATCTATGCTTTATTGTGAATTTGTACGCACGTAAATTTAATGAAAAGAAACTAATCTACGTTTTTCCGTTTTTTTTAAATTTCTTTCTTCGTCACTTGCTGCTCAGTTATTCTATACCTTTTTTCATTAGTTCATTAGATATAATCATTCACTGGACATGAGAACATAATATCTAGTGACTAGCTTTTCAGCGTTCGAATTAGACCGGGACTTTTAAAGTAAAACATGTATACGAGCTCTATTTCTTAGAACATGATTTTGCTATAAGGACGTGTTATCATATTAAGTATTATTATAACATTTATGATAATAAACTAAATTTAAAAATCCAATGCATTTCATCAGGAAAATGATTTCTTTTCTTAGGAATATATTGTACAAGAAGACACAAAATTGCAGCTCAAATTTCTTTGAAATGTGTTGCAAAAACATTTATGTTTTTTTCTCTTGTTTATACCTATTATTACACGTTTTAAAAATACAAGTTTTTAAAATTAGTTCTGTGAGAAAATTTCCTAAAATGGAAAAAAAAATTAGAATAGTACTTTCTGACTTTATTAACATTAATATTAACATATACTTTTATAAAAAGATTCAAATAATACCGCATCGACAAAGAAACGATTAGTATTGTTTTATCATTAGGGTGATATTAAACACCCTTTTTTATAAATAGTATATAGAAAACAAAAAATTCAAGCTGGGATAGTAAAGGTATTCTTTTTATTAAATATTAAAGGCGCGGGGTTACAGCTAGGAAGCACATCAAAATCTGATGCTGATGCTGCGGTTAAAATTAATCATTTTAGAAATTAAAAACAGCAGAGAAAATTTCAATCATATTTAATTATTTTAGAAAACTCTCCTTGTCATATATAATAGCCAATTATGTTTTTTTACATCGTAGCCTCTCGATCCAGCAGTGATAAATCATTCGACCTATGATTGTCCCTAGTTCAAAGTTAACAATTAAAAAAAAATTTCGATATTTTGTATAACATTTTTAAGGTTATTTGGTATATCCATACTAGCATTCTTGTTAACACATTGATGTTAGGAACATATAACTGAACAATTGCGAACGAATATGTATAAATATGGTGTTAAAATTATTAACAAATATAACTGAATGTTATTGTACAAACTGTGAACAACCTTATACATGTCAATGGGTGCGAATTGCAGGGTCTCTGCTGTAAAAGGATTAAACATTAATGCATAAATCGTGTCAAGACATAATCGCATTCAAAATGTATGCCCCTTTATCGTTCAATACATAAGCTGTCTTCTGTTATTGTTTAGAAAGAATGAAATACATATCAAAGTCGATAGTGTTTTAAAACCACTGTTCAGTAACATTACAGCAATGCTTTTTTTTTTTAAATCTAGTAGGGTGCTTTAGTTGATATATGTATATACATGTAATTATGCAAACTTGTTTCATAAGTGTTTTTTACTACCTTTCGTAGTTTCGACATGATAAAACGCCTTTTTGTCAAATTTGTACTATGGAACGAGTTTGTTTTCATTTTGGTTCCATTTTCAATCTTTCTTATTAGACCGGATTTTTTGCAGTGCTATAATATTGATTATTTACGTCTCCATCTTTGACCTCAAGGAAGCGTTCGTGGTCCTTTTGCGGAACAGCATATATGGGTGTTGGTGATAGACCACGGTTTATAAATATGTTGTTTGGAACAGCATAAAGGGGCGATGGTGATAAATCACGTTTAATAGATCCAGTGTTCAGAACTTCATAGGATGACATTGACGATGCATACTGATCTATAGGCTTGTTATTCGATGGTACGTCATAATCCGGGTCGATTTGACGCATAGTGTTTAAAGCTTTCTGCTGAGGTGAAGCATTTTCTTGGTTCTGTTTCGATGTAGCATGTAAGTCAACTTCCTCTTCAGTTTGACGGGTGTTATACAAAGGGTTGTCTGGTAGTTCATTGCTGCTGTCAAAAACCTTATACGAGAGCGTTAATTGCACAACCGGAGATACCGCTTTATTTTTTCGATTCCTTCGTCTAAAGTTTATAACAGAAAATGTACAAATAACAACATGCAAAAACTATCTAGATAAAATACTAGCAAAGCCTTATTAATATTTTACCACATTTTTTTTCAAATATTATCTGGCAAATTAAGTTTTGTACGTTGCGTATCAAGGGTATTATGTACATGAATTAAAACTATGTATACTTCTGAATCGAAGAAGAAGTGGGTATATTGTTTTACCCTTGTGTGTAAGTCTTCGTGTCCGTCTGTCTGTCCGTAACAAAACTTCTGTCACTTTTTCCCAAGCAACTTTCAATCGAAGATTCTCAGAATTTTAGCATACACTTTTTAAAAAGATATTTTATATGGTAGGATACATTGTTATTTCAATCAGACGCCAAATTTCTGTTAATTGACGATTTTGTTTATTTTTAACTTTTTGTCAACGATTACTCAGCAACAATTTTAACACATGCCATATGGTAGGATTTTTAAAAAAAAAGAATTCGATATCAACTTCCTCTTAAATTTCGAATTTGCTTATTTTGTATGTTCACATCAGAGCGGGGGTATCACTAGTGAGCATTGGCTCATAAATATCTTGTTTTGTTACATAGTTAAGTACATACCTAAGCATGATAAAGCTGCACGCTACCAGAAAGACAGATAAAACAATGCCTCCAGCTGCAGACAATGGGATAACATCTGAAGCATATTGATTTAATTTGGCTCAGTTTCATAAACAAACACATAAAATATAATACAAGATTAGTTAGTTTTCCATTATAATTAGTTAAAATGTCGTTTTAAGAAATAAACTGACTGAGAGCTAACGTATTCTTTGTTAACTGATAAGTAGATCCAATTATCATTTGTTCTGTCTTCATTCAAAAAGAAACAAAAGAGTGCTGTTTTAATTCTGCGAGTGCGGTTCCTTTGGCAAATTATGAAAATATTAAATAAGTGTTTCTGAAAAAACTTACGTAGAGTGGATGAGTAAGTTAGAGTTGATGAAGTGGTGATTGTATAAAATGTTGCTGTTGTTGCCGTGTCAGATGGTGTTCCACAAGTTACACTTAAAGTTCCTCCTCGTCCACCTAAAAACACATCAATATTTTACCTTTCAAATTGTGAAAGATTATATTTAATTGCCAAATTTGAAGATTTAGAAATCTTGGCAAGGTTGTGATATAATCTATCATATCAAGAACTGATCCGTGTTGGTCAGTTATCATAATCTGTAAAATAACAGACAAATGCTGTAAACCAATTTTTATTCGCGTGAGAGAAATTTTCGCGAAAGGAACGTAAACGGACCAGTATATTACATATAAATTGCAAATAAAGTAGTCGCATATGAAATTTTGTTTACAGTATACAGGTGAGATAGAGGAGAAGGCACACTGAACAAAGAACACTTCTTTAAATTTTCGAACTTTCTTGCATATACATGTATGGCATTTGAATATGTTGCCAAATACTTTAATAATACTTTCTTATCCCGTATCAGATATAAGAGTATAAAAATATTTTATGATCTTAACGCAAAAAGTATCTATACATGTATGGCATGTATTAATGATAGAAATAAAATGAAGAAAAAATAAAATTTCAATTGGATTATTTAATATTTTAACCAACGATGTAACACATCATGAATTGCTCCATTTCTATAACAAAGATTTTAGTAGTGGAGGCATATTTGTTTTACATGTACTGACAACCAGTTGATAAAAGTAGTCGTTACGTTTGTCATGGTTATCTTTGTGTTTTTCGTTCGATAAACCAAATACTGAACTACCTATTTAAAAATAGTTTGCATGTGACACAATTAAATTTTATTTGTATAAATATATATTTGTATATTCTTACATTTGGTACATTTATTTTGTTGCAATCATTCATTCTTCTTTCTGCATTGTGCCGAGGCGATACTTAAAAGTCCACTAACTTGACATTTTTTCGAATATATATTGTATTAAAACTACCAACGAATGGTTCTTCTTTCCAATAAATTTTAACTACCTGGACATGTCATTTCTAAACTAAAATTTAATTTATTCATAAACAGAAAATTGTATAAAATTACCGTTTTCACTGAATCCAACACATTGTTTAAAGCCATCTTTATTGTTCCCTGCCATATATTCTGCCCTTACAATAAGTTTGTCGTTCACTCCGACTTTAAACGTAGAAGTTGTAATTTGATTGCAGTAAAAAACAACTGTGTTGTTTACTATTACTCTGGTATAACACAACTGTGTTGTTACTTTATATGATGTCACAAGGAGTTCACCAACAAACAGTGAGTGTACAGTACAGGTACATCGGCGGCCTATCTTATTCATATCGACAAAAACATTAGATCCAGACCTCGACGATCCATCACAACTGCTCACTGTTCTGAAATCATCTAGAAATTTAAGATATATAAACTCATATTTTACATAAAACAAATAGTCGAATAATACTACATGTAATAACAAATATTAAAAGTGGCGTGTAGTTAGCAGAAATGATATTCTCATCATAATATATCGATGTCTAGAGAGTAGCGTAACAAACAATCTGACCAACAAAGATAGATACATTTTGTTATTCAATAAAAATATTAACTTTTACAGCTTAACGTCATTATAATTAATTGTTCTATGAAAGAAATTAATTAATGATGAAAATTAGCTTACTGTCATCTAAACATTGACCTGCAGTAAAAAACAAGAACATTTCATGAATTTTCAAAAAGTCAGGAGAGAAATGTTAACACGAGAAATAAAAATCGTAAGATCAAAAGTCTGTCTGTCTCTCTCTCAGATTTAATAATGAACAATTCATATCACCAATTACCATATGAACAAAACAGCATGAATGATTTCAATTTGAAACTTCATTTGTTGGATGAAGAATACTTAAGTCAAAACCTTCTTACCACCTACATTGAATACACATGTACCTAAAAATATAGTCTGATATATGTATAATCAAAATATCGAGAAACTACTGGTGATATCAAAGGACTTTTCTTTTCAAATTTCCCTTTTACTGACCTCATAAAAACCATTAATTAAATAGAATTTCCCCTTTTCAAATCATTATCAGTTTAACTGATAATTATGACACCATTTAACATGTGTGTTTGTGGATCAGTGGGCATTATTGGGAACGTTGAGCTAATAACGAAACTTAAAATTCTGAATACAAAAGAGCAACCAAATATGAAACAGATCCCAGCTATAGGAATAAAGGGAACTTTTTTTTTATTATTTAAACAATTTCCGTGTGTCGTTTGAAATAAAAGTTCATCAAGTGACAAGCATGTATTCGTAATCAGTCGTTTTTATTAAGATATCTTCCTGTTAATTTAAGTAGTTTATTTGAATGTAAATAAATACACCAACGGTAATGACGAAGACCTGAAACTAAATGCTTGAATGAAAAAAAAATATTCAGTTTTGATGTGCATGTGCAATAGAGGTCATTTTCCAGGAGTAATATATACATATCAGACTGGTGTCAAGTTATTTAATATTTTTTCATGATAAAGAAAAACACCAGTCAGAAAGTATCATATAATTTTTTACCAATAAAATGTCTCTTCCTAATTTTCTTCGCAAAATGCTGCTATAAACAAATAATTTATTATTTTGGTTAAAACGTTTTAAACCATCTTTTCTACATTCTTTCGTCTGTTTTTTGTCTGTTTGCAGAAAAATAATAAAACATTTTTCATTGCAGTAGTTGGGCTACAAAACAGGTCAAACTTATGTATGGCCGACGACTATATATACTTGTGTTAACATGCCCGGTTCTAGTAGGGGGAGGGAATGGTCAGGTTCCTAGAAGTTTCAAATTCATGATCAATTCAATACGTAAAATTGCTAGAAAATGCGATTCCCCATAACCCCTCCCCCGTTAGAAAAAAATCTTAGGCTGCGTGTGCTAAATATTTGCATGTGTTATTCAAATTACATAAATTTTGCATGATCAAAGTAAGAAAAACAGGTAATTGTAGTGGGCTTATAGATACATGTACACTTATATCAAAGCATCAAATAAAATGATTCTTCAACCAATTTATTAAAACGATAAAAAGGAACTCACCTTTTGCCATTGAAAAGGGCATACAAATCAGAACTGCACAGAATAAAGTCTTCATTTTCAGCAAATTTTAAGAACAAGGAAAAATAACCAACGTAATAACAGAAAAGTCATTTCCGGTATTATGAGTAAGTTTTTAAAAAAGCAAGGATATATAACTTCGATTTAGACATCTGACAACACGAAATTTGATTAACTCTCGCACTTTATGTACCTGAATTACAATAAATATTGAATACCGCGAAACTACATTTATACATTCTCTTCATTGTTATGAAAGGAAGCTTTCCTTATTTCCCCCACAAGCGTAGGCTGCTTTGCAGCAGCGAATGTTAGGAGCGAGAATTTTAAAAATAAAAATATTTCGAAAGTGCATGTTTCTGTAAATGTAGGAGTATTAATTTCTTAAAAATTCTTCTAGATTTAATACTACGTAGTTTGTGTATTTCTGTATATAAATCTGTAAAATAATGCTAAAAACTGCAACCGACATACATGCAAACAGCAATTTCGTGTTTTTACTTGTAGCATTATACATTTAAAGAAGTGAATTCTGCGTATCATCATTACATGTGTGCATTTCTCATTTTCTGGTCATAGTAACGTTTTAATCATTTGTAAAATTGAAAGAGTTTTAATGGTTAAAAACATTTTATTCATCTTTCCTATTGAATTTAAGTACGCAAGCTGTAAAATTAATATACGTCTTCCCAATTTTTTAGAATTTAGATTCTCTATTTAAAAAATCCAAGAACAAATGATCCATAGAAATTCACTTATAGATAATTCTAAGACATCTCATAGTCATTATAATTTTCCCTAGTTTTTTCTAAACCGAGTCGTAGTTTTTACAGCATAGTAATTTTGGAATGAAAAATGGGAAAAATTTTCAATGTTCATATACCAGTCAAAGTAGACTACATGTTTTGAGTAATTTTATTAAGTAGTAATATGCATTAAATGATGATTTTTGTTGCAGATTTAAGTTCTTTTTCAAGAGAACGCGACAGAGATTACGCGATAATTTTGTATTTTATTGACTAAATGCGCTAGTTTTGGAGCACTTACCCATAATCAGTGTTGCTATGATTGAAAAAGGTAGTAAGTATTTTATGTTCGTTGAGATTGTTTGAATTAGAACATAAATAGTCTAATTTATGTTAAAATATAATAAAAACTTATGATGAAAACAATTGCTGATGGCAGTAGCTTTTTCGTTTATCATTTCCTTTAACAAGCCTTAAAAAGACAATTGAAAGAGTTTCCCCATTTTAATGTCAGTGAAAGAATAATTTTGATAGATTTAAGCGCTATGAAAACAAGAAAAATATATCCGTATTTGAATGGAAATAAAATTTCCTGTTCATTGATCAGAAGTAGTTTTTTATGTTTAAAAAATAAACCAACGATGCTGACGATAGGATGCAACTTCGTGCTAGATTGAAAAAGAATAGATAGATAGATAGATAGATAGATAGATAGATAGATAGATAGATAGATAGATAGATAGATAGATAGATAGATAGATAGATAGATAGATAGATAGATAGATAGATAGATAGATAGATAGATAGATCGATCGATCGATCGATAGATAGATATAATCACAGGCTGGTATTACATAACTTAAAAACTAGGATATCATCATTTATTTAGGATTTTTTTTAGATAAGGATATTACCTTTTCACAATTTTAGATTTTTTTAAATTCTGGTCACATACATGTAAATACTACTATTAAAATCCCATGTTGGAGCTGTCAAGACCTTGCCTTTTTGCAGAAAAATTAAATTTAGTTTATGGACTTGGTTATATGCCCGAAAATAATTTATCCTCGCCCCCCCCCCTACTTCCCCAGCAAAAAAGCGTATACTACGTATGTTTAATATAAGTATGTTTTAAAAGAATTTAAAAAAAATCAAAATCGAAAGTTAACGTGCATTTTGCATATTCAATATAAGGAAATACAGGTAGCTGACGTGGACTTAGAGCATCAAAGCATCAAAGAAAGATTCTTAAAACAATTTGCTGAGAAGACAATAAAAGAGCTCACCTTTTGCCACTAAAAAAAATATACAGATCACAGAAGCACAGAACAGAGCCTCCATTTTTCACAAAGGTCTATGTGCAGAATGGTCTAATATCTGCCCCGATTTCAACCAATTTTTGAATTATATCGTATAAAAATCAAATCTTCACAAATCATTGAATAGAGGATGCCTATAACTTTAATAATGATTTTAGTCATCATTGCTCATTCGCTTTTTATCTATGACTTCACCTAAATGACCTAATTCCCGCAAATTTACAAACAAATAAAAATATTCTCATTTTTGCTCTATATTTTGCATTCGGAAGTATAGAGCGCAGGTCTGCTCAAGTGCGATTTTAACATATGTTTTTCTTCAGATAGTTATACACATTATACTAAAAAATGGTACTTGAGCAAGCCTTCGCTCGATGTTTCCCAGTCGAAAAACCATCGGCAAACACAAATATTTTGCTACAAAACATCAATTTATCAAAATAATACAATCTTCATGACGTAATTTATACATTGTGACGTCACTGTGGTGATAACCTTTTACACCTTTACTTTTAATATGATTTTAACTATCTTTCACTTTATTTTTGAAACTCTTTCTAAAACTTTGATTTTGGGGGCAAAAAATGCATAAATGCATAGTCCTTTGAAGAATAAGGAAGAATAACCGATTAATAATTTGATTTTGCTTTAGACATCTGACAATAAAAAAAGTTTTCTAAATCAATTTCAAAATGAATATTCATTTGAAAAACAAAATTAATTTGCTTAACCGGTTTTAATTTTGAACATGTGTGGTATTCAAAGCAATTATATTTCATTCAAACTATATACATGTATTGTATGTTACTCATGCGTAAAGTTGAGGCGTCTCTTAATGTTACATGTACTACATATATTTTTTAATTTTTTTTTGCTGTTGTCTGAAGTCGTTGAAAAAAAATAGCAAAACATTTATATCAGGTATTTTATAGGTTTAAGTGATCTGTAAAACATATAAAAATATTGAATTTCCTCTTGCTACTTTACGTGGGTGAATATCAATAACTATTGAAAACCGCGCAACTTCATGTATACATACTCGTCATTGTTATGAAAGGAAACTGTTATTATCCCATAAGCGGAGGCTGCTTTGCAGCGGCTAATGTTTGAAAGGAAATTCTTGGATATTTACTTGTAATTTGTGTTTCACAGTATATCAATCTGTAAAATGATGCTAAAAACTGCACCGACATTATAACTACAATTTCATGGTTCTTTTTATATACAACTAATAAGTAAAATTTGCGTATCGTTGGATTAAACGAGCTTTCTTGATTTTTTTGTCCTAGTAAGGTCTAATGAATCATAAATATTGTTAACATATGCAGTTTGACGTTGAAAATTGTGTGAAATATGAATGAGTTGAGAGATATCAACATTTTACTTTGACTTTACATAAAATCTAGTTCTGTAAAATAAATAATCTATTCAATCAATATAGAGAAGTGAAATTATGTTGTTTTTTAACGAACCGCAGTCGCGTTTAGTTCATAACCCGTCTGCGACCGTTTTTCATTCCCTCTGTACCACCTTGTCTCTTTCGGTAGAGAATAACTTGATTTGAAGCATTAACATTTATGTTTTCGATTTTTAATATGTGCCTCAAGGGGAATGAAAACTTAAAATATCTTGTACAATAAATCAATTAATTATCATCTACTTTAATTGTAAATTGTATTTATTTTCAATGAAAACCACGGGACAATGAATAAATAAAGAAAATCAATCGCTTAATTTCAATTTCCCGCCGCTATGCGAGCTGCTATTGAACTTAAATCTATGACGTCACGCCATCTATTCTGGTTTGTCTTATCAACATAGCATCAGTATTAGTAAATCATGATATTCGCTTAAAATGACAAGTTCTCGAAAATTTGAAACAATATCTATTTAAGATCGTTCTTTTTCCTTTGACTTTCCACTTAATGACAAACTAACTTCAAATGGAACATGTTAGTTGAAATCTAAGAGCGGAGTTTAGTATCGGAGAAATCTCCGCGTAATTGTGGAAATTGTCAACAGATGCCAAATATCGTAGAAAATGTCTGTCGTCGTTTTTTCGACATGGTAATTCAGACTTTCGCGAATGTATTTTAAACATCTCAATTACACTTATAACATAGGTATTCAGTTAGCGAAGCACTTGACGTAGAATAATAATTTACTCGAGGTCATTTTCAACTTTAAATGATTGCTGAGTATGAGCTGTCATTCATTTATTAAATGCATATATTTATGCATACATGTATTTATTCCTAAAATTGGCGTGTGAACCTAAACGCTGTGTACATTGTATATGGAAACCTAACCGGAATAGATGGTGTGACGTCAAAATAATTATATTTTTTTGTTATAATACAGAAGAGTTCTACATCTGACATGTCAGCCTCCAGTAATATAATATGCTATTTCCAAGTTCGAACGTTCATTAAAGCTTAATTACGTTGTTTATTTTTCAAAATATCACGACACAAGTAATAATTTACATGTACACTACTTTATTGAGATAAATAGATTATTTTTTTTTACTTTCCTTTCTGTTTAATATCACACCGATTCATAACACCGGTTTTTACTTCTTTGAGAAAATTTTTCAAAAGATTGAGATAACCATTAACATTGTACACTCTGACTTTAATGGCAATGATATATAGTTAAAATTAAAATCAAAAATAAGTACAACAGCTAGATACATAAAAATAACAGATAACATAACACATGGCAGTTTGTTTCATTATCTAGTGATATCATAATACTATTAATTTATAAGAAAATATTATATAACGAAAAGGTTCAAGCTGAGTATACTTTTTAGCGTACAAGTGTAAACAGTTAAAGGAACACATAAGCATTGTTGATATTTCTGTATTTCTGCGGGTAAAATTGATTTTTCTGAAAAAGATAACACAGCAGAACAAATTCCTCATATTTCATTTTAATGTCAGATTTGATGTTTTGTTTCTGGTTACAAAATCTCTCCTTGCGTGTAATGTGATAATTAAATTGCCGACTATTTATGGATATCATTGTTTGTCGATTCAATATTTAAAGAATGATTTACAGAACATTCAAAATTAAATTGTGCCTACGTAAAAGTTGTCATAAATAGTATAACAAATGATTGCGATCTTTTTTGTAACCTTTATCTAGTGATATGTGTGTAAACTATGACCAATCATAGAACATGTATGCAACTATCAAGGTCTATACTTTAAAAGGATTAAAAGCTAACGCACAAATCAGACCGTTGGTATAATCGCTTTCCAAATGTAGTTCCTTTAATTATCGTCCAATAACCAATATTTCTTAATTTGATCGGAATAAAGCAAATTTATTTCGAAGTCGATGGGAATATTAATAAAATTAGGTCCTTTGATCCGCCTTTGTGTAGCGATGGCATGTTAGTGGATCAAAAGATTTAATTTCAAACAGAGTTAAACGATGGTTTTTTAATTAAAACCACTGTTAAATACATGTAACATTACAGCAATGCTATTTTTTATTTATGGTGATTTTGATAATATAACTATATATGCAGACTTGTTTCATAAGTGTTTTGTACTTCTCTTTATAGTTTTGACATAATTAATCACCTAAATGTTTTATTTAGTAATATGGAATAAGTTTGTATATGGACGTCGTGTATTGTTGAATTTTTGTGATCGGCTTCAGCCGATCACAGTTGTGTCCATATGAGGTATCCGGCAAATTTAACTAATGCCGATCAACTCTAAAAGGAAAACTTGTTCATTTTTCTACTAATATGAGGCGGGCTTTTTCGCATTGTTATATTAGTGATCATTAACTACTCCGGTTTTGAATTGATGGACACATTAATGGCAGCATTCATAAGCGTTGGCAATGGGCCACGTTTAATAAAACTGTTGTTTGGAACCGCATAAAGGGGCATTGGTGACGAATCATGTTTCAAACGATTGGTGTAAGGAGCTTCATACAAGCACATTGACGATGTATCCTTATCTACAGGCTTGTCACTCAATGGTACATCATAGTCTGTGCCGATTCTGTGCATAGTGTTTAAAGCTGTATGCTGTGATGAAACAGTTTCTTGGTTCTGTTTGATGTTACATTTAACTCCACATCCTCCACAGTTTGACAGGTGTCGTATAAATGGTTGTCTGATAGTTTATTTCTGCTGTCAAAAACCATATACGAAAGTGATGCGTCCACCTCCGGAGATTTAGCTTTTTTTTTTCGATTCTTTCTTCTAAAGGTTAAAAGAGAAAATGTACAAATGACAACAAGAAAATATATCTCAAAAAGAAATATTTGTTCAGTTTTATTCTAATTATATCACATTTTCGTTTAGTTTCAAAATACTATTGCAAAGTTTTATACGTTGCATATCAAAGACAATACACATCAAAATTATTTTTATCACATAATGGAGAATATACCTAAGCATGACAAAGCTGAACACTACAATAGAGACAAGTAAAACGATTCCTCCAGCTGCAGACAATGCAATAACACCTGAAACATAATAATAGTGCTGTATTCGGCTCAGTTTATAAAGTTTACAAATACATAAAATTATACACATGATTGATTCGTTTTCAATTAGATGTATTCATTGTTAACTGATAACCAGAATAATTATTGTTTTGTCTTCGTTTAAAATGAAATGGAATAAGAATTTTATGTTCCTTTGTTTTAAAAACGTTGCTTAATTAGGCAGAAAAGAGAATACATTATTAGAATGAATAATGTCATTCATTTATTAAATGACAATAAAATACATGTATGTACAAAAAGGGGTCATCCATAAACATGTTACATAGTAATAATACATGTGATGCTGAATTCAATCATGACTCATTATAAAACAGACTTATTAAAAATAAAAAGAAACTTACCTATGTTGCTCTGCATTGGAAATTTAGACCCTAAAGTAGATGAAGTAATAACTGTAAAAACAAGCTGTGTTGTTGTCGAGTCGGCTGGTGTTCCACAGGTTACACTTATATTTCCTCCTCGTCCACCTTAAAAACATTTTTTTTCCTTTTGATATGTGCATAATTAGAGTTATATTCCACTGTGGGTTATCCAACGAACCAATACGAATTGTTTAGTTCAACACATCTGAATTTCAACACGGTAAGGTTAGGTAATAAACTTCATGACATTGTATAAAATCAAGTGCTGGTCCGTGTTGTGTAGTTTAAATACAATAACAAGCAAACATATGCTGAAAACTGTTTTCGCGTTCGAGAAATCTTCGCTTGGGTTGCAAGAGCCTCGCCGTTGCTAATATTTCTCACCGCGTACATATACCAGTTTATAACAAGAAAATCGGGAAATAAAGTCGTCACGAATAAAAGTTTGTTACAGCATACAGATTTCAGGAGATTGGTCATACTGCAAATGAAAGAGTATATCGTCTTGTGTTTACGGTTTTTGCAAAAGAGGAGATGGACGGAAAGACATACAGAGCAAAGAACAATTTGATGTTTGATCTTTTTTGCATATATAACGGTTTAAGTTGTCAAATACTTTCAAATCTTTTGTAAGATATAATTAGATTACAAGAATGCATCTGTACTGATCTTAATTCAAAGAGGTATTTGTATGATGTACTGATGATAGAAAAGAATAAAGAAGATTAAAAATTCATTTGTTTGCTGACAACAGTTAAGAACAGTACAGCACCCGCAACGTTATTTTTTACAAGGGTCATGTTGTAAATTTTGAATTTACCGCATGGCAGTAAATACAAAATTTACAACATGATAACTGATTAACGATAGGATAGGATTCACGCACGATAGGATAGGATTGATACAGGATAGGAAAGGATAAACGATGTTCATGATAAACGTATACTCGCGTTAAACGATCTTAAGGATTAATCTAATAATGGCATTATTTGAGAAAGAACACATACGAATCGAGATATACGTAGAATTATTTGTTATTAACAAATGCTGAGTTGTTAAACTGCGCTGCATCATTTATGTAATGAAAAAATTAACCACCCTTTTTAACAAAAAGTATGAGCTTAGATGATCAAAGTATTATCTGTATTGTTGACATTATTTTCATTAACGAGTTTCCTAACCTATCGCCAAGAACATTTCAGCCTGAGATCAAACTACAAGGAAAATAGCGGGTTCATTAAAATACAACTCTTGTTCTAAATAAATGTAATATATAATAGTTGTAAACAATTACCATTTTGAATAAACCCCAAACATTGGGTAAATCTATCTGTAATGTTTTTTGACATATGTTCTGCTTTCATAATAATTGTGTCGTTCACTCCGACTTTAAACGTTAAAGATATAACTTGATTGCAGTAAAAAATAACTGTGTTGTTTACTATTACTCTGGAATAACACAACTGTGTTGTTACTTTATATGATGTCACAAGGAGTTCACCAACAAACAGTGAGTTTACAGTACAGGTACACGGGCGGCCTATTTTATTCATATCGACAAAAACATAAGATCCAGACCTGACCGATCCATCACAACTGCTCACTTTTCTGAAATCATCTGAAATTTAAGAAATATAAACTCATATTTTACATAAAACAAATAGTCGACTAATACTACATGTAATAACAAATATTAAAAGTAACGTGTAGTTAGCAGAAATGATATTATCATTATAATACACCGATGTCTAGAGATTAGCGTAACAAACAATCTGACCAACCAAGATAGATACATTGTTGTAAATCAATAAAAATGTTGACTTTTACAGCTTAACGTCATTATAATTAATTGTTCAATGAAAAAAATGAACTAATGATGAAAATTCGCTTACTGTCTTCTAAACATTGACCTGCAATAAAAAACAAGACCATTTTATGAATTCACAAAGAGTAAAGAGTTGAGAGAAATGTTAACAAGAGAAATAAAAATCATAAGACCAAAAGTCTTTCCGTCTGTCTGTCTGTCTATTGTCTCTCTCTCTCTCTCTCTCTTTCTCTCTCTCACAGATTTAATAATAAACAATTCATATCACCAATTAACATATGGACAAAACATCAAAAAGAATTGGCGTGAATGATTTCAATTTGAGACTTCATTTGTTGGATGAAGAATACGTTAGTCAAAACCTTCCAACCACTAACTAATATTAAAAGACAAAACTTATGCCTACATTGAATACACATGTACCTAAAACAAATAGTCTGATATAATGAAGAAAACTACTGGTGTTTTCAAAGAACTTTTCTTTTTAAATTTCCTTTTTACTGATTTTATAAAAGACCATTTTCAAATCATTCTTATTTTAACTGACAATCATTACTCCATTTAACATATTTGTGTGTGTGGGCATTATTGGGAAAGATGAGATGATTAAGAAACTTAAAATTCTGAATACAAAAAAGTAACCATATATGAAACAGATCCCAGCTATAGGAATAAAGGGAAACAATTGTTATTTACACAATTTCCGTGTGTCGTTTGAAATAAAAGTTCACCAAGAAACATGCATGTATTCTTAATCAGTCGTTTTTATTAAGATATCTTCCTGTTAATTCAAGTAGTTTATTTGAATGTAAATAAATTAACCAACGGTGATGACGAAGACCTGAAACCTAATGCTTGAATGAAAAAAAAATCACCTTTGATGTGCATGAGCAATAGAGGTCATTTTCCAGGAGTACTATATACATATCAGACTGGTGTCAAGTTATTTAACATTTTTTCATAATATAGAAAAAATCCAGTCAGAAAGTATCATATAATTTTTTACCAATAAAATGTCTCTTCCTAATTTTCTTCGCAAAATGCTGCTATAAAACAAATAATTTATTATTTTGGTTAAAACGTTTCAAACCATCTTTTGTACATTCTTTCGTCTGATTTTTGTCTGTTGGCAGAAAAATAATAAAACATTTTTCATTGCAGTAGTTGGGCTACAAAACAGGTCAAATTTATGTATGGCCGACGACTATATATACTTGTGTTAACATCCCCGTTCTAGTAGGGGGAGGGAATGGTCAGGTTCCTAGAAGTTTCAAATTCAATTCAATAGGAAAAATTGCCAGAAAATGCAATTCCCCATAACCCCTCCCCCGTTAGAAAAAAATCTTAGGCTGCGTGTGCTAAATATTTGCATGTGTTATTCAAATTACATCAATTTTGCATGATCAAAGTAAGAAAAATAGGTAATTGTAGTGGGCTTATAGATTCATGTACACGTATATCAAAGCATCAAATAAAATGATTCTTCAACCAATTTATTATAACGATAAAAAGGAACTCACCTTTTGCCATTGAAAAGGGCATACAAATCAGAACTGCACAGAATAAAGTCTTCATTTTCAGCAAATTTTAAGAACAAGGAAAAATAACCAACGTAATAACAGAAAAGTCATTTCCGGTATTATGAGTAAGTTTAAAAAAAAAAAAAGCAAGGATATATAACTTCGATTTAGACATCTGACAACACGAAATTTGATTAACTCTCGCACTTTATGTACCTGAATTACAATAAATATTGAATACCGCAAAACTACATGTATACATTCTCTTCATTGTTATGAAAGAAAGCTTTCCTTATTTCCCCCACAAGCGTAGGCGGCTTTGCAGCAGCTAATGTTAGGAGCGAGAATTTTAAAAATAAAAATATTTCGAAAGTGCATGTTTCTGTAAATGTAGGAGTATTAATTTCTTAAAAATTCTATTAGATTTAATAGTACGTAGTTTGTGTATTTCTGTATATAAATCTGTAAAATAATGCTAAAAACTGCAACCGACATACATGCAAACAGCAATTTCGTGTTTTTACATGTAGTATTATACATTTAAAGAAGTGAATTCTGCGTATCATCATTACATGTGTGCATTTCTCATTTTCTGGTCATAGTAACGTTTTAATCATCTGTAAAATTGAAAGAGTTTTAATGGTTAAAAACATTTTATTCATCTTTCCTTTTGAATTTAAGTACGCAAGATGTAAAATTAATATACGTGTTCCCAATTTTTAAGAATCTAGATTCTCTATTTAAAAAATCCAAGAACAAATTATCCATAGAAATTCACTTATAGATAATTCTAAGACATCTCATAGTCATTATAATTTTCCCTATTTTTTTCTAAACCGAGTCGTACTTTTTACAGCATAGTAATTTTGGAATGAAAAAAGGGAAAACTTTTTAATGTTCATATACCAGTCAAAGTAGACTACATGTTTTGAGTAATTTTATTAAGTAGTAATATGCATTAAATGAGGATTTTTGTTGCAGATTTAATTTCTTTTTCAAGAGAACGCTACAGAGATTACGCGATAATTCTGTATTTTATTAACTAAATGAGCTAGTTTTGGAGCACTTACCCATAATCAGTGTTGCTATGATTGAAAAAGGTAGTAAGTATCTTATGTTCGTTGAGATTGTTTGAATTAGAACATAAATAGTCTAATTTATGTTAAAATATAATAAAAACTTATGATGAAAACTATTGCTGATGGCAGTAGCTTTTTCGTTTATCATTTCCTTTAACAAGCCTTGAAAAGACAATTGAAAGAGTTTCCCCATTTAATGTCAGTAAAAGAATAATTTTGATAGATTTAAGCGCTATGAAAACAAGAAAAATATTTCCGTATGTGAATGGAAATAAAATTTCCTGTTAATTGATCAGAAGTAGTTTTTTTTTATGTTTAAAAAATAAACCAACGATGCTGACGATAGCATGCAACTTCGTGCTAGATTGAAAAAAAGAGATATATAGATAGATAGAGAGAGAGAGATAGATAGATAGATACATGTACATGTAGATAGATAGAAAGATATATACATGTAGATAGATAGACAGATAGATAGATAGATACATTGTAGATAGATAGATAGATAGATAGATAGATAGATAGATAGATAGATAGATAGATAGATAGATAGATAGATAGATAGATAGACAGATAGATAGATAGATAGATAGATAGATAGATACATTGTAGATAGATAGATAGATAGATAGATAGATAGATAGATAGATAGATAGATAGATAGATAGATAGATAGATAGATAGATAGATAGATAGATAGATAGATAGATAGATAGATATAATCACAGGCTGGTATTACATAACTTAAAAACTAGGATATCATCATTTATTTAGGATTTTTTTTTAGATAAGGATATTACCTTTTCACAATTTAAGATTTTTTTAAATTCTGATCACATACATGTAAATACTACTATTAAAATCCAATGTTGGAGCTGTCAAGACCTTGCCTTTTTGCAGAAAAATTAAATTTAGTTTATGGACTTGGTTATATGCCCGAAAATAATTCTTCCTCGCCCCCCCCCCCCCTACTTCCCCAGCAAAAAAAAGCGTATACTACGTATGTTTAATATAAGTATGTTTTAAAAGTATTTTAAAAAAAATCAAAATCGAAAGTTAACGTGCATTTTGCATATTCAATATAAGGAAATACAGGTAGCTGACGTGGACTTACAGCATCAAAGCATCAAAGAAAGATTCTCAAAACAATTTGCTTAGAAGACAATAAAAGAGCTCACCTTTTGCCTCTAAAAAATATACAGATCACAGAAGCACAGAACAGAACTTCCATTTTTCACAAAGGACTATGTGCAGAATGGTCAAATATCTGCCCCGATTTCAACCAATTTTTAAATTGTATCGTATAAAAATCGAATCTTCACAAATCATTGTATAGAGGATGCCTATAACTTTAATAATGATTTTAGTCATCATTGCTCATTCGCTTTTTATCTATGACTTCACCTAAATGACCTTATTCCCGCATATTTACAAACAAATGAAAATATTCTCATTTTTGCTCTATATTTTGCATTCGGAATTATAGAGCGCAGGTCTGCTCAAGTGCGATTTTAACATATGTTTTTCTTCAGATAGTTATACACATTATACTAAAAAATGGTACTTGAGCAAGCCTTCGCTCGATGTTTCCCAGTCGAAAAACCATTGGCAAACACAAATATTTTGCTACAAAACATCAATTTATCAAAATAATACAATCTTCATGACGTCATTTATACATTATGACGTCACTGAGGTGATAACCTTTAACACCTTTATTTTCAATATGAGTTTAACTATCTTTCACCTTATTTTTGAAACTCTAAAACTTTGGTTTTGGGGGCAAAAAATGCATAAATGCATAGTCCTTTGAAGAATAAGGAAGAATAACCGATTAATAATTTGATTTTGCTTTAGAAATCTGACAATAAAAAAAAGTTTTCTTAATCAATTTAAAATGAATATTCATTTGAAAAAAAAATGAATTTGCTTAACCGGTTTTAATTTTGAACATGTGTGGTATTCAAAGAAATTATATTTTATTCAAACTATATACATGTATTGTATGTTACTCATGCGTAAAGTTGAGGCGTCTCTTAATGTTACAAGTACTACATATATTTTTTAATTTTTTTTTGCTGTTAGCTGAAGTCGTTAAAAAAATAGCAAAACATCTATATCAGGTATTTTATAGGTTTAAGTGATCTGTAAAACATATAAAAATATTAAATTTCCTCTTGCTACTTTACGTGGGTGAATATCAATAACTATTGAAAACCGCGCAACTTCATGTATACATACTCGTCATTGTTATGAAAGGAAACTGTTATTATGCCATAAGCGGAGGCTGCTTTGCAGCGGCTAATGTTTGAGAGGAAATTCTTGGATATTTATTAGTAATTTGTGTTTTACATTATATCAATCTGTAAAATGATGCTAAAAACTGCACCGACATTATAACTACAATTTCATGGTTCTTTTTATATACAACTAATAAGTAAAATTTGCGTATCGTTGGATTAAACCAGCTTTCTTGATTTTTTTGTCCTAGTAAGGTCTAATGAATCAAAAATATTGTTAACATATGCAGTTTGACGTTGAAAATTGTGTGAAATATGAATGAGTTGAGAGATATCAACATTTTACTTTGACTTTACATAAAATCTAGTTCTGTAAAATAAATAATCTATTCAATCAATATAGAGAAGAAGTGAAATTATGTTGTTTTTGTAACGAACCGTAGTCGCGTTTAGTTCATAACACGTCTGCGACCGTTTCTCATTCCCTCTGTACCACCTTGTCTCTATCGGTAGAGAATAACTTGACTTGAAGCATTAACATTTATGTTTTCAATTTTTAATATGTGCCTAAAGGGGAAGGAAACTTAAAATATCTTGTACAATAAATCAATTAATTATCATCTACTTTAATTGTAAATTGTATTTATTTTCAATGAAAACCGCGGGACAATGAATAAATAAAGAAAATCAATCGCTTAATTTAAATTTCCCGCCGCTATGCGAGCTGCTATTGAACTTAAATCTATGACGTCACGCCATCTATTCTGGTTTGTCTTATCAACATAGCATCAGTATTAGTAAATCATGATATTCGCTTAAAATGACAAGTACTCGAAATTTTGAAACAATATCTTTTTGAGATCGTTCTTTTTCCTGATGACAAACTAACTTCAAATGGGACATGTAAGTTGAAATCTAAAAGCGGAGTTTAGTATCGGAAAAATCTCCGCGTAATTGTGGAAATTTTCAACAGATGCCAACTATCGTAGAAAATGTCTGTCGTCGTTATTTCGACATGGTAATTCAGACTTTCGAGAATGTATTTTAAACATCTCAATTATACTTATAACATAGGTATTCAGTTAGCGAAGAACTTGACGTAGAATAATAATTTACTCGAGGTCATTTTCAACTTTGAATGATAGCTGATTATGAGCTGTCATTCATTTATAAAAATGCATATATTTATTCATACATGTATTTATTCCTAAAATTGGCATGTGAACCTAAACATTATCCATTTAGTTCAGTCGATTACTTGAGTTACAAAAAGGTATAAACCAGCGTTTTAATCAGAGCAGTGTGTACATTGTATATGGAAACCAAACCGGAATAGATGGTGTGACGTCAAAATAATCATCTATTTTTTATTCATAATACAAAAGAGTTCTACATCTGACATGTCAGCCTCCAGTAATATAATATGATTTTTCCAAGTTCGAACGTTCATTAAAGCTTAATTACGTTGTTTATTTTTCAAAATATCACGACACAAGTGATAATTTACACCACTTTATTAAGATAAATAAATTATTTTTTTACTTTCCTTTCTCTTTAATATCACTCCTATTCATAACACCGGCTTTTACTTCTTTGAGAAAATGTTTCAAAAGATTGGGATAACCTTTAATATTGTACACTCTGACTTAAATGGCATTGATATATAGTTAAAATAAAAATCAAAAATAAGTACAATAGCTAGATACATAAATATTACAGATAACATAACTCATGGCAGTTTGTTTCGTTATCTAGTGGTATCATAACACTATTGATTTATAAGAAAATATTATATAACGAAAAGGTTCAAGCCGAGTATTACTTTTTTAGCGTACAAGTATAAACAGTTAAAGGAACACATAAGCATTGTTGATATTTCTGTATTTTTGCAGGTAAAATTGATTATTCTGAAAAAGATAATACAGCAGAACAAGTGTTCCTCATATGTCATTATAATGTCAGATTCGATGTATTGTTTCTGGTTACAAAATCTCTCCTTGCGTGTAATGTGATAAAAAATTGCCGACTATTTATGGATATCATTGTTTGTCGATTCAATATTTAAAGAATGATTCACAGAACATTCAAAATTAAATTGTGCCTACGTAAAAGTTGCCATAAATGGAATAACAAATAATTGCGATCTTTTTTGTAACCTTTATCTAGTGATATGTGTGGAAACTATGAACAATCATAGAACATGTATGCAACTATCAAGGTGTCCACTTTAAAAGGATTAAAAGCCAACGCACAAATCAGACCGTTGGTATAATCGCTTTCCAAATGTAGTTCCTTTAATTATCGTCCAATAACCAATATTTCTTAATTTGATCGGAATAAAGCAAATTTATTTCGAAGTCGATGGCAATATTACTAAAATTAGGTCCTTTGATCCGCCTTTGTGTAGCGATGGCATGTTAGTGGATCAAAAGATTTAATTTCAAATAGAGTTAAACGATGGTTTTTTAATTAAAACCACTGTTAAATAACATTACAGCAATGCTATTTTTTATTTATGGTGATTTTGATAATATAACTATATATGCAGACTTGTTTCATAAGTGTTTTGTACTTCTCTTTATAGTTTTGACTTAATTAATTACCTAAATGATTTATTTAGTAATATGGAATAAGTTTGTATATGGACGTCGTGTAATGTTGAATTTTTGTGATCGGCTTCAGCCGATCACAGTTGTGTCCATATGAGGTATCCGGCAAAATTTAACTAATGCCGATCAACTCTAAAAGGAAAACTTGTTCATTTTTCTACTAATATGAGGCGGGCTTTTTCGCACTGTTATATTAGTGATCATTAACTACTCCGATTTTGAATTTATGGACACATTAATGGCAGCATTCATAAGCGTTGGCAATGGGCCACGTTTAATAAAACTGTTGTGTGGAACCGCATAAAGGGGCATTGGTGACGAATCATGTTTCAAACGATTGGTGTAAGGAACTTCATACTAGCATATTGACGATGTATCCTTATCTACAGGCTTGTCACTCAATGGTACATCATAGTCTGTGCCGATTCTGTGCATAGTGTTTAAAGCTGTATGCTGTGATGAAACAGTTTCTTGGTTCTGTTTTGATGTTACATTTAACTCCACATCCTCCACAGTTTGACAGGTGTCGTATAAATGGTTGTCTGATAGTTTATTTCTGCTGTCAAAAACCATATACGAAAGTGATGCGTCCACCTCCGGAGATTTAGCTTTCTTTTGTCGATTCTTTCTTCTAAAGGTTAAAAGAGAAAATGTACAAATGACAACAAGAAAATATGCCTCAAAAAGAAATATTTGTTCAGTTTTATTCTAATTATATCACATTTTCGTTTAGTTTCAAAATACTATTGCAAAGTTTTTTACGTTGCATATCAAAGACAATACACATCAAAATTATTTTTATCACATAATGGAGAATATACCTAAGCATGACAAAGCTGGACACTACAATAGAGACAAGTAAAACGATTCCTCCAGCTGCAGACAATGCAATAACACCTGAAACATAATAATAGTGCTGTATTCGGCTCAGTTTATAAAGTTTACAAATACATAAAATTATACACAGGATTGATTCGTTTTCAATTAGATGTATTCATTGTTAACTGATAACCAGAATAATTATTGTTTTGTCTTCGTTTAAAATGAAATGGAATAAGAATTTTATGTTCCTTTGTTTTAAAAACGTTGCTTAATTAGGCAGAAAACAGAACACATTATTAGAATGAATAATGTCATTCATTTAGTAAATGACAATAAAATACATGTATGTACAAAAAAGGGGTCATCCATAAACATATTACATAGTAATAATACATGTTGTGCTGAATGCAATCATGACTCATTATAAAACAGACTTATTGAATATGAATAACAACACAAGACACAAGAAATGAGGCAAAAGAAAGTTACCTATGTTGCTCTGCATTGGAAATTTAGACCCTAAAGTAAATGAAGTAGTAACTGTAAAAACAAGCGGTGTTGTTGTCGAGTCGGCTGGTGTTCCACAAGTTACACTTACATTTCCTCTTCGTCCACCTTTAAAAACGTTTTTTTTCCTTTTGATATGTGCATAATTAGATTTATATTTCACTGTGGGTTATCCAACGAAACAATAAGAATTGCTTAGTTCAACACATCTAAATTCCAAGGCGGTAACGTTGGGAAATAAACTATATGCATAATATCAAGTGCTGGTCCGTGTTGTGTAGTTTAAATACAATAACAAGCAAACATATGCTGTAAACTGTTTTCGCGTTCGAGAAATCTTCGCTTGGGTTGCAAGAGCCTCGTCGTTGCCAATATATCTCACCGCGTACATGTACCAGTTTATAACAAGATAATCGGGAAATAAAGTCGTCACGAATAAAAGTTTGTTACAGCATACAGATTTCAGGATTTTGGTCATACTGCAAATGAAAGAGTATATCGTCTTGTGTTTACGGTTTTTGCAAAAGAGGAGATGGATGGAAAGACATACAGAGCAAAGAACAATTTGATGTTTAATCTTTCTTGCATATATAACGTTTTAAGTTGTCAAATACTTTCACATCTTTTGTAAGATATAATTAGATTACAAGAATGCATCTGTAATGATCTTAATTCAAAGAGGTATTTGTATGATGTACTGATGATAGAAAAGAATAAAGAAGATTAAAAATTCATTTGTTTGCTGACAACAGTTACAAACAGTACAGCACCCGCAACGTTATTTTTTACAAGGGTCATGTTGTAAATTTTGAGTTTACCGCATGGCAGTAAATACAAAATTTACAACATGATAACTGATTAACGATAGGATAGGATTCACGCACGATAGGATAGGATTGATACAGGATAGGAAAGGATAAACGATGTTCATGATAAACGTATACCCGCGTTAAACGATCTTAAGGATTAATCTAATAATGGCATTATTTGAGAAAAAACACATACGAATCGAGATATACGTAGAATTATTTGTTATTAACAAATGCTGAGTTGTTAAACTGCGCTGCATCATTTATGTAATGAAAAAATTAACCACTTTTTTAACAAAAAGTATGAGCTTAGATGATCAAAATATTATCTGTATTGTTGACATTATTTTCATTAACGACCTTCCTAACCTATCGCCAAGAACATTTCAGCCTGAGATCAAACTACAAGGAAAATAGCAGGTTCATTAAAATACAACTCTTGTTCTAAATAAATGTAATATATAATAGTTGTAAACAATTACCATTTTGAATAAACCCCAAACATTGGGTAAATCTATCTGTAATGTTTTTTGACATATGTTCTGCTTTCACAATAATTGTGTCGTTCACTCCGACTTTAAACGTTAAAGATATAACTTGATTGCAGTAAAAAATAACTGTGTTGTTTACTATTACTCTGGAATAACACAAATGTGTTGTTACTTTATATGATGTCACAAGTAGATCACCAACAAACAGTGAGTGTACAGTACAGGTACACGGGCGGCCTATTTTATTCATATCGACAAAAACATAAGATCCAGACCTCACCGATCCATCACAACTGCTCACTGTTCTGAAATCATCTGGAATTTAAGATATATAAACTCATATTTTACATAAAACAAATTGTCGACTAATACTACATGTAATAACAGATATTAAAAGTAACGTGTAGTTAGCAGAAATTATATTCTCATTATAATAAATCGATGTCTAGAGAGTAGTGTAACAAACAATCTGACCAACAGAGATAGATACATTTTTGTAATTCAATGAAAACCTTAACTTTTACAGCTTAACGTCCTCATAATTAATATTGTTCCATGACAAAAATGAACTAATGATGAAAATTCGCTTACTGTCATCTAAACATTGACCTGCAATAAAAAAGAAGACCATTTTATGATTTAACAAAGAGTGAAGAGAAATGTTAACACGTGAAATAAAAATCATAAGGTTAAAAGTCTGTCTGTCTGTCTGTCTGTCTGTCTCCCTCTCTCATTTAATAATAAACAATTCATATCACCAATTAACATATCGACAAAACATCAAAAAGGATTGGGATGAATGATTTCAATTTGAAACTTCATTTGTTGGATGAAGAATACGTAAGTCGTTAGACCATTAATTAAATAGAATTTCCCCTTTTCAAATCATTCTCATTTTAACTGATAATCATGACACCATTTAACATGTGTGGATCAGTGGGCATTATTGGGAAAGATGAGCTAATTACGAAACTTAAACTTATGAATACAAAAGAGCAACCATATATGAAACAGATCCCAGCTTAGGAATAAAGGAATTTTTTTTTATTATTTACACAATTTCCGTGTGTCGTTTGAAATAAAAGTTCACCAAGTGACATGCATGTATTCTTAATCAGTCGTTTTTATTAAGATACCTTCCTGCTGATTTAAGTAGTCTTTTTGAATGTAAATAGATAAACCAACGGCGATGACGAAGACCTGCAATTTAATGCCTGAATGAAAAAAAATTCAGCTTTGATGTGCATGTGCAATAGAGGTCATTTTCCAGGAGTAATATATACACATCAGGCTGGTGTCAAGTTATTTGACATTTTTATATGATGCAGATAAATTTCGGTCAGAAAGTATCATATAATTTTCCTGCAGGGGGAGGGAATGGACAGGTTCCTAGAAGTTTCAAATTTAATTCACTAAGTAAAATTGCCAGAAAATGCCATTCCCCGTAACCCCCCCCCCCCCCCCAATCAGAAAAAAATCTTAGGCTGCGTGGGCTAAATATTTGCATGTGTTATTCAAATTACATCAATTTTGCATGATCAAAGTAAGAAAAACAGGTAATTGACGTGGGCGTATAGATACATGTACACGTATATCAAAGCATCAAAGAAATTGATTCTTCAACCAATTTATTAAGACGACAAAAAGGAACTCACCTTTTGCCATTGAAAAGGACATACAAATCAGAACTGCACGGAATAAAGTCTTCATTTTCAGCGAATTTTAAGAACAAGGAAAAAATAACCGACGTAATAACAGAGAAGTCATTTCCGGTATTATAAGTAAGTTTTTTTTTAAGCAAAGATATATAACTTCGATTAAGACATCTGACAACATGAAACAGGATTTATAAATTTAAAATAAGAATAAGTTTTCTTATTTTGATCCTTTTAATGTACAAGTATATTATATTCACAGCAATCATATTTGTATTTTATCTATTGGGTGTTACATGTTATCATAGATATAGCATTGGCGTGTCTCAAAAATAGTGTACATAATTGTACAGTTCTAAGCTTCAATTTTCTGTCGGCTAATAAAGTCGTAAAATTTGACTAAAATATCTATAGTAGTTTCAGGTTTTTTAAAGTTTATGTTTTGTGAAATATGTTAAGAAATTGGATTAACTCTCGCACTTAATGTACCTGAATTACAATAAATATTGAATACTGCGAAGTGACATGTATACATTTTCATCATTGTTATGAAAGGAAGCTTTCCTTATTTTCCGCACAAGCGTAGGCTGCTTTGCAGCAGCTAATGTTAGGAACAAGAATTTTTTAAAAATGAAAATATTTCGAAAGCGCATGCTTCTGCAAATGTATGAGTATTAATCTCTTACAAATTCTTTTATATATTTAATAGTACAGATTTTGTGTATTTCTGTATATACATCTGTGAAATAATGCTAAAAACTGCAACCGACATACATGCAAACAGCAATTTCGTGTTTTTACATGTAGTATTATAGATACATGTAAAAAGAAGTGAATTCTGCGTATCATCATTACATGTGTGCATTTCCCATTTCATTTTCAGGTCCTAGTAACGTTTTAATCATCTTTAAAATTGAAAGATTGTTGTGCGAAATAGTTCCAAACATTTTATTCATCTTTTCTTTTGAATTTAAGTACACAAGCTGTGAAAATAATATACGTCATTCCAATTTTTAGGAATCTAGCTTCTCTATTTAAAAAGTCAAAGAAAAAATTATCCATAGAAATTCACTAACAGATAATTCTAAGACATCTCTTAGTCATAATAATTTTCCCTAGATTTTCCTAAACCGAGTCGTAGTTTTTTTACAGCATAGTAATTTTGGAATGAAAAATGAGAGAAAGGTGTTCAATGTACATATACCAGTCAAAGTAGACATGTTTGTAAGATCACTGTACGCTCATTTACATTCATTTTAAATAGTGCAATAAATGAAGAAAATAAAATATATCATTTCTTTACTCCAATATAGCATTGAGTTACTGTACGTATTTGTTCGATCGAGACGACCCAATGAGACGGTATTTGATTATTTAATTTGCATTCATTAAAAAAAATTAAATTGATTGATTTGTCAACGGCGTAAACACTTTTTGTAGATTATTAAATTTTCAAATTAATATACGTCTTTCCCATTTTTAGGGAGTCTAGCTTCTTTATTTGAAAAGTCCGAGCACAATTATTAATAGAAATTTACCAATAGATAATTTTAAGACATCTCTTAGTCATACATGTAATACTTTTCCCGAAATTTTTCTAAACCTAGTCGTTGTTTTTTTACCGCATAGTATTTTTGGTATGAAAATTGTGGAAAAAGATTTTCAATGTATATATACCAGTCATAGTAGACATGTTTGTAATACCACTGCACGTTCATTTACATTCATTTATAAATAGCGCAATAAATTAAGAAAATAAAATATATCATTTCTTTACTCTAACATAGCATTGAGTTACAGTACGTAATTGTTCCATCGAGCTGACCCAATGAGACGGTATTTGATTATTTAATTTGCATTCAGTTTAAAAAAAATTAATTGATTGATTTGTCAACGGCGTCAACACTTTCTGTAAATCATTAAATTAACAAAAATGAAGTACCATTTTTAGAGTAAGATATGAACAAACATGACCATTTCCTTACAATTATAAGGTCATTATCCTCTTGAAAAACTTACATTTTTTAAAAATACTCTTGGGCAGTAATAATGTAATAGCCAGTTTGTAGATCGATATTTTAAATTCTACAACGTATAATGCCATTATACGTTGTAGAATTTCATATATTAGTTTAAAGTAGGTCAAATGATTGGACGATGCAATATTGAGAAATGATGTGCTTTCATCAAATAATGATACATGCAAAGAAATCTTTACTTTACTTTACAACATTATTATCGGTTTCAGGACGTCATGGGGCATCTCATCGATTCAACAGTACAGATTGACCGGTCCTGGGTATTTTGTACAACTCCATGTTTTCCCCTAACATCTCTATCAATTTATTTCGGCATTCTTTTTGTATAATGAGACTACTATACTTCATTTTATGGTATCTTTATTAAATGATATTGACTTCGTACAACGTTATAATGCATAGAAAGGACATCAGCTTGAATTTATCGCAAAGCTGTAAATTACACCTCTGTTACAAACATTTTTGTCTTCGACGTTTGTCTTTCAACTTTTTTATAACACCTTAAAAAAGCATATTGATCAATAATTGTAAACGATGTTTTTAAATATAGCCATTCTAACTGTTGTGCCGTAGACTTAATATAATAGATACATGAAGTATTGTTTTCAGTTATCTTATTAGGGTCTTCCGTTTCCAACGGAAGACCCTTTTGTTTTTCTTCGGATTCTTTTTAGGGTCTTCCGTTTTCAACGGAAGACCCTCTTGTTATTCTTCGGTTTCTTTTTATTATTATTTTTTTTCTTTTTCTTTTTTTTCTGACTCCTTTTCGGCTTCATAACTCAAAAAGTTTTCACCTTATTTAAAGGAAACTTTCAGGGATTATGTGCAATTATATTGCCTCAAAGATGTTAAAGTTTCCATAACAACGTCACCTCCGTTTTGACGTTACGTTATTTTTAAACTTTAAAAAAAGTCATTTTGTCCGCGACATTTCTCAAAAACGCTCTTAGATAGAGTCTTGAAATTTTCTGTGGTTATGAATTTGGCAATTTACATGTGCAAAAAGGCTGGAAATAAAAATCTGTCGCTTCCGGTCGAAACCGGAAGTGAAACAAATTTTTCGAAAAAATGAATTTTCTGATCAAATCAAAAATGAATATATGTTTTATAAAGCTTATCAAGCTGAATCTAACACTGAAATCCGTTTTAAAATCGGACAATGCATTAAAGAGATATCGGGGTTTAAAAATTGATTTTTCCGGAAATTTTGTTTCCGCGTCCTTGGTTTAAAAAATAGCGTAATGTTCAAAGTAAAGTTAACTCGTACCAACAATAATTGTTAAGTCGTACTTGAACACATTCGGATTTTTTTTGTTAAGTCGTTCTTGAAATCAGGAAGGTTTTTGTTAATTCGTACTTAAAATCATTCGGATTTTGTTAAGTCGTACCAGGGATAATTCGATTTTTTCATCTTTTTATTTTAGTTACTCTTGTTATTGGTTCAAGAGCTCTGCTTCTTACAGGAACTTCCAGCTTTACTTCCGACATTAACGGAAGACCCACTCGTTGCTTTGCAACGAGCTTTGCTCTAGTTCATTATTATTATTCTTCCTCTGACTTTTTTTGTGGCTTATATCTCAAAAACTATTCAACCGATTTCCACGAAATTTTCAGAACTTGTTTGGTATCGTAAATACTCGAGGTTATTAAAATTTGAACTTATGACGTCACTTCCGGTTTCAGAAATTGACGATTTTGTAAATTTTTAAGGGTCATTTTGTCCACGCATCTCCTCCGAAACTAATCAAGATAGAAGCTTGAAATTTTCAGGGATTGTAGATAAATGTATGTAGATGTACCCTATTGCCTTCACTTATGAAAATTGTGCAAGGCTTCGAAGCTCGCCCGAAACTGAAAATAAGCACCAAATTTTTCCACGAAATTTTAGAACATTTTCTGTAATATCTTTTGATGTATACATATTTTGTTAAATAATGTAATGCAAAAGATATTTATTTTTGCAAGACCTTTAATTTGATATCAAGGAAAAGGGGCTGGCCCCTCCAATTAGGGGCCAGGGGGGCTCTAAAGTCTTCTTACAATAACCTTTTACTAAACAATAATTTGTTATTAATCATAGAAGCAAAAATGTTTAATGTACATCTGTTTATCTATACAGTACCATAGCTAAGTCATATATTACGTAATTAGGGGTTTCAAGGGGCCAGAAGTTCAAAACTTTGATCATTTATATCGGAAAAAGGAGAAACATTTTGAAAAGCAATATAGAACAAAAGTTGCTCAAAATAATGTTCTGTACAATATGTCATCTTCAATTTTTTGTTGATGGCCCCATTAAGGAGTTTAAGGGTCGGCCCCTAAAACACATTTGTACAGATATCTCGAGAACGGTTGACACTTTGTGAACACTTGTTGAACAAAATATGTTTATATTTGCAATACCTTTAATTTGATTTCAAGAATAAGGGGCTGGCCCCTTAAATTAGGGGCCAAGAGGGCTCTTAAAACTTCTTACAATAACTCTTTACTAACAAAAGTTTGTTATTAATTATAGAAGCAAAATTATTCACTGTACAACTCTTTATCTTTACAGTACCATACCTAAGTCATATTTTAGGTAATTAGGGGTTTCAAGGGGCCAGAAGTTCAAAACATTGATCATTAATATCTGAAAAAGGAAAACTATTTTGAAAAGCAATGTAGAACACAAAAATGTTGAGAATAATGTTCTAAAGAATATGGCAACTAAATATTTGTTGTTGGTGACCCCGATAAGGAGTTCAAGGCTCGGCCCCTAAAACAAAGCTGTTCAGATATCTCGAAAACGTTTAACAATTCGTGAATACATGTGAACAGAATAGGTTAACATTTGCAATACCTGTATTTTATATATAAAAAAAGGGCTGGCCCCTAAAATAAGGGGCTAAAAGGGCTGGTAAGTCTTTTGTGATAACTTTTTTGTAAGCGATAATTTGATATTTTTCATTAAGCAAAAACAAAAAACTTTTTAAGCTTAATCTAACGCTGAAATTCGTTTTAAAATCGGACCATGAACTACAGAGAAATTGGGGGTTAAAATTTGATTTTTCCGGAAATTTTGATTACGCGTTCTCGGTTTAAAAAATAGCGTAAAGTTGAATGTAAAATTAATTCGTACCAAAAATAATCCTGTCAAGTCGTACATGAACACATTCGGGTTTATTTTGTTAATACATTCTTGAAATCCAAAAGGTTTTTGTTAAGTCGTACTTAAAATCATTTGGATTTTGATAAGCCGTACCAAGAATTATTCGATTTTTTTCTTATTGTTTTAGTTACTCTTGTTATTGGCTTAAGAGCTCTGCTTCTTACAGGTACTTCTAGTTTTTCTCTCGACATTAACGGAAGACCCACTCGTTGCTTTGCAACGAGCTTTGCTCTAGTTTTTATGTCTTATCGTTTTCAACATATTTGATGTTTTGGATGTTGTGACAATATTTCAAAATGCTATTGAATTAATCGATCATGAAAAATGTGCATTTTTTTTACTATTATACATACATTGTCATGATGTGTAAAAAGAAATTTTAAGATTTTTACATATAAAGACGTAGAAAAGAAAGCTAAACATGAAATATATAGAATACTGTGGAATCATTAAAATTCGTGGGGGCCATTTTTCGCGGATGACTATATTTTCCAGGTTCGTGGGAACGTAATTTCGTGTATTCTATTACACCTATAAAGGGAGTTGTGACTTTAAACCCCAAATTTATTATTTCGTGGAGAATGTAAATTCGTGGGTGAGAGGTACCCACGAATTCCACGAAAATTGAGCCGCCACGAAATCTAATGATCCCACAGTAGAATAATAAAGAAAATACATGTGCATAGATAATATTATTAAGATATATGTATTTTACATAAAAGTTTCGACAATCATGTTGATTAATATACAAAAAAAATTAGTTCTATAAATTAACCTTTCTTATTTATTTAACCTTTCTTATTTCAGTTTTGTGTTAGAAAACACCAATAAATATTACAACTCATGGTAAATAAACATAATTGTTTGATCTAGAGAAAGTAAAGCTGTATTAATAAAAAAAAAGTAGGAAAAAACCCCGTAAAACTACATTAAGTAAACAATGTCATAAAAAGTAATTTCCTTATTAAGTACGCTTAATTTCGGCATAACAAACACCTTCAGTTATTTTATTTCTGTCATAGGTGTTTGTTTTGTGGCACCAAGGTTTTGTTCAACTTCCGTGTACAAAAAACCATCTTCAGTACGTTTTCTTACCGGAAACTGCGCAGTGTCTCTGTTTGGTTTACATACCTCCGCATAAACATCACCAGTACTGACCTCAGATGTACGGTTCTTACTCTTTTTAGAAACAGCATAGACCGGCATAGAAGACGCACCATGGTCTACTGGTTTTATGTTAGCAGGAACGTCACCTTTCGAGTTAATTGTTTTCTTCGTATTTGAATCCGTCGGTGGTAAGCCAAGTTGCTTTTCCTGCTCCGAACTGTACCCTAATTCGTCCAAAGATTGTGAAGAGAGATATAATGGGTTGTCGGGCAATTCAGGGCTGCTATCGAAGATTTCATTTTTATGCACTGCGTCTCCTTCCGAAGATCTTTCTTTGTTTTCTGCACTCCTCGATCTGAAAGATAATATTAAAACCATTTGCTCATAACCATCAGGTTAACTATGTCAACAGTTAAAAAATATAAATGTGGTTTAAACTTGACTATCATTGTATTTAGAAGTAAATATTTAATACCTCTTCATTAATATTAAAATGAGAACAACTAGCCCAACAAGTATTATCGCACCTCCAGCAGCAGAGCCGGCGATTATATCTAAAAATGGAAAAAGGGTAAGATTTTATTGTGTACATTCTAACAAAATATTTTATAATAAGACTGCTCAACTGCATAGTTACATATCATCTCTGGACCATCTTGTGTCGACTCCACCAACAAAGAGTCTACACTTGAATAAACCGTGTTTGAAGACCTGGTGGCATCAGTATTTTTGTCGTTGACTGCCACTGATGTTGATTCTATTGGTGATGTAATAATGGGTGTTGATGATAGAGTTGTTGTTCTTGTTATTACTGTTGTTTCTGATGGAGATCCACATATGACTTTTAAATTCCCACCGATTCCAGCTTTAAAACCACAAAATAATAATATCTAATTGTTTATCTTGTAAACCATATTCAGACTGTTCGTTAGTAAAGGATATACAGTGACTATAATTTAAGATTCTTTTTCAAATGCCAAAATTATATAACAGACCACTGTGTAGGGTCATAAAACATTTTAGTTTTTAATTAAAGTTGAAGCAGTCATGAATTATAATATCAAACAGATTGCTTTAAATTTATACGTTTTTAGGGCATTCACCACCCAATAGCGTAGAGAATCGATAAAATAATCTAGAACTGTAATATGTGTCGTGTATTCACTCTAATGGCAAAAATCTTGACAATAATTTTTGAACATGCAGTGACCTTAAAATAAATTTATAATTCAAAGCTTAAGGTCAAGATCATAGATGAAGCAGACTTATGCCTCTTCTATGTTATCTTCCTCTTTTTGCCCATCAGGGTTTTATTTTTCCAGAAAATGTTAGTGGTATGTTGACTTTTAACTATTTACATGTATTATCAGTGAATAGGAAAATAAAGCGGGGGGGGGGGGGGGGTAGGGGTATACCTTTAACTTCAATTTTATTGTTCGTTTCGTTTTTTGCAATTCAATTTCTCACATGGTCCCATAATTATGGGGGGGGGGGGGGGAACAACCCCATATTAATTCAATTTATGGTATGTAATTTTAAGAAATAATCTTTGCTGCGCATAAAACTGGCAGGGGGGGGGGGCGTGGTCCCCTGATGCCACGTGCCTGTCTCATTGATGTACTGAACAGTTATGAGCATAGAAAAACCAGATCCAAATAAAAAATATTATATGCAAGGTCTAATGCCTTCCGCAAAAAATCATATATTTGGCGTTCGCTTTTAAAAACAGTTGCTAATTATAAAAATTCTTTATATTTTGGGCGCATTTCAAACAAATTATCAATGCGCTATATTAAATTAATAAATTCAGGTACCATTTTTCTTCACGAAAGAGTTAATCACTGGATTTGGATATATACCTTCTTCAATAAGGGTATGAAACATGCCATTATTCATTTACTATACAATACTCGTTAAGTGTATTAATATATAGCATCATGGCTACTATCATTGACAATCCCTTTTCGACGAAGCTGCAAAGAGCTTTGCTCTAGTTTTGTTACCTTTTAAATTTACGACAATTATTCGATTTAGAGCTTCATGAACTTTATATTTAATGAAGACGGTTACATGGCGCAAGAATACACACTGTAGTATCAACAATTAATTACATTTTTGATACCCACCGTATACTGAGCTACATGTATACATGTGGTAGTTATATTTAAAATCAAAACAACAGAACGAAATGATTAAAACTGTACCGGTGTCATTAATACCGTCTCATTTGTTAAGTTATTTAAGAAATAAACATCAATTTACCATTTTGTTGAAATTCCATACAATGTAGGAACATTCCTGATGTAGATGAAGATACGTATCTTGCTCGTACGTCCACTGTTTGATTGATTGTGACATTAAGTACCAGAAATGACATATCATACGTTGGACAACCAATTATCGATGTATTTTGAACAGCTGCTTCTGTGTTACATGCATATTTAACTGCCTCTCTAGATATCACAAGCAGATAACCATCAAACGACGGGGTCACAGTGCAAGCACAAGGACGACTGATTTTGAAGAAATCCACAAAGACAGTTGGTCCGTGTTTCATCATTCCTTCACAGCTAGATAGTAAAGGCCTGTTTACAACTGCATAGAAAGGACAACATTCAATAAACAAACATTGTTTATTTGCAATAATGAATTGAAATTTCAACAAAATTTATGACGTCATGTACTCACCATCAAATGGACATTGTCCTAAAAGAAAAGAAAATGACTTGCATTAAATTTCTTTAACAAATTCAAAATTGTTTTGATAGGTCTTAAATAGAGTTCAGTACCTTTAGCAATATCAAATCAATTTTTTATAGGCCTTAACGGTGACTTGTGTGCCATAGCCAATACACACAATTTACCAAATTAATCATCAATTATTAATAATAATTATCCCCCCGGGTGGTTGCTGGCGCAAGACTTGCTTTTGTGTGCCGACATCATCGTCTGCCTTGTGTATAAGCGGCTGATTCTCCGAACGCCCACTATAAAGGTACATGTAGCTACAATGCATAACAAATACATAAACTGCCGTTTTCCCTGCAATGATCGCTACCATTATAACCCACATGAATCATCTAAGAAGGCATCTAAGAAGGAGTTTTATTGCTTTCTTCTCACAAAATTTTGAATTGATCGTTAAGAGTAAATGCAAGTAAAAGTAACTTTTTTATATTATTGTTAATATACATCAGTACTTAAGATTGAAGAAAGAACCAAATTATATTGGCTATAAATAGAGTTCAGTACATTTAGCAATATCAAATCAATTTTTTATAGGCCTTAACGGTGACTTGTGTGCCATAGCCAATACAAACAATTTACTAAATTAATCATTAATTATCTCCCCGGGTGGTTGCTGGCGCAAGACTTGCTTTTGTGTGCCGACATCATCGTTTGCCTCGTGTATAAGCGGCTGATTCTCCGAACGCCCACTGCCCAATTATCATTATTCAATTATACTGGGCAATTATGGAGCCTTCTGAAGGGACACAGGTAGACTTTACCTGTGTAACCTTGAATGAAAAAATAATATAACAGTTTGTCATTTTTGTTAAATTTTGAATGTCTTTATAATTAAAATTGTTGCATAAATAAAAAGAAAACATTGAATCAATTTTAATATATTTATTTAATCTATTAGCACTACATATAATTTAAAACAATAAAATGTTTTAAAATTGCATAACATTTTATATACAATTTTCTTTTTATTTTGACACATAGCACTGTTTTGTAACAAAATCGTAAATACATTGTTGTCTAAAACATAAATAACAATTCAAAATGACATAAAGTTTAAAAAAGTATAATTCAAACCAGTATATATACAATGTTTACCAAGACAATAATATGGGCACGGAGTCTGTCTTAATGTTCTTTCACTTTCATTGTCACTATGTCAATGTCCTAAATGAAGAAGTTCCGATGCTGAATCTGCGTAGGTCATAAGGTCGATGATCCCGTCTTGGTATCGCTCCTTCAGGGTCTGCAGTCTCCTCTTGATGTTCGCCTACTTCTTTGTCGGTTGACGAATGGTTCCTCCTGTTTGTTTCTGCATCTGTAGAATTTATTTGCCGTTCTGGATGTCCTTGAAGATCTTGATGACAGTGTAGATGTTTGGGTGCGCGTGTAGGGCCATCCTGTTCAGCTTCCCGTCTATTGGTTCCGAAGTGATTCCAAATAAATCTGTCACCTTCACCCACTGCTCTGTCACATAGTCTGTAAAGGGCTCTGACACTTCCGTCAGGTCGGCTTTATCGCGGTCTTTCAGGGCTTGGAACCACACGTCTAGAGGAACTAGGGGTCGGACGGCTGCTATTCTTATCAGTTTCTTCACGTTTGTAACGGGGTGAGCGGAGGCTTCCTAACAACAACAAGACATCTTAAATTTAACAAAATTTATTAACAAAAAAAACCCAAATAAATAAAAGTCACACATCAGTGAATACATGGGTAACTCTACAGTTAAGAATGGCCAATTTGACTTTATTGGACGACTGCGTAAAACTAATAAAACGGCAAAAATTTACAAATAAACTACACCAAACTAAATAAATACTTACCACAGTCAGCTATCCGTGTCCGCGTCATATGCTGAACTTGAGAGACTACAACATGGCACACAGGCTTCTACCACGATACCCCCTACTAACACTCAGCACGTCTTTATCGCTGGACAGCTCGGCCGGGTATAACTTAGCGCCTATTGTTAGGGTCGGCCAAGCACGTTGCAAAGAATTATGGGTAAAAAACAAAATCGGGTGCGTTCGATATGAAGAGTGATTGTCACAACGTTGTTATCTTCTCTGTGGGGGATCTATAAATCTGTGATCTGTGCCTTGCGCCAAACAGCCTGTGTGAAATGGAAGAAACATCCTTTAGTGGTGATTCCGGGAAAAACGTCTCTAATGGAGTTATGTACTGCAGTTTCGAACACGGCAAGGGCACTGGTGGGAGAGAACTGCAGGCCGAGGTCGTACATCTTGTCGGAAAGGAGAGTGAAGAGTCTTGTGTAAGTGGCTTGGTTCTTTCCTGGAAGAAGGGCATACACAACGGGCGTCATCTGGTCGTCAGTCATGATGTGGATGGTGAAGATCTGGTAGAACAGGCTGGGGCAAGTGTAGAAGGTTCCATCGCAGATAGAGGTCTCGGAGGCAGCAAGCTCTAGAAGATTGTCTGTTGTCGCAAACGCAAGCATCCTGTTGTTCTGGAAGTTGTCATCTAGTAGAAGGAATGGTTGTCCCGTCTCTGTCTCTGTCCATGTGGAAGTGTTGGTGTCTGTTTCCTCCGGGCTCTGTAGAGTGATGACCTGGCGTTGTTGAAAGTCGGCTGCCTCTCGATGAGGTCTCTGCTGGTGTCGTCCCATTCGTTTTCTCGGAGTTTGTTGAGTCCTTCGCTGAAAATGGAGGGGATGGGCCTAACTTCATCTGTACATCTTCTGGAGATGGCTGTCATAATTTGTTTGGCAACAACTTCAGTGTGGTCCGCTGCATGGGTGTGTTGCTGTTGTCCAAAACCTGTGGGGATGTCGTTCTCTGTTGAGATCTGGCGGAACATCCAGATGTAGTGCACCTCCAAAAGATCTTGTTGTCCGTCCTTCGATTTACCCAGTAAATGTAGCCATTGAATGCGAGATTACGTCCTCCTCTTCTGTTGGTGATGAACTTAACGTTGATCTGTGCTTTAAAGCAATATGAGCTGTATTTTTTAGAACTTTATTTTGCTGCAAAAACGTGCTAGTATGATAAGTCTGCATATAACTTAAACTTTTATGATGAATAAGGTTTGAAAAAAATCATTAATTTTTGTCAGAGGAAAGATTTCTCTACTAAGGAACATATAGCAAATCAATTTTTGTACAGGACGACAATAATTCAATTTTGCTCCTAATAAGGCTTCTTAACGGCCTTTTCCACAACAATATGGCTAACAGAAATTTAAAAACCATGATATTTTGTCATTTATAAGAAGAAAAAAAAATTAGTAAAAAAAAAAATTCAACATGAAAAATGCAGCTCATATTGCTTTAAAACGACAACTGAAAGCAAAAGGACAAAATTTCTTTTATCATATACAAAACCGATTGAGTTTTGGTGTTAACATTATCTTTATTCTACACAATGCATGCATGCCGTGATACATGATGTAACTCTGGTTTTTTCTTTTTTTCATCATATAACTATATGTTTGTGGTCCTATCAATACAATAGACTCACAGGATATGAATTAACTTATGCAGAAAAGAAAAAAATTAAAGCACATGTAAAACGTGTATCTTTTTATAAAAATGGAGACACGTCAGGTGATAAAAAATCTGTCGCAGTAAAGAAATATTAAGTACTTTAACTATTTGGCTCATAACATGTACAGTCAACTTACCATTTGTTGTCACAAAAAACATACTGATCACAATCACACAAAATGGACCTTTCATTTCTACCCTGAATCAAATTACACAAACCAGGAAGTTGATTTATTTCATAGTAACGGTGTTTCAAGTCTTTTACAACCTTTCATACGAGTTCAGTCAGTATTCAGGTCACAGATAAGACACATTTAAAAACCAGTCAATGTGTGTGTCATCTGCGTTGCATGTAAATCATTGATCCGTTTTCACTGAATTTGCTCTCTATATGTTTTATAGTGGACACCTGTTGAAAGAAATATATAATGCACAAATAAACACTTATAATATTCCTATAATCTATGACATGACCTTTTTAAAAAATATTTTTGCAAAACAAGACATGTTTTGCATCTTTATTTTTGTATATTTATGATACATAAAGAATGTGCTTTTTTTTATCTTGCCAATTGTTCCTATAAAATAGTACCAAGGGTTCGTTACTCCTCGTACAATATAAATAATAGGATGCATGGTTCAGTTTTCCAACGTTACTTTATAATGATGAATGACAATGATAATGATGAGAAGGTGACCTGAAATGAAAGCATTCATACAATTGACGATAAGATAAAAACAGTTCAAGAAAGTATTTAATTTTTCCCCAAATTCGCCTTCTGTAGAACTACTACGTAATAGGATGAAACTAAGTAAATGCTAGTTTCAAACTATTTACACAGACAAGTCGTAAAACTGTCACTGTCTGATGGTAAACGAGTTATGTTCTAAAATAATGGTGCAAAGATTATAAATTAAAAGCTTTCTCTCACACTTGCGCACTGATCATACACACCCATAAAAACCTGTTTTACCATTTCCAAATATAGACATATTGTAGCTGTTACAGTGGGCGAGTTCGATCAGGAACTAGAGTTAAACCACGGTAGTAAGGAAAACGTATGGTGCGCATGTCTTCCTGGTTTGTTCGAACGCACATTGGTCGATGTCTGGTTAAAAAAATAAAAAAAAGATGTTTATTGCTACTCATAATTTTATTGTTCGTGAAGAAAGAAGGAAAATAACTTGTAAACAAATTGAATCATATGTGTGTACGCTAAACTTTAAAACATTGCATGTTGTGCTGATTAAAATAAGCAAAATTTGGAAGTTTCGCTTTACGTTGCCATCTTTAAACTACCTGACTAGAGATAGGCCAGAGTATCTCCGTTGGTTGGACCACGGTTCCATTTTAGTTGGACTGAAGTGAGTTCGATCTCATTTTAGTCGAACTACGGCTACCGTAGTTTGTGATCGAACTCGCTCACTATATGGTGAATCACAACCCACAATTACACAATCACCTGACAAAACACAAAAACCAGTCAAACACTTATAAACCATGAATGAGTTAATAATGAAATGTATGGATGCATGAATGGGTAAATATATGATGTACTAAATACTTAATTTTTTTCAATTGTATCCCTGTGACAAAGATTTTGCACTAGTTTTCCACATGTAAATATTTAAGGAGGAGTATTTTCTTATTGTTTTCTTATTATTCTTATTCTACATCACATGCACTTTGATTGTCATTCGATTATACGTGTACTGCGAAAACTTGTTCGCATTAATTTAACATGGATTATAATCAATTCACAGCTATTTACAACTACACAAAACAAATTGCAAACAAGTTAACTTTGTTTGCATCAATTAAAGCCATTCTGATGTCATCCTGGATTTATTTCATTATTTCAAATTTAACAAAACTGTTATTTTAATTTAATACATACTTACTGATAAATACAGGTTCTTTTGCATATGTGACACATATAACATCACAAAACTCGTATCGGCCTCCGAGACAGATACAGGTTATCAACCCTAGGGCTGATACGGATTCGTATCACACCCCTTGCGGAACCTCTCTGCCTTTTTTCCTTTGTGCATTTTACAGACTAAACAATAAAACAGTCGATATTTTTAAATGCTGTTGAAAACTTCAAAAGCGACCAAATGTTTATAAGAAATTTTCTTCAAAAACTTACGAAAATTCCGATTCTAAAGCTAAATGTTCGTTACATTTGTAAAACAATAAGATCTTATATTTTTATTTTATTTTTATAATATGTACACAGTCAAACTATTTCAAATAATATTTAAGTCAATTTATTCAAGTTTTTTTCAATTAATAAAGTATGTAATAATATGATAATAGATACTTTTGTCCCATATCAAAGCCAGTACCCTCGGGCTAATACAGGATGTAATATGGAAAAGGGTATCTATTATTCTCCATTTGATATGAGTTTTAACAGGTTTATTCTATTTGTTTGAATTCCGCGGACATGATATCAAAAAATTATCTTTATTCCATTAGGGTATGAAATTTAAGAGACATATTTCGTATTGATAACATTGTTATAAATAATATTTAAGATTTACAATCACTTGACTTCCGAATCAAATACCATACTATAAAATAATTGACTGCTAACACTGATTACCGGTATTAGAGCAAAATAAATAAATTTAGTCCATACTTTTTGTAGTATAGTAAATTTTTATCTAACTTTTATCTTAATCATTTACTGCACGTGCCATTGGCGTATAGAACGGTGAGTTCTTTCCTCATCGACTTGCATTTAATCAGGAACTAGAGCTAAAAAATGACAAATGATATGAGAAATGTGTATTTATCGGAATATATGATTTTTTATATCCAGAATGCGATATATTTGCTATATATTCACAATTTTGAAATTAAAAATCACCATAAGAAATTAACGTAATCAAATTTCCATAATATATATCAAAATATATGACTCAGGTTCTTATTTTATTTGATATCCTCTTCAGTTTTGCAGGGGGTGTATAAGGGGTTGTCTGGTAGATCATTTTGCAGCTGTCATAAACCTTATACGAAAGCGATTAAAGCACCTTCAAAGATTCAGCTTCATTTTTTTTCGATTCTTCCGTCAAAAGTTTGTAAAAGAAAAATGTACAAATATCAATATGCAATATATAAATAAAGTCTTTGTGATATTCTAACTCATAATCATGTAATTTTTCTAAATATCATTTGGCAAATAAAAAACCCAGTTGTTGCTAATGTTTGTACGTCGCAGAGCAAAGACATTTTGTATGTAAAACAATTTATGTTACATAATATATCACATACATGACAAAGCTGAAACCAGAAAGACAAATAAAACAGTACATGTACCTTCAGTTGTGGACATTGCAATAATATCGGAAGTCCATCGGAAGAGTTGGAGAGTTAGTAAATACATAAAATTCAATACAAGATCGGTTCTTCTTCAATTTTAATTGGTTACAATGATATCATTATAAGAAATAAACTGTGTGAAATATGACGTATTGTGTGTTATAGATTCCATTTACTCAGAATGAAAAAAAAATCCACTGATGGTAATGAAAAATCATCTATTGTGTGTTATAGACCTTCATGGTAGTGTAGTTTTCCGCTTTCAAAAAGTAGGACAATGACCTACTTTTTGAGTTAATGGTCATTAAATATTTATTGGAAATTTAAAAAAACCTTTAAAAAAAATTACATTGATTGAAATTTTCTTAATTGTAAAAATAATCCAAATTTCTTAACAATTTTTGAAAATAAACTAGAGGTACTGTGAGCAAGCTCACAATTGATATCCCCCGCTAAGAAATATTGGTATACTGAGCCCGATTTTTTCGAAATTTTTATCCACACATTTTTCCCCCCCAAAAAAACACTCATCGGGGCAGGCCTTCTCAGAGAGACGGGGATGAGAATCTAAAAATCATTTTATGTGGCCTGAGACAAGCAAGCTTTGTGTCAAAATTTAGCTTCTCATATTTCCATTAATACAAGACATGACACTGACAGACTTTAGCATTTTTGAAACAATGTCCTTGACCTTTCCATAATGACCTTGTGTCAAGGTCATGACACACCCTTAGGTCATAAGCAGTCTTTTGTGAATTAAGAAATTTCAATGTTTTTCCATTATAAAAAGATATGGACCGGACACGAATTTTGCACTTTTTCTGCCAGTGACCTTGACCTTGTCCGAATGACCTTGGGTAAGGTCATGACACACCCTTTGGTTTTAAGTTATATTTGTGTGAAGTAAGAACTTCCAATGTTTCTCCATAAGAAAGATCTGGACCGGACACGACAGACGGACAGACAAGGTGATTCCTATATACCCCCCCAGACTTTGTTTGCAGGGGGTGGGGGGGGCATAAATATAGTTTATTAATGGCAGTGACACTAATTAAATATAAAAAAATAATATTAATGTGCCGCCTCAATTATGTATTTTATTTGTGTTAGTAAGAATTGTTTTGGTATGAGTGAATTTTCGGATAATGGCGTCATTTAAACCCGACTATGCCATGCCGTGCACCATGTTTTTGTAAAGTAATCTGGGAGAAAACAGTTTTTACCCATGTAGAATAAATTAGTTAATCGACTGACATCTTGTTTGGCATCCCACGGATCAACAATATTAGTTCGTGGCAGTACAGTAAAAGAACTATCCCTACAGATACTGGACTTTGTCGGATACTTGGAGAAGCTGTTTTCAGATCCAAAGAAAAAGGATTTGTTCCTACTAGATAGAAAAAGGACACCAAAAGAATATACTTGTGCTTAGATAATCTTGTTAGGATATATGTACTATAAATAAATGTTCAGACAATCATGTTCATTTATATACAAAAAAAAAATCTAAAAATTAACCGGTGATGCATTTCTTATTTCAGTTATTTGCGAGAAAACATAGCATCAATAAATATTACAATTAATGATAAATATACATAATTGTTTGGACTAGATAAAGTAAAGCAGTACTTATAAAAAAGGGAAAAAAACATAAGACTACATTAACATTAAATAAACAATGTCATAAAATGTTAGCTCTCTAAGTTTGTTTAATTTTAGCATAACAGACACCTTCAGTTATTTTATTTTTGTTACTGGTGGTTGAGTTTTTTGTGGCAGCAGTATTTTGTTCAACTTCCATGTACAAAAGACAATCTTCTTTACGTTTTCCTACCGGAACCTCCGCAGTGCATCTGTTTGGTTTACAAATTTACATAAACATCACCAGCACTGACCTCAGGTGTATCATCCCTATTCCTATTTGGAACTTCATAAACCGGCATTGAAGACCCACCATGATATATGGGTTTATTGATTAGAAGAACGTCATAGTTCGAGTTAATTTCTAATTCGTCCAAAGGTTGTAACGAGAGATATAATAGGTTATTGGGCAATTTAGGGTTGCTATCGAAGATTTCAATTTTATGGACTTTGTCTACTTCCGAGGATCTTTCTTTGTTTTCTGCACTCCTCGATCTGAAAGATTATATTTAAGCCATTTACTGATAACCATCAAATGTTAAAAGTTAAAATATAATTGTTGTTTAAACTTGATTATCATTGTATTTAGAAGTAAATATTGAATACCTCTTCATTTTAATTTAATTTAAAATGACAACAATTAGCCCAACAAGTATTATCGCTCCTCCAACAGTAGAGCCGGCGATAACATCTGAAATTGGAAAAAGGTTAAGATTTTATTGTGTACATTCTAACAAAATATTTTATAATAAGACAGTTCAACTCCATAATTACATATCATCCGTGGATCATCTTGTGTCGAATCCACCAACAAAGAATCAAACTTGTATTACCCGTTTTTGAAAACTTGGTGGCATCAGTCTTTTTGTTGTTGACTGCCACTGATGTAGATGGTTTTATTGGTGATGTAATAATGGGCGTTGATGATACAATTGTTGTTACTGTTGTTTCTGATGGAGATCCACAAATGACTTTAAAATTCCCATCAATTCCACCTTTAAAACCAGTAACATAAGAATATATAATTGTCAATCTTGTAAAAAGATCCAGTGGCTATCGTTCATTTAGTAACTTATTTGTTTTGCTATTTCAAAACAATATAAGAACAACACCGAATTTTAGATGTGACTATCTAGACAATAAAATGCTGTCTTTGGTGATTATTGCGGACTATAAAGGTAGCTACATTGCATAAAAAAATACATAACCCACTTTTTTTCCTGCAATGATCGCTACCATTATAAACCACATGAATCATCTAAGAAGGCATCTACGAAGGAATTTTATTGCTTTCTTCTCACAAATTTTTGAATTGATCGTTAAGAGTAAATGCAAGTAAAAGCAACTTGATTATTGTTAATTTATATCAGTACGTTAGATGGAAGAAAGAACCAAATTATATTGGAAATCAATATGGATATTTTTTGCAGTCCTTGACGGTTTGTAGCGTTTGATAAACTGGCTATTACTGAATAGCGTAGATTTCATTCCTGTCAGTGTCTATAAAGATATGAATCACAATTGTTTGTCTCACGAAATAGAGGAGAAACTAAAGCCGAGATCGTTGCAAAGCAAGGAGTAATACTTTCTTGGCAGCTGCGTTATAAACATGACGTAATACAAATTGATAATCTGGCAATGTTACAATTTAGATTGTAGGTGTAGGTTCTTACTATAAGAGACAACTGCTATCCATATACATTTTAATCATGATAAAGTGCCAGTGACACAGAATACAATTGCTCTCGATTATAGCCAAGTTTAGATGCAATATTGTACCTCCTCGAGAAACTCTGATTGACGATCGTAGACAAGCGATTCAATCCATGCAAAAAATAAAATATAAACAAAAATGCTGTACATTAAATGCTCACAAATAGTTGCTTAAATCGATCTTAAAGTTGCTTAAACCAACTTAGGATTATAAACACACACATTTACCGTGGATCTACAGTTCTGCAGCTAAATAAGCCAAGTTGTGATGTATACATTTATGTTACTTGATATATACCATCAACATATTACGTTATTATATGCCAAACAGTCAAGCTTAATTCTGTAAGTCTGATGTAATTAATTATATTTACCGCATTGAATGTGTAAACATAGAGGTACTATTTTTGCTTATTTCGAAAGAAGGGGACCGTTTCACTTAACTGTCTGTTGACTAAGATTTATCTTAGGACCAAGCCTTGTCATAAAATCTCGTCACTTCTGTTCCACAAAACTGTCGTATCAAATGATTGTCTTAAGATTTTTCAGAATATTAAGACAACTAAATACATATGTTAAGCCCATGGCGGCAGCCAATATTTTGGTTCAAATGAGAAGGTTGAAAATGATTCCACTTTGCACAGCCTTTTATTTTCATGCTGTCGTGCAAAGTTTTTTTTAGCATTGAAGTTTTAATCAAGTAAATATTATCTATAACATCCTTGGCATTCATCACCTTGTAGCATAGAAAGTCAAGAAAATAATCTACAACTGCATTGACTGTAATATTATTATCTCTCATGGCAAAAATCTTGATAATTATTTATGATTGTGCAGTGATCTTACACTAAAATTATTATTCAAAGGTCAAGACCATATATGTAGCAGACTTATGTCTCTTCTATATTAACTTTTTTTTGTCGATTACGGTTCTAGTATACCATAAATTGTAAGTTGTGTGTTGTGTCCTTTAACTATTAATATCAGTGAACGGTTAAATAACGCGATTTTTCTCATTAATGTACTTTAGTTGTGACATAAAAACAGAAACAGATCAAAAGTTTTGATAGGTCTTTCTTCTTGCAATGAAAATTCATTATCATATATTTGTCTGTTGCTTTTAAACAGTTGCTGAAACTTCCTCATATTTTAGGTGCATTTCAAACAAATTATTAATGCGCTACTAAATTAATAAAATCAGGTACCATTTTTTCTTCATAAAAGAGTTAATCACTGGGTTTTGATATGAACCTTTTTCAATAAGGGTCTGAAACATGCCATTATTGATTTACTATACAATACTAGTAATAGCATATTTCATCATGGCAACTATCATTGACAATCCTTTTTCGACACGAAGCTTCAACGAAAGACCTTTTCGTTGCTTTGCAACGATCTTTGCTCTAGTTTTGTTACTTTTTCAATTTACGGCAATTTTTCAATTTAGAGCTACAGGAACGTTAAATTTGATATATGACGTATTCTTACGCCAAGTAACAGTTACATGGCGTAAGAATACACACTGTAGAATAAAAAATACATGTATAAAGTACATGTTTGATATCCACCGCATACTGAGATACATGTATAGATATGATAAATATATTTAAAATCCAAACAACAGAACAAAAATTAAAACTATATCGGTTTCATTAATACCGTCTGAATTGTTAAGTTATTTCAAAAACATACACATCATTTTACCATTTTGTTGAAATTCAATACAATGTTGGAACATTCCTGATGTAGATGGTGATACGTATCTTGCTCGTACGTCCACTGTTTGATTGATTGTGACATTTAATAACAGAAATGACACAACATCCGTTGGACAACCAATTATCGATGTATTTTGAACAGCTACTTCTGTGTTACATGCATATTCAACCACTTCTCTAGATATAACAAGCAGTTTACCATCAAACGACGGGGTCACAATACAAGTACAAGGACGACTTATTTTATAAAAGTCCACATAGACAGCTAGTCCTTGTTTTATCATTCCTTCACAGCTAGATAGTAGTGGCCAGTTTCCAACTACATGAAAAAAAACACATTCAATAAACAAACATTTTTTTCAATATTCAATTGAAATTTCTACAACTTTTTTTATTACGTCATGTACTCACCTAAAGGACATTGTCCTAAAAGAAAAGAAAATATGATTCCTTAATCTATTTTACATAATCGTCCACACAATACAAATTAGACAACAGTTTGTAATTACAGGTTTTAAAAACAAACAAATGTAATAAAACTCACCCATTCAATTTGTTAAACAAATTCAAAACTATTTTGATAGGTCTTTTATAGATTTCTGTACCTTAAGCAACATCAAATCAATTTTTAATAGGCGTTAACGGTGACTTGTGTGCCATTGCCAAATACACAAAATTGACCAAATCATTCATCAATAATAAACACTATTTAATTATCCCCCGGCCGGTTGCTGGCGCTAGACTTGCTTTATCGTCTGCCTTGTGTTTTAGCTATGGCACTCAAGTGAAACATAAAAAAAACTTGACCCCCGTAGAAAGATAACCACTCCATAAACACAAATAGATTATGGGTTACCTCATATATCAAACAACTGTCAATCGAAGAATGACATATTTTCGTGAAAAAGACTAAGGAGGCAGCGAGCGTTGGCTTATGAAAACTTCTCATTTACATTTCTGGGGAAAAGTTATTTTTACGTTAATTTTGTCTTCTTCCACGTTTTAGATATATATCGATATTCTAAACATTTGTTGTATTGTTGTATTTGCTGATCATGAATGGAATTATATTTTTTCAGAGCAATTGTGAACAGAGTATCTGACTATATAGATTGATCGAATATATTATAAAACAATATTACATTTAAAGGGGCATGGCCACGATTTTGGTAATAAAATTATTTTTTCGATTTTAATATTTACAATTCTTCAGAAAGGCATTTTTAATAGCCAACCAAATTTTGAGTGTCATTTGTTGAGTTATAAGCAGGTTACAGAGCTTAAAATTATTCGCTATGGAAACAAAGCGTTTGTTTACATTTTGAACGTTGAAGTAAAAAATTCAGTTTTTAACCAAAAACGAATGTGTTAAACGTTAGGAACTGTTTACCTATGCTTAGAATAAATAAAAAGATAGACAAATAAGCTGGAAATATTTTTTTACTGGTATATTGAACCTATGTAAACAAAAACAGGGCACGAGCCTTGTTTACATGTTAAAGAATTATGAGCCCTGTATCTTGCTTAAAACTCTACGAATGACTCTCAAATTTAATTTGATCATTATAAATGCATTTCTAAAGCATTGTTAATAATAAAAACATAAAAATAAAATTTGACCAAAATCGTGACCATGCCCCTTTAAAAACGTTGGTAAAGTAAGAAGAATGGCATTTACATGTAGTTGAGATTTTAAATTTTATTCTTTACGTATACAACGTTTCAACTGCTATTTTATGTCACACGTAAATACAATACATTTAGATCTGTGATCACTGTGTAAAAACGGACTGAAGAATAGTGTTGTTATTTACCACTGAGTTATTAAGGAGGTTGTGTGGCCAACAAATTAAACATTAGACATGTATGTTCACATACCAACATTAATAAAGGGAAAAAGTAAAAAAAAATTAGCTTTAACATATTTCAGTTTCCTATAATTCTATACAAAGTTTTTCTTCAAAAGAGATTCATACAGTCTAAAAATGGCAACGACTGTCAGGCCCACTTCAAAATCTTTTTTTGAAATGTGATTTCATAAAACAGCAATGTCGGTTTTTAATTAATTTATGTGAATTTTTCATGCATTGTTTAAGTGAAACAAAAACGGTATTTTAGAGCTTAAGATAGATAGATCATTTGAGTAATAATTTTTAACAGTGGAGTAGAATGTTTATAATGTTGGTGTAATAAATAATTATGGGTGCTTCACTTGCACATCCAGTACTTATTTGTAGTGGAAATTTTTTAATACGAAAATGCAAACATAAATCATGACCAATATCTATATATATATTCTATCATCGCAAATTAACAGAATTTCATTATATACTGACGTGTATCTTGATAAAAGTTAAAAGTGTGTTCACTTGTAATAATGATATGAATGTAACACGTTGTGATGATAATTTTTTTCGGTACATTTGTTCAATACCTTACGGTGGCTGCAATAGGATCCTATAACAGCCACCGTAGTATCTCGTTGTAACGAAAGGATTTCTTTTCCTTCTGAAATATGCACAGATTTTTAACACCAAATGAAAAATATAAAAGTTACAGCTAAATGGCTGTTTTGAATGTTGACCCCTCAAGTTCTCCTATTTTTCTGAATTTTATTTTCAGAACCTTTTTCGGTCTGCGCATTAGGTCCCATAATATGAAAATGAAATATAAAAATATTTGCATAAAAACTGTTTGAGAAAACGTGACACGCGTGAATTCAGTTTACATTGTAACATTAAAACTCCCATAGACAATTTTTTAACGTATAAAACTAAAAGTTCTCAGTAGTTTTAAACGAGACTTAAAATATATGACGGTTATGACAATTTTAACATTTGCCATGACTTATTAAAAACTTGTCGTTTATTTTAATTTTTACCTTTTTCATCCCCCCTTTTTCAAGCTCTGTACCTTCGTCTATGGAAGCCGACTAAGAAGGTGGTTTAGACACAGCATTCTCTCTACCCTCAAACTTAACCGACCACTTATCTTTAGTTGTTTTGCATCGTTTACTTATTTGTTTTCGAAATTTAATAATAAACAAAATAATCAGAAAAGAGCCAAAATTATTGATAAAAAGAACCAATGCGATTGTAACCATTGTTCATAAGGCATGAACTTATTTTTTCAAGTGATATTGCATTTATTAAATTTCTGATAGGGATTTCTTTAATAGGTTTGAATTTCCTAGGTTAAGATACCGTTTGAATTTTTGGAAAATGATCATTAAAAGATTTCTACAAATCAATTCTTTTAAAATGAAAGTTTTGTTTGTTTGTTTGTTTGTTTTTTTTTTAACAAATTTTTCAAATGAAGGTCAGAGATCAAACATACTTTCCTTATTATAAAATGGTGGTAATACCAACGAACCATGAAACGCTGTGCATCTCTGTCTTAATGTTTCAGTATCAACTGGGGATTTAATGCCATATTGTTGAACTTTTGCATTACATATTACTTTCGATGAAATAATTAACCATTTCCCATCATATAAATAAGTTATTCTTGGATCATTTTGATTAGGTTCAATTCGTATATTGCAGTGTTTGTTAATGTCATGGCGTTTCCCTAAAAATAATTGTATGATACATTCTTTATAAGACGTGATAGGGTAAAATAGACTATTTAATGAGCAAAAATCACCTTCTTGTTTTATTCATTGTTCCAATTCATTATTATTTTAAGATAGCAAAAATGGTGCGAATATCATCTAACGCAATTGCGTTACCACTTGTCTCATATTTTGCCAATAATTAAATAAGTTTGATTATGTTTTTTGTTTGGTATGGGGCGGTTATGCATTTTATATAATTCAAACGTTTTTCTTCTATTTAAGGTAACTCCATACTCGTAAATTTCTATGAGGAAAGTTGAAAAACCGAACTGATTTCAATTTAATAGACTTTAATGTCATCAATTGTTCGAAAAAATATACATGTCATCACACTTTTTGAGATGCCAGATAAACATAAACTAAAGCATATTTTAGCATCAGAAAACTGTATTGTTTTTTTTTTTGTCAAAAGTAAAATCTTGTAGGCAGAAATCTGTTTTTCTTGTTTAATTTTTATGTCAACTTTATCAGAAAACTAAAAGTTATTTCCCCTTTGCATAGGTAAGATGTATAACAATTTGGAAATTTAGGATAAAATTAAGAGCGAAAATATCTTGAACCTACCAATAATTCTAATTACATCCATGTGATTGTATTCACATAAAAGAAATAAAACTACCTTGCACAATTTTTAAAGAATTCAAAGTTTTACAAGAAAGTGTAACATCACAGAACACTGGATCTAATTTGACAACGGATTTGACAATACAATAAGAAGACGATTATATTCCAATATTGTCACCCCTGCGAATGTGTTCGGAATGTTTTCTTTATCGTTTCTAAGTAAGTAATAAATCCAGAGGTGCTCGAATGAAAGTTCACGAGACTTCACCGATATTTGTTCAGTTCCTGTGAAATTTCGAGCGGAAGTATAAGCGTTCGGATAATATTCTCAAAATACGTAAGTACTGGTCGTTTTTCATATCATATCCTACTTTGATTTATGTTAAAACGGGAAAAGCTTTTAAGATGTATGTATTATTTTACCATCTAGCAGTTATTTATATTAAACGGTAATATTCAGAACAGAGTTATCGTTCGTGTTCAAACACGTGTAGAGTGGTTGAAAATATAAACATTGGGTTGCTTAAAGCTATACACGCTATAATTTGCGTCAATTTTGAATGACAGTGAAAACGCATGTGTTTGTCTAGTTATAAAAGTTGTCCTTAATCTGTAAATTACAATGGTGAATTCCATCTCGTTACAAAGATATAGATTTTTAATTGTTTATTTTTCTGCTAGGAAAATATACCTTTTCATGAATATTGATGAAGGAAGAGCGAAACCGACCTCATTACGCATGTCCGCGGAGAACTAGGTGGTCGTTATTTTTTGCCTAATTAAATATCCAACTTGATTTTTAATATGCTTAACAGTTGTTAGTTTGAAATACATACATGTATAATGAGTAAAATACGTTTGTCATTCACGATACCCTTACTTCTGCATTAACACTTATAGGATCTATAAATAGCACATAGGGGAAAAACACAGGTGTACGTCGTTTTTTTTAAGGAAGTATTCATATCTACTCACAGGCTTGTATTTTTTTCTTTTTTTTGTACTCGTATATCGGAGAAATGTATGCTTTACTGAAAATACCCTTTCCTTTGTGAAACTATCACAATTATGAAGATGTTGACTCTTCACCAGTTGTGGTATGAAAGACTAAATTTAGCTGTCGATATCACGTGATATATTGATATTCACGAGGAGGCATTACTTTCCTGGCAGGAAAATAAATATTTTTTATTGTTTAATATTTGATATATTTGTTACGTGATCGAATTGAGCATTATAATTAACAGCATAAAGGTAACTTTTATTCGTAATCAAACACATACAGTTTCCCCTTTATTCAAAATTGACGCAAACTATAGCGTGTATAGCTTTAATAAAACCATAGCCATGTTTGATGCTTGTGGTGTGCAATACCATGTTTTAAAAATAATAACAGGTGTCTGTTTTGCATTAAAACTTAGTATATTGAGCCATTTTCAAGGAACATTCTGCATAAAATGGTATAGTCTGTTTCACTATTGATGTTATTACTAGGTCAGGCGCGGATCGAAAATTAATCCTCAGGAGGGATCTCTTTTAACCATGTTAGTTGTTGCAACAGCAGACAAAAACTAATTTTTGTATAGTCACATTTATTTCTAGAACACATTTTATTCACCAATTAATGAAGATAAAGTTTAAAATCAATAAACCTCTAGATTTCATATTTGACTACTAGAACCTAGATACTGTGAAATAGACTTTATACACGAGGAACGATTTTTACTGCGAAACTGAAAGGGTTAAATAAAACCTCGTGGTCTAAAATTTGAATGACAATAACATTCGCAGGGGTGATTGTTGTACATGTACACCACTTCATAAAAAGACCACAGTTGTTTCTCAGGACTAAAAGATAAACATAACTCACTAGGTAAATGTTTTTTGGATATTTATTAATAATTGACGTAAATCAACTGGTGCTATAACCGAGGGTAACCAGTTTGTTCTACAATCAAAAACATACTTATACTTGCAACATTTTCCCCATACTCTTAAGAAATTGCGTAACAGCATTTGTGACTTGTATCCACATTACACAACTTATGTTTTTGAGACTTTCTTGATATGACTTCTAGCTTTAACCTTCGTTTCATACTTTCAATACATCCGTAATTCAATTCATTAATACTTTTTCTTAGTGTTATAGGTGGTTTAACTTTATTATTAAAGCCTTTTTAGACGGTGGCTATAAATAGCCACGGTCTATTGCTACGGTCCTGACCGGAAGAGTATTTCTCACAGGGACCCTAGCGGATAACGAACGACAACGCTGTTAGGTATGCAGTGTTACACGCAATGTTTATCTATGTGTCGATTTCAGTATGGTAACTAATTTTAATCTTATCAGATATTTTAAGCATTATAGCTGCTGATCATTTTGTACATAATTATATTTAAATAATTTAGGAAATTGTGTTTTATTTCAAATGAGCCGTTACCCTGTCTGCTCACGCGGTATCGATAATTTTTGCACAAACAGCCAGTTGTGACGTTAAACTCTGTATCAGGGCTGCATAAACTATATCACTGCGACAATTTGCTAAGAGATCTCACAATAATCGCTTCTTGTTTTTTTTATGATGTAAACAATCGTCAGAAACACGCACAATTTAAAAAGGTTTGCCATTTCATATTTCAGTAACTATGCTTCATCGATAAATTCATTCATTTTCAAAGCATTAATTTTAGTTGAGGAGGAATATTTATTTTTTTGAAGCTTATTCTAAAGAATTCACAACATATACTGATAATGAATATTAGATTAATTACATTTTATTGAACTTTAACCGATCGATGGCACACTTTCTTCTACAAGTGTTCATGTGTTCTTTTAACAAACAAAAAACTTGAAATTTACGATACAAATGTGTTTAATTTAGGACTATCCTGTGATTTACCTAATTTTGTAACCCACTCAGTCTGTAGGAACATTAATATTATTACAGGGGCCTCAATATTCATCAGACAATATTTACTACTGATGCTGACGCTTTACTTGCTGCAGACTTTCTCTCAAACACGCTAATCGATCGACCTCGGATTGTAAAATTCGCGTGCAAATCAAGTCGCCATTTTACATGTACATGTATAAACAAACAACATTTTACGATGTTTCAAAGATTTTCAGTTCAGATTTTTTTGTAAGCAAATAAGGGATTAAAGACATGCTGTAAAACGTCTTATGGATTTCACGGCGTATCAGCTCGTGTATCTCTAATTTGCAGCAAACGCTAGCTTTTTTTGTGAGAAAAAACAATCGGTTCAACTCATGCAATAGTCCATGTAAATTTATGGTACATTGTGAACGGTAATGTAAGATATAATAATTTTGTTCACTTAACAGTTTCTGACGAATTTTTCACACTTAACTGAAATAACGCAATTTGATGAGCGAAGTACAATCTGTGACTTTGATCCATATGCACCCGTCTCTGCTACTAGAGAACATTTTCTTTGGTTTTGGGGGATTTTTTCGCAAACAGATAACATTATTTACACATGTACGTAAATATCACCCCTTTTGTTCTCAAATAATTTTTAACTCGCGAGTACAACTCTATTATGAGCTTTCTTCGACATTTGTTTCCATTTACAAATAGGCGGGCCTATATAAATGCGCCAGTTTGTTGCGACTCGCAATCGAAATACGTGTCATCACTCAACGAAATGCTACAAAGGCCGTAGCGTATATATCCATGCTATATTTGCGATAAATAATAAAACATGAAGGTAAAAATGTGCTTCATAGATGACTGTAGTATTCTGCTGAGCTACAGAACTATAGCTTTCCGGAAATATTGCCGGGATTTGCGGACCGTAGATCTATTGTATAGACTATATAGTACATTCAAAGAATAAAATGAAATTTATAAACACAGCTGTACGGTCAGAAAAACATGCGTTTAACTTGGATTTGTTTGTTTGGTGTTTTTAAAAACTAATTTTGAATAATTGATCTATATTTCTTGTAAGTTTACTAGAAAAGTTTAATGTTACAAGTAAATTATGCGTGTTTTAAAAGTGTACCGAGAAGCGATAAAATATACATGTGACTTTCCTAAATTCATTCAAATGATTTGAATAAATCTATAGCTAAATACAATTAGACAATTGTACTTTAAAACGTTGATAAATGAAACTGCCGCGACTGAATATTGTATGATATATTTTTTTAAATTTTTATTCACTTTCGTTGTGAGCAAATGAAAAATATCCACTACAGTCGAAGATAAAATATTGATTGACTCTCTGTTTCATGATGACATGCAATCAAAAAGCAATACCAGTTTTATCAAACAGGTTCTTGCAAACCATTCCGTTTGCTGTACACCTAAATGTGTAACTAACTATGAGGACAAAAGCAAGTGTGATGGTCCACAAGCAAGTGTGATGATGCAACTTTTTCCCCGTGAAGAAATTGAGGGAAAATGCTGTCGAGAGGGACAATAAACATACTACATGTATGCCCAAATAGTTAGTAAAAACCTGATAAGTATTTTATCATACTAAAGCTTTATTTGTTCTCGTTACTTTGAGAAATCTACAATATCTTTAAAGCACAAAAGTCCAATCCACACTTTTCAAAAGTTGTTCCCCTTTGCAGGGTCAACCCAAGGTCAAAAGGGAAAAAACCAAAATCCCCCTTCTTTATACAATAAAATAGTTTGGCGTACTGTGGTGGAATCGCTTAGGATTTGATTTATTCATCAATATGTGGCGGCAACCCACATATTTAATGAGTCATTCTGGGGCAATCAATATATATTTGTGTAATACATGTTTTACCGAAAACGGAGTTTTAATATCAACTGATATAGATACAAACATATCGATACAAACATATAGATACAAACTTCTATACTACAAAGGCTACTGTGATAAATCTATGGATTTTCCTCAAAAGATGACGATAAAGAGACACAACATTTGTAAAGTGTGGATTGTGAACACAACTACGATTTCCACAGAATTATCCAAGTAAGTAACTCACGACCAGTTGTGCTAGTACATGTTTGAGACGCTGGCTGTGGATTTTCGACAACAATAATTTACATACATGTAATATGCCACTTTCAAACGGCGCCACAGTCTAACAGTACTTTCAGTACTTTGATTTACTCGGTGATTATCATGAACACCCTTTACTTCATAAATTTACATTTCCTGTTCTATTTCCAATTGTTGTGGTGAATCAGTTATTTCAGTATTTATTTCTAGCCTATTTTGCTCGTCTTTAGAGTCAGAATCAGCCGACTGACGGTGTTTAATCAAAAGAAGAGTCTGAATCATATTCCATTCGGATTGTAACTCTTGATAATTTATATTAGTTAATTATATGTTTCATAAAAATTTTGTCATTTTTGGCGTAGTTTCATTATCCGCATGGTTGTTTAAAGCACGAGCGCGAATTCTTCTTCTTAGCTCTTGCAACAGAATGTCTTCTTCGTCCGAAATATCGCGTTCAACTCTCGTTTGACTTACCAGTCTCTGTAATGCTGTTTCTTCTTCCTCGTCCGATTGTTCTTCTTCAGATACATTTTCAGGTGGAACTACATAACGTGTTTGTCTAATAGCTCGTCCGCCGAAATTTTGTGGTATTTCCAATTCATCTAATTTAGCATGATAAAGGTGCCTAGCATGTGCTTTAGTGGTGGTACCAATAAGTTTGGTCTTAGCTATAAAACTTACTGGTCCTGCTCCATTGTGCGGTAATATGGTACCCATCTTTCGTCAAGCTTACCTGTTCTGCTATAATTTTTCAAATAGACAGGATCACAAATATAAAAAATTCTTCCTTAATTTTTTAAGTTAGTTTTTTAAGTTTTAATATAGTACAGTGTATCTAAAGGTAGAACTGCATGTCTATTGTACACCAAGAAAAATAGAGAGTATTCAGTGGACTCGTTCCAATGAAACTTGATGTCGGCCAAAGTTTGATTAAGATAAAGATCTTAAGTTTGTATTTCTTCTTGTACCTTTTTAGCCATAACATAATGAATAGTTCTGTTAAATCTTCCTACATTACCATTACCTGTGGATTGTAATAAGAGGTAGTAATATAATGAATGTTTAATTATCGGAGTATGTCTTCCATTTTTTATTTACATTTTCCGTACCATTATTTGTCAAAAGTTGTAAAGGTCAGCCATAATGAGGAAATATCTCATCCAAAATTATGTGAACTATATACCAGCTGATTTATCAGCTACACAAAATGCTTCCGGCCAACTTGAGTAAAAATCTATCAAGGACACAATGTATTTGTTTCCGTAGAGAGTGGTTGGCCTGACAAGTCAAGTGCAATACTAGCAAAAGGATAAGGGGGGATTTTCGTTTCTTGTACAGGTGAACGCCTTTGCTGGAACTCCTATGTTTCATATACAAAACCGAGTAATTTTTGGTGTTAACATTATCTTTATTGTATAAGATAATACATGTATGCTGTGACACATGATATTTGCAACTCTGAAAGTGTTTCCTTCTTTTCATGATCAAACTAAATGTTTGAGGTTCTATCAATACAATAGACTCACAGGATATAAATTAACTTATGTAGAAAACAAGACAAATTACAACACTTGTTGTACATGTATCTTTCTATAAAAAATAAAAACACGTCAGGTGATAAAAAATCTGTCGCAGTAGAAGAAATATTATGTACTTTTACATTTTGACTCTTAATATGTACGATAAACTTACCATTTGTTGTCACATAAAAAAATACCGATCACAATAACACAAAATGGACCTTTCATTTCTACCCGGAATCAATTCACACCAACCAGGAAGTTGAATACAATTTTTTTTTCATAGCACCAGTTTTATTTATTTAAGTTTAAATTTACAACCTGATTGTTTTCATACAAGGTTAATCAGTATTCAGATTACACATATTTAATTCAAAGTACTGAAGTACTGAAAGCCGGGCTCTTTTGGTGTGTCTTTATGCATATTGTATACTGTAAATTCCAAATTAAACGCGAGAAATTAATATCCGCGTTAAATTGCGAGAAGCCCGTCTCGCGAATTCTAAATTTTCGCTTTTAATTTTGGCACATATGTAAACAACATGAAACTATGATAAAATTTCGGCATTCGCGATTTTATGTTCTCGCGATTTGATGGTAAATCATTGGATCGCGGAATTAAGTACTCGCGTAAAATAAGAAAACCACAGTAGTAAATACTTAAAATCTCTCTCTCTCTCTCTCTCTCTCTCTCTCTCTCTCTCTCTCTCTCTCTCTCTCTCTCTCTCTCATGCTTTTAATGCGTTAAAACATTTAAAGAGCAAATTCACTGTTAACGGATCAATGATATAACGGAGATTACATAGACATTAACTGATTTTTAGCCAGGCTGGCTCTAGGCAGACAAATCGCCAATGTTACTAGAAATAACACAACGTCAAAAGTAAACAAAAAACCAAACAGCGTCAAAGTAAAAGCTTCCGCTATACCAAATAGTTACACAAAGAGCCAAGTATTTTTGAAATTGTTGGCAGTTTTTTTCTTTTTTTTTTGCATTTCGAGAGAATTGTCTATCTTTTCTAGTTATTTTATTAATAACGTGTTTTAAAAACAAAACTATGCATTTTGACACATACAATGCGCATGAATTTCCATGAACTATTTAGCTGCACGTTGAAGAAATGGGGATTGAATATATAACGTTATCATATTCCTATAATTTTTGACAAGACCATTTCTTTTAATATTTTAGCAAAACAAAACATGTTTTGCATCTTATTTTCTGTATTCTTATGACCGGTCATACTAAAACACGACTGCCTACGACTCCCGGTGAAAACTTGCCTGCCGAGAGAAAACCACACACCTGTCGTTTACCTAATGGATGATTTTAATATTTTGTTTGATAATTTATTTAACCTAACAAAATTTATGATCATAGAGTTAAAAAGTCGACTCTACCTTTATTACTTAGCACAAAACTAACAAAATTGTTCAATGTTGGTAAATATAGATCACTCTTACGTAGAATTCTCATGCCTGTCGAAAAAATCTATACGCCTGCCGTTAATTTGATGAATTATTTTGATTTTTTTCTTTGATATTTTATTTCTTTTAGTTTTCAGTTAACTTTTCAGTTCGTATAGTGCGCAAACATTTTCACATTTATTTAAAATAACATGGATCATAATTAATGTACAGCTATTTACAACTAAACAAGCAAACTGCAAACAAGTTAACTTAAGTTTGTTCACATTAATACAATCCGTTCCTATGTCATCCTGGATTTTTTTAATTTCAATTTCAGTAAATACTCATAGTTTAATTTAATATAATTTTAAACATTTTTATTACTTTTCTTTGAAGTTTTCTCACATAATATATATGTTTGTTTTATTCCATTTGCGTCTTAAATTTTAATGAGACATATTTCGTTTTGAAAAAATTGTTATTAAAAAATCGGGAACATTCAAATTCACTTGACTTCCGAATCAAATAGATGTGGAAAATGAGGCATAGATCTTGACATATTTTATTGAAATTTTAATATGTTAATGTATTTTGATGATTTTTAACTTTCAAATTGTAAATGTATAGCATATTTATCATATTCTATATATAAAAATAACTTGTACTGATAAAAACACATTTCTCATATCGTTTATCAACTTTAAGCTCTTGTTTCTGATTTAATAAAAAAAATTACCGTTCTATACGCCAATTGCACGTGCAGTAAATGATTAAGATAAAAAGTTAATCTACTTTATCGTTGAAATTATGGACTTAATTTATTGTGCTTTAATACCGGTAATCGGGTGAGAACTGTCTATTGTGTGAGATATCATAAACATTGTACATGTACCTAATAAGCCCCTGTCACACTGTCACGATTAATACTACGATTGCCAACGAATTACTAAAAGTTATAAATTGCCATTATTCGGTATCCTAGTTTTGCGATATTTCTATAGACAGTGTTATTTTTTTGAATCTAAGAAACTCGACTACGATGTCTGCTTGACAATGTAAGATGTTTGTGCGATTACCGGGCGAGTTGTGGCGAATCAGGTTCGAATTTCAGCGATTAAGTAACGAACGCTTTGATATCTTCCAACGAGCAAGTAGGATGGAAGACGATTTTTATACAATACACTCACAAATGAGTACGGAATCGTACGATTGATACACGATATAGCTACGAATAAATAATTTTTTTACGATTATATATCTGGTATCTTAATTATTATTAAAGTGATTATTAAACAAAACAAATAAATGATTGCATTTTTGCTTGGAAGTGTTTTTAATTTCAAATAACATAAGACTTGGATGAATAACGCAGTTGGAGTAATATTCATACATATTATAAAAGATATATGAAAACACATACACGTTGATGTTTTGTGAGTTCAGATTGCCAAAAGAAAATGAAGGAGGATGAAGACTTTGTTTTGCAATGATGTATCGTAGTTGCCTTCACACAATGTAGCTTGTATAAATCAAAAAAAAAAGTGCATAATTTTTTTTTATCCTTTTTAAATATTTAAAGTAATTAAAAAGTAATAGGGCAAACGTAATTTGAATTAATGCAAAAATAAGTAATGATTCTTAAACCACATAAAAATTTTCAAGCACATTTTTAATCAAGATAATATTTACATTCAGGGTATATTACTCCTTATATTTTCATTTCAAAGCTGCAACATTTAATTTACTCTAAATACACGTTGCTAATTTATGCACCTTAAGCTCATATATATATATATATATATATATATATATATATATATATATATATATATATATATATATATATATATATATATATATATATATATAAACGTTTCCAAGTGTTTTGAGCATATTTTTTTTTTTACAATTAAATGAAACTTTAAATTTTACATAACTAATTTGATATGTACTCTAAACAAGAGGCCCGTGGGCCACATCGCTCACCTGAGGAACAATAGGTATGATAAAATCAGCTTAATGGAGTAATAATACAAACTATCTAGACAATGTACAATAATACATAATACATACTTTGTATCTATACTTGCTGAGGATGCTTTCACACACGTTTCAGCTTTCCTGGCTGATAAGTTTCTGATAAGAAGATTTTTAAAGATTTACTCTATATATTCCTATATAAAACTTCGACCCCCCATTGTGGCCCCACCCTACCCTCAGGGGTTATTATTTTCACAGCTATGAATCTACACTACCTGAGGATGCTTTCACACAAGTTTCAGCTTTCCTGGCTGATTAGTTTCTGAGAAGAAGATTTCTAAAGATTTACTCTTCATATTCCTATGTTAAACTTCAACACCCCATTGTGGCCCAACCCTACCCCCGGGGGCCATGATTTTCACAACTTTGAATCTACTCTAACTGAGGATGCTTCCACACAAGTGTCAGCTTTCCTGGCTGATTAGATTCTGAGAAGAAGATTTTTAAAGATATACTTTTTATATTCATATGTAAAACTTCGACCCCCCATTGTGGCCCCACCCTACCCCCCCAGGGGTCATGATTTTCACAACTTTAAATCTATACTACCTGAGGATGCTTCCACACAAGTTTCAGCTTTGCTGGCTGATTAGTATCTGAGAAGAAGATTTTTAAAGATATACTCTATATATTTATATGTTGAACTTCGACCCCCATTGTAGCCCCACCCTACCCCCGGGGATTATGATTTTCACAATTTCATATCTACACTACCTGAGGATGCTTCCACACAAGTTTCAGTTTTCCTGGCTGATTAGTTTCTGAGAAGAAGATTTTTGAAGATTTACTCTATATATTCATATGTAAAACTTCGACCCCCCCATTGTGGCCTCACCCTACCTCCGGGGGTAATGATTTTCACAACTTCAAATCTACACTACCTGATAATGCTTCCATACAAGTTTCAGCTTTGCTGGCTGATTAGTTTCTGAGAAGAAGATTTTTAAAGATTTACTCTATATTTTCCTATGTTAAACTTCGACCCCTCATTGTGGCCCCACCCTACCCCCGGGGGTTATGATTTTCACAACTTCATATCTACACTACCTGAGGATGCTTCCACACAAGTGTCAGCTTTCCTGGCTGATTAGTTTCTGAGAAGAACATTTTTTTAAAGATTTACTCTATATATTCCTATGTAAAACTTCGACCCCCCATTGTGGCCCCACCCTACCTCCGGGGGTAATGATTTTCACAATTTTGAATCTACACTAACTGAGGATGCTTTCACACAAGTTTCAGTTTTCCTGGTCATATGGTTCATGAGAAGAAGATTTTTAAAGATTTACTCTGTTATCATATCTACCTGAGGATTCTTCCACACAAGTATCAGCTCTGCTGGCTGATTAGTTTCTGAGAAGATTTTTAAAGATTTACTCTATATATTCCTATGTAAAACTTCGACACCCCATTGTGGCCCCATCCTACCCCTGGGCGTTATGATTTTCACAACTTTGAATTAACTTTACCTGAGGATGCTTCCACACAAGTGCCAGCTTTGCCGGCTAATTAGTTTCTGAGAAGAAGATTTTTAAAGATTTACTCTATATATTCCTATTTTAAACTTGGACACCCCATTGTGGCCCCACCCTATCCCCGGGGGCCATGATTTTACCAAATTTGAATCTACTCTAACTTAGGATGCTTCCATACAAGTGCCAGCTTTCATGTCTAATTAGTTTCTGAGAAGATTTTTAAAGATTTACTCTTTATATTCCTATGTAAAACTTCGACCCCCCATTGTGGCCCCACCCTACACCCGGGGGTTATGATTTTCATAACTATCAAGCTACACTACCTGATAATGCTTTCACACAAGTTTCAGCTTTCCTGGCTGATTAGTTTTTGAGAAGAAGATTTTTAAAGATATACTCTATATATTCCTATGTAAAACTTCGACCCCCCATTTTGGCCCCACCCTTACCCCAGGGATCATGATTTTCACAACTATGAATCTACACTGCCTGATAATGCCTCCACACAAGTTTCAGCTTTCCTGGCTGATTAGTTTCTGAAAAGAAGATTTTTAAAGATTTACCCTATATATTCTTATGTAAAACTTCGACACCCCATTGTGGCCCCACCCTACCCCGGGGATCATGATTTTCACAATTTTGAATCTACACTACCTGAGGATGATTTCACATAAGTTTCAGCTTTCCTGACTGATTAGTTTCTGAGAAGAAGATTATTAAAGATTTACTCTATATATTCCTATGATAAACTTCGACCCCCATTGTGGCCCCACCCTACCCCCGGGGGTTATGATTTTCGCAATTTGGTATCTACTCTACCTGAGGATGCTTCCACACACGTTTCAGCTTTCCTGGTCTTATGGTTCATGAGAAGAAGATTTTTGAAAATTTACTCTGTATATCCTATGTAAAGTTTCGACCCCCCATTGTGGCCCCACCCTACCCCTGGGGGTCATGATTTTCACAACTTTGTATCTACACTACCTGAGGATGATTTCACATAAGTTTCAGCTTTCCTGACTGATTAGTTTCTGAGAAGAAGATTTTTAAAGATTTACTCTATATATTCCTATGTAAAACTTCGACCCCCCATTGTGGCCCCACCCTACCCCTGGGCGTTATGATTTTCACAACTTTAAATTAACTTTACCTGAGGATGCTTCCACACATTTGCCAGCTTTGCCGGCTAATTAGTTTCTGATAAGAAGATTTTTAAAGATTTACTCTATATATTCCTATGTTAAACTTCGACACCCCATTGTGGTCCCACCCTACCCTAGACGGCCATGATTTTACTAACTTTGAATCTACTCTAACTGAGGATGCTTCCATACAAGTGCCAGCTTTCATGTCTAATTAGTTTCTGAGAAGAAGATTTTTAAAGATTTACTATTTATATTCCTATGTAAAACTTCGACCCCCCATTGTGGCCCCACCCTACACCCGGGGGTTATGATTTTCATAACTATCAAGCTACACTACCTGATAATGCTTTCACACAAGTTTCAGCTTTCCTGGCTGATTAGTTTTTGAGAAGAAGATTTTTAAAGATATACTCTATATATTCCTATGTAAAACTTCGACCCCCCATTGTGGCCCCACCCTAACCCCAGGGATGATGATTTTCACAACTATGAATCTACACTGCCTGATAATGCCTCCACACAAGTTTTAGCTTTCCTGGCTGATTAGTTTCTGAAAAGAAGATTTTTAAAGATTTACCCTATATATTCTTATGTAAAACTTCGACACCCCATTGTGGCCCCACCCTACCCCGGGGATCATGATTTTCACAATTTTGAATCTACACTACCTGAGGATGATTTCACATAAGTTTCAGCTTTCCTGACTGATTAGTTTCTGAGAAGAAGATTTTAAAGATTTACTCTGTATATCCTATGATAAACTTCGACCCCCCATTGTGGCCCCACCCTACCCCCGGGGGTTATGATTTTCGCAATTTGGTATCTACTCTACCTGAGGATGCTTCCACACAAGTTTCAGCTTTCCTGGTCTTATGGTTCATGAGAAGAAGATTTTTGAAAATTTACTCTGTATATCCTATGTAAAGTTTCGACCCCCCATTGTGGCCCCACCCTACCCCTGGGGGTCATGATTTTCACAACTTTCTATCTACACTACCTGAGGATGCTTCCACACAAGTTTCAGCTTTGCTGGCTGATTAGTTTCTGAGAAGAACATTTTTAAAGATTTACTCTATATATTCCTATGTAAAACTTCGACCCCCCATTGTGGCCCCACCCTACCCCTGGGCGTTATGATTTTCACAACTTTAAATTAACTTTACCTGAGGATGCTTCCACACAAGTGCCAGCTTTGCCGGCTAATTAGTTTCTGATAAGAAGATTTTTAAAGATTTACTCTATATATTCCTATGTTAAACTTCGACACCCCATTGTGGTCCCACCCTACCCTAGACGGCCATGATTTTACTAACTTTGAATCTACTCTAACTGAGGATGCTTCCATACAAGTGTCAGCTTTCCTGGCTAATTAGTTTCTGAGAAGAAGATTATTAAAGATTTACTCTATATATTAATAGGTTTAAATTCGACCCCCCATTGTGGCCCCACCCTACCCCTGGGGGTCATGATTTTCACAATTTCATATCTACATGTACACTATCTGAGGATGCTTCCACACAAGTTTCAGCTTTCCTGGTCTTATGGTTCATGAGAAGAAGATTTTTGAAAATTTCTCAAAAATTTTAATAAATTCCTAATTATCTCCCTTTGCAAAAGAGCGTGGTCCTCAATTGCTCACAACTTTGAATCCCCTTAGGCTAAGGATGCTTTGTGTTAAGTTTGGTTGAAATTGGCCAAGTGGTTCTTGAGAAGATGTTGAAAATGTGAAAAGTTTACAGACAGACGGACAGACGGACAGACAGACGGACGACAGACAAAATGTGATCAGAATAGCTCACTTGAGCTTTCAGCTCAGGTGAGCTAAAAACAGTCATTAATATATATCTATCCTTGATAAGATTTTTTTTTCCACAAAGTTTCTGGCACTATATTTTTTGTCGCGGAAGTTAAATAAATAACATGCTAATATGCATGGCTGTTCCATATTCCTGACAAAGAGCGTAAATAATTGCTTTATAGCGGCGATACACAACATTTCACACAAATAGACATTAGTATGAAAATATAAATATAGGCATGAATGCTTATTTTTGGAAGTCGTCGGTCCTAAGACCGCATTACCGCGGTATGATAATTTGTCTGCACCGCTTGATGTGTCATAGGACCGATGACATCCAAAAATAAGCATTCAATGCTTAATTAAAAGCATATACAAAACAAATAACAATATTAATAGTGCAGTCAAACTCTTCTAAACTGGTATTATAAAATACAAGTTATTTTATATACACATCACTAGCATACTGTTGATCAGTCAAGAAATAAAACACGCACAAACAACACCATTTAAATAGTAAGAAAAGGAGTGGTACATTAACATAAGTTTTGAAAAAAAAGTCAATCATCACTTTTTTAAAATTTTGCTCTGAAATCTTTATCAAAAGCAAATAAGGATCACAAGCATTATTTTACAAGCACTTTCCAATGCGGAACTTTTTTGGCTTTTAAAGGTAAAACAAAGAATAATATTAATGTTTACGTATTGTCAGCATATGTATGGATAATAAAGTTTTTACTTATCATCAGTTACATGTATCACACTCATACTATGATACATGTACTCTAAACGTATTACACTTGGCTGTGTATTCTTTCAAGCATCTTGTTTTGGCGAAAAGCCGTTTCCGCCAAATCAAGAACATCGCTAAATGCTTATAATTTATGTAATAGAACAGCCTTGTTGAGAAAAACGCCAATTCAAATCCACGCTAGTTTGTTGAAAAATCGTTTTCCACCAAATTTTGGACACGCTGGATATAATACGTTTACAGTATTTTCCAAATTGTTTCAATCTGTTTTCTGGGCATTCCAATGTCATATGTTGATCAACCATATAAATGTAATACAGGGTGTTTCACAATATATGTCACACATCTAAACGAGTGTCAGGCATAGTATCAAAGAAACTATAATATCTTAAAGTAGCATAATTACTTGAAAGTATGATATTGCAAAATATCGGGAAAATAATTATAGGATGAAGTCACTGAGACGTGAAAATTGATGTCATAATTTCAGGTCTTTTCAAAATGGACTATAATTAACAACAAAAAGCTGAAATTGTAAAACTCTATTACAAACATAAGTATCCTAAAATTATACAGAATTTGTTGAAGAAACAGTATCCAGAAAACAAAGTACTGTCTATATTTCAGATTTTAAAGATTGTTAAGAAGTTTGAACGAAAAGGTAGTGTAAAGGATGAAAGACACTTAAATCCTGGGCCTCCCAAAAAGTCAATGAGCGGTAAGAACATTGAAAAAGTGAGGTCTATCATTGAGGAAACACATAGAGAGTCTGCCAGGTCCGTGTTAAGGGAGATGGAGTGTGACAATGTCCGGGTCTAAAGTGTATTTAGAATTCTGCGATTCGAATTGTGTCTCGCTGCATACAAGATTACAGTTATGGAATTATAACCAACTGACATTAAAAGTCGATTGGATTTTGCAATGTGAATAGAAAGGCAGAGCCATGAATGGATGGACAGCATATGGTTTTATTTCAATGCATCTGAAAAAAAAACATGTGCTTTGGGGTTCTGACATTTGTTGAATTAAAACATTTGCATGCGGACAAAATCCCTTTTGGGCTGCAATTTGGTCTACAGGAATCGTTCGTCCTTATTTTGTATGATTCTGATGGAGAATGTGTGAGTGGGAACGAAACATAAATTTGCTGAAAAGAAAATTTTAACAAGCCCTTCAACCTAATACAACCAGCTTCTCGAGTGTTTGGTAGCAACACGATTGAATTACTTCACACACAGCTACAAGAGTGCTTGATTGGTTAGATGACACATTTTCAGGACGATATCTTTCACACAGAACTGAAAAACCATTGCCACCACATTCGCCCGATTTAAATCTTTTCGTTTTTTTCCTCTGGTGATATTTAAAAGACAGAGTTTATACTGACAGGATCTTGAGAGGATAAAATACACCCCTGCGAATGTTATTGTCATTTAAATTTTAGATCACGTGGTTTTATTTGACCCTTTCAGTTTCACAGTAAAAATCGTGCCTCATGTTTATAGTCTATTTCAGAGAATCTAGGTACTTGTAGTCAAATATAAATTCTAGAGGTTTATTGATTTTAAACTTTATCTTCGTTAATTGGTGGATAAAATGTGTTCTAGAAATAAATGTAACAATACAAAAAAAAGTTTTTTTTTCTGCTGTTGCGACAATTAACATGCGTAGTAGAGATACCCCATAGAATTAATTTTCGATCCGCGCCTGACCTAGTAATAACATCAATAGTGAAGCAGACTGTACTACTTTATGCAGAATGTTCCTTGGAAATGGCTCGATAAACTAAGTTTTTATGCAAAATATTCACTCATTATTTTTTTTAAAAACATGGTATTGCACACCACAAGCATCAAACATGGCTATGAATTTTTTAAGCAGCCCAATGTTTATATTATCAACCACTCTTCACGTGATTTAAACGAACGATAACTCTGTTCTAAATATCATCGTTTAATTTAAAAAACCGCTAGATGGTGAAATAAGACATACATTTTAAAAGATGTTGATGTTGTAGCATAAATCCAAGTAGGATATGATAAGAAAATCGACCAGTACTTACGGATTTTGAGAATAATATCCGAACACTTATACTTCCGCTCGAAATTTCACAGGAACTGAAGAAATCTCGGTGAAGTCTCGTGAACTTGCATTCGAGCACCTCTAGATTTATTACATACTTAGCAACGATAAAGAAAACATTCCGACACATTCGCAGGGGTGAAAGAACTGAAGAACAATATTAAGCGAGGAATCCGCTAGATATCCAGGGAAACGTGCAGAGCAGTGATACGGAATTTTCGCACACGTGTCTCTAAAGTTATTTTAGTAAAGGGTATAAACATCTGGAGTATATCATTTGAGGTAATCGTTGCCGCGGAAACGGAAATGGAGTGTGTTACATATCCCTGACTTAAAATATTCATTTTTGATATCTCTTGCTGAAAATGATGAAAATAAATTGTATCTGTAACTGTGTCGTTATCATTCTTTTTGCCTTTAGATTTATGACAATTATATTGTTAAACACCCTGTACTACTTCCAATATTGAGTCCAATTGCAAGTTACATGAATTCACCTGTAAGAAAAGTTTAAAAGACATTCGTGTTTATGTTGTTTTCCTGGCGTGAGATAGAGTCGTACTGGTTTTCAGATTCCCCTGACACCGTATTTCCAAGTTCTGTGTAGGTTTCAACATTAGTTGCTGTCCCACTTCGATGGTCTTTAATACCTTTAGAGTTAGATTTCCCGTTCCAAGATTTCTTTCTATTGTCAAAACATTCATTTGAAATATGCCCATGTAAACTCAATGCTGGCTTGCAAAAACATAGCTTGCTTACATTCATAACTTTGTTATCAAATTACTTTTTAAAGTTATTATGACAATATTTTTGAAATATATACACCATATTTTGTAGTGGTGTAAAAATAATAGCTAAACATTTATTTCATGTTGGGCCCAATACATGGTAAAATCATTAATGAAATAATTTGTTTTATATAACACTGCATACTATAAATTCTTTATTTTACGCGAGTACTTAATTCCGCGATTCCGCTATCTTGTATCAAATCGCGAAAATATAAAATCACGAGCACAATTTTTTGTTTAAATTTCCTACACTTCAAAACTGAAAAAATAAAAACAAGATTTTAAAATCCGCGAAGGTTGCTTCTGTCGATTTTATGCGGCTATGAATTTCTCGCGTTAAATTAAGAATCTGCAGTATGACGTCAATATGGGTGTTACTTTTGATTTCCCGTAAGGTTATTTCAGATAAGAAACTCTGAAGATTTGTTATCATAATCGTAAATGTTCTTTATCTAATATCACGTTTTTTTATCCATTTGTTAAAGCTTAAAAATAAATAAAAACCACACATAGTTCGATACAAATCAAACAGATCATAAAAGATTTTCTTTATCATATGTCTGTGAATGATGTTATAAATATAAAACTAAACTTTTGTTAAACATACCTTGTTTTGATGTATCTATAAAAATATATATTCAAAATTGTTGAAACTGTCGAAATCATCACGAATAGAGCCAACGAAATTTGTAAGGACAAAAGTGACTCGGCTGAAATGGAGTGAAATAAGAAAAAATCGTTTGCTAAAATACGACCTTAATATGGATGCGGAAAAAGAGTAATTACAAAAGGGGTGCTATACGGATCAAATCAGCCCTGCATATCGACATCATCCCTAAAAAGACCCTTATCAACTTAGTTTGTGATAATAAGTTACAGAGTGAGAATATACTGTCTATTGAAATAAGAAAAGAAACGTTTAAGGTATTTCCCAAATTCTACAGATTCTACATGTACTTATTGCATTTGACAATAGTTTAAACGAAACTCCTTTCCTACAGTTTACAATAATCAGCAGGTTTGGATATTTAGATATCATATATTTAAAAAAATCTACCAATTAAATAATCACATTTATTTTCCTCCGACAAAGTAGCAGCAGTTGACCCAGTAGCATCCGATCTATTCTCATTTATTGCAGATGTAATTATAAGTTCCACTGATGACACCTCAGAAGTTGTACTTATTAATCGTGTAGTAGACGATGCGGTTGTAGTAGATGTTTCCATTGATGTTGTTTCTGCTGAATGGTTACTTCCACATACTACACTAAGATTTCCATCGAAACCTCCTGAGAGCATGAAAAAATATAATAATAAATCCAAGCCTGTAGAACAAGTACATGCAATTGAAAACTGCTTTCTTTTTAAACATTAATTCATTTTTTTGCAATAGATTGAAAATCAAACTTTGGAACATAGATATTATGATAACAATCATCCTAAAACTAATTTTCATTTAATAAAAGGTCAACTTCAATGTAAAAAGCAGCATAATACATGTATCCATGTTGTGTAAGAGATACATGTTAGAAAAGCGGTAGCTTTTATCATTTTCATACAACATGTAAATATGATTCGCTTGTTTTGACATCGAGCAACATTAAAGAGGAAGTGTGCCGATTAGTTGACTTGTTCAAATGGGGATCATAAGAAAAATCCAGGGCACACCGTGTATACACATCCCAGGCACGCAGCATCGGTAGTGGGCGGGCTACCTCTCCCACTTTTTTCGCAACAGATACTTTTCTTAACTTGACTTATTAAAACCGAGTGAAAAGCTGTCAATGTGACAGCAAACCGGGTTTTCATTTATGTGAACTGTATCCATAATCCATGTCAACCCGTATCCAGTGAAACGGAGTACCCTATATGCAATATTTTGCCCAAAAATGACTAAGTTAAAAAGCTGGTATTTTTTTTTTTTGTTTATAAATTATCGGAAATCAAAATCCTAGCAATATGCACACCTCTGATATATGTACAATTGACCTGCAAATAAACAACTTCCTATCTTGAGAACTGTAGGAGGAGTTATCCGTACAATGAGGGTTCCCTATATGCAATATTTTGCCAAAAAATGACAAAGTTAAAAAGCTGGTATTTTTTCATAAATTATTGGAAATCAAAATCCTAGCAATATGCCCACCTCTGATATATGTACAATTTTTGCAAAAGAACAAATTCCTATCTTGAAAACTGTAGGAGGAGTTATCCGTACAATGAGGGTACCCTTTTGGCAGTCGCCGGCTAACCCAACCCAACCCGCCCCCTCACCATGGATTAGGATTTTCCTTCAAGATTTTGAGAATTCTCACTTTTTTTTAATTGCTTATCAAGATTTTTTGAATGAAGATAATACGTTATTGAATATCCTTTCCTATTTCCTTAATATTATAAAAAAAAAACAAGTTAAAATTTGATTGTTCTATCCTCTGCTTTCAAGCTTACATGCAATCATTTGAATGATACACGCATGTGCATTCGATCCCAAAATAAGATAAAATAATTTAATTTCAAGTGATGAACATGCACTAGATCAAAGAAAAAGACTGAAATTTCTTTTTAAATAATAAACGTTCTGTTTTATTAATTTATGATCAGGAGCGAAAATTAAAATTCGTTTTTTAAAACATAGCCTCATCGATCCATGCATGCTTTCATTGAATAATTTTGTTTAGTCAGGCAAGCTCTTTGGAAAGCTATTACTTGTCTAATACACAAGATTCGCATCCGTACTCTTACATGAATATGAACGTGTTTGAGTTTTTATAGCCGTAAATACATTGTACACTGTTTTAATTTTATGTTATAAAAGTTTGTTCATTTTGTATTTACATGTATATAAATATTGAACATTGGAGAGTAAATAAAAAAGTCGTTCTAAAATTAATAAAAGCAATATTACTCAAAATCGGAAATACTCGTCCGTCATATTTAATTGGTTGGTTTGTAAGTCTTAAATGTTTAAAAAACTGTACAAATAATGTTTTCAATCAGCAACCCCACCCCCCCCCCCCCACCCCCCCAAAAAAACCACACACACAAATATTAAAACCTTTAAATAATGATCATCCCTCGCACATGTCCGGGGAGATCCCGCGCAAGTGGACATCTTCTACATGTAACTTATCACGCGTGCATGTTTGGTATTTTGTACGAACGCAACTACTTTATTATGTTTTCAACTATCATGATATTGGTTTAAGGTGAAGAGATAAATTTATTTTACTCGTACAATTGATTTAGCCTTGATTTATAGGACAGCGTACAAGGTAATTTAAAAATCAAATCAAATTATGATCAAAGTTCAATGTTACACTGTTGCAGTAGGTGCTGGCACGATAAAAGAATGCCCTGAATTGAGGCATTCGGTGATTATTTTAAAAAATATTCAAATGAGTTTTGAAACAAGTTTTTTTTTAAATTCTATCGGTCACATATTTATAACTTCTGTAGTGTTTCTACATGGTCGTTCGTTTCATTGTGAAAACGAACTTATTTCTGTGTTGCCCTCCCACCGCCCCGCTGCCAAGTGCTCTTTTTTTTTTAAATTCCAGATCTGTCGAAAATCATTTGATAGTGACTTCTTCTTATGTGTATCATTTTCTCCTGAACGTGTTTCTCTTTCCCATCCGTTTTTAGCTCACCTGAGCCAAAGGCTGAAGTGAGCTTTTCTGATCACAATTTGTTCGCTGTCTGTATTTGTCGTAAACTTTTCACATTTTCATCTTCTTCTCAAAAACCACTGGGCAGATTTCAACCAAATTTAGCACAAAGCACCACTAGGTGAATGGGATTCAGGTTTGTTCAAATGAGGGGCCACGCCCTCTTTAAAGGGGAGATAATTGAGAATTATTGAAAATTTGTTGGTATTTTTCAAAAATCATCTCAATAACTATTCGGCCTGAAAAGCTTAAACTTGTATGGAGGCATCCTCAGGTAGTGTAGATTTAAATTTGTTCAAATCATGGTCCCCGGGGGGTAGGGAGGGGCCAGAAGAGGGGGGTCAAGTTTTACATAGTAATATCTAGAGAAAATCTTTAAAAATCTTCTTCTAAAAACTACTAGGCCAGGAAAGCTCAAATTAAAATGGAAGCAGCCTCAGATAGTGTAGATTCAAGTTTGTTCAAATCATGGTCCTTGTGGATAGGGTGGGGCTACAATAGGGGGATCAAGTTTTACATAGGAATATATAGGGAACATCTTTAAAAATCTTCTTCTCAAAAACTATTAGGCAAGAAAAGCTCAAATTAAAATGGAAGCATCCCCAGGTAGTGTAGATTCAAGTCTGTTCAAATCATGGTCCCCGGGGGTAGGGTGGGGCCACAATGGGGGGATCAAGTTTTACATAGGAACATATAGAGAAAATATTTAAAAATCTTCTTCTCAAAAACTATTAGGCCAGGAAAGCTCATATTTGAGTGGAAGCATCCTCAGATAGTGAAGATTCAAATTTGTTCAAATCATGGTCCGCGAGGATAGGGTGGGGCCACAATTGGGGGATAAATTTGTATACAGGAATATATAGAGAAAATCTTTTAAAAAATTCTTTTAAAAACTATTTAGCCAAGAAAGCTCAAATTGGCGTGTAACTATCCTCAGATAATGTAGATTCAAGTTTGTTTAAATAATAGTCCAGGGGTAGGGTGGGGCCACAATTGGGGATGAATTTTTACATAGGAATATATAGAGAAAATCTTTAAAAATCTTCTTTTTAAAGACTATTTGGCCAGAAAAGCTTAAACTTGTGTAGAGGCATCCTCGGGTAGTTTGCAAGTTTGCAAAATCACAGTCCCTAGTGGTAGGGTGGGGCCGTGATGGAGGTTTCAATTTTTACATAGGATTATATAGAGAAAATCTTTAAAAATATTCTGGGAAAGTTTTCGGTCCAAAACTCAGTACTTAGTGTGAAAGCACAGGTTATGCATATTTAAGTTTGATGAAACCATGTTTCCCTAGAGAAAAGTGGGGCCACGAAATGGGGGGGGGGGGTGGTATATAGGAATAGAGAAAAATCTTCTTACAGGTACAACAACAAAAGGGGCTTGGTATTTACCACACAAAAAAAAGAGGTGGATAAAAATTGGCAGATTTTCATTTTTTTTTTTCACCAAGATCTACTGTAATACTTAGTTGTCAAGATATTTTGATACTGTAATGCTAATTTGATCAGAATTAAGGCAATTGTTGCTCAGGTGAGCGATGTGGCCCTGGGCCTCTTGTTTTTATTCGGTCAGTCTTTGTAAATTTCATCTTTCTTTACTGCGTAAATTCAATCGTCACGTGCTACCGAAAAACAGCTCAGAACATATATACATATATTTACATTATCCAGTGTCTTTGTCTGTGATAACACTACGTATCGATTTTGTACTATATAACCCATAATACAAATGACGCCAAATTGAGGCGCCAGCGGGGTTTGCTTATTTATATTTATAGTCACGTGGTCACTTGGAGGGAAGTAGTGAATTTTTTCCGCTCGGGAACTTTCTGTAAATTTTGTTGAATTTAAGGTTGTTTTTAGCGAAAAAACAGCCGGAAACATAGTTTCACAACTAAGGTATTTGTTACTGATAGTTTTGTAGCTATTAATTATTTAAACCGTGTACTTTGAAAGTGTTTTCTATTTTGACCATTGAGTCAGTGATTAGTTCTCAGTTCTCAACACGGAGTCGCTAACAATGGCACAAAACTCGATGAGTGAAACCTCGGAAATATTACACGAAAGCCTAACAATTATTAACGGTGGCAGTCCGAACACTCGTGGTACGAAAGAAGACAGACAAGAGCTACAACACATTTTGGACTTGTAGGAAAAAATGGACAAAAAACTTAACAAAACTGACAACTTGGAATCCAGGCTGACTAAAATTCATACAGAGATGGATAAGGACATGAGCGGTTTAAGCAACCTGTTTGATTATGCGGCAAAAGAGATGAAGGAAATACAAAAAGAAGTAAAAGGAGAAACAAAAAACATGAAGAAGGATGTGACGGATGTGAAAACGAAATTAAATTCAAATAGTGATGCGATAGGCCGTATCAACGCCGAGCTGGAAGAGGTATGTGACGAGCTAAAGGAGGATATCCTGGATCTTCGATGCCGTTTCATGAGAGACAACTTACTCTTCTGTGGCATACCGGAAGAAGAAGCAGAGGATTGTGAGGAAACGGTGAGAAGGTTCATGTGCGACAAGATGCGTGTCTAGAAAGATATTAATTTCGAAAGAGTGCACAGAATTGGACGAAAACCTTCTAACCCAAATGCGCGACCACACAATATCGTCGCCAAATTCTCGCACTTTAAGGACAGTGAGTTGGTGAGAAAGCAGGCTCCAAAAACTCTGAAGGGGACCAACTTCTATGTTCAGGAACAGTTTCCTGTCGAAATCGACCAGCGCAGAAGAGCCCTGTTTCCAGTGATGCGGGAAGCACGCAGACGGAACCAGAGAGTACGGTTGATGCGGGACAGACTTTTCATCGACGGAATCGAGTATACACCGAGCGAAGGACGCGACCAACCCGCGCATCAACCCATTGTGTCGCCTAGCCACCGCCAGGATCGCAAACGCCCGAGGGTAGGATCCAGTTAGGACAGACAAGAGGGCCAGGGACCAACGTGTACGGAGAGTGAGTTTAAGTTAAAGTTGCTTAGTTGGAACATTAATGGGGGACTCGAGAAAAAACTTAACGACCCTACTTTTTTAAACTTTATATGTACGTACGATGTTATATTTTTGTCTGAATGTTGGATAGAGAATGAATTTGATTTCGATGTACCGGGGTTTACATGTAGATTTATACCAAGATCACTTTCTAGATCTAAACAAGGAGGTGGGATGGCCTTATGTATAAGGGATGAGTTTCGGAAACATATTACAATAACTGATGTTATTGTCGACACAATTTGCTGGCTAAAGATTAACGGTGATGTAATAGAGTCTAATGAATGTTTATACATATGTTGTATCTATATTCCGCCGGATAAATCCTCATTTTTCAAGCAATATAACTGTGATATTTTTTATGAAATAGCGAATCAAATTGCTAAATACTCCGAGAAAGGTAAAGTAATTATTGTCGGAGACTTGAATAGTAGGTGCTCGGTGTTAAATGATTATATTGAATGTGATAATGTACATGAACAAATCTCTGATTTTATATCACCTATCTGTAATTACACGGAGGACGATAGATAAAGTGACCGTGTGTGTCCAGACAAAGCAGTGAATGCCTATGGGCTTAAGTTGATTCAGATGTGTATTGAAACTGGGTTACGAATTCTAAATGGCAGACATGTAGATAATATGGCTAACGATTTTACATATTGTGGTGCCAATGGATGTAGTGTTATTGATTATGTATTGAGCACACCTGACATATTTAGTTACTTTTATAAGTTCATAGTTTGTAATTTTAACACTTATTCTGATCACGCACCATTGCACATCGAACTAAGAACGGGTATAAACATAGCATTGAATCAGTCAGAAGGGAATTCATTCAGTAGTCATGATCACGTAAGCTATCGCTGGAAGGAAGATTTAGTAAATGAGAGTAAATTGTCACTGCAGCAAAATGTGTATAGATTAGAGCAATGTTTAGTACAGAATGATTTATCTAGTAATACAGGGTTAGAAAACGGTGTCAAAACTTTTGTAAATGAATTGTCTTTTCTGATGTCTGACTTTCATAAGGTGCCCAGTCCTCGTCATGTCAATAAGAGTAGTAGACAAATAGATAATGTAGAACCTAGACATGACCGACTATGGTTTACTGCTGAATGTAAGCGATTATATGATATTTATCGTAAAGCGCTAGCTGACTTTAACAAAAGTAAATCTTTAAAAAATCATGAATTATTAAAATCAAGTAAAAGGCAATATAAAATATTGGAACGAAGGATCAAGAGAAAATATCTTAATGAAGAGGGCAATTTATTAGAAACAATAAGGAAATCTAATCCTAAAGTATTTTTTTCGAAATTTAGTAGGAGAAAAGTTAACAAAGTAAATGTTTCACTTGTAGATTTACACAATCATTTCAAATCCCTTTCTTGTATGGATCATACAGCCGTGGGAAATGACATGGTCAAAGTTGAAAAAGAGGTAATTTTTAAAGAATTAGAAAGTGACATATCTTTAAATGAAATTGAAGATGCTATAAAGACTTTAAACCCAGGTAAAAGTCATGGACTGGATGGTATAATTAATGAATACTTCATTGAATTCAAGGATATTTTGGTACCTTTTGTACACACAATTTTTAATGCTATGTTTACAACAGGTCATTTTCCACATATACTGTGTGAGTCTCTCATTGTACCAATATATAAAAAGGGTGGGACAACTGATCCTGCCAATTATAGAGGAATTAGTTTAATTAGTTGTATGACAAACTTTTTACTTCAATTTTGAAAAAGAGATTTATGTCATGGGCCGAGAGAAATAATGTTATAACAGACGCACACTTCGGGTTTAGACCATTTCATAGTACTGTTGATGCCATTTTTGCATTACAAACAATTGTGAACAAATATCTCTCGAAAAAATGTAGATTGTATTGCGGCTTCGTAGATTTCAAGCGTGCCTTTGACACAGTGGATAGGGTTAAAATGTGGAATAAAATTTCAATGTATGGAATCAGAGGTAAACCTCTGAAGATTTTACGTTCACTTTATAATGATATTAAGTCTTGTGTTTTATTAGATGGTAAGTTATCAGATTTTTTTGTGAATAATCTTGGTGTTTTACAAGGGGATATTATTTCCCCTCTCCTTTTTTCCCTTTATGTCAATGATTGCGAAATGGAATTTTTAAGCAATGGAAATACTCCAATTGAATTACAAGAGCTATCCTTATTTTTACTGATGTACGCAGACGACATGGTTATTTTTGCTCAGTCTGCTGCTGACTTACAGTCAATGTTGAATACTTTAGAACATTATACAGAGAAATGGTCGTTAACGGTTAATGTAAACAAAACAAAAATAATGGTTTTCAGAAATGGGGGAATTTTGCGAACAGAAGATGTGTGGTTTTATAAGTGTGAACAAAATGAAGTAGTGAACAGTTTTTGTTATCTAGGACTTTTGTTGAATTACAATGGCAAATTTCATGTTACGCAAAAACAATTGTCATTACAATGTATGAAGGCGCTTTTTGCACTGAAAAGGAAATGTTGTAATATGAGTATTAATTTTACTACGCTTTTGTCCCTTTTTGACACTTATGTAGGAAGCATTGCTTACTACGGTTGTGAAGTCTGGGGCTTTCATTCTGCCCCAGATATAGAAAAAAATTATTCTTAATTATTTAATTAATTATAATTAATTTAATTTAATTATAATTTAATTATTATAATTAAAATTATTCATCTTAATTACTGTAAAAACATACTTAATGTTAAAAGGGGCACATCTAATGCAGTTATTTATTGTGAATTGGGCAGAATGCCTCTGCAATGTATCAGAAAAATACGTATTTTAAGATACTGGATGAAACTTTTATCATCAAAAAATTGCATTTTGAATTCATGTTATGTTAATATGTATAATGAAACTTTAGGTAAAAACAAATGTAAAAACTAGACTGCAGAGATCAAGAATATGTGAACAAGTATTGGGCTAATGAACTTATGGGAAAACCAATTTTTTGAAAAGCCAGAAATTTTTTTAACGATCGCCAAGCAACGTATTTTTGATAATTTTAAACAGTCTTTACTAGCTGACATAAATGCCTCTTCCAAATGTACAATCTATAGATATTTAGTTGATCATTGTACCTTGCAGTCATATCTAACAAAAAGAATTCCTTTACAATATAAGAAACTTATATGTAAATTAAGATTATCATCCCATTGTCTTACCATCGAAACTGGCAGATATAACAATGTCCCATTACAAAGACGTTTATGTCCTCTATGTACTTTAGATATAGAAGATGAATATCATTTTATATTGAAATGTCCCTATTACTGTAACTTAAGAGAAAAATTCCTTAAGAAGTTTTATTATATTAAACCCTCTGTCTTTAAATTAATTCTATTATTGTCAACACAAAATGTAAAGGATTTGTGCAATTTAGGTAAATATATTAAAAATGCTTTTGTAATCAGAAACCTTCATGTATAAACTTGCCTTTTTTCAAGTGACCAGTATATGTATTGTAACGTGTATATTAATTGTATATGTCTATGAGCTGTACAGCTGTTGACTAATAAACAATACAATATTTAAAGATTTAATCGTACAATGGCCTAAAATTATATAAATATAAGTAATAAGGAATCATTCTTTGAGTATTATGAGGTGATAATTTCGGTCGGGGCGTGATCAAATCTATCATAAAGCCCTTCGGGCTTTATTGGATTTGATCACGCCCCGACCAAAATTATCACCTCATAATACTCAAAGAATGATTCCTTATTCCTTATGTAGCCCCAGGTTATTTATAGCTGCAGATCATCAATTGTTATGTAATTAATCAACAGTTCGAAAGGTGTTTTCTTCAAAGTTGTCAATTATCAAACAATAAGACTTTCATTTTAACATGAAAGGTGCGAGATCGTAATCAGAGAACGTGGCTATAATAAATTAACCTGTAGCTGCAATAATGTAGCCCTCTCCAGATTTATTTTTGGGTGAGGACTACAACTCCATATGACCTCCGTAATGGTGCAAGTGCGGGAGTGATTCACTCCCGCAACGATTTCGTCTCAAATCGTTTATAAATGACAATAACATTTGCATTTCTTACCTGAACTTTAACGTTGTAGATGTCTATGGCATAAATAAATCCAAAAAATTCAAGTATAGTCCTTATATCGGTTATTTTTCGTGTATGTCAACAATGAAAGTTGAATTTGTCCGCCATGTTTACTGACCTTAACCGGTTTTATTTTGGGACAGCCAATGAGAATTCAGGAGCGGATCTTGAACTGAATATAGGAATTCCCCTATTTTAAACATAATTAACGCGGTAAATATGAATTTTCCATTATACACCATTTCCTTAAATGATGTTTTAGTGATATAACGAGGTAAGATCGATTATTTACACTGACATTCACGTTATCAAGCCCATCAAAACTCCAAGCGTACATCCCATAAAATTACGCGAGAACTGTCATGGCTGCTGAAAAAGACGACTGGTAAACATGCTGCTATATTTTATCTGCATGGTTTTGATTTATATACGGTTATGTTCAACCTGAATTAAAAAATCATTTTATCTAAAGGAAGTGAAATATAAAATCGATCTTCTCAGACCGAATTCGGCCGCATTAAAAAATTAATTTTGCACCATTACGGAGATCCCCTCTCCAGTAAACATCAGATACATAAAAATCGGAGAGGGCTATACATTATTGCAGCTAATTAACCTGTTAAACACACTAAACTTCTATTATATATAGTTATGAACAAAATAATATATATTCTACTACAGTTATTGCCGAGATCAAGGAGATGCTGCGGACATTATTCTCCAATGTACCACGAACGTCATCATGCAGTAAATTATCAGATCAGAAATACCTATATGTCTCGCACTGATCATGGAAGTACAACTTCAAAGCGTAAACAGTTTTAAAATCATGTCAATTTCATGTGTTAGTTCCAGTCAAAACGATGTGTATTGCCTCAAATCTTTATTTCTAAGAGATCAATGCGGCTGTTCCTAGACCTCCCTAGCACATTTTCACTGCGTGTTTTTACATAAAATATTATAGGAATGACTGTTTAATTTTTTTTGTTCAAATAGAGAAGGCAAGTATGGCTTGTGACATGTACGTAATTTTTTTGTTATATCTTTATGATAAAACAGGCAAAACCAACAACAACAAAAAACCCCAAACCACAAAAAACAAACATTGGACTTACATCAAATTTACTTCATGTACATGTTACCCCAAAAATCCGACCGAATATGCCCAGTTAATGCCCAGTTGAAATAAATTAACTGAAAACAAAAACCGTAACAACATAATTTTTCGCTAATTTTTATTGAAGTTTCTCACGAGTTTTTTTTCAAAATACATACGTAAACTTTCTCCGAAAGAATTACTTTTGATCCGATACAGGAGAAAAACTGACATAAAAATAGGGATTTTGCACATTGTTGCATTTTCGAGAGAAGTGATATTCATTTCCGTAAATAATGTTACTTAATTTTACGTTATATAGCGGTATCTGTATATCAGGTGTAAAATTTAGACGCTCACTTATGCATAAATTCTCCCGATGATCTTTGATAGCTGCTAATGTATTATTAAATAATATAAGCCTTGGAGAAATTTTTAGAGATGCCATTAATTTTGACTATTTACCAAATTTTGACCGCACGCAACAATTTCAAACTTGTACATAGTCTTCAGAAAATTAAAAAGATTTAATAACAGAAGTTACGTGTTTTTTAAGGCGGGTTCGTTTTTAAAAAAAAATACATTTTCTTACATGAATCGTGAGTACAATTATATAACAATCCTTGCTACCCTTAAAAATTTAATTCGCCATTAAACTTCTCATTGTTTAAACCCCTGTCACACTGGAGCTGCGTCATCACGGCGATCCCGCTGCGTCAATGTAAAACGCCATGGAAAACGAACTAGAACTCTTCTACAGCGCCGTAACAACGCAACGGCATCTTCGTTCGCCGCGGTGGGATATCCTACATCATTTAAGAACGCCATTAGACGGCGCGCATTTTGAACATGCACAAAGTACGAGCCGTTGTTCTGCGTTCTGATAAACACGCCGTAGAAGTGGAGTAAGGTCGCCGTGACAACGTCGTAAAGTCTCCTACAGCGCATGTGCAGCCCAGCGAGAGCACAGTCAATCGCCAAGTAGAACTCTGTAGAAACGTAGTTTGGAGCTCTGCAAGAACGCTTCAGTCGCCGTCAGGATGCCGTGACATTTTCACTTGTAAAATTTTTAAGTAAGATTGTATAGTTTTTCTGAATTTTCCTTGCGATCCTACGGCGATTCCATGAAATTTACAACGCCGTGAACACGCTCTGGGAACGCAACTTGGTGTGACAGGGCCTCAAAGAGTTTTCAAAACAAATACACAAACTGTGTCCGACAAATAGTTTTCCTAAAACATGTTCTTCCTGTTTTTATACAGGCTTTCAATCACAACACGTTTTTATAACAAAAGCAGAAGTGAAATTTTAGTCATTAGTCATTATAATCGTTTGACACCAAATCATATAAATGTTCAACTCACAGCATCAACGGAAGACCTACCCTAGTTTCTTTACTAATACTAATGATTTATTTCACATACAAGGAGCATGTATTTCCTTTAAACAATGTTTCAACCGCAGCACTGTTAGCACTTAAGAACCGGAAGTTATAACGAATATTGTTAAATTTTAGAGAAGAGTGTGATAATTTCATGGCTTTTAAATTTGTTATGCTTCCCAATAATAAGGCGGAAAAATTATCTTGTCAAAGTAAATTCAGGGTGACTGTTTTATGTACGAACTTAAAAATATTTTGATTTTCTGCCATACAAAATTCATAAAACGATACATCCATTTTACAATATATTTATGTAAGTTGTTTTTATCATGGTATTAAATGAAACAGATTAGTAAATGCTACTTTGTATGACACTTAGTACAGTACCGATCAGACCCAATCTAACAGAAAGTAAACCCCAACTAAAGCATGGGTTTATTCCGGGTTTACTAGAGTGGACCCAGAGTAAACCCAAAGTAAACACAGAGTGGACACAGAGAATAAACCCGCTCAGAAGTATACTCATGAAAGCAGACGCTAACTGTGTATTCGGAATATACGAGGTGCAGGAATTACAAGCAGTAGGATGTTAAGAAAGAAAGACATTTCTACTTCACATGTGAGTGCGTAAGTTGACCTCAAAAGCAATTTCCCAATAAACCCAAAGTAAACCACGAGTGGACCCAAATTTTCAAAAAGCAAACCCATGGTGGGGTTTACTCTGGTATTAGGTTGGGTCAGATTTGTACTGTATGGTCCCCTGAATTGACAGTCACTTGTAATGTGCCGATAGTTCTCCCGAATAGAGGTAATAAACTGATTTCAATATAACAAGGGCGTACCCTTATTTGAATTGAAAAAATAAATGATAATTAAATTTTTGTTATTCAGTACATTCTGAAAAATGCTGCTGGTTCGTTTAGAATTCGTCTTTTTTTCAAAAAAAGTTAAAAAGAAATGAATTCTGATCGATTGAATTTTGATGACCTTGACTTAAAATTTTACGAATTGATTAATTCCTTCTATAGAATTTTTTGAAGCAACAGCACTTTTTTTAAATTAATCATTCCCTCAATTTAAACCCAAAAGATCTTAATGATTTTCTAAGGGTAAGTCTTTTTACAAAAAAAAAGCGGATTTATATAGGCTTCCCGATGTCAAACACATTAAACTTCAAACACTCTAGAAATAAAAATAATACTAATACACACTCTAAAATTAACTATTGTGCTATTATTCATTTACTTTACAATTCTAGTAATACATGTACAGTAAAACACGCTTATAACGAAGTCCCAGGGACGGCCAATTCAACTTCGTTATAAGCGTAATTCGTTTTATCCGCCAAGTTTACAATTTGAAATAGTGACTTGGGGAATGAAATTCACTTCGCTGTAAGCGTCAATTCATTATATGCGTGTTCGCTATAACCGTGTTTTACTGTAGCATATTACATCATGGCTATTATCATTGACAATCCTTTTTTGACACGAAGCTGCAACGAAAAACCTGTTCGTTGCTTTGCAAAGAGGTTTGCTTTAGTTTTATTACTTTTTGAAATTAGGGCAATTATTCGATTTAGAACTACATGACGGTTTATTTAATTAGGACGTATTCTTAAGCGATGTAACGATTTTATTGCGTAAGAATACAGACTGTAGTATCAAAAATTAAGTACATGTTTGATATCCACCGCATACCGGCTACATGTATACATGTGATAAATATATTTATAATCAAAACAACATTGCGACGATTAAACCTGTACCGATTTCATTAATACCGTCTGAATTGTTAATTTTTAAAAATATATACATTATTTTACCATTATGTTGAAATCCCATACAATGTTGGAATGTTCCTGATGTAGATGGTGATACGTATCTTGCCTGTAGGTCCACTGTTTGATTGATTTTGACATTAAATACCAGAGATGAAATAAAATTCCTTGGACAGCCAAATATGGATGTATTTTGAACAATTACTTCTGTGTTACATGCATATTCAACTGCCTCTATAGATACCACCAGCAGATCACCATCAAACGACGGGGTCACAATACAAGTACAAGTCGACTGATTTTATAGAAGTCCACGAATACAGATGGTCCATGTTTTATCATTCCTTCACAGCTAGATAGTACACTGTTTCCAACTGCATAGAAAGGACACATTCAATAAACAAACATGTTTTTCAATATTAAATTGAAATTTGAGTAAATTGTATTATCTAAATTCACTCACCTTCAAATGGACATTGTCCTAAAAGAAAAGAAAATATGATTCCTTAAATCTACTTCACATAATTGTCAACACAATACAAATTGGACAACAGTTTGAAATTACAGGTTTTGAAAACAAACAAATGTAATATAACTCATGCATTAAATTCATTTAACAATTTCAAAATTCTAAATGGATTTCTGTACCTTAAGCAACATCAAATCAATTTTATAGGCCTTAATCGTTACCTGATACACAAATACACAAAATTGACAAATTAATTATCAAAATTTATTTACCCCCGGGCGGGTGCCAGGTAGACTTGCTTTTGTGTGCCGACATCATCGTGTGTTCGACAATTTTGTGTACTGGCTATGGCACTCAAATGAAATATAAAAAACTGACCCCCGAAAGATGCCCCCTCCTTCATAAACACAAATAGATTATGGGTTACCCCAAATATTTAAAAAAAACCTGTTAATTGAAAAATGACTTACATTTTCGTGAAAAAGACTAAGAAGGCAACAAGCGTATGCTTATGAAAACTTCTTATTCACATTTCTGGTGAAAAGTTATTCTTACTTTAATTTTGTTTTCTTCCACGCATTATATAAGGAATAAGGAATCATTCTTTGAGTATTATGAGGTGATAATTTTGGTCAGGGCGTGATCAAATCCAATAAAGCCCGAAGGGCTTTATGATAGATTTGATCACGCCCCGATCGAAATTATCACCTGATAATATTCAAAGAATGATTCCTTATTACTTATATTTATATAATTTTAAGCCATCGTAAAATTAAATCTTTAACTATAAATAAGCAAACCCCGCCGGCGCCTCAATTTTGCGTCATTTGTATTATGGGTTATGTAGTACAAAATCGATACGCAGTGTTATCACAGACAGAGACACTGGATGATGTACATATATATATATATATATATATATATATATATATATATATATATATATATATATATATATATATATATATATATACTGAAAACATTTGCTGTAATGTTGTATTTGCTAATCATGAATGGAATTATATTTTTTCAGAATTGAAAAAAAGAGTGTCTGACTATATAGATTGACCGAATACATTAAAAATATATTATATCTAAAAACTTAGATAAAGAAAAAAGAATGGCATTTACATGTAGTTCACATTATAGATTTTATTCTTTACGTATACAAAGTTTCAGTTGCAATTTTATGTACATTTAGATCTGTGATCACCTTGTAGAAACGGACTGAAGAATAGTGTTGTTATTTACCATTGAGTTATTGGGGAGGTTGTTTGGTCAACAAATTAAACATTAGACATTAATGCTCATATACTAATATTAATAAAGGAAAAAAATCAAATAAACTAGCTGTAAAATTTATCAATTTCCTAATTTTATACAAAGTTTTTCTTCAAAGGATATTCATACAGTCTGAAAATGGCCACGACAGTCAGGTGCTCTTCAAAATCTGAAATGTGATTTCATAAAATGTCGGTTTTGAATTATTTTATGTGAATTTTTCTTGCATTTTATAAGTAAAATAGAAACGGTATTTTAGAGCTTAAGATACACTGTAGATAGATAGATAGATAGATAGATAGATAGATAGATAGATAGATAGATAGATAGATAGATAGATAGATAGACACTTATATTTTCATTGTTTACATGTTTTTACATATTTTCAATCAGTTTCATATAATACATGTACGTTTATTTCAATATTTCACTTTGAACTTAAAGATGATAATATAATTCTAAATCTCTAATTGAGTAAGCTTTGTGGAATATAAGAATGTTATGTTTTTCAATCTTTCTGTTTATTTCTAAAATCAATGGTTTTGAAAGTGTGAGATTCCTAAACTTTTTTTAGCCAAGACACATATACTAAGTAAATTCTTTTTATTGTGACATTTGGCATTGTTTATTTATCCTAAGTCAATTTTGTGTCTTCTTACACTCATTTTTCTTTGATGTCACTAATTTCTTTGTTATCCAATATGTGTGAAGCAATTTACTGTCCAAACACCAGGTGTCATACATAGACCCCCGGTCATAATTCTATAGGGGGTCAATATTCTGCTTTACACCGGCCGGTAGAGTATCTCGAGCTGCTTCCGTAAACAATGCTCTCATCAAGTGGGAAAATCGACGATATATTGAAACGAGCTCTTACCGTAATAAATCCATTATTTAAAACGACAACTGAAAGCATGACGATAACATTTCATGTTTCATATACAAAACCGAGTAAGTTTTGGTGTTAACATTATCTTTATTCTATGAATAATACATGCATGCTGTGACACGTGACATATGTAACTCTGGAAGTAATTTTCCTCCTTTCATCATCAAACTAAATGTTTGAGGTCCTACCAACACAATAGACACACAGGATATGAGACTTATGTAGAAAACAAGAAAAATTAAAACACATGTTGTGCATGTATCTATCTATAAAAAATCAAAACACGTCAGGTGATAAAAAATCTGTCGCAGTAGAGGAAAAATAATGTATTTTTACTATTTGACTCTTAACATGTACGATCAACTCACCATTTGTTGTCACAAAAAACATACCGATCACAATCACACAAAATGGACCTTTCATTTCTACCCTGGATCAAATCACACACACCAGGAAGTTGAATTTTTTCATAATAACTGTTTTTCAATTTTTTTACAACCTGACTGTTTTCATACGAGTTCAGTCAGTATTCAGATTACACACATTTAAAAAACCCGTGAACGTGTGTGTCATCTCCGTTATATCATTGATCCGTTAACAGTGATTTTACTCTTTATATGTTTTATTGTGAACAACTGTTAAAAGAAATCTAATGCACAATTTAACATTTATCATATTCCTGTGATTGTTGACATGAACTTTTCTTTAAATATATTAGCAAAACAAAACAAGCTTTGCATCTTTTTTGTATTCTTATAACACATAAAGAATGTTCTATTTTACATTGCCAGTTGTTACTATAAAATAGTTTTCGTACTAGTTTTCCACAAGTAAATATTTTAGGAGGAGTATTTCCTTATTGTTTGTTTCATTACATAACATGCACTTTGATTGTCATTTGATAGTACGTATACTTTGCAAACATGGATTAAAATTAATGCACAACTATTTACAACTAAACTCAACAAATTGCAAACAAGTTAACTTTGTTTGCATCAATTCAAGCCGTTCCTAGGTCATCCTTGATTTATTCTTTTTTTTTCAAATTCAATAAATACTGTTATTTGAATTGCATATTATTTTTAAAATTTTTATTCCTTTTCTTCGAAGTTCGCGCACATGATGTTGAAAGAAGATATCTTTTATTCAATTTGGGTATGACATTTTTATAAGACTTATTTCGTATTGATAAAATTGCGATAAAAACAGTAAATTTTAAATTCACTTGACTTCCGAATCAAACACCGTAATATTAAACAATTGACAAATATCACCTGATTACCGGTATTAAAGCACCGTAAACCGAGTCCATAATGTCTGTAATATAGTAGATTGATATCTAACTTTTATCTTGATTATTTCCTGTACGTGCCATTGGCGCATAGAACTGTATCTTTTTCCTGATCGACTGCATTCAATCACGAACTAGAGCTTAAAATGATAAACGATGTGAGAAATGCGAATTTATCAGAATACATGATTTTTTATTTCAAGAATGCGATACATTTGCTATACATTCACAATTTTAAAATTAAAAATCACCATAAGACTTTCACGTAATAAAATTTCCATAACATTTATAAAGATCTCTGACTCATGTTCTTATTTTATTTGACATTCTCTTCAGTTTTACAGGGGTATATAACGGGTTGTCTGGTAGCTCATTTTGCGGCTGTCATGAACCTTATACGAAAGCTTTCGGAGATTCAGATTTATTTTTTTCCGATTTTTTAGTCTAAAGTTTATAAAAGAAAAATGTACAAATATCAATATGCACAATACAAATAAAGTCTTTGTGATATTCTAACTCATAATCATTTAATTTTTCTAAGTATCATTTGGCAAATAAAAAAACCCAGTTGTTGCTAATGTTTGTTTGTACGTCGCAGATCAAAGACATTTGGTGTGCGAAACATTTTATGTTACATAATTTTTTACATACATGATAAGGCTTCACACCACCAGAAAGTAAAATAAAAACAATACCTACAGTTGTAGACAGTGCGATAACATCGGAAGAGTTAGAGAGTTAGTAAATACATAAAATTCAATACAAGATCGGTTCTCCTTCAATTCTAATTGGTTACAATAATATCATTATAAGAAATAAACTGTGTGAAAAATGACATATTGTGTGTTATAGATTACAATTACTCAGAATGAAAAAAAAAATCCACTGACGATAATGAAAAATCATCTATTGTGTGTTATAGACCTTCATTGTAGTGCTTCGCTTTCAAAAAGTAGGACAATGCCCTATTTTTTGAGTTAATGGTCATTGAATATTTATTGGAAATTAAAAAAAAAATCCTTTAAAAATTTACACTGAAAGAATTTTTCTTAATTGTGAAAATAGTCCAAATTGCTAAACACTTTTTTAAATAAAATATAGTTCATTAATGGCAGTGACACTAATTAAACACAAAAAAATAATATGTATATGCCGCCTTTATTACATTGTACTTAATATTTTATTTGTGTTAGTAAGAATTATTTTGGTATGAGTTAATTTTCGGATAAAAGGCGTCATTAAAATTTGAGTGTGCCAGTGTGAGAAAACAGTTCTTTACCCATATAGAATAAATTGGTTAACTGACTGTCATCGTATTTGGCATCCCACGGATCAACAATATTAGTTAGTGGCAGTATAGTAAAAGAACTATCCCTACAGATACTAGACTTTGTCGGATACTTGGAGAACCTGTTATCAGATCCAGAGAAAAATGATTTGTTCCAACCAGGGTGAGAAAGGACATCAAAAGAATATACTTGTGCTCAGATAATCTTGTTAGGTTATATGTACTATAAATAAATGTTCAGACAATAATGTTCTTTGATATACAAAAAAATTAAACTAGAAAGTAACCTGTGATGCATTACTTATTTCAGTTATTTGCTAAAAAACTTAAAATCAATAAATATTCCTACCAATGGTAAATATATATAATTGTTTAAACTAGATAAAGTAAATTATAATTTATAAAAAGAGAAGAAAAGAAAAACGTAAGACTACATTAAATATAAAATGTCATAAAATGTTAGCTCTCTAAGTATGTTTAATTTCGGCACAACAGACACCTTCAGTTATTATATTTTTGTTATTGGTGGTTATTTGTTTTGTGGCATGTACTTCCATGTACAAAAGACCATCTTTATTACGTTTTCTTACCGGAACCTGGGCAGTGCCTCTGTTTGCTTTACAAATTTACATAAACATCACCAGTACTGACAACAGGTGTATCGTCCCTACTTCTTTTTGGAACAGCATTGACCGACATTGAAGACGCACCATGATCTATGGGTTTATTGATAAAAAGAACGTCATAGTTCGATTTAATTTCTAATTTCTCCGAAGGTTGGAGAGAGATATATAATAGGTTGTTGGGCAATTCAGGGTTGCTATCGAAGATTTCATTTTTATGCGCTGTGTCTCCTTCCAAAGATCTTTTTTTGTTTTCTGCACTCCTCGATCTGAAAGATTATATCAAAACCATTTACTGATAACCATCAGGTTAAAAATGTTAAAAGTTAAAAAATAATTGTTGTTTAAACTTGATTGCCATTGTAGTTAAAAGTAAATATTGAATACCTCTTCATTTTCATTGATATTAAAATGACAACAACTACCCCAACAAGCATTATCGCGCCTCCAGCAGCAGAGCCGGCGATACTATCTAAAAATGGAGAGATGGTCAGATTTCATATCTGTACATTTGAACAATAATGCTATTGAGATTGAATAAGCTTAATGAAAGTGTTGTGTAATTTTACTTAAGAGGGATGTGCAGCCATCTTGTACATTTGAGGATAAGAATGTAAACTAGAACTTGAACTAGCTTGTATTTGCCCGAAGCTGACGAAAACTGTTGCCAAAAGATATAAAAGTAATAAATATAAGATTCTACGTGTTGTTTTGTATGCAAATTATGCATACAAGAACAAGACAATGCCTTTTTAGTTACTTAAAACAGCTGTTGAACTGCACAGCTACAGATTTATATTAAAGATTCAAAAATTTGAAAAAATATGAAGGGGATTCATTGATGTCCTCTCTACAACCATTTGTTGAGAAAAAGATTGAATCTTGCACATTTATGTTGTAACTTTGCTTCAAAATAGAGTACCTTATTTGTTATTTGTTATTTAGTCGGCATGTGATTTATCTTTAGAACAAGAAAAATCCAGTCTATACTTGGAACTACTGTGTCTATGAGGACGCATTGACATTATATTTTCATAGAAAAAATAAATATCAATTCAAAACAATCCTTGGTGAATTATATCTTCAATGCACCTCCATAGGCACATTTTAAGAATGGAGTATCCTACTTTGAGACAAGGTTACAACTTAAATAAACAACATGAAAAAACTATCTAAATAAAATACTAGCAAAGCGTTATTAATATTTTACAACATTCTCATTAATTTTTGTCATATATTATCTGGCAAATTAAGTTTTGTACGCTGCATATTAAGGGCATTATGTACATAAAGTAAAACTATGAATATTTCTGCTCCGAAGAAGAGGTGGGTATATTGTTTCATCCTTGTGTTTAAGTCTTCGTGTCCATCCGTCTGTCCGTAACAAAATTTCTGTCACATTTTTCCAAACAACTATCAATAGAAGATTCTAAGAGTTTTAACACACACTTTGTTTCGACATTTTATTTGGTAGGATGCATTGTTATACCAATCAGACACCAAATGCCTGTTAAATGACGATTTTGTTTATTTTTAGCCTAACTTTTCGTCAACGATTACTCAGCAATAATTTAACACATAGAAAATATGCCATATGGTAGGATTTTTTAAAACGAATTCGATGTCAACTTTCTGTTAAATTTAGAATTTGTTTAACTTGTATGTTCATATCAGAGCAGGGGTATCACTTGTGAGCACTGGCTCATAAATATATTGTTTTGTTACATGTACATACTTTAGTACATACCTAAACATGATAAAGGTGCACACTACCAGAAAGACAAATAGATCAATGCCTCCAGCTGCAGACAATGCGATAACATCTGGCTCAGTTTGATAAACAATACGTAAAATATTTCACAAAGTTAGTTAATTTTCCATTAAAAATAGTTAAAATGTGGTTTTAAGAAATAAACTGACTAAGGGATGACGCATTCTTTGTTAACATCCATTTATTATTTTTTCCGTCTTCATTCAAGAAGGAAAAAAAAAGTGCTGTTTTAATTCTGCAAGTGCGGTTCCTTTGGCAAGTTTATAAAACATTAAATAAGTGTTTTTGAAAAATTTACGTAAAGTGGATGAGGTGGTGGTTGTATAAAATGTTGGTGTTGTTGTCCAGCTAGGAAGTGTTCCACAAGTTACATTTAAAGTTCCTCCTCGTCCACCTAAAACACACAAACATTTTACCTTTCAAATTGTGAAAGATTATATTTTATTGCCAAATTGGAAGTATTTAGAAATCGTGGCAAAGAACTAAAGCCACGAAGTGCCAAAATCGGCCCTGTGATTATGAGTAAATTGAAGTCTCCCATATTGCAAAATCTATCATAATATTAAAAAGCTTGGACCTTCTTTCTTAAAAATCCGTAACATTTTTTCCGCGAAAACTCATTCAGATATATATTATAAGAAGCTAAACCGGTATCGGTCACCAGTTTTTTGCAAATTTTGCTACATGTCACCTATTTGGATAAAACTTTTTATATCGCCCCACGCCTCGATCTAAAAAGTATTGAAAAAATAAAAATTAACAATAAAATTGTGTCAAAAAAATCTTGATATTTTTTGGATCGAGGCTTGGGGGTTATTTGCATTTTTAACTTATACTTTCTGCAAATAACCGGAATTTTTCATTCCATGCAAGTGGATTTTTGGTATATGTCATCAAAACGCCGAATAAAACAGAAAAAAAAAATTAAAAAGAGACTACATGGTATCTTATTGTTCATTTTTAATGTCTTTTTGAATAAAGATTTTTTTTTTTAAATCGTATCGTATGCTCAATATTTCATGACTACGGAGCGGATCCGTAACACGAAAGTTCCGTATTGTTACTCTTGAGAATAAAATAGAAGATGAAGATTGTCTACGATCACAAACCATGACAAACTGAAGAAAAATAAAAACATGCAAGGTAAGTAGTTTTCTTCATCGATTTTAACCACATAATAACCTATAACAAAAACAAATACTCCCCTCAAGTTACTGGATCCACCCCTGTGCCCGTACAAAACTGGTGTGACTTCCCTTTGATCTTGATAAACAGTTAAGCTTGTGAATAAAAAAGTATCTTGAGTAAATATCTAGCACAAAAACTTTCTTTTCTTTACTATCTTTATCATTAGATAATCTCGATACATATTACATGCACAAAACGTCTGCTTGTCACCGAGTTGTCACCTCAGATAGGACCCCCCCCCCCCCCCCCCCCCGGAAAAGATGTAAAGTAAATCAGAGAGGTAACGTTATATAATTTTTATCTTGGCCTTTGTTAATCAATGACAATGAATTTATCAAGTCTGTTTCTTGAACTTTTATCATATGGATTGTACAACGTTTGATACGTGTGCATGTCTGTATACACTGTTTACGTTTCCTTGTCAACCGACACTAGGTCAACCGGTTACTGGATAATTCGTTCCTTAGATATTCTGGTTCATGAAATTTTTAACACTTGCAGAAAACAAAAAAAAACCCAAAAAATCCATGTAAAAAAAGAGTAATGAAATGAAAATAAATATTGGTTGTTTTTCTTGATAATTGAAACATAAAACATTGCATCTAAATGAGGAAATAAGTACAGGAATAAAAAAAAAAACCAATTAACTTAAAGACTTAAAGATAAATTAATGAAGTACATTTATTTCTTGAAAAAAATTCAATATTAAAAATATGAACAAATAACCCATATATTATCAGTTTTCGTGATTGTAATTATTATTAAATTCCGTTGGAAATTATTTATAATTGTTCTTTATATTATTGACCAAAAAAAAATTAAATTTATAAAAAAAAAAAAAGCATACAAAACGTATAAAAAAATTCATACATAATTAATATGGATATAATCAATAAAGAGTATAGATAAATGCTTTTTTAATCAATAATAAAAATAATCCTAAACCAGAGAAAAAATAATTAATGGAATTAAATTGCTAATTGTAAAATTATAAAAACATTCACAACGTAAAAAAATTAATCTATATATTTGTACTCAATAATTAAAAAAAATATCTAAAGTACAAAAAATAATTTATTCATAATAAATACATAATTCCCTTCGTCGTCAGATACGTGTTAAAAGGATGTTCCATCTGTCTTAATTTCTTCTTAATACAGTAAAACTCGTTTATAACGAACACGAATATATGAAAATCTCGGGTATAACGAAAGGTATAACGAAGGTTTTTTAGTCCCCAGCACTAATTGCTCATATAATTTTAAAAGAAATGAAAGACTATAAAATAATGAATTTTTGAATTAATGAAAAAACTATAAAATTGTAATTTCCACTTCATGTTTTTCTTTGTTGTTTTGTAGAATGGAGCTAGTTGATGGCAGAAATAGATTTCCGTGTGTTCTATGTAAGAAAAGAACTAAGCCAAATGACAGGAAGAAATGTGAAAGCGTTGAAATAAGACGATTTCTGAGGAAAACGTTCATGGTGGATGCTAGACCAGTGGATGTGTTATGTAATAAATGCAGACACCAGTACTACAGAAACAAACAAGTAAAAGAAAAACCTATTAATGCAAAACTTGACACTGAACTTCCAGGAAACTCATTATGTCTAAGTCCACCATCTGTTACCCTGCCTCTTCATAGGACTGTTTCTTCCCATTCATACTGCTTCATTTGCAAGAGACCCGGGCCGAAGCTCATCGTTGTGCCGATATCAGCAAGACTCTCAGCATTCATCCACAAGGAAGTGATTATCCCATCTGGCAGCAGGTGCTGTCCCTCACATATTGCTAATGATGATTTTATCACAGGATCACTGAATAATTTAAAGACTATAGATACATCATGTTTGAACAGACGTACAATAGTAGACCTAATCACAAGGATACGGAGTTATGCAATTCAGAATTGCTCATCCAAATTCACGTTTGATCCGTCATACCTTAACAACCTGGATTACATCACTCTAACTGGAATATCCAAAGACCACTTTGCAGATCTGCATCAGGAGATAGAAACAGAAATAAAAAATACACCTAGCAGAACATCAACAATGTCTCTAGGAATATTCCTTCTCAAAATGCGATCTGGAATGTCGAACCAGTTAATGTCAACAATATTTGGTATTTCAAAGTCGTCAGTAAGAAGAGCTATTTCAACTGTCAGGACTGCACTTATGAAAAAGTTTGTTCCAGAAAACGTAGGATTACACCATATATCTCGCCAAGAAGTGATAGCGAACCACACAAGACCACTGGCCCAATCTCTCTTTGGAAATATGACACAAAGTCAAGCCATCGCAGTCCTTGATGGGACTTATATATACATCCAGAAAAGCAACCATTTCCAATTCCAAAGAAGGACATACAGCATCCATAAAGGCCGCCCTTTGGTTAAGCCAATGGTTGTTGTTTCAACGGATGGATATTTCCTGACAGTAGTTGGTCCCTATCTTGCTGACAGTCGAAACAACGATGCATCCATCCTGAATCATATGTTGAAATCAAATATAGAAGACATCAAGAACTGGTTTGAAGATGACGATATATTTATCGTGGACAGGGGATTTCGGGATGCCCTTTGAGTCCTTGAGGAGTTTGGTATAAAAGCATACATGCCTCATCTTCTTGCCAAAGGGGAACGGCAAATGCCCACACCTGATGCAAATGCCAGTCGTTTGGTTACCAAGGCAAGTAGACTTCCTAATTTCAAAATACATGTACCCGGTATGTAGCAAATAAAGAAAATCCTAATTTTGTTTCTCTTTATTTGGTGTACTCAGAGTGTAAGGATGTGTTGCAATAAGGTCTTTGACTTGATACATACTAGTACTTGCATTTAAAATTGAGATTTCATATGAATTTACTTATTGTTTTGCTTTTCTCATTTTCTGATTTACAGATTCGCTGGGTTGTGGAGGCTGCCAATTCCAGGATTAAACGTTGGAAATATCTTGCACATACCCTCCCAACAAATCAGGTGCCATTCATAGGGGACTATGTGCGAATTGTATGTGCGATTTCCAATAAGTATTTACCACCCCTCTCTACAGGAAATGCAGATGACGATGACGCTCTAGCAGCCAAGATGCAATACCTGTCAAAGCAAGTCAACAGTTTAAAGGCATTTGTGGAAGAACATGCACTTGACAAGAGGTCATCCTGCTGGGAAGTTTCATCCGATTCTTTGAATTTCCCCAAGCTAGACGAAGAAGAAATTAGAAATTTAACTTGTGGAGTATACCAAGTAAGGCTTTGTCCAAGTTATATTCAAGAATACATGGAAGGAGAGTCTGACATCTTGGTCCATAAAGAACACCCCGGCTTAATTAGAGTTAAGTTGCAGAGTAGGCATATTTCATCAAAGAAGTATATGCTCTGGATCCAATACACAGAATCAGCTGTCACTGCCTGGTATTGTAAATGCCGTGCGGGTGCACGTGTGGTAGGTGTCTGCTCGCACATTGCATCTGTTGTGTGGTACTTGGGATTTGCAAAGCACAATGATGTCGATGTTTCAGCTACAGGTATTCAGAACTGGGGTGAATATGTCAAAGACGCTGCAATTATTGATGTCTCTGACACTGATGACAGTGACATTGAAGAATGACAGTTACAAGTATTGTAGGACTATCACATAAAGTGGATACTATGTATAACTTAACTATCTTTCATTTAATTTAAACTTGTATATTTTCAATAATAGAAAATATTATGTAATATCATAGAACATTGAATGTATTTAAATCATCTAGAAATATTGTATTTAAATCATCTTTAAATATTCCTATAATTCCAGTACGTATAGATATACATGTACATGTATGCATATTCGAAGTAAAAGTTTAAATGCAACTGTAAATTCTTCAACGAATTATTTTGTTTAAGTTAAATGTATGTATCATAAATTGTAAAAAATAATTTCTGAAATCCCGCTATGGTTGATATGTCAAAGAAAGGCAAACCCGAAAATGAATATGAACATGTATTATTACAAAAAATGTTTAATGTTTGTTTATAATTTGGTTATTAGATTATTGTTATAACTTGTACTAAATGCATTCTTGGTAAATCATATTTTATAGTTTTATAAATGTATGTAAGTAACAATTCACCACTGTATCCGGAAATCACCATATATTTACTTTTAAAAGATGATAAGTGAATAAATATTACCTTTGGTGGGATTTACATTTTTACTGCTTCCATGTACATGCGGTATTTTAAATGAGAATAAATTTTAATTTGCATGCAATATACACTATTTTACTGATCTTAAGATTTATTTAACTATAGTTACATTTATATTTACCAAGTTGGAGTAACGGAAAAGTTATATGCATCCATACTTCTTAATTGAGTGAACACAATTTCCTTTTATCATTTAATCATATGATCTTTGAAATGTTTTTACCCGGTGATCAGACCTATGTAAAAAATTAACTAAATAATTATTACAGTATTACTTTTATTTCTTTATGCTATTATGTAATTTTGTCTCAGTCCATAAAAAAAAATTAGTGTATGACCTTAGGGTCTTCACATACATTTCACCTTCTTATACATAACAGTTTCTTATGACGTTATAGTAAACACGTCAACGCCATAACGTCATACTAAACAAACAGAAACAATACAAAGTTTGAACGACTGTAAAAGGAAAACTAGAAAAGATATTGGGAAAAAATTAAGTGTTTTCTAAACTATAAATCTTAAAGTATTATTTGAGAGACTTTCACCTATTTTGGTGACAGGGCCGATTTTGGCACTTCGTGGCTTTAGTTCTTTATTATCTATCATGTCAAGTTCTTATCCGTGTTGGTCAGTTATCATAATCTGAACAATTACAAACAAAGGCTGTAAAACAAGTTTTAATCGACGTGAGAAATTTTCACAAAAAGGACGAACCAGTTTATAACATGCAAATTGGAAATAAAGTAGTCGCAATAAAATTTTGTTTACAGTATAAGGTGAGTTGGAGGAGAAGACACACAGAACAAAGAACACTGCTTTATATTTTCGATCTTTCTTGCATATAAGGCCCTAGAATAAGTCAAATACTTTCATAATACTTTCATATCCCTTATCAGATAAATGATTATAAAAAAGTTATACGATCTTAATGCAAAAAGGTATCTATATGACATATATTAATGTTAGAAATAAAATGAAAAAAAAATTAAAATTTCAATAGGATTATTTAATCTTTTGATATAACGATGTAACACATCATGAATCGCCCCATTTCTATAACAACTAATTTTGTATTTGAGGCATGTTTTTTTTTTACATGTACAGACAACAAGTTGATAAGAGAAGTCATTACGTTGGTGATGATTATCTTTGTGTTTTTCGTTCGATAAACCAAATATGAACTAACTATGTAAAAATTTACTTTTTGAGAGATTGCATATGACACAAATAAATTTTATTTGTATTAATATTTATTCGTATATTCTTACATTTGGTACATTTATTTTGTTGCAATCATTAATTCTTTTTTCATTGTGCCGAGGCGATACTTAAAAGTCCACTAAGTTGACATCATATCGAATATATATTGTATTGAAACTACCAACGAATGGTTTTTTTTCCAATAAATTTGAATTACTTGGACATGTCATTTCTAAACTAAAATTTAATTTATTCAATAAACAGAAAATTGTATAAAATTACCGTTTTCATTGAATCCAACACATTGTTTAAAGATATCTTTATTGTTCCTTGCCATGTATTCTGTCCTTACAATAAGTATGTCGTTCACTCCGACTTTAAACGTAGAAGATATAGTTTGATTGCAGTACAAACTAGCTGTGTTGTTTACTATTACTCTGGTATTACACAAATGTGTTGTTACTTTATATGATGTCACAAGTAGATCACCAACAAACAGTGAATGTACAGTATAAGTACATGGGCGGCCTATGTTATTCATATCGACAAATACATAAGATCCAGACCTCACCGATCCATTACAACTGCTCACTGTTCTGAAATCATCGGAAAATTTAAGATATATAAACTCATATTTTACATAAAACAAATAGTCGACTAATACTATATGTAATAAAAAATATTAAAAGTAACGTGTAGTGAGCAGAAATGATATTCTCATTGTAATACATCGATGTCTAGAGAGTAGCGTAACAAACAGTCTGACCAACTAAGATATATTCATTTTTGTAAATCAATAAAAATGTTAACTTTTACAGCTTAACGTCATTATAATCAATTGTTCCATGAAAAAAATAAAATAAACTAATAATGAAAATTCGCTTACTGTCATCTAAACATTGACCTGCAATAAAAAACAAGACCATTTTATGAATTCACAAAGAGTGGAGAGAAATGTTAACAAGAGAAATAAAAATCATAAGATCAAAAGTCTGTCTGTCTGTCTGTCTGTCTGTCTCTTTCTCAGATTTAATAATAAACAATTCATATCACAAATTGACATATGGACAAAACATCAAAAAGGATCGGCATAAATGATTTCAATTTGAAAATTCATTTGCTGGATGAAGAATACGTAAGTCAAAACCTTCTTACCACCAACTGATGTTAAAGGACAAAACTTTTGCCTACAGTGAATACACATGTACCTAAAACAAATAGTCTGATATGTGTATAATAAAAATATCAAGAAAACTACTGGTGTTATCCATGGACTTTTCTTTCAAATTGCCTTTTTACTTACCTTATAAAAGACCATTAATTAAATAGAATTTCCCCACATCCCCAATCATTCTCATTTTAACTGATAATCATGAAACCATTTAACATGTGTGTGTGTGGATCAGTTGGCATTATTGGGAAAGATGAGCTAATTACGAAACTTAAAAAAGCAACCATATACGAAACAGATCCCAGCTATAGGAATAAAGGGGAAAAATATTATTTACACAATTTCCGTGTGTCGTTTGAAATAAAAGTTCACCAAGTGACATGAATGTTTTCTTAATCAGTCGTTTTTATTAGGATATCTTCCTGTTAATTTAAGTAGTTTATTTGAATGTAAATAAATACACCAACGGTGATGACAAAAACCTGCAACTTAACGCTTGAATGAGAAAAAAAAATCAGCTTTGATATGCATGTGCAATAGAGGTCATTTTCCAGGAGTAATATATACATATCAGGCTGGTGTCAAGTTAATTAACATTTTTAATGATGTAGATAAATTTCGGTCAGAAAGTGGCATATAATGTTTTACCAAAAAATGTCTCTTCCTATTTTCTTCGCAAAATGCTGCTATAAAACAAATAATTTATATTTTTGGTTAAAACATTTTAAAACCATCTTTTCCCACATTCCTTCGTCTGTTTTTTGTCTGTTTACAGAAAAATAATAAAACATTTTTCATTGCAGTAGTTGGGCTACAAAACAGGTCAAACTAGTGTATGGCCGACGACTTAATATACTTGACAATGTGTTAACATGCACGGTTCTAGCAGGGGGAGGGAATGGTCAGGTTCCTAGATGTTTCAAACCTAATTTACAATGTAAAATTGCCAGAAAATGCCATTCCCCGTACCCCCTCCCCTATTAAAAATTATAGGCTGCGTGTGTTAAATATTTGCATGTGTTATTCTAATTACATCAATTTTGCATGATCAAAGTAAGAAAAACAGGTAATTGACGTGGGCGTATAGATACATGTACACGTATATCAAAGCATCGAAGAAAAGGATTCTTCAACCAGTTTATTAAGACGTCAAAAAGGAGCTCACCTTTTGCCATTGAAAAGGACATACAAATCAGAACTGCACAGAATAAAGTCTTCATTTTCAGTGAATTTTAAGAACAAGGAAAAATAAGGAAAAATAACCAACGTAATAACATAAAAGTTATTTCCGGTATAAAAAAAGCAAAGATATATAACTTCGATTTAGACATTTGACAGCATAAACAGGATTTTTGAATTTAAAACAAAAATTAGATTTCTTAACCGGTTTTAATTATTTTGATCCTGTTAATTTACAAGTATATCATATTTACAGAAATCATATTTATATTTTATTTATTGCGATTGGATGTTTCATGTTATCATAGATGTAGTTGGTATGTCTTTAAAAAAATAGTGTACATAATCGTACATATCTAAGCTGATTTCTGGCTAATGTCGTAAAATTTGACAAAAATATCTATAATAGTTTCAGGATTTTTTAAGGTTTATGTTTTGTGAAATATGTGAAGAAATTGGATTAACTCTCGCACTTTATGTACCTGAATTACAATAAATATTGAATACCGCGAAACTACATTTATACATTCTCTTCATTGTTATGAAAGGAAGCTTTCCTTATTTCCCCCACAAGCGTAGGCTGCTTTGCAGCAGCTAATGTTAGGAGCGAGGATTTTGAAAATGGAAATATTTCGAAAGCGCATGTTTCTGTAAATGTAGGAGTATTAATCTCTTAAAAAATCTTTTAGATTTAATAGTACATAGTTTGTGTATTTCTGTATATAAATCTGTAAAATAATGCTAAAACCTGTAACCTACATACATGCAAACAGCAATTTCGTGTTTTTACATGTAGCATTATACATATAAAGAAGTGGATTCTGCGTTTCATCATTACATGTGTGCATTTCTTATTTTCTGGTCCTAGTAACGTTTTCATCATCTATTAAATTGAAAGAGTTTTGCGCGAAATGGTTAAAAACATTTTATTCATCTTTCCTTTTGAATTTAAGTACGCAAGTTTTGAAAATATTCTCTATTTAAAAAGTCCAAGAACAAATTATCCAAAGAAATTCACTAATTAATAATTCTAAGACATCTCTTACATTTGTAGTCATTATAATTTTCCCTAGATTTTCCTATACCGAGTCGAAGTTTCTACAGCATAGTAATTTTGGAATGAAAAATGGGAAAGAGATTTTCAATGTTCATATACAAGTCAAAGTAGACACCATGTTTTGAGTTAATTTTTTAGCGTAGTAATATGCATTACATGATGAATTTTGTTGCAGATTTAACTTCTATTTTAAGAGAACGCGACAGAGATTACGCGATAATTTTGTATTTTATTGAATAAATGCGCTTGTTTAGGAGCACTTACCAATAATCAGTTTTGTAGTGATTGAAAAAGGTAGTAAGTATTTTATGTTCGTTGAGATTGTTTGAAATAGAACATAAATAATCTAATTTAATGCAAAATAGTAACAATTAAAAGAGTTACCCCATTTAATGTCAATAAAAGAATAATTTTAATAGATTTAAGCTATATGAAAACAAGAAAAATATTTCCGTATGTGAATGGAAATAAACTTTCCTGTTCATTGAAGTAGTTTTTTATGTTTAAAAAATAAACCAACGATATGCTGACGATAGCATGCAACTTCGTGCTAGATTGAAAAAGATTAGATAGATAGATAGATAGATAGATAGATAGATAGATAGATAGATAGATAGATAGATAGATATAATCACAGGCTGGTATTACATAACTTAAAAACTGGGATATCATCATTGATTTTGGATTTTTTGGATATCATCATTTCGCAATTTAAGATTTTTTTTTATTTTGGTCACATAAATACTGCTATAAAAATCCCATGTTGGAGCTGTCAAGACCTTGCCTTTTTGCAGAAAATTCAAATTTAATTTATGGACTTGGTTAAATGCCCGAAACTAATTCTTCCTCCCCCCTCCGCCCCCACCTACTTCCCAAGCAAAAAAAAAGCTTATACTACGTATGTTTAAAATATGTATGTTTTAAAAGAATTAATAAAAAAATCAAAATCGAAAGTTAACGTGCATTTTGCATATTCAATTAAAGAAATACAGGTAGCTGACGAGGACTTACAGCATCAAAGCATCAAAGAAAGATTCTTCAAACAATTTGCTGAGAAGACAATAAAAGAGCTCACCTTTTGCCACTGAAAACGAGATACAGATCACAGAAGCACAGAACAGAACCTCCATTTTTCACAAATTTAAAGAAAAAGGAAGAATAACCGACGTAATAACAGAAAATTCATCCCGGTTTAATTAAGCAAATTTAATTTCGATTTAGACATCTGACAATAAAAAACAGTTTTCTAAATCAATTTCAAAATGAATATTCATTCGTGTTTTACGGTATATCAATCTGTAAAATGATACTTAAAACTGCACCGACATTATAACTAAAGTTTCATGTTTTTATTTTACAACTAATAAGTAAAATTTCCGTATCGTTGGATTAAGCGAGCTTTCTCGTTTTTTTTGTCCTAGTAAGGTCAAATGAATCATAAATAATGTTAACGTATGCAGTTTGACGCTGAAAATTGTGCGAAATGTGAATGAGTTGGGAGATATCAACATTTTACTTTGACTTTACTTAAAATCTAGTTTTGTAAAATAAATAATTTATTCAATCAATATAGAAAAGAAGTGAAATTATGGGTTTTTTTTAACGCATCGTAGTTGCGTTTAGTTCATAACCCGTCAGCAACCGTTTCTCATTCCCTCTGTACCACCCTGTCTCTATCGGCAAAATAACTTGATTTGAAACATTAACATTTGTTTTCGATTTTTAATATGTGCTTCAAGGGAAAGGACACTAAAATTATGTTGCACAATAAATCAAATATTTATCATCTACTTAAATTGTAAATCGTATTTATTTTTATTATTAAAACCTCGGAACAATGATTTAATGAAGAAAATCGATCGCTTGATTAAAACTTCCCGCCGCTATGGGAGCTGCTATTGAACTTAAATCTATGACGTCACACCATTCATTTCGGTTTTTCTTATCAACATAGCATCAGTGTTAGTAAATCATGATATTCACTCTACATGTCAAGTTCTCGAAAATTTGAAACAATATCTACTTGAGACCGTTCTTTTTCCTTTGACGTTCAAATCTAAAAGCGGAGGTGAGTATCGTAGAAATCTCCGCGTAATTGTGGAAATTGTCAACAGATGCCAAGTATCGTAGAAAATGTCTGCCGTCGTTATTTTGACATGGTAATTTAGATATTCGAGAATGTATTTTAAACACCCCAATTACACTTATAACATAGTTATTCAGTTAGCAAAGAACTTGACGTAGAATACAAATTAATTCGAGGTCATTTTGAACTTTGAATGATAGCAGATTTTGAGCTGTCATTCATTTATAAAAATGCATATATTTATGCATACATGTATTTACTCTTTGCATTGACGTGTTAACCTAAACATTATCAATTTTGTTCAGTCGGATACTTGAGTAACAGAAAGGTATAAACCAGCGTTTTAATCAGAGCACTGTGTATATTCTATATGTAAACCAAACCGGAATAGATGGTGTGACGTCAAAATAATTATCTTTTTTTGTTTATAATACAAAAGAGTTCTACATCTGACATGTCAGCCTCCAGTAATATAATATGATTTTTCCAAGTTCAAACGTTAATTAAAGCTTAATTACGTAGTTTATTTTTCAAAATATCACGACACATGTGATAATTTACACCACTTTATTAAAATAAATAAATAAATTATTTTTTTTTTACTATCCTTTCCGTCTAATATCACACCCATTAATAACACCGGTTTTTACTTCTTTGAGAAAATGTTTCAAAAGATGGGGACAACCTTTAATATTGTACACTCTGACTTTAATAAAAAATAAGTACAACAGCTAGATACATAAATATTACAGATAACATAACTCATGGCAGTTTGTTTCATTATCTAGTGATATCATAACACAATTGATATATATATGAACATATCATATAACTGAAAGGTTCAAGCTAAGTATTAATTTTATTAGCGTATAAGTGTAAACAGTTAAAGGAACCATAAACTCTGGTGATATTTCTGCGGGTAAAATTTATTTCTCTGAAAGAGATAATACAGCAGAACAAATGTTCCTCATATTTCATTATAATGTCAGATTTTATGTTTTGTTTCTGGTAAAAAATCTCTCCTTGCGTGTAATGTGATAAATAAATGGCCGACTATTTATGGGTATCATAGTTTTTCGATCAAATATTTAATGACTGATTGACAGACCATTTAAAATAAGATTGTGCCTACATGTACGTAAAAGTTGTCATAAATGATATAACAAATGACTGCAATCTTTTTTTTAACCTTTATCTAAGTGTGCAAACTATGAACAATCATAGAACATGTATGCAACTATCAAGGTCTCCACTTTAAAAGGGTTACGAGCTAGCGCACAAATCACATCGTTGGTATAATCGAATACCAAATGTAGTTCCTTTAATAATCGTCCAATAACCAATATTTCTTAATTTTATCGGAATAAAGCAAATTTGTTTCGAAGTCGATGGCAATCTTACTAAAATAAGGTCCTTTGATCCGCCTTTGTGTAGCGATTGCATGTGAGTGGATCAAAAGATTTAATTTCAACGATGGTTTTTTTTAATTAAAACCACTGTTAAATAACATTACAGCAATACTATTTTTTATTTAGGGTGATTTTGATTATATAACTATAGATGCAAAATTGTTTCGTGAGTGTTCTGCACTTCTCTTCATAGTTTTGACAAATGTTTTATTGAGTAATATGGAATAAGTTTGTATATGGACGTCGTGTATTGTTGAATTTCTGTGATCGGCTTTGGCCGATCACAGTGGTATTCATATGAGGCATCCGGCAAATTTAACTATTTGCGCACGCCTTGCGCCTTCCACTATTTTATTTACTATGCAATGACAACATTATTTAAATCTATAAATAGACGTAGATTACTATAAACGTTACTCTTATCATTTTAGCTTGAAAATAAAACATTTAAAGGGTTACATACATTGTGATTCAAATCACGTTTAGTCGGAAGTATGATTCGCCCACTAAGTGTAAAGTTCTTTCATTCCTTGCATTTTCGGAAATCTTTAAAACAGCGTTATATATATTTTACTGCATGTAGCGTATATTATATTAACAGAGTTGACCAATGGTATTTCATGCCGATCATTCCTTTAAAAGGAATACTTGATCATTTTTCTACTAATATAAGGCGGCCTTTTTTTGCTCTGTTATATTAGTGATCATTCACTTCTCCGGTTTTTACTTTATGGACAAATTATTGGCAGCATTCATAAGCGTTGGCAATGTGCCACGTTTAATAAAACTGTGGTTTGGAACTGCAGAAAGGGGCATTGGTGATGAATCACGTTTCATACGATTGGTCTAAGGAACTTCATACAAGCACATTGACGATGTATCCCTATCGATAGGTTTGTCACTCAATGGTATGTCATAGTCTGGGCCGATTCTGTGCAAGCTGTATGCTGCGATAAAACAGTTTCTTGGTTCTGTTTTGATGTAACATATAACTCCACTTCCTCTACAGTTTGACAGGTGGCGTATAAATGGTTGTCTGATAGTTTATTTCTGCTGTCAAAAGCCATATACGAAAGCGATGCGTCCACCTCCGGAGATTTAGCTTTATTTTGTCGATTCTTTCTTCTAAAGGTTAAAAGAGAAAATGTATAAATTACAGCAAGCAAAATATATCTCAAAGTGAAATATTAGTTAAGTTTTTATTCAGTTATATTACATTTTCGTTTAGATTCAAAACACCATTTGGAATATAAAAAAACAAATTGCAAAGCTTTGTACGTTGCCTATCAAAGACAATACACATACATTAATATCATATTTCTTTCATATAACGTAGCAGATACCTAAGCATGACAAAGCTGGACACTACAATAGAGGCAAGTAAAACGATTCCTCCAATTGCAGACAATGCAACAACACCTGAAACATAATAATAGCGCTGTATTCGGCTCGGTTTATAAAGTTTACAAATACGTAAAATTATACACAAGATTGGTTCGTTTTCAATTAGAAAACGGTAAAAATATAGCTGATGTATTCTTTGTTAACTTATAACCAGAATAATTATTGTTTTGTTTTCGTTAAAAAAGAAATGAAATAAGAATTTTATGTTCCTTTGCTTCAAAAACGATGCTAAGGAGACTGAGCTTTTTTTTTTCTAAAGCAGGCTAAAAACAGGACACAGAAGAATGAATGTCATTCATTTAGTAAATGACGAAAAGAAACATGTATATAGAAAACAGGGTTCATTCATAAAAATGTTACATAGTAATAATAGCGTATATTGGAGCTTGTCTCGTAATATGTGCCGTTATCAAAGCTCTCCCCCGAAATAATCATCTGAAATTTATATTTACTTCTTTAGATAATGTAGCCAGGATTTTATTATCCGATCCCAAGGGGTTTGGTAATTAGTCACTTTATTTCCCGATTATCTCCCCTTTTTCATACAGCAGCGGAAAGGAAAGGTTGTTAATTTAAGGAACTGAACATATTTTTATAAGTTAGAAATAGTTTGAGCAGTAATAATGTTTATAAAAGTTCATTAATGCAAATACGTATCCAAGTCTAAAGCGGTTAATTTTATTTCGCTCGATGGCATAATTTTAGATTGATTAGAATAGATTTTAAAAAAAAAGGTGCATGGTGCGAGCCATTAGACCAGCCCTTTACCACGAGGACATTCTAAAATTGTCTAGGTATGTGTGATAGTTTAGTTATGGTTATGAAATTGAATTTGAAGTTTAAAATTAAAATAATTGGGTTATTTTTTGAGCGAGCATGCCAAAGGTCAAAAGAGGTCAAGCTGAGGGGACAAAGGGGCCGAAGAATAAGAGAAAGAGAAATGAAAAACCCCGTGACGTGGGATCATCATCTGCACAGGCAGAGAGCTTCTCAGAAGAAGAAGTCCAGCAGATGATGGCAGTACCAGTAACACTGCATGGTGACGCAGTCCCGGGAAGCCCTGGCGGCATGGATGCTGCACTCATCCCAGGTAATGCACTCGCAAGAGTTGCGTGTATTGAAGGTTGCATACCGCCTCAATTAAACTCCGAAAATTCTAATACTGAGGAAAGTGCAAGCGACAGGGTTTTTGTAATGGGCAAGATGGTCAGCTTTGTTCAAGGTCAAAGACTAGCTAAAATTGCTACAATTGATAAGTGGACTGATGCATTTTTAATTTATGTCAGTATATTTACTGCTGTGCACAGTGACAAAACTCAAGATTTGTTGAAGTACATGCATGATATTAGAGTAGGGACAGGTAGATCAGTAGGGTGGAAGCAGTATTACGAGCAATTTAGGCTTAAAATGGCAATGGACCTATTCAATTCATGGGCAGTAGTAGACTCAGAACTTTGGGTAATGTATATGGTGGGTGCTAGCAATTCTTCTCCAGTTTCAGGGTTCTATGGTGTCAATAAGTGCTATGCGTTCAATTTTCAAGGGTTTTGCATCAGAAATCCATGTTCATATTCGCATGTGTGTATAAAATGTGGGCATGAGCATTCTATGTTGAACTGTCCAATGTCGGCCCATCCACGTAGACATGTGTCATATTTCAGCCAACGCCTGTCTCGTCCATCAGGATATGGCCACCCTCAAAGGTTTAGACAAGCGGGGACCTCAATCACTCTCCACCACCAGACCAGCTCAGCAATTCTCGGGGTACAGGAATTTGGGACCTAGGGCATTCACCAATTAGGGTTGATAAAATCTCTAGAATTTTACAAGACTATCCAGTAAGGGAAGCTGCAAAGGAATTACTTGAGGGTTTATCAAAGGGGTTTAAATTAAATGATGTGGGGCCAAGGTTAGGTAGTTTTTCTAGAAATCTTGTGTCAGCAAATGAGCACAAAGCTCAGTTAGAAGAAAAGAGTAACAAAGAAGTTGATGCGGGTCGAGTTATGGGTCCATTTTCTAATCCACCAATACCAAATATGCACATTTCCCCAATAGGTTTAGTACCAAAATCAAGTGGAGGCTGGAGGATGATCACAAATCTGTCTTACCCTCCTTCTCTTCGTATCAATGCATTTATAGATCCTCAATTATGTTCAGTAAAATATTTATCTTTTGATTCTGTTGTGGATATGATTGCAGAATTGGGACAGGGTGCAGAACTGGGCAAAGTTGACATTAAAAATGCTTTTAGGTTACTTCCTATTTATCCACAGGACTTTGAGCTGTTAGGTTTTAAATTTCAAGGAAAATATTACTAAGATAAATGTTTGCCAATGGGCTGTTCCTTATCCTGTGCAATTTTTGAAAAGTTTTCAACATTTTTAGAATGGGCTACAGTTAAAAATTCAGGTTTAGATAGATTGTCGCATTATTTAGATGATTTCATTTTTGCAGGAAGTAAAGGTTCAGGAAATTGCTACAATTTGATGAGTTCATTTCAGTCAATTTGCACACAATGTGGTGTTCCTTTGGCAGTTGAAAAAACTCAAGGCCCAGTCAACTTCACAGGATTAACCTCTGCCATTCAGTCAACTGAATGATAACTGAATGGTCTGGAAAGGTGACTGAATGGCATAGCTATGCCATTCAGCCACATTTCAGTTACCTATCCGTCACCTTTCAGTTAACTGAATGGCAGAGATTCATCCTGTGCTTTTTTAGGTATAGAGATAGACACAAATCAAATGTGTATTAGGATACCTAGGGAAAAAATACTAAAGCTGAAAGGTTTATTAGAAGCCCTCATGGTCAGAAAAAAGGTCAAAGTTCGTACATTAGAATCATTAGTAGGAAAGCTTAATTTCTTTAGCAAAGCAGTCAGAGGTGGTCGAGCTTTTAACAGAAGGTTTTATGATGCAATGATAGGTATTTCAAATCCAGATTTTTATATTCGACTCAATTCAGCTGTTAAACAGGATATGACAATGTGGCTAAGTTTCTTGGTTGATTTTAATGGAAAAGCTTATTTCCCGCAAAGGGAATGGACTAGTTCAAGGGTTCTTCAGTTGTTTACAGATAGTGCTGGTTCAGCAGGACTGGGATGTGGGTGTTATTTTGGGGGTAGATGGATGTATTATCAATGGCCTTGTAGTTGGAATAATCAGGCTATTATGAGAGACATAACTTTTCTAGAGCTAGTGCCTATAGTATTGTCAGTGATGGTTTGGGGGGATGCATTAAGTGGAAAAAGGTGCAATTTCATACAGATAATATGGCTCTAGTTGGAATCCTGGACTTACAGTCATCAAAGTCACCAAGAATTATGTGTTTGTTAAGGCAACTGGTTTTATTTGTTATGAAATATAATATTACATATAAAGCTAAGCATATAGCTGGTCTAGATAACGGAATAGCAGATGCAATTTCTCGTAAGCAGTGGAGGCGTTTTCGGAACCTTCCTCTTGTAGCGAGAAAACACCCAGATCCAATTCCAGCCAGGTTTCACAGTTTGATTTTGGAAGTGAGGCCACTAAATTGTTAAATGCAGCAAATGCAGTTAACACCACATCTACATACATGGAATTTCTGCCTTTGAAAAGTGAGTTCTGACCAAGTGGTCAGTTACCTGGCCCCCTCCTCTTGATCAATAAGTAAATTTTATAGCATACCTGTCCCTAAATGGCTATTCAGATGCAACAGCTAGAACTTACATATCAGCTATTGGGTACAAATGCAAGATTGAGGGTTTAATGGATAATACAAATAGGTTTATTGTAGCAAAACTCCCTCAGGGTTTTAAGCGTCTTAGAAATAGGGTGGACGGAAGATAACCTTTGACTGAGCACATGCTTGCTCAATTGATTATGGTGCTGACTAGCATATGCCATAACAAGTATGAAGCCATTTTGTTTTCGTCTGCCTATACCTTAACATTTTTTGCATTTCTAAGAGTTGGGGAACTGACTTTATCAAAAGGTAACAATTCAGAAGTTATATTAGGGATTCAAGATGTCAAGATTGAAGATAAAAATTTACAAATAGTGTTAAGGCATTCCAAGACTGACCAGTTTAAGAAGGGGGTAACAATTGTATTAAATAGTCATGCTGGTATTACATGTCCAGTGCATTGTATGATTGATTACCTGCAAATTCGTCCAAAAATATCAGACCCATTGTATTGTCATTTTGATGGCAAACCAATTACATGTACTAGGTATCAGTTTTCAGCAGTAATGGGTAAAGCTTTGGCAGTGTTGGGTTATAATATTAAGTTATATACAACCCATTCCTTTAGGATAGGTGCAGCTACTGCTGCAGCTGAGAAAGGTTTATCAGATGAGCAAATAAAGTTTGCAGGGAGATGGAAGTCAAGTGCATTTCAAACTTATATCAGGTCTCCACTTACATGTTCCAAATTAATTTTGCAGGGCTAAGATGTTCAGTCTGGATAGTGGGACCCTCCATTGTAAGAAATGCAGGAATTGCAGCCTCAAGCAAGCCAGGGGGACAGGGCTTAGGACTCCAGACAAAAGGGATCGACATTTGGTTGCAGGGCTATGGGGGTTGCGATTTGTTGATCTTGCCTGCAAGCTCAGATGGTTAGCCCAGTTTGAGAATCCACCTAATTTTATAGTTATCCATTGTGGTGCCAATGACATAGGGCAAGTAAAAACCCAAAAGTCGTTAGATAGGGTAAGGTGGGATTAACGTTTAATTTCTTCTATCTTCCCAAACACAAATTTAATTTGGTCGTTCTTGCTGCCCAGGTTAGCATGGCGTTACTCAAAAAACATTGGGGCGATGGAACAGACACGAAACAGGGTCAACAGGGCAGCAGCCAAAGAAATCCTAGCTTGTGGGGGGGAGGCTTATTAGGCATACACAGTTTCTAGGAAAACCTAAACAACTGTACAGCAGGAATGGGGTACATCTGTCAGGTCTGGGGAACGACATTTATCTAAATAACCTACAGGGGGCATTGGAATACTTTGTCAAAAACAAGGAGGGAGTGGTTTTCCCAGTGAATAAAATTCTAGTGTCCTTACAAACATGTCCACAGTGGTGTTAAATTGAAGTTGCCTACCCCCACGAGGCGTAATTGTCACCTTCAATTTAACCATCGAACTGTTCTTAGTATGTAGTGAGTTTGTTGTGGTTGATGTTGATGTATATAAATATATAATTTGTACTAATAAGACATTTGAGTAAAGAAAATCAAAATCATGTAATACAAATATACCGTAGCACGATTGCGGTCAACCCAGCGTGTTACTTTTCCCAGCAGGGAGGGCATAAAATGTTGATGTTGGGGGGTATGCCATGTTGTCGGCTTCCCCATTGTTGTAAGATTTTTTGGACCACTGTGGACATTACCTGCCAACTTAATAAATCAGTTCAAAAACACTTGTGTTGTTGAAAATATACTAATTTAAGGTCTTTGATAATACATGTGGTGCTAAATGCAATCATGATTCCTTATAAAAAAGACGTATTAAAGATAAATAACTACAGAAAAAAACAAGATAGGAGGCAAAAGAAACTTACCTATGTTGCTCTGCATTGGAAATTTAGACCTTAAAGTAGATGAGGTAGTGGTTGTAATAACTAGCTGTGTTGTTGTCGATTCGGCTGGTGTTCCACAAGTTACACTTAAGTTTCCTCCTCGTCCACCTTAAAACACATTTGTATTTTTTTTTCTTTTGAAATTTGCAAAATCAGATTTATATTTCACTGTGAGTTATCCAAAGAAACAATAAGAATTTTTTAGTTCAACACATCTGAATTTCAACTCGGTAAAGTTAGAAAATGTACTACATCTATTATATCAAGTGCTGGCCCATGTTGGTCAGTTTTAATTTAATCAATGAAAAACAAATGCTGTAAACTTTTTGGCGTGCAAAAAATCTTCGCGCTATTCGCGAGAGCCTCGTCGTTGCAAATATTTCTAACCGCGTACCAATTCATCACCGGTAAATCGGGAAATAAAGTCATTGCAAATTAAAGTTAGGGTATGGGTCATAGTGCAATATTGAATGAGTGTATCGTCGGGTGTTTAAGGTTTTGAAAAAATTTTAAAAAATGACGTAAGAACAAACGGACAAAAGAACATTTTGCTCTGAATTTTTGATATGTTTTGCATAAATTATCTCGAATTTGGTACCCAATACTTTAATATCGCTTATGAGATATAAAATTATAAGAATATACATGTTTTTATCTTAAAACAGGTCTATGTGCAATGTACGATATCTATTAATGATGGAAGAAAAATGAAGAAAATTAAGATTTCCATCTGATTTTATAATATTTTGGTTTAATAATATAACATATCATAAATTGCTCCATTTCTTTAAAAAATACATTCATATAGGATGTATTTTTGAAAGAAGTGATAACAATGAGTTGATGGCAGTAGTCATTACCTTGACTATGTTTATCATGCGTCATTCTATCAAGAAACCAACTATTGAACTACTGATATTTGGCATAATTATGACATCAATGAAACTTTCTTCAAACAAAAGAGTCGGGCAGTGCAATAATGTTTCTGTTTTTTTAACACCGCCTTTCCCCGAAAATTATAATAATTCAAATGCAAGATTATGATTTATTTATATATATAATATTTCATCGGAAAAGGCCTTTAATCTTACCAATAAAACATGAAATACACACATGACAATGAATGTACTGTAACAGTCATGACATAAATATTGGGCAATACATCTGTCCGTACATCCCAATTTAACAATATTGTATTATTATATAGTCTTCAAGATGTGCCGGGTAATTATGCAAGTGACAATGTGGCATTTTTGCATCTGTTTAGGATGCAGTTTCCGAAAAATCCATATATACTAAATAATAGATAATTGTTTTAAGAGTATATAACCACTTTTTAGTTGTATTACACGTGGGAGATGAGAAATTTACTTTTAAAGATTAATATCACATAGGAAAATGATAATTTCAATAGAAGAAATGATTCTATTACAGGAAATATTGATAACCTTTTAGGATTTTTCAAAAATCTCATTCATGTCCAATACATATTTCTTTTTGGATATCGTCAACATTGCGATGTATAAAATATTGATACAATATCGAATTTACATTGTCAACATTGCGGATATTTCTTTGCCGTTTACATCGTCGACATCGCAACGTCCACGATGTTGAACCAAATTAACATCGTCAACTTTGCCGATATGTCTCTGCTGCTAACATCGTCGACATCGCAATGTTGACGATGTTGAACCAATATCAAGTTTACATCGTTCGTCTACATTGCCATTATTTCTTTACTGTTAACATCGTCGACATTGTCGTCATCGCAATGTCAACGATGTCTAACCAATATCGAGTCTACATAGCAGGTATTTCTTTCACGTTTTCATCGTTGACATTGTCGTTTTGGTTTCTTTACAAATAAAATGAAATGTCGATCAACATTGCGATGTCGACAATGTCTACTCAATGTTGGTCAAAATTGCGATGTCGACATTGTCGACAATGTAAACAGGAATAAGGAGGTATGATGTCGACAAGATGTTGAATCGATGTCAATGAACATTGCAATGTCAACATTGTCGACGATGTAAACAGAAAAGAAGGCACGCCATGCAGCCACGATGTTGACTCGATGTTGGTCAACTGTTAACATTGCGATATCTACAATGTCAATGTAAACCGGATAAAGGAGTTTACGATGTAGATACAATGTCTACACGATGCCGATCAACTTTGCAAAGTAGACAATGTCGGCGATATAAACAGGAAAGAAGGCCCACAATGTAGACACAATGTCTACCCGATATTGGATAACATTGCAATGTCGACAATGTCGACGATGTAAACAGGAAAAAAATGCACACGATGTACATTGACACAATGTTTGTCAATATTGCGAGGTTGTCGAAAACGTAAACAGGATATTAGAGGTACGATATAGGCACGATGTTGACTCGATGTCGATCAGCATTGCGATGTCGACGGTGTAAACAGGAAAGAAGGCACACGATTTGCACACAATATCGACTCGATGTTTGTCAACATTGCGATATTGAAAATGTAAACAGGATATAAAGGGTATGCTGCAAATACAAATTTGATAATCATGCTAATATGAAATAAACACAATGTCGACTCGATGTTGGCCAACATTGCAATGTCGACAATATTGATAAAACATCGAGCATTGGCCATACCTCAAAAATCTCATACGAATTTTATTTTCTAAAGGAAAATGGTATTTACGTAAGGAATTCTACAAACAGGTAGTATTCCTAAAAGAAATTTAATTTCCACTCGGGTTTTATGAAATCCTGTCGGAATTTAGATTCCTATAGGAGGCTCTTGTAATCAAATAGGAAATATAAAACTTCCTGTAAGAACATTGTTTTTTCTATGGGAAAAATTATTTTCCGGTAGGAATTTTTTTGATGAAGGTGAATATCTTTCCTGACAGGTGAGATACAATTATAACAAAGGTGGTTGTAAACTCTTTAAGTAATGGTCTATCATGTGACATATTAAATTTGTTCGATATATGCAGCTTAGACGGGTGCAAAAAATGCCACCTTGGCACTGGCATAACTATCCGACACAGAATTTCATTTATATATATATATATATATATATATATATATATATATATATATATATATATATATATATATATGCCAATGCAATACTTACAAGTCCATTAACTCTAGATATTCCAATTATTTATAGATTAAAAATACACAGACAGTTGTATAAAATTACCGTTTTCACTAAATGCCATACATGAGGGAATGCTTCCTATGATGTTCCCTGACATATATTCTGCCTTCACAATAAGTAAGTCGTTCACTCCGACTGTAAACGTATAAGATCCAACTTTGTTGCAGTAAAAAATAAATGTGTTGTTCACTGTTACTTTGGTATTACAATTAGATTCTGTTACTCCCAATGATGTCACAAGTAGATCACCAACAAACAGTGAGTGTACAGTACAGGTACACGGGCGGCCTATTTTATTCATATCGATAAAAACATAAGATCCAGACCTCAACGATCCATTACAGCTTCTTATTATTCTGGAAGCAGCTAAAAGTATGAGAAGTGTAGCATAAGTATAAACTCATTTCATGCATAAAACAAAAATTCGATTTCAATAAAAAGTGACGTGCTCTGGTAGATTTAAAACCCAATGTAGTGTTACAGGAATAATGTTCGTATTCTAATGCAAAGAAGATGATATCCCGTGCAAGCGGTGGAATAAACATCAATATGATACAATACTAAACATGCTGAACGATATTTTTTGTTCAGTTTTTTCTGCCTATTCTTTAAAATTGAAATAAAAAAAACTTCATGGCTTAATATATTTAAAGTAGCGAGCAGGGATGCCAAATCTAGACTGAAAAGTACGAAATTTTTTATCAATGTCTAAAAACAAGTTTGAGATTGACGACTGATTTGATAAAACAATTGGGAAGGAAGGGGGGTCATCCCCTCAACTCTACTGTTTCATGCAAACATCGTTTATTCAAATAGACTCAGAACACGCTTTGTTCCTAGTTCACCATTAAAGTGTTACTTGCATGTAGGCTTATTACCAATTCTTCTTAAGCTTGGTTTAAAAATATTTGAAATTAAAAACAATACTTACGTATGCATATTTTTTGAATATTTTAAAGTTATCAGATCCTAAACATCTTCCCGATGGTTTACTTGTGTTATAGTACACTTTCCGCCATGGCGTTAATTAGTCAAACCACTTTCCTTGGCACCCCGTTCTTGAAAGTCTTTTTCATCAAAAATAAAATCTTCATAAATTGTTTTATTTCATTTATCACTTTTTTGTATTTACCAGAGGTGTCCGATCCAAGGTACATGTTTCTGCCCGCGAAATGCAAGATGAACCCGTCGTACAATTTCCGCCACGACGTTAATTATTCAATACACGTTCTTGACTTTCCCGTTCTGGAAAGTTTTTATCCATTCTCTCATCATAGGTCGCGCTTTGCAAGCTTTCTAACCATCAAAACTAAAATCGCACATTCAAAAAACAAATTTTATTTTGTTAATTTAACATTAATCAAATCTTATTTTCTCTGCACATTCTATGGTTGCCGGTAAATATATTGGATCTTTACATAATCATTCCACATTATATTATTGCAATTATATTTTAATGCTAACTACCCCTTACTTGGATCCACCAGAGTTCGCCACCACCAAACATTACTGTCATTTTTTTCTATTTCGGGCTTGTTTATTGAAAAAAGTAGGTTTTTAATCATTCTTGCAATAATTTCTCACCAAGTAAAATTCAATTAAAGCTTACGGACATGTCATATCACCAGTGTTGAAATACCATCGATTTGAGCAGTTACACAAGCATTGTTTAGCTTATTGGCAAACTGTCTTCATTTATAGTTATAGATGTTTAAAAATTAGCGTATCAACCAAATAAATATGACAATACTTAAAGCTGAACACCGCTCGTAAATAGGCACCGTCACACAGATACCTGGTATATAAACCCTTCGATTCCGATACACCCGATTGCACACCTGAAACTCGTGGTCGACGTGTAGTATTCCTTTCGTGGTCTTTCGATTTTATGCATTTATTTCTTATTCTTTGTGCATACTCTGTTTGTAAATAATGCAATGACCAAATTATTTGATATTAGTATTCTCCTGGCTTTAAAAAAGTGCGTAAAATTTGATAATTTCATCGCGACCGAATAACACAGCGAGGCGAGATGTACGTCCACACAGGTGAGACCTCTACAGCAAAGTACTTTGAACTGTTTAGAGGTCTGTGCCTTATATAGGGGTTGTAGGGACAGCAGTGATGAAAAAGAAATATGGCGGACAGTGCCTATTTACGAGCGGTGTTCCGCTTTAAACTATAGTACCGATCAGTCCTAACCTAACACCAGAATAAACTCAAACTACATCCCGGGTTTACTTTCGGGGTTTACTTGAGGTTTACTCCGGGTTTACTTTTTAAAATTTGTGTCCAGCTGGGGTTTACTTTGGGTCCACTAGGGGTTTACTCTTGATTTACCTGTGATTTGCTTTTGGGCCCTCAAAAAACATTGAAATGTGAAAATGACCCTTTTTTGTCTAATTATCTTACTGCCTGTAATTCCAACGGGCCCTTGTATATCTCAAATACACATTTAGCTCCTGCTTCATGGGTCTACGTTTGATCGGGGCTTACTCTCTATGTTTACTTTGGGTTTACTCTGGGTCCATTAAAGTAAATCCAGAGTAAACCCAAAGTAAACCCCGAAAGTAAACCAAGGGTTTAGTCTAGATTTACTTTCTGTTACATGTAGTTGAGTCTGATCGGTACTGTGAAAAGATAGGCGTTAAATCAAATTCATGTTTTAAACAAGAGGTCCATGGGCCAAATCGCTCACCTGAGCAACAACAGACAAAATAAAATCAGCTTTATGGAGTCATATACAAAATACATGAACAATGTCGTATAAACGATCCGGTATAGGAAAATGTCTCCTGTATATTCTTCTGTTTTTCATTGAGCCCCTTTGTAAGAGGGTGTTTTATAGTCATATTACATATTGAGCATTGCAGTTCTCGAGAAAATGATCAGACTTAAACAGCTGTTTTTATATGGATTATAAGCCTGCATTCAACTTTGAACCCCTTGTGAGGTCTAAGAATTGTCCAGGGGCCAGAGTCTAAACAATTTTAAAGAATCAACGATATGTCGAAATACTTGCATATAAGTCAAACCATATATAAAAACATTTGAGTTTTTATGAACAATTTAGTGTTTTCCTTTGTAAAATTGGAACCCCACCCCCCTCCCCAATGTGACCCAATCCTACTGTTGAAGAAGATCATTTTGACAAATTTTAATCTAGACTATTTGAAGACTGAACTGACTAAAGTAAGCGCTTTTCTAGAAAAAATGTGTTTTAGAAGATTTTTCCCTATAAATTCCTGTGTTGAAATTTGACACCCCCTCCAATTGTTGCCCCACCCTAAGGAATTATGATTTGGATCTTATCTACCTGAAGATGCTTCCACACAACTTGCAACTTTTCTGCCTAATCGGTTCTGAGAAGATTTTTCTACACATAATCAAATATGAAATATTGTCCCCCTCCTCTGTGCCCCAACCCGAGCGCTAGGGAACATGATTTTATTCAACAAGTCTACCCTAACCGATAATTTTTTCACACACAAGTTTGAGCTTTTCCGGCTGTTTCTGATAATTTGTTTCTATATATTTGTATTTAAAAATTCAACCCCCATTATGGCCATACCTTACCCCCAGGGATTATGATTTGAACAAACTTCAATCTACACTACATGAGGATGCTTCCACACAAGTTACAACTTTTCTGACTGATCAGTTTCAGAGAAGAAGAATTTCAAAGAATCACTCTATATATTCCTGTGTAAAATTTGACTTCCTTATTGTGGCCCCACCCCACCCCTGGGGATCATAATTTGAACAAATTTCAATCTACACAACATGAGGATACTTCCACACAAGTTACAGCTTTTGCGGCCGATCAGTTTCAGAGAAAAAATTTTTTAAAGATTCACTCTATATATTCCCATATAAAAATTCGACCCCCCCATTGTGGCCCCACCTTACCCAATGGGATCATGATTTGAACAAACTTAAATTTACACAACCTGATGATGCTTCCACACATTGTCAAGTAATAGCTTTCCTGGCTTATCAGTTTCGGAGAAAAAGACTTTTAAATATTTATTATATATATTGCTATGTAAAAAAAATGGACCCCCCCCCCCCCCGATGGCCCCATCCTTCCCTCGGGGATCATGATTTGAACAAACTTAAATCTTCACTACCTGAGGATGCTTCCACACAAGATTCAGCTTTTTGTGGCTGAATGATTTTTGAGAAGAAGATATTTGAAAATACCAACAAATTTTCAAAGATTTTTAATCTCCCCTTGAAAGGGGGCGTGACCCTTCATTTTCACAGACTTGAATTCTCTCTACCTAAGAATGCTTTGTGCCACGTTTGGTTGAAATCAGCCCAGTGGTTCTGGAGAAGAAGTCGAAAATATAAAAAGTTTACGGACAGACATACAGACATACTGACGCCGGACAAAAAGTGATCAGAATAGCTCACTTGAGCTTTCAGCTCAGTGAGCTAAAAACGTATGTTAGATGTAGCATATTTAATTTAAATGTTCTATGAAAAAATTAAATGAAATTTTGAAAATTTGCTTACTTTCGCCTTGACATTGACCTGCAATTAAAACATAAACGTCTTCAAGAGTGTAATAGTAACATGTTTTTAATTTACAAAATGTGGAGAAAAATTAAGTAATAAGAATTAATAATCTCTATCTCTCTCTCTCTCTAACTTCATTTGTTAGATAAAAAAGGGTAAGTTAACACTCCTTAAATCCATCAGACGTAACCCCCTAAACCCCCCCCCCCCGAACAACTTTAGTCTACACTAAGTACCCAGAGAGAAGAAATAATCTGTTATACATTTTGTATGTACATTCATGATGAAAATCAGTGGTGTTTAAACAAGACCTTTCGTTTCACCTTTCTCTTTAGCTGACCTTTTAAAGAACCTTTAACTGACCTCATAAAACACCAATAAATGGGATTTCCGCTTTTCAAACCAGTCTCATTAATTATTAAAGATGCGCTTATTATGTAGCTTAAAAATGAAGCTACAAGAGGAAAAGATCAGCAATACATGCATACAGATAAAAGATCCCTGCGATAGGAATACAATTAAAAAAAATGTTACTAGATGCACAATTTCCGTATATCATTTGAAATAAGTTCGTCAGGGGACGTGCATGTGTTCTTAATACGTCTTTTTTATTACATTATCTTCCTGTTCATTGAAGTAGTTTATTTGTAATTAAATACGCTTAGGTTGACGACAATAGCCTGCAAGTTTGCTTGACTGAAAAAAGAATCAGCCTTGCCGTGCATGTACATGATGCAGATAGATTCTGGTCAAAATAAGTATATCATTTTCTATCAATTAAAGATCTCTTCATAAGTTTTAGCGAAATGCAGCTATAAAACAAATAATTTTAAACATCAACATTCACGTTTCGCTCTGTTTTTTCTGTCTGTTTGCAGAAGAATAATAAAACATTTTTTATTCAAATAAGTTGGGCTACAAAACAGGCCAAACTAATGTAAATGTATTGCCGACAACTAAATATACTTGTGCTAACATGCTCGGTTCTAGCTGAGGGGAAGGTCAGGTTCTTAGAATGTTCAAATTTAATTCACTCGGTAAATTTGCCAGAAAATGTCATTCCCTGTGCTCTCTCTCCTCCCCCCTTTAAAACTTTGTAGACAGTCTGTGCTAAATATTTGCAAGTGTTATACAAATTACAGAAAAAAAAAAAAAAAAAAAAAAAACACCAAAAAAACACCAAAAACAAAAACAAAACAGAGGTCAAAAATTAAGATGTATTGCACGCCCAAAGTTAAAAAACCAGGTAATTGACGTGGGCTTACAGATTCATGTACACGTATATCAAAGCATCAAAGACAATAAACGAACTCACCTTTTGCCATTGAAAAGGACAAACTGAACAGAAATGTACAAAAAAGAACCTTCATTTTTACAAATTTTAAGAACAAGGAAAAATAACCGACGTAATAACAGAAAAAATCAATTCCGGTTTAGCGTTTTGTTTAAAAGCAAAGATATATAACTTCGATTTAGAATCTGACAACATGAAACAGTATTTTAAAACAATTTCAAACTGAATATTTATTTTTAATTTTAATTATGTTAATATATATCATATCCACAGCCATTTTATTTATTTATTTATTGTATTTCACATGTAATCATACGAAAACCATAGGAGTGTATTAATGTTACATGTCATAGGCGCTCATTTCTAAGCTTTTATTCCTGTTGGCGGAATCGTAAAGTTTGTCAAAAATGTCTGTTATAATTTAAGTCTTTTTAAAGGTTTAAGCGGCTAATTTTAGATTTCGTACATGTTATAGTAAATGTACGAGTAATAATCTCTCATAAAATATTTGAAGATTTATTAGCAATTTGTGTATTTCGGTATATAAAACTGCAAAATGATGCGAAAACCTGCAACCGGCATACATGTAATAACTGCAATAATTGCATATTTTAGCATGCATATTTGAAGTGAAGTTTGCGTTTCATCATCACAAGCGAGCTTCTCTTATTTTTTTTTTTTACTAAATAAATGCATCATCTATAAATATGCAGGATTGTTGAGCAAAACAGTTTCAAATATTTTATTTATCTTTTCTTCGGAAATAAAGTACCCAAGCTGTTGAACTTGTAGAAGTTTTCCCATTATTAAGGATTCAAGGTTCAATTTTTTGGAATCTCAAGTATAGGATACTTGTTCTTTCCCGATCTCTGTCTTATTATCTTAGTACGATTTTATCTTGGTTCTTTACAATTTCAGTGCAATGGTGTTTCTTGTAACCCAACACCAAAGTAATTATTAAACTGGAAATTATTATACAAATCAACATACTTTTTAAAAAATACATTTTCTTAACTTTGAAAAACAACTGATTTGATCAAGTTAATTTTTGAAATCGCAGATCTAAATGCTCGTTTAGTAGATTTAAAAAAAAGTTTTAGGCATTCTTTTTCAAATACCTTTAGCGGAGATTTAGTCATAAATAATGTTAAGACACCGTGTAGTCATAATAATTTTTCCGAAACCGAATCGAAGTGTTCTACAGCATATTTTCGGAATGGGAAATGGTAAAAAGATTTTCAATGTTCATATACCTTCAAAATAGAATTGTATGTTTATTTTTTGTAATATCACTGTATGTTCATTGATGTTCATTTATAAATAGTGCAATAAATTTAGAAAAAAATATATCGTTTCTTTATATCAATATAGCATTGAGTTACAGTATGTATTTGTTTCATCGAGCCGACCCAATGAGACAGTATTTAATTATTTATTTTGTACTCAGTTCCGTTTGAATAAAATGATTTGTCAACGGCTTTAAACACTTTCCATATATTGTTAAATTAACAAAAATAAGGTTCCACTTTTAGAGTAAAATGTGAACAAACATGATCATTTCCTTAAACTTATTAGCTCATTAAATTCTTTAAAAACTTAAGTAATCGTTGGCATAATACGTTGTAGCCTTTTATATATATTTGTTGAAAGTAGGTCAAATATTTGGACGACGCAATATTAAAAAATGACGTGCTTTCATCAAATAGTGATACATGCAAATAAATCTTTACTTTACAACATTATTGGTTTCAGGACGTCATGGGGCATCATATTGATTCAAAAGATTGACCGGTCTTGGATATTTTATACAACTACATGTTTTCCCCTCACAGATCTTTTTATTTCGGCATTCTTTTTGTATGATGAATCTTACATACTTCGTTCTATGTTATCTTTAATAAATGATTTTGACTTCTTATAACGTTATACTGTATAGAAAGGATATCAGCTTGAAGATTATGCAAAGCTGTAGATTACACATCTGTAACATTATTTCTTTGACATTTGTCTTTCAACTGTTTTTTAATACCATAAAGAAGCATATTGATTAATGCTTATACAAGATGTAGTTTAATATAGCCATTCTAAATTTTGTATTGTAACTTAATATAATGGATAGTATTGTTTCTGTTATCGTTCCTATGTCTTATCGTTTTCAGCGTATTTGATGTGTTGGACGTTGTGACAATATTAAAGATTGCTACTGAATTAATCGATCGTGAAAATGTGCATTTTTTGACTATTATACATACATTGTCATGATGTGTAAAGAAGAAATTGAAAGATTTTTACATATAAAAACGTGGAAAAGAAAGCTAAACATGAAAGATATAGTATAAAATACTTTAGAAAATACTTGTGCATAGATAATATTGTTAAGATATATGTATTATACATAAATTTTTTGACAACCATGTTCATATGTTAATATAAAAAACCATAACTCTAGAAATTAACTTGTAATGCATTTCTTATTTCATTTTTTTTTTTAGAAAACATCAGTAAAAATTACAACCAAAGGTAAATAAACATAATAGTTTGAACTAGAGAAAGTAAAGCTGTATTTATAAAAACGAGTAGAAAAGAGAAACGTAAAACTACATTAAATAAACAATGTCATAAAATGTAATTTCCTTATTAGGTATGCTTAATTTCGGCATAACAGACACCTTCAGTTATTTTATTTCTGTCATAGGTGTTTGTTTTGTGGCACCAGGGTTTTGTTCAACTTCCGTGTACAAAAAACCATCTTCATTACGTTTTCTTACCGGAAGAGCCTCTGTTTGGTTTACATACCTCCGCATAAACATCACCAGTACTGACCTCAGATGTACGGTTCTTACTCTTTTTAGAAACAGCATAGACCGGCATAGAAGATGCACCTTGATCTAGGGGTTTATTGTTAGCAGGAACGTCACAGTTCGAGTTAATTTTTTTCTTCGTTTTTGATTCCGTCGGTGGTAAGGCAAGTTGCTTTTCCTGATCCGAACTGTACCCTAATTCGCCCAAAGATTGTGAAAAGAGATATAATGGGTTGTCGGGCAATTCAGGGCTGCTATCGAAAATTTCAATATTATGCACTTTGTTTCCTTCCAAAGATCTTTCTTTGCTTTCTGCACTCCTCGACCTGATAGATTATATTAAAATTACATTTAGTGATAATCATCAGGTTAAAAATGTTAAAAGTTAAAATATAATTGTTGTGAAACTTGGCTATCATTGTATTCAGAAGTAAATATTGCAACCTCTTCATCTTCATTAATATTAAGATCAGAACAGCAAGTATAATCGCGCCTCCAGCAGCAGAGCCGGTGATAATATCTGAAAATGGAAAAAGGGTCAGATTTTATTGTGTACATTCTAACAAAATATTTTATAATGAGACTGTTCAACTGCATAATTACATATCATCTCTGGATCATCTTGTGTCGACTCCACCAACAAAGAGTCTACACTCGAATAAACCGTGTTTGAAGACTTGGTGGCATCAGTATTTTTGTCGTTGACTGTTACTGATGTAGATTCTATTGGTGATGTAATAATGGGTCTTGGTGATACAGTTGTTGTTGCTGTTACTGTTGTTTCTGATGGAGATCCACATATGACTTTTAAATTCCCATCGAGTCCACCTTTAAAACCAATAACAGAAGAATATTTAATTGTCAGTCTTGTAAAACGACACAGTGGCTATCGAACATGTAATAACTTATTTGTTTTGCTATTCTAAAACAATATAGACACAACATCGAATTTTAGATGTGACTATTTAAAAAATAGAATGCTGTCTTTAGTGATTATTGCGGTATATATAAAGGTAGGTACAATGCATAAAAATACATAACCCGCTTTTTTTCCCTGCAAAATTCGCTACCATTATAACCCACATGAATCATCTAAGAAGGCATCTAAGGAATTTTATTGTTTCTTCTCAAAAACCTTTGAATTGGTCGTTAAGAGTACATGGAAGTAAAAGTAACTTAATTATTGTTAATTTAAACCAGTACGTTAGATGGAAGAAAAAACCGAATTATATTGTAATTAATATGAATATTTTTTGCAGTCCTTGACTTTTCTTAGGTTGGAGACAGTTTGTAGCGTTCGATAAACTAGCTATTACAGAGTTGTGTAGATTTCATTCCTGTCAGTTTCTATAACGTTATGAATCACAATTATTTGTCTCAAGAAATAGAGGAGAAACTAGAGCCGAGATTGTTGCAAAGCAGGAGTAAGTCTTTCTTGGCAGCTGCATTATAAACAAGACGTAATACAAATTAACAATATGGCAATGTCACAATGTTAAATTGTAGGACCTTATTATAAGAGCCATTTGCTTTTCATCTACATTTTATTCATGATGAAGTGCCAGTGAAATACAATTGCTCTCGATTATAGCCAAGGTTAGATGCAGTTCTGTACCTCGAAAAACTCTGGTTGACAATCGTTGACATAAGGTTAAATTCATGCAAATAAAAAGCTATAAAAATACAAAAGGCCCATGGGCCACATCGCTCACCTGAGTAACAATAGGCATGATATAATCAGTTTAATGGTGTCATAATAAGAAATATGTGGATAATGTGGTATATTACATAAAGATCCTGAATGAATAATAGTCCATTTTGAATTTAACGAATTCGAATCCATACAATCTGAAGTTGCTTTCACTTAGGTTACAGCTTTTCTAGGCAAATTGAGATTTTTCTTTATATATACCTTGGTAAAATTTTAAAATGATTTTGACCTACACTAAAGAGGATGCTTCCACACAAGTTTCATATTTCCTGGCTGATTGGATTCTGAGAAGAAGATTTTTAAAGATTTATTCTATATATTCCTATGTAAAATTCGACCCCTAATTATTGACCCACCCTCCCCCCGGGAGTCATGATTTTCACAACTTTGAATTAACACTACCTGAGGATGCTTCCACATAAGTTTCAGCTTTCCTAGCCAAATGGTTCATGAGAAGAAGATTTTTAACGATTTACTTAATATATTCCTATGTAAAATTCGACCCCCCCCCATTGTGGGCCCGCCCTACCCCGGGGTCATGATTTTAACTATTTTGAATCTACTCTACCTGATGATGCTTCCACATATAAGTTTCAGCTTTCCTGGCTGATTGGTTTCTTAGAAAAAGATTTTTAAAGATTTACTCTATATATTTCTATATATTTTCCTTGTAAAAATTTCAACCCCCCCCCCTCCATTGTTGGCCCTACCTACCCCCGGGAGTCATGACTTTCACAACTTAAGGATGTCTCCACATAAGTTTCAGCTTTCCTGGCTGATTAGTTTCTAAGAAGAAAATTTTTACGGATTTACCCTATATATTCCTTTGTAAAATATGACCATCCATTATGGACCCGTCCTACCCCCGGGAGGCATAATTTTCACAACTTTGCATCTACACTACCTAAGGATGTCTCCACACAAGTTTCAGCTTTCCTGGCTGATTGGTTTCTGACAAGACGATTTTTTAGGATTTACTCTATATGTTCCTATGTAAAACTTTGACCCCAAATTGTGGCCGTACCTACTCCCGGGGGTTATGATTTTCACCTACACTACCTGAGGATGCTTCCACACAAGTGTCAGCTTTCCTGGCCGATTAGTTTCTGAGAAGAAGATTTTTTAGGATTTACTCTCAATATTCCTATGTTAAATTCGACCCCAAATTGTGGCCCCACCCTATCCCCGGGGGTCATAATTTTCACAACTTTGAAACTTCACTACTTGAGGATGCTTCTACATAAGTGTCAGCTTTCCAAATGGTTCATGAGAATAAGATATTTTAGATTTCTCAAAAATATTCAATAAATTCTTAATATCTTCCCTTGTAAAAGGGTGTGGTCCTTAATTTTCACAACTTTGAATCCCCTTTGCCTAAGGGTACTTTGTGCCAAGTTTGGTTGAAATTGGCCAAGGGGTTCTGGAGAAGATGACAAATCGACAAATTATGTTATTATATGCCAAATAGTCAAGCTTAATACTTTAAGTCTAATGTAATTAATTATGTTTACTGCATTGAATGTGTAAACATAAAGGTACTATTTTTGCTTATTTTGAAAGAAGAGGACCGTTTAACATAACTGTCTTTTGATTAAGATTTATCTTAAGACCAAGCCTTGTCATAAAATCTCATCATTTCTGTTCCACAAAACTGTCATATCTTATGATTATCTTAAGATATCTCAGAATATTAAGACAACCAAATACATGTGATAAGCCCATGGCGGCAGCCAATATTTTGGTTAAAAAGAGAAGGTTGAAAATGATTCGACTTTGCACAGCCTTTTATTTTCATGCTGTCGTGCAAAGTTTTTTAGCATTGTAGTTTTTTAAACAATAAAATGCTTTCTTTAGTGATTCATTTGGAATATAAAGGTAGCAACATTGCAGAAATGTGATTTTTTTTGCAAAGATCGCTACCTTCATAAATAATTAATTGAGCATAAAAAGTTAGTAAAATTCACTTAATTACTGTTAATGTACATAAGTACGTTAGTTAAAATAAACAGCAAAACCGTCTACTGTGAAACTTTGAATCTGACATCATCATAGTTATTTCGTGCAGTACGTGATTTTTCTTAGGTAGATGTAGGTTTGGACCAATCGGTAAACTGGGTGTGTCAATTTCTGCCATGTCACATTCTTGTCAGTTTTAGCCGCTGTAGATTTCGACCAATCAATAAACGGGGCATGAAGATTTCAGTCTGGCTGTTTCTATTGAGCTATGAATTAACTATAAGTTTCCATAAGAAATAAAGGGAATAATACTTGGTAAATGTAAATATAATCAAGTAAATATTATCCGTAACATCCGTGGCATTTATCACCCTGTAGCGTAGAGAGTCAAGAAGATAATCTACGACTGCATTGACTGTAATATGTGTCGTTTATTATCTCTCATGGCAAACATTTTGATAATAATTTATGAATGTGCAGTGATCTTACACTAAAATTATAATTCAAATGTCAAGATCATAGATGTAGGAGACTTATGTCTCTTTTATATTGTCTTTTTTTTGTCGATTACGGTTTTAGTATACCAGAAAATGTAAGAGGTGGGTTGTGACCTTTAGCTATTCAATACTAGTAATAGCATGTTACATCATGGCTACTATCATTGACGATCCTTTTTCGACACGAAGCTGCAACGAAATACCTTTTCGTTGATTTGCAACGAGCTTTGCTCTACTTTTGTTACTTTTTCAGTTTTCGGCAATTTTTCAATTTAGAGCTAAATGAACGTTATATTCAATATATATGACATATTCTTACGCCATGTAACAGTTACATTGCGCAAGAATACACACTGTAGAATAAAAAATACATGTTTAAAGAACATGTTTGATATCCACCGCATACTGAGCTACATGTAAACATGGGATAAATATATTTAAAATCAAAACAACACCACGACGATTAAAACTTTACCTGTTTCATTAATACCGTCTGAATTGTTATGTTATTTTAAAAAACGTATACATAATTTTACCATTTCGTTGAAATTCCATACAATGTTGGAACGTTCCTGACGAAGATGAAGATACGTATCTTGCTCGTACTTTCACTGTTTGATTGATTGTGACATTTAATAAAAGAATTGACACACCATTCGTTGGACAACCAATTATCGATGTATTTTGAACAACTACTTCTGTGCTACATGCATATTCAACTGCCTCTCTAGATACCACAAGCAGTTCACCATCAAACGACAGGGTCACAATACAAGTACAAGGCCGACTGATTTTATAGAAATCCACAAAGACGGTTGGTCCATGTTTCATCATTCCTTCACAGCTAGATAGTAGTGGCTTGTTTCCAACTGTATAGAAAGGACACATTTAATAAACAAACATGTTTTTCAATATTGAATTGAAATTTCTGCAAAATTTATGACGTCATGTACTCACCATTTAATGTACATTGTCCTTGAAGAAAAGAAAATATGATTCTTTAAATCTATTTCACATAATCGTCAACACAATCAATTTGGACAACAGTTTGAAATTACAGGTTTTGAAAACAAAGAAATGTAATATAACTCATGCATTAAATTTGTTGAACAATTTCAAAATTATAAATGGATTTCTGTACCTTAAGCAAAATCACATCAATTTTTTATAGGGCTTAACTGTTACCTGAGTGCCATATATAGCCAATACATAAAATTGACAAATTAATTATCAATAATTAACAATAATTAACAAGATTTAATTACCCCCCTCCCCGGGCGGTTGCCGGCGCTAGACTTGCTTTTGTGTGCCGACAACATCGTGTACCTCGACAATTTTGTGTATTGGCTATGGCACTCAAGTGAAAGATAAAATACTGACCCTCGTAGAAAGATGACCACCTTCATAAACACGAATAGTTTATGGGTTACCCCATATATATAAAAAAAAACTGTCAATCGAAGAATGACTTTAATTTTCGTGAAAAAGACCAAGGAAGCAGCGAGCGTATGCTTATGAAAACTTCCTATTTACATTTCTTGGGAAAAGTTATTTTTACGTTACTTTTTTTCTTCCTCGCATTAGATATATATCGATATTTTTAACATTTGCTGTAATGTTGTATTTGCTGATCATGAATGGAATTATATTTTTCAAACAATTGAAAAACAGAGTGTCTAACTTTATAGATTGATCTAATAAATTTAAAAAGATTATATCTAAAACGTTAAAAAGGAAAAAGAATGGCATTTACATGAAGTTCACATTATAGATTTTATTCTTTACGTTTACAAAGTTTCAACTGCTATTGTATGTTTAAAGTAAATACAGTACATTTAGATCTGTGATCACAGTGTAAAAACGGAATGACGAATAGTGTTGTTATTTAACACTGGGTTTAAAATCGGTCCAGGGCTCACGATGGGATTTTGCTTCTGGCAACAGCAGTATTGCAACAAGTCGAGAAACATACGCACTAATCTTTTAAAATCTCACATCAAGCGCATGCTACTTACATCCTTATATTCCGATAAAATTCCTAAAATATAGGAAATTTATCGGAATTTTTGTATGTAAGTAGCGTGCATTTGATCTAAGACTTTATAAGATTACTGCAAATGTTCTCGACGTGTTGCAATACTGCTGTTGTCAGATGCAAAATCCCATCGTGAGACCTGGACCGATCCCTTTCTTTATTTATGGTTACATTGAAATAAATGTTAAAACGGGCTTGGCCCCTGTGCATCAAACTAAATGTTTGCGGTCTTATCGATACAATATACTCACAGGATATGAATTAACTTATGCAGAAAAGAAGACAAATTAATGCACATGTAAAACATGTATCTTTCTATAAAAAATGAAAACACGCCAGGTGATAAAAAATTTGTCGCAGTAGAGGAAATGTTAAGTACTTTTACTATCTGGATCATAACATGTACAATCAACTTACCATATGTTGTCACAAAGAACATACCGATCACAATCATACAAATTGGACCTTTCATTTCTACCCCGAATCAAATTAAACAAAGCAGGAAGTTGCAAGCATTTTTTTTGTGTTATTCAAGTTTAAATTTACAGCCTGATTGTTTGCATACGAGGTCAGTCAGCATTTAGATTACACACATTTAAAAAACCCGTCAACGTGTGTGGAATCTCCGTTATATCATTGATCCGTTTTCACTAAATTTGCTCTTTATTTGATTTTGGGTGGACAACTGTTGAAAGAAATCAAATGCACAAATAAACACTTATAATATTCCCATAATCTATGACATGACCTTTTCTTTAAATATTTTCGAAAAAAAAAACATGTTTTGCATTTTTTTGGGGTATATTTATGACATATTAAGAATATGATTTTTTTTATCTTGCCAATTGTTACTATAAAATTGTCGTTACTCCTCGTACAAAATAAATAATAGGATGCATGGTTGTTCAGTTTCCCAACGTTAATTTATTATGATGAATAACAATGATTATGATGAGAAGGTGACCTGAAATGAAAACATTTATACCATTGACGATAAATAAAAACAGTCCAAGAAAGTATTTTTCACCAAATTCGCCTTCAGTAGAACTTCTACTTAATAGGATGAAACTAATGACAGTTCCAAACTATTTACGCAGACAAGTCGTAAAATTGTCGCTGTCTGATAGTAAACGAGTTATGCTCTAAAATCATGGTGCAAAACATCATAAATTAAGGGCTTTCACTCACACTTGCACACTGACTATACACACCCATACAAAACTGTTTTACCACTTCCAAATATAGACATATTGTAGCTATTACAGTATATGTTGAATCACAACCTACAATAACACAATCACATGACAGAACATGAAAACCAGTCAAACACGAGTAAACCGTGAATGAGTTTATAGTGAAATGTATAGATGCATGAATAAGTTAATAATAAAAAAATACTTAATATGAATTATATTCAATTGCATCCCCGTGACATAGTTTTCGCTCTAGTTTTCTACATGTAAATATTTTAGGAGGAGTATTTTCTTATTGTTTGTTTCAAAACATCACATGCACTTTGATTGCCAGTCAAATGTACGTGTACTGCGCAAACTTTTTAACATTAATATAACATGGATTATAATCAATGCACAGCCATTTACAACTAAACAAAACAAATTGCAAACAAGTTAACTTTGTTTGCATCAATTCAAGCCGTTCTGAGGTCATCCTGGATTTATTTCATTATCTCAAATTTATTAAATACTGTTTTTTTAATTTATTACATACTTAGTGATAAAAACAGGTTTTTTGCATAAGTGATACAGATGACATCACATCACAAAACTCGTATCAGCCTCCGGGACTGATACTGGTTATCAACCCTACGGCTGATACGGACCCGTATCATACCCCTTGCGGAAACTCTCTGCCTTTTTTTCATTTGTGCATATTTACAGACTAAAAACTAAAACATTTGTTACAGTCGACATTTTTAAGTGCTGTTGAAAACTTCAAAAGCGACCAACTGTTTATGAGAAATTATATTTTCAAACCTAAGAAAATTCCGGTTCTAGAGCTACATATTGGTTAAAACTATAAGATCTTATATTTTTATTTATAATATGTACACAGACTTTTTTCAAATTACATTTAAATCAATTTATTCAAGTTGTTAAATTAATAAAGTATGTAATAAATATAATAATAGATACCTTTTTCCGATATCAAAGCCAGTATCAGCCCTCGACCAATATTATCCCTCGGGCCTTCGGGCTGATATTGGAGTCTCGGGTTGATACAGGCTGCAATATGGAAAATGGTATCTAACATTCTCTATTTGATATGAGTACTAGTTTTAACATGTTTATTCCCTTTCTTTGAACTTCGCCCACATGATATTAAAAAAATATCTTTATTCCATTAGGGTATGAAATTTAAGATTCATAATTCGTATTGATAAAATTGTGATAAACATCAGTAAGATTAAAATTCACTTGACTTCCGAATGAAATACCGTAATATAAAACAATTGACTGCTAACACCGATTACCGGTATTAAAGCATAATAAATTGAGTCCATAATTTTTGTAGTATAGTAAATTTATATCTAACTTTTATTTTAATCATTTACTGCACGAGCCATTGGCGTATAGAACGGTGAGTTTTATCCTCATCGACTTGCATTTTATTGAGAACTAGAGCTAAAAAATAATAAACGATATGAGAAATTTGTATTTATCAGAATATATGATTTTTTTTTATATCCAGCATGCGATATATTTGCTATACATTCACAATTTTAAAATTAAAAGTCACCATAAGACATTTGCGTAATAAAATTTCCATAATGTATATCAAGATCTATGACTCATGTTCTTATTTTATTTGATATCCTCTTCAGTTTAACGAGGGTGTATAAGGGGTTGTCTGGTAGCTTATTTTGCGGCTGTCATAAACCTTATACGATTCTTTCGTCTACAGTTTATAAAAGAAAAATGTACAATGCACTGTATAAATAAAGTCTTTGTGATATTCTAACTCATAATCATTTAATTTACGTCGCAAAGCAAAGACATTTTGTATGTAAAACAATTTATGTTACATAATTTATTACATACATGATAAAGCTGCACACCACCAGAAAGACAAATAAAACAATACCTACAGTTGTGGACAGTGCAATAATATCGGAAGTCCATCGGAAGAGTTGGAGAGTTAGTAAATACATAAAATCAATGCAAGATCGGTTCTCCTTCAATTTTAATTGGTTACAATGGTATCATTATAAGAAATAAAGCGAGTGAAATATGACGTATTGTGTGTTATAGATTACATTTAACCAGAATGAAAAAAAAATCCACTGATCGTAATGAAAAATCATCTATTGTGTTTTATAGACCTTCATGGTAGTGTAATTTTCCGCTTTCAAAAAGTAGGACAATGACCTACTTTTTGAGTTAATGGCCATTGAATATATATTGGAAATTTAAAAAAAAACCTTTAAAAAATTTACACTGATTGAAATTTTCCTAACTGTAAATATAATCCAAATTGCTTAACACTTGCTTGCCTGAATGACCTAGGGTAAGGTCATGACACATCCTTAGGTCATAAGCAATCTTTGTGTGAAATAAGAACTTCCAATGTTTCTCGATAAGAAAGATATGGACCGGACACGAATTTTGCATTTTTTCTGCCAGTGACCTTGACCTTGCCTGAATGACCTTGGGTCAAGATCATGACACACCCTTACGTCGTAAGCAATTTTTGTGTGAAGTAAGAACTTCCGATGTTTCTCCATAAGAAAGATATGGACCGGACACGATTGCACAGACAGACGGACGGACAGACGGACGGACGGACAAGGTGATTCCAATATACCCCCCAGACGTTGTTTGCGGGGGGGGGGGCATAAATATAGTTCAATAATGGCAGTGACACTTATTAAATACAAAGAAATAATATTAATGTGCCGCTTCAATTATGTATTTTATATGTGTTAGTAAGAATTGTTTTGGTATGAGTTAATTTTCGGATAAATGGCGTCATAAAAATTTGAGTATGCCATGCCGTGCACCATGTTTTTGTAGGTTTTGGAAAGTAATTTGGGAGAAAACAGTTTTTACCAATGTAGAATAAATTAGTTAACCGACTGTCATCTTATTTGGCATTCCACAGATCAACAATATTAGTTCATGGCAGTACAGTAAAAGAACTATCCCTACAGATACTGGACTTTGTCGGATACTTGGAGAAGCTGTTTTCAGATCCAGAGAAACGGGATTTGTTCCTACTAGAGAGAAAAAGGACACCAAAAGAATATACTTGTGCTTAGATAATCTTGTTAGGATATATGTACTATAAATGAATGTTCAGACAATCATGTTCATTTATATACAAAGAAAAATACTCTAAAATTTAACTGCTGATGCATTTCTTATTTCAGTTATTTGCGAGAAAAAATAACATCAATAAATATTACAACTAATGATAAATATACATGATTGTTTGAACTAGATAAAGTAAAGCAGTATTTATAAAAAAAGAAAGAAAAACATAAGACTACATTAAATAAACAATGTCATAAAATGTTAGCCCTCTAAGATTGTTTAATTTTGGCATAACAGACACCTTCAGTTATTTTATTTTTGTTATTGGTGGTTAAGTGTTTTTTGGCAGCAGAATTTTGTTCAACTTCCATGTACAAAAAACAATCTTCGTTACGTTTTCCTACCGGAACCTCCGCAGTGCATCTGTTTGGTTTACAAATTTACATAAACATCACCAGCACTGACCTCAGGTGTATCATCCCTACTCCTTTTTGGAACTTCATAAACCGGCATTGAAGACCCACCATGATCTATGGGTTTATTGATTAGAAGAACGTCATAGTTCGAGTTTATTTCTAAGTCGTCCAAAGGTTGTAACGAGAGATATAATAGGTTGTTGGGCACTTTAGGGTTGCTATCGTAGATATCAATTTTATGGACTTTGTCTACTTCCGAGGATCTTTCTTTGTTTTCTGCACTCCTTTTAGATTATATTAAAACCATTTACTGATAACCATCAAATGTTAAAAGTTAAAATATAATTGTTGTTTAAACTTGATTATCATTTTATTTAGAAATAAATTTTGAATACCTCTTCATTTTAATTAAATTTAAAATGACAACAACTAGCCCAACAAGTGTTATCGCTCCTCCAACAGCAGAGCCGGCGATAATATCTGAAATTGGAAAAATGGTAAGATTTTATTGTGTACATTGTAACAAAATATTTTATAATAAGACTGTTCAACTGCATAATAACATATCATATCTGGATCATCTTGTGTCGACTCCACCAACAAAGAGTCAAAACTTATTTTACCCGTGTTTGAAGACCTGGTGGCATCTTTTTTTTTTGTTGACTGCCACTGATGTAGATTTTATTGGTGATGTAATAATGGGTGTTGATGATACAATTGTTGTAACTGTTGGTTCGGATGGAGATCCACATTTGACTTTTAAATTCCCATCAATTCCACCTTTAAAACCAGTAACATAAGAATATATAATTGTCTTGTAAATCCAGTGGCTATCGTACATGTAGTAACTTATTTGTTTTGCTATTTCAAAACAATATAGGAACAACCTCGAATTTTAGATGTGACTATTTAAACAATAAAAAGGCAGTCCTTGGTGATTATAAAAGACTATAAAGGTAGCTACATTGGATAAAGAATACATAGGCCGCGTTTTTCTCTGCAATGATCGCTACCATTATAACCCACATGAATAATCTAAGAAGGCATCTACGAATGAATTTTATTGCTTTCTTCTCGCAAAATTTTGAATTGATCGTTAAGAGTACATGCAAGTAAACGTAACTTAATTATTGTTAATTTACATCAGTACTTTAGATGGAAGAAAGAACCAAATTATATTGGAATCAATATGGATATTTTTTGCAGTCCTTGGCTTTTCGTAGGTTGCGGACGGTTTGTAGCGTTTGATAAACTAGCTATTACAGAACAGTGTAGATTTCATTCCTGTCAGTGTCTATGCAGTTATGAATCACAATTATTTGTCTCACGAAATAGAGGAAAAACTAAAGCCGAGATCATTGCAAAGCAAGGAGTAAAGTCTTTCTTGGCAGCTGCGTTATAAACGTGAGGTAATACAAATTGATAATCTGGCAATGTTACAATTTTTGAGTGTAGGTGTAGTTTCTTATTATAAGATAAATTATTAATTTACTATACAATACTAGTAATAGCATATTACATCATGGCTACTATCTTTGACAACCCTTTTTAGACACAAAGCTGCAACGAAAGACCTTTTCGTTGTTTTGCAACGATCTTTTCTCTAGTTGTGTTACTTTTTCAATTTATGGCAATTATTCAATTTAAAGCTACATGAACGTAATATTTAATATACGACGTATTCTTACGCCAAGGAACAGTTTCATGGCGTAAGAATACACACTGTAGAATAAAAAAAATACATGTATAAAGTACATGTTTGATATCCACCGCATACTGAACTACGTACATGTATACATGTGATAAATATATTTAAAATCAAAACAACAGAACAACGATTAAAACTGTACCAGTTTCATTAATACCGCGTCTGAATTGTTATGTTATTTTAAAAAACATATACATCATTTTACCATTTCGTTGAAATCCAATACAATATTGGAACGTTCCTGATGTAGATGAAGATACGTATCTTCCTCGTACATCCACTGTTTGATTGATTGTGACATTTCATAACAGAAGTGACTCGACATTCGTTGGACAATCAATTATCGATGTATTTTGAACAACTACTTCTGTGTTACATGCATATTTAACTGCCTCTGTAGATATCACAAGCAGTTCCCCATCAAACGACGGAGTCACAATACAAGTACAAGGCCGACTGATTTTATAGAAATCCACAAAGACAGCTGGTCCATGTTTCATCATTCCGTCACAGCTAGATAGTAGTGACCTGTTTCCAACTGCATAGAAAGGACACATTCAATAAACAAACCTTTTTTCTAATATTGAATTGAAATTAGTCCAAATTTTATGACGTATTTTACTCACCATTAAATGGACATTGACCTTAAAGAAAAGAAAATATGATTACTTAAATCTTTTTTACATAATTGTCAACGCAACACAAATTGGACGTCAGTTTAAAATTGACAGGTTTTGCAAACAAACAAATGTTATATAATCAAGCATTAAATTGTTTAACAAATTCAAAATTATTTTTGATAGATCTTTAAAGGATTACTGTACCTTAAGCATCATCAAATCAATTTTTATAGGCATTAACGGTGACTTTAAGTGCCATAGCCAATACACAAAATTGACAAAATTAATTATCAATAATAAGCAAACTTTAATTACCCCCCCCCCCCTCAGGTTGCTGGCACTAGGATTGCTTTGTGCCGACATCATCGTGTGCCTCGACAACTTTGTGTATAGCTACATGTATGACACTCAAGTGAAACATGAAAAAACTGACCCCTGTAGAAAGTGACCCCCTCCATAAAAAAGAATAGATTATGGGTTACCTCATACATCAAAAACTGTCAATCGAACGAAGAATGACTTAAATTCTTCTGAAAAAGACTAAGGAGGCAGCGAGCTAATGATTATAAAAACTTCTCATTTACATCTCTGGGGAAAAATTATTTTTACGTTAATTTTGTTTTCTTCCACGTATTGGATATATATCGATATTCTTAACATTTGCTTGTTTTCAAAGCAATGGTGAACAGTGTACCTAATAATATAGATTGATTAAATATATTTAAAAAATATTACATCTAAAATGTTAATAAAGTAAAACGAATGACATTTACATGTATTTTATATTATGTATTTTATTCTTCACGTATACAAAGTTTCAACTGCAATTTTATGTAAAAGTAAATAAAGTACATCTAGATCTGTGATCACCGTGTAGAAACGGACTAAAGAATAGTGTTGTTATTTAACACTGAGTTTTTAGGGAGGTTGTGTGGTCAACAAATTAAACATAAGAGATGCATCTATGTTCACATACTAACCTTTATAAAGGAAAAAATAAATAAAAAATAGCTATAAAATTTATCAGTTTCCTATAATTTTATACAAAGTTTTTCTTCAAAGGAGATTCATGCAGTCTACAAATGGCCACGACAGCCTCTTTAAAATCTTTTTTTTTTTGAAATGTAATTTCATAAAACAGCAATGTTGGTTTTGAATTATTTTATATGAATTGTTCATCCATTGTTTAAGTGAAACAGAATCGGTAGTTTAGAGCTTAGGAAAGATACATCATTTGAGTTATAATTCTTAACGGTGGAGTAGAATTTTTTAAATTATGGTTTAATAATTAATTCTTCGTGCTTCACTTGCATATCTAGTACTTATTTGTAGGGGAATTTATTTCAAACGTTAATGCAAGCATTAATCATGACCAATAAAGAGTATTTTCTGTCATCACAAATTAACAGAATTTCATTATACAGTGTCGTATATCTTGAACAAATTTCAAAGTGTGTACACTCGTAATATTGAGATGAATGTTACTCGTTGTGATGAGAATTTTACTTCGGTACATTTTATTTATATCTTACGGTGGCTGCAATAGGATCCTAAAGCAGCCATCGTAGTATCTCGTTGTAACAAAAGGATTTCTTTTCCTTCTGAAATATGCACAGATTTTTAAAATCAAATGAAAAATAGGAGCTAAAGGGCTTTTTTGAATATTGACCCTCAAGATCCCTTATTTTCCGGAATTTTATTTTCAAAAAATTTTCGCTCTGCGCATAAGGTCCCATAATATGAATATGAAATATAAAAATATTTGCTTAAAAACTGTTTGAGAAAACGTGACACGCGTGAATTCAGTTTACATGCTAACATTAAAACTCCCATAGACAATTTTTTAACGCATAAAACTAAAAGTTCTCAGTAGTTTTTAAAGAAACTTAAAATATATGATGGTTAGGACAATTTTAACATTTACCATGCCTTATTATAAAAATGTGTCGTTTATTTTTTTTTTCATGCCCCCTTTTTTAAGGTTTGAAGCCGAATATCCCGAAAACAGTAAGATATACAAAAAAGTTATCGCTAACGATTTTGTACATCATAACATGAAGTAACTAATTCCAAAATTCTTATAATCAAAACGTTTTGAAATTTTGCATTTTGCAAGTGTAAACCGGAAGTAACTATTTAAACCGGAAGTCCAAAAGAGACATACGGGAGAACTAAGAGATTGCTACAATAATTAAGCATTAAATTTGTTCTTTTCCTACCGTTTTCAAAAATTCGCCTACGAAACCTTCTCGAGAATTATAATAGTAAAACAGAACGAAAATAATAGGTGTCTTCGACTAAAAGTCGAACAGTCCTGATTAACGCAGATGATCTATCTTTCTAAAAAATGAAAACACGTCAGGTTATAAAATAAATTGTCACAGTAAAAGATGTACAATCAACTTACCATTTGCTGTCACAAAAAATAAACCGATCACAATCACACAAAATGGACCTTTCATTTTTATTCTGAATCATATTAAACAAATCAGGAATAATTTTGTAGTACCGGTGTAATAAATTTAATTTTACAACCTTATTGTTTGCCTAATGTTTTTTTTATTGTATTTGATAACCTCTTCAGTTTTACACGGGGATATATAAGGGGTTATCTGGTAGTTCATTGCCGCTGTTGAAAACCTTATACGAAAGCATTAAGTGAACATCCGGAGATGCAGTTTTATTTTTTTTCGATTCTTTCGTCTAAAGTTTATAAAAGAAAAATGTTCAAATATTAGCATGCACAATATAAATAAAGTCGAGAGATATTCTCGCACATCATTTAATTTTTTAAATATCAATCGGCAAATAAAAAAACAATTGTTGGTAATGTTTGTACGTTGCACATCAAAGACATTTTGTGTGTAAAACAATTAATGTTACATAATTTATTACATACCCAAGCATGATAAAGCTGCACACCACCAGAAAGACAAATAAAACAATACCTCCAGTTCTAGACAGTTTGATAATATGGGAAGAGTTGGAGTTAGTAAATACATTAAATTCAATACAAGATCGGTTTGCACTCAATTGTAATTGTTTACAATGATATCATTATAAGAAATAAAATGAGTGAAAGATGACGTATAATTATATGTTAAGATTACATTTACTCAGAATAAAAAAAAATACACTGATGATCATGAAAAATTATTTATTGTGTGTATGAGACCTTACATTGTAGTGTTATTTTTCGCTTTCAAAAAATAGGAAAATTATCTTCTTTTTGACTTAATTGTCATTGAACATTTATTGGAAATTTAAGAAGAATTCCTCTATGATTGGTATTTTCTTCTCTGTAAAAATAATCCAAATTTCTTCACACTTTAACAGAAATATCTTTAGTTTATTAATGGGGGTGACACTAATAAAAAATAAATATTAAATTTTCTTTTATAATTGTTATAATATTCCAGTCCGAATTTTCTCTAGCAGTTTTCAAATCCTACCGATTTTTCATTTGATTAAACAAACCGAATGAATGTTGACAATGCTAAAACATTTATAATTATAATATTAACCTTAGTATGTTGACCTTACTCTGCTTACATTAGACACCTCTGAGGCCAATGATCAAACACTTTTGAGATATGGCATCTTTTTTGTTTTTAAGTATTTTTCAATCTTTTTGTAGTGTGTGCAATACGATTATCTAAATGAAAAAGTAAGATAAAACCAGCGGAAAAAAAACAAATTTATGTTGACTAAAAAATAAAATCTTAACTTTTAATATTATAATATTACTAAAAAAAAAATTTGTGAAAAGCAAAAATCTGAAAATTTTAATCGAAATTTTCTCTGTTTTGCTGACGATCAAATTTCGTTTGAGTTTAATTGCATAATATAGCAAGGATATCGAGTGTAATGTCAATAATTATTCTTTTCAAAAATATCTTTTCTGTTGCGTTAGAAATTTTACTGTTGACATTGAAATTTATAACAACCCGAATTTGAGAGCTCAAATCCTGAGTAAATATCGTCCTTAACTGATTAGGAGATTTACCTTTTTATGTCTTAATTAAAAAAAGAAACGAAAAGGGGGCTTCCCTAATTTTATGAGTGCCCTTCCTATGACAAATCATTAAAACATTAAGGAAGAGTTTCTGAACTGAAAGACTTAACCAGGTTGCCGTGTATTGCAAATTTATACTCTAGAGTAGATGTAGTGGTTGTTTTTGGTAGTTGTTAAAATAGTTTCTGTTGCCGAGTCAGGTGGTAAACCACAAGTAACATTTGAAATTTTTCCTAGTCCACCTAAAGCAAATTTATATTTGACCTTTTTAAATCGTTAAAATAAGATTTATATATTTAAAGAAACAATAATGTTCTTTGTTCAACACAAATAAACCTAAACGTGGAAACGTTGGGAAGAAAACCTAATATATCAAGTGCTTGTCCGTTTTCATTGGTCGGTTATCTTAAATAATTAATGACAAATAAATGCTATACATGATCTTTTATTTGCGTGGGAAAAAATTTCGCGAGGTTCGGGAGCCTCGTATTTGCGAGTATTTCTCACGTTAACGAGTTTTTTTTTTTGTTTTTTTTTTTTTTACCGACGATCGGTAATAAAGTAGTCACGAGAAAATAGTTGTTTACAGTTACAAATAACATAATTTTGGAGTAGATCTTAGTGTAATTGAACGAATTAATTGTCCGGTGTCTACGATTTTACAGAAAACGAGAGCTAAACGGATGGATAAAGAGATTTAAAAAAATGTATGCTCTATATTTTGATCTTTCTTCCATAATTGGGCGTAGAATCTGTTGCAAAATATTCTTTTGTATCTGATAAGTTGAAGATTATAACAAGGCAAGTGTACGATCTTAATGCAAAATGGTATCTATAATGGAATCTATATGACATGTATTGATGATAAAAATCGAAATGGAATGAATGATATAATAAAATTTCAATTTGATTATATAATCATTGTGATCTTAAAATGTACCACATCATGAATTTTAACACACTATTTGTTTGGGCATGTCATATGGTTAGTTCTATTTTTGTACCAATCGGACTCCAACTTCCTGTTAAATGACGACTTTAATTTTGCATAATCACAGAGCGGGGGTATTACTAATAAGCATTGGCTCACAGATATCTTGTTTTTACAATGGCTGACAAAAAGTTTATAACAGTAGGCTTTAAGTTTGTCATGATTGTCTAAAATTTGTGTTTTTCTTTCAAATTATGTTAACAAATTATGTTAACTACTTAAATTGTCATCACTAATTTATTTTTAGAACCACCCGTGCTTTTTATTTTTTTAAAATTATTATTATTATTATTATTATTATTATTATTAGTATTATTATTATTATTTCAGAAATTTACTGGATAATTCGGACACCGATGAAACTTTCTCTAGAAAGATTAAGCACAAACGCTTTACATTTTTCTCAATACAAGAATTTTCCTAAAATTATAATGATTAAAAAAAGGTTCCTGATTGTGGTACACACATAATATACTTACCAACTAAATCATAAAATTCACAAGAATGTTTATATTTGCAGGCCCTCAGTCTGTCGGTTAACCCTCATTTGACGTCATGGTATAAATATCTAATTATTTGTTTCATTCTTTTGTTGCAATCATCAAATTACTTTTTTCTTCTTCCGTTGTGCTTACAAGTAAACAAACTGTGACATGATTTTGAAAAAAAATATAGACTACACTTTACCCACACAATTTTCATTTCAAAAAATCTTGATGACATGGAAACGTTATTTCAAGATTGAATTTTGGTTTATTCGATACACAAACAGTTGTATACAGTTACCGTTTTGTTCACTACTGCTCTAGATCTGGTGTTACACATATATTGTTACTATAAAGAATGTCACAAGGAGATCACCAATTAAAAATGGGTTTTAAATACAGGCACATGGACAACCTATTTCATTTGTTTCAACGGAAACAAAATATCCAGATATCACTGATCAATCACAGCTAATTGTTCTCGAAGCAGCTGGAAATTTGAGATTAGTGGCAAACATGTTAAGCTTAAATTTTTCATAAAACAAACATAAAGTGACGTGCTCTTGTAGATTTAATACCAAAATGTAATGTTGCAGATTTTTTTTATTATAATACATATACAGTACCGATCAGACCCAACCAAATAAAAAAAAAAGTAAACCGCAACTAAACCCTGGATTTACTCTCTGGGTTTACTCTCAGTTTACTCCGGGTTTACTAGAGTGGATCCAGAGTAAAACCCAAAGTAAACCCAGAGTGGGCACAGAGAGTGAAACCCCATGAGAGCAAACGATACATGTGTATTCGAAATATACAAGGGGCAGGAATTACAGGCAATAAAATGGTAAATAAAATACAGGTCTTCTTCACACTTCAGTGCATAGAGTTGACCCCAAAAGCAATTCTCGACTAAACCCATAAGTAAACCCCGAGTAAACCCCGAGTGGACCCAACTTTTCAAAAAGTAAACCCGGAAAGTTAACCCGGGGTTTAAATGGGGTTTACTCTCGTGTTAGGTTGGGCCTGATCGGTACTCTATATATGTGTAGAGAGTTGCGTACCAACCAGTATAACTATACTTATGATAGAAAGTTATATCTCGATTTTGATTTACAGAACTAATTTTAGGTGTAGAATATTTTTAGTGCCGTAAAAATGCTTTTTTTTTAAATGTTCCATAAAATTCGCTTATTCTATAAAAACATTGTCCTGCAATAAAGAAACAAAAACATTTATATCATGTGATTACAACCTTTTACTTTTTTTCTAAGAGTAGAGAGAAAATGTAAGCAAGACAAATGAAGATTGCATGATCAAATCTCTGTCTGTCTGTCTGTCTGTCTGTCTGTCTGTCTGTCTGTCTGTCTCTCTCTCTCTCTCTCTCTCTCTCTCTCTCTCTCTCTCTCTCTCTCTCTCTCTCTCAAGTCTACAATGAATATCTAGAGCGAAGATATAGTCTGATATATGTATGTTGATGTTAAAACCACTGGTGTTTAAAAAAGACTTTTTGTTTCATCTTTTCTATTACCTGACCCCTTACAATGCGTTTAATTGACCTTACAATAGACAATAAAAAGGAAATATGACCTTTTCAAATCAGTCGTTTTAATTATGATGGAAGAGATGAGCTAATAAAGATGCTTAATATTAAAATTACGAATACAAAATTTCAAATATACATGTAATACCTCGTAGCTATTGGAATAAAAGAAAACGATTGTTAATATTTACACAATTTCCGTATATTGTTAGAAATAAACGTAAATTATCAAGTAACATACATTTATTTATTACAATATATTCCTGTTCATAGAAGTAGTTTATTTGCATGTAAATAAATAAACTGAAGGTGATGACGATAGCCTGCTTGTTCGCGCTAGATTGAAAAAAAATAAACCTCGGCGTGCATGTACAATTTATTGAGGACATTTTTAATAAATAATTTATATTTTTCCATGTGTTTTTTACTGCCTGTTGGGAGATCAATAACAAATCATTCTTCACAGCAGTAGTTGGGCTACAAACCAAGTTAACTTAATGTGGTTTATATGAACGCGGGCTAGATATATGTGTTAACATGCACGGTTCTAGCTGAAGGGTAGGTCTGGTTCCTAGATAATTCAAACTTAATAGATTCACTAGGTACATGACTTTGTATAATTGCCAGAAAATGGCTTTAGCCCTAACTACCGCCCCCTCCATTTGAAATTATTACACTGTGTTTGTTTAATATTAGATTTGCACGTGTTATGCAAATTACAACACAATAAAGGTGAATGTTGCATGCTCAAAGTTAAAAAAAGCCAGGTTATTGACGTGGGCTTTCAGACACATGTACACGTATATCAAAGCATAAAAAAATGTCAAAGTACCTAATTCTTAATACAAATTCCTGGGAAGACAATTGAAGAGCTTATCTTTTGCCATTAAAAAGGACATACATCAGAGATGCACAGCATAAAACCTTCATTTCCCACAAATTTTAAAAACGATAAAAAAAATAATAATCGACCTTATAACAGAAAAATCAATTCCGGTTTTTTTTAAAAAGCAAAGATATGTAACTTTGATTTAGACATCTGGCAACATTTACCGTATTTTTAAATTGCACAAAAGATATTTTCTTAACCGGTTTTAATTTTGAACTTGTTAATATACATGTATATAATATTCACAGCAATCATATTTATATATTTATCAATTGTATGTTGCATGTAATCATAGATGTAGCATAGACGTGTCTTAATATAATAGATCATAATCTTACATTTCTGAGCTTCAATTTCTGACATGAATTGAAGCTTAGAAACGTACGATTATGTACTATTTCGAATTCCTGTCGGCTGATATCGTAAAATTTGTCAAAAATATCTGTAATAGTTTCAGGTTTTTTTAAAGTTTAAGTGTTTTGTTGAATTTATGAAAAAATTGGATTTAATCTCGCAACTTTATGTATGTGTAATTCAACAAATATTGAGTACCGAGCAACTACATGTATACATAGTCCTAATTGTAATGAAAGAAACTTTCGTTATTATCCCACAAGCTTGGGTTGCTTTGCAGCGTCTAATGCTGGGAGCGAGAATTTAAATTAAAAAAACCCCCACATGTTTCGGTATGAGTATTAATCTCTTTAAAAATTCTTTAAGATTTAATAGTACGTTATATGTGTATCTCGGTATATAAATCTGTAAAATAATGCTAAAAATGAAATAATCTTGTTTTTAGCAATATACATATAAAGAAGCGAAGTTTGCGTACTATAATCACATGAGTGCATTTCTCATCTTTTGTCATAGCAATATTAATTAAGTCATTTATAAAGATTGCAGGATTGGTCAGCAAATCCGTTCCAGACATTTTATTCATATTTTCTTTTGAATTTAGATACGCAAGCTTTTGAATTATTATAGGAATTATTATGAATTATAAGAATTTATTGATTTTACTTTAGAAAATTATACAGAGAAATAGTTGTTAACGTTTAATGTAAAAAACAAAAGTAATGGTTTCCGGAAATTGGGGAATTTTACGCACAGAAGACGTGTGGTTTTATGTGAGAACAAAATGAAGTAGTAAACATTTTTTGTTATCTCGCATTTTTGTTGATTTACAATGGTAGATTTCATGTTTCGCAAAAACAATCGTATAAAGGTGCTTTTTGCATTGACAGGAAATGTTTTTATATGAGTCTTAATTTTACTACGCTCGTGTCCCTTTTTGACACTTATGTAGGAAACTTTGCTTTTTTACGGCTGTGAATTCTGGCCAGGGGCTTTTAATCTGCCCCAGATACATGTATAGAAATATTTCATCTTAATTTTTGCAAAAACATACTAAGTGTTTAAAGGTCCACAATTAATGTAGCTTTTTTTGTGAATTTGGTAGAATGCCTCTGCAGTGTATTAGAAAAATATGTATTTTAAGATGCTGATGAAACTTTAATCATCAAAATTCATGGCATTTTAATATGTATAGTGAAACTTTATGTAAAAACAAATGCAAAAATACAATAACGTGTAATTATAATCGGGGCGATTAACAGACAAAACAGTTAAATACCTGATAATTTCTACTTCAGAAATTTGATGATGTTCCCCAAGGGTCATTTACTGTATATAAGGTGATCAGACATGACCCCAAAAACAAGAATATATGATTTATGGGTGGAGATCTCAACTATTTTCAAGATATTTGGGCACTTTCTGTTTAAAAGGACGGGGGAGGGGTGGATTACCGCGGGACATATGACGTTAATGCCATTTGATGCCCCATGACACAAAGAACAAGGATACATATGGTTTTGGGGTGGGGATCTCAATCGTTTTAGAGATAATTTGGGCAGTTCCCGTTTGAGGGGAATCAGGACCACCCTCGGGGCCCATAACCTACATACCATTTAATGCCTCATAACACAAGGAAAAAAAGATATATATAGTTTGAAGGGGGAGATCTCAACCGTTTGGGATGGGGATCTCAATAGATATGGCCATAACCTATATACATGTACCATGTAATGTCCCATTACTCAAGGAGGAGGAACATATTTGGTTTAGGGGTGGGGGTCTCAACCGTTTTCAAGATTTTTTTGGTACTTGAAATTGAAATTTAAAAAAAATTAAACAAGGGTGCACAACTATATGTGCATGCATACATGTAAAATATCCCAGCGTTTTGTACAATTCTGCTCAGCCATCTTTGAGATACGTGATGGACAAGTTCATGATCAGAGCGAGAAAGAAGAAGAAGAAGAAGAAGAAGAAGAAACCGTACAAAACATGTTTATGTACTTCAGAGATGAATATTATTTTATATTGAAATGTCCCTTTTATTGTAATTTAAGAAAAAAATTCCTGAAGAAATTTACTATATTAAACTCTCTGTCTTCAGCTTTCAACTATTGTCAACACAAAGTGTAAACGATGGTTTTTTTACCATATAACCCATAACTTCATATGACGTATTATTGGGGCGCCAGTGGATTTGCTTATTTATATTTAAATATTTAATCGTACAATGGCTTGAAAATATTTAAAAATAAGTAATAAAGATTCATTCATTGTAAATTATGAGGTGATAATTTCGGTCGGGGTGTGATGAAATCCAGTAAAGCCCTTCAGGCTTTATTGGATTTGATTACAGCCCAACCGAAATTATCACCTCATAATACTAAAAAAAAGATTCCTTATTCCTTTAGAATGTTTATGTTATCAGAAAACTCCATTTATAAACTTCATTTTTTTCAAGCGACCCGTTTATATTTATATTAACATGTGTATATGAATCGTCATGTATATGTCGATGAGATGTACAGCTATTGACCAAACGGCAATACAATTCGATTTGTCAGCTGCGTAACACGCTTTCTTTCAATTGTTGAATTATCAGAAAATAAGAACCAATTGTAAAGTAAAATTGAACAAACATGAACATTTCTTTAAACGTATAAGCTCATTATCTTCTTGTAAAACCTAAAAAATCTTAGGCAGTTTACGAATTAGACGGTTATATATAAGTTGCAAGTAGGTCAAATGACCTAATGACACAATATTTAAGAAATGACATGCTTTTATCGAATAGTGATAAGTGTGAAGACATTTTTTGTTTCTTCACAACATCATAGGTTTCAGAACGTCACGAGGCATCTCATCGATTCAAATGATTAACCGGTCCTGGGTGCTTTTTACAACTCTATGTTTCCCCTCACATATATTTCGGCATTTTGTACTATAGGGGGTCTAACATACATCGTTTTATGCTATCTTTATAAAATGATCTGACTTCTTACAACGTTATTATTTATAGAAAGGACTTCAGCAAAGCTATATATTGCACCTCTGTAATATCTTTTCTTTGAAATTGGTGTTTTTAATCTTTTTTATAACACTCTAAAGAAACCTATTGATCAATGATTATAAACAATTTTCTTAAATATAGCCATTCTACCTTTTGTATTGTAAACTTAATAAAATGGATTGGATTGTTCTCAGTTATCATTATTATGTCTTTGATGTTTTTGGTGTTGTGACAATGTTCCAAAATACTATTGAATTGATCGATCATGAAAAATGTGCATTTTTTGACTAAAATAAATACATTGCCAGGATGTGTAAAGAAGAAATTGCAAGAGTTTTACATACAGAAACGTAGAAAATAAAGCTTAACATGAAAAAATACACAGTAAAAGAATTAAGAATATACCTGTGCTTAGATAATCGTGTTAAGATATACATGAATGTACTATACATAAATGTTCAGTCAATCATGTTTATTGATATACAAAAAAAAAATAATCTAGTAATTAACCTGTGATGTATTTCTTATTTCAGTTATTTACGAGAAAACATAACATCAATAAATATTATAACTAATGATAAATATACATAATTGTTTGAACTAGATAAAGTAAAGCAATATTTATAAAAAGAGTAGAAAAGAAAAACGTAAAACTACATTAAATAAACAATGTCATAAAATGTTAGAACTCTAAGTATGTTTAATTTCGGCATATCAGACACCTTCAGTTATTTTATTTTTTGTTATTGGTGGTTGTTTGTTTTGTGGCAGCAGTGTTATGTTCAACTTCCATGTACAAAAGACCATCTTTACTACGTTTTCTAACCGGAACCTGCGCAGTGCCTCTGTTTGGTTTACAAATTTACATAAACATCACCAACTCTGACCTCAAGTGTATCGTCCCTACTTCTTTTTGGAACAGCATTGACCGGCATTGAAGACACACCATAATCTTTGGGTTTATTCATAAAAAGAACGTCATAGTTCGAGTTGATTTCTAATTCGTCCAAAGGTTGTAAAGAGAGATATAATAGGTTGTCGGGCAATTCAGGGTTGCTGTCGAAGATTTCATTTTTATGCGCCATGTCTACTTCCGAAGACATTTCTTTGTTTTCTGCACTCCTCGATCTGAGAGATAATATCAAAACCATTTACTGATAACCAACAGGTTAGAAATGTTAAGAGTTGAAATATAATTGTTGTTTAAGCTTGATTATCATTGTATTTAAAATTAAATATTGAATACCTCTTCATTTTCATTGATTTAGAAATGAGAACAACTAGCCCAACAAGTATTATCGCGCCTCCAAAAGCAGAGCCGGTGATAATATCTAAAAATGAAAAAGGTCAGATTTCATGTAAGTACATTCTAAAAAAAATGCTACTGAGACTAAATGTGCTTAATGAAAGTGTTGTTTAATTTTTCTTAAGGAGGATGTGCGGCCATCTTGTGCATTTGAGGATAAGAATATAAACTTAAACGTGAACTAGCTTGTTTTTACCCGAAGATGACTAAAACTGTGCCAAAGTTATAAAAACAATAGATATGAGATTTTACATGTTGTTTTGTATGCACATTATGCAAACAAGAACAGGACAATGCCTTTTTAGTTACTTAAAACAGATGTTGAACTGCGCACCTACAAATTTATTTTGAAGATTTAAAAATCTAAAAAGATATTAAGGAGGTTCATTGGTGTCCTCTCTACAATCACTTGTGGACAAAAAGGTTTAATCTAGCACATTTATGTTGTAACTTTGCTTCAAAAAAGAGTACCCTGTTTGTTATCAGTCGGAATGGGATCTATTTTTAGAACAAGAAAAATCCAGTCTATAATTAGAACTACTGTGTCTATGAGGACGCATTGATGTTATATTTTCATAGAAAAAATAAATGTCAATTCAAAACAATCCTTTTGGAATTTGATATACACCTCTTTACCTGTCCGATGTTCGTTTTATGGGGATTTTCTAGTTATAGAAGTATAAACTAAAGTAATTTTTTTAAAGAAGTGGTGTAGGTGTCCAGAAAAGCGATTTTCTTAAATTTAAAAAGTATACATTATATTTCAATGAAATTATATCTTCAATGTATCTCCATAGGCACAGACAAATATATCTTTTGGTTTTAGGAATAGGGTTCCCTACTTTGAGACAAAGTTACAACTTAAATAAGCAAGTTTAGACCTTTTCCTCAGCACGTGGTTGTAGAAAGGAGACCAATGAACTCCCTTAATATTTTTTCGGATTTTTTTAAATCGTCAAAATAATTCTGTAGCTGTGCAGTTCGACAGCTTTTTTTGTGATTATAAAGGCATTGTCCTGTTCTTGTATGCATACTTTTCAAACAAAATGACATGAAGGACTTCATATGTATTGCCTTTATATCTTTTTACAACAGGTTTGGTCAGTTTCGGGTAGAAAAACTCCAGTTCAAAATTGTTTACATTCTTATCCTCAATGTACAAGATGGCCACACATCCCCATTAGATTAACTTTATCGTATCGATCTCAATTTTGAAAACATGTAAATTCTTTTATTTGATTGACCAAAATGGAAAGGCCCTTAATCTCAAAATATTTTATAATAAGACTGTTCAACTGCATAATTACATTTCATCTCTGGATTATCTTGTGTGGACTCCACCAACAAAAACTCAAAACTTGAATTAACCGCGGTTGACGACCAGGTGGCATCCGTATTTTTGTCGTTGACTGCCACTGATATAGATTCTATTGGTGATATTGGTGATGTAATAATGGGTGTTGATGATACAGTTATCGTTGTTTTTACTGTTGTTTCTGATGGAGATCCACATTTTACACTTAAATTCCCATTTGCTGCACCTTAAATCCCAAGAACAGTAGAACACTTAAAGCGTGTTACAAATTGTGATTTTAAAACAGTAATAGAGATAAAATGATAAAATATCGCTCATGTATGAATCTGTTGCATATTGAAGATGACCATGCATTTTACCAAATGAATAATTTAGTTATATTGATACAGTGTATAGTGACAAGGCATAAAAAATGTACTTTATATAGCATTTTTTATTCAGATTTATTTATTGAACGCAATATATTTGATTGTATACTGCACTATGCCAATATAAGAGGGATGGGACACTGGAAAAATATGAATTTTCATATCCAGTCCCTGAAACGTTCTACTTTCCCATTTTTCCTTGCGTTCACAGTGTGCTCACAATGCGTCAATCGTTCGTTCACTGTGCGTTCACTTGCACTCTCCGCTCCGTTCGAGCTTACGTTTACAAAGTGTTTATCGTGTGTTCATCTTGCACTCACCGTTCGTTCAGCGTTCATTTATCGTTCAGTTTCTCAGATCAATTCCATGCGGAACTTCAAAGTGAAAGGATCGGTCTCTGCTAGTCAAAGCAAAACGCGTGCGTAAAAGTGAAAGAAAACTTACATTTTACTTCAGAAACATTATTTTAATTAGAATTTTTAAATTCGAAGAATTTAAAGACCACATTCTTAAACAAGTTTTATACACTGTATATAAAACAAGTTTTTCATTTGTTTTGCTTCTGTTCTCTTTATGACTTCATCAATGCTGCTAAATGACTAGGCGCTTTATTTTGCGAATACTATAATAAGTTTTAAACCATCTACATATCTCTATGATATATTTTTTTCTCATAGTGTCCAGTTGTTGAAATAGGAAATGAATAACATGTTACATTAACGTATAATTCGTATCAAATGTCTATCACTGGTACAAAAGGTCTGTCAGTAGAATTTATGTGTCAAATTTTAAACGATATTACACTAAACAACAAGTATAATATTATATTTAACCTGATATCAATACAAAGATGTAGTTTGATTTTTTTCCCCTGAAAACCGAAGAATGCAATAAAAGCATAACTCCCGAGGCGATCCGAATAAACAGTTAATCTTGCGTTCACATATTCTTTACCGTGCGTCCATCTTTCACTTTGCCCTCACGTTTGCGACCATTTGCCCGTTGTGTTCACCGTTCATTAGCGCTCACCATAGTTCGTTTAGCATGCGCTCCGGTTAGCTCAGAGTGCACTCACCGTTAATGTAGGAAAGTAGAACGTACGTTTCAGGGACTGCCATTCCTGAACAATGTCGGATGGTCAACATTTAGTGACTTTAAACAATAGTTTTCATACATGTGAATGAAAAAACAAAGCCCTTGGACAGAAATACAAAGGCTAATAATTTATTTGCAGATGATGTCAATGCTCAATCGACTGAGTTCGAGTGGAAGACTTCATTGCACCATTCAATCCGCAACCCCCGACCTCCATTCCCTGCTCTTTCTTTTCCATGTCCGCTCTTTCCTTTTTTTGAGGATCTGTGACATATATCTTTATTACTTTCAACTGAATTAGACACATCACATTGTAGAAACATTTTCATGTCGATGTTTCTGATCGCACAAACTTCCAGTCCGCGCCCGCTTTATGACCACAACTGAATGCATCCAAACAATATCTATTAACTGTTAGTAAGAGTAGACGTAAATGTAGCGTTAAATGAAATAAAGTAATTTGAAAATTGCAATACACTTAAAAATAATAGTACAGTAAAACACGCTTATACTGAATAAACGTCTACTGCGAATAAATTTTCGTTCCCCATGACATTATTACGTGTTGTAAACTTGACGTGTATAACGAATTACGCTTATAGCAAAGGAAAATCTCCGTTCACTGGAATTTTGTTGTAAGCGTGTTTTACTGTACCTTTCTTCTTTTTTTTAATTTTTACTAATGCTTAAAATTTTATTAATATACCAGGAACATATATTTCATTAACAATTTTTCAATCGCAGCTTTGTTAAGGCTTCCTATGAAATTATCTACAGATTTAAACGTTAATAAAACGATAGATCTATTTTTACAAAATATTTATATAAGTTATTTTATCATAACATTAATATGATATCAATTAAAACATCTTAGTAAATGCTACTTTGTATGACACTTAGAATGGTCCCCTGAATTGATAGTCACGTGAAATGTTTTGATAATTCTCCCGAATAGAGGTCATTAACAAATTTCAATATTCCTAGGACATACTCTCATTTGAATTAAAAATTTAAATGATGATCAATTTTTTCCTATTTAATAGATTCTGAAAAATGCTGCTGGTTCGTATAGAATTTATCTTTTTTCATAATAAGTTTAAAAAATGAGCTCCGATCAATTGAATTCTGATGACCTTGGCTTAATATTTACGTATTTATCAATTCATTCTATAGAAATTATTGAGGCAACATCACTTTTTAAAAATTAATCATTCCCTTAGTTTATACCAAAAAGATCGTAATGATTTGTTAAGGGTATATCCTTGTAATAAGCGCATTTATATAGGCTTCCCGATGTCAAACACATCAAACCTGTACATTGTGCTTTGCTCTAGTTTTGTTATTTCATCAATTTACGGTAATTATTCGAAGTAGAGCTACATGAACGTTATATTTAATTATGACGTATTCATACGGAATGTAACGGTTAGATGGCGTAAAAATACACACTGTAGTATCAAAAATGAAGTACATGTTTGATATCCACCGCATACGGAGCTACCTGTATACATGTGATAAATATATTTATAATCAAAACAATAGAGCGACGATTAAAACGGTACAGGTTTCATTAATTCCGTCTGAATTGTTAAGTTATTTAAAATATATACATCATTTTACCATTTTGTTGAAATCCCATACAATGTCGGAACGTTCCTGATGTAGATGGTGATACGTATCTTGCTCGTACGTCCATTGTTTGATTGATTGAGACATTTAATACCAGAGATGACATAACACTCGTTGGACAACCAAATATGGATGTATTTTGAACAATTACTTCTGTGTTACATTCATATTCAACTTCCTCTCTAGATACCACAAGCAGAAGACCATCAAACGACGGGGTCACAATACAAGTACATGGCCGACTGATTTGATAGAAGTCCACGTATACAGATGGTCCATGTTTTATCATCCCTTCACAGCTAGATAGTAGTGACCTGTTACCAACAGCATAGAAAGGACATTCAATAAACATACATTCTTTTTTAATATTGAATTGAAATTTCTACAAAATGTATGACGTAATGTACTCACCATTAATTGGGCATTGTCCTTAAAGAAAAGAAAACATGATTCCCTAAATATATTTTACATAATTGTCAACACAATACAAATATGACTAAAGTTTGTATTTACAGGTTTTGAAAACAAACAAATGTAAACACATAAAGAGAATTTGTCGAACAAATTCAAAACTATTTTGATAGGTCTTAAATAGATTTTTTGTACCTTAAGCAACATCAAACCAATTTTTCATAGACCTGAACGGAGACTGAACGGAGACTTGATTGCCATAACAAATCCACAAAATAAACAAAATTAATAATCAATAATTAACAATATTTAATTACCCTCCTCCCCCCTCCCGGGGGGGGGGGGCGGTTGCTGGCGCTAGACTTGCTTTTGTGTGCCGACATCATCGTGTACCTCGACAAATGTTTGTATTAGCTATGGCACTCAAGTGAGACATAAAAAAAACTCACTCCGTAGAAAGATGACCTCCTCCATAAACACGAATATATTATGGGTTACCCCATATATAAAATCAAAGAACTGAAGTGCTGACGGGAGTTGATTTTATCGATTATCATTTATTTTAAAATCAGCCATATGTGATTTAGCATGGCAAGTAGTATCAGTAATCGAACTATATCTGCGAAATTGTATGGATCCAGGCAAGATTGAAATCTAGCTTTGTTAAACCAAACGCTCGACTGTCGCCGTTTATCTCCGACAAGCAAGAGAGACTCTCTGTTTTGTCGGATATTAACGGAGACAGCCGAGCGTCTGGTTGAACGAGACTAGTACATTGAAGTCTAGCGTATGAATACATGCATACGACTTCAAAAAATATCTAAACTGTTTGTACCATTTAAAATCTTACAATATTCATGGTATTAATAAATAGGTTTTCTTGAAAAACAATGCTTCAGAATACATTGCATCGAATTTTATCGATTATTTTCAGGAACTAAGTGTTGCCAGCGGTATTGATTTGTGCTTAGGTCCAAACACTGTTTCACTTTCGGTTTGCCCGAGTAAGTGCATAGGAGAGTTGATTAAAATCAACTCCCAAAAACTGTCAATCGAAGAATGAGTTATTTTCATGAAAACTTCCTATTTACATTTCTGGGGAAAAGTTATTTTTGCATTAAATTTGTTTTCTTCCACGCATTAGATATATATCGATATTCTATATATTTGCTGTAATGTTGTATTTGTTGCTGATGAATGGATGTCTATTTTTTCAGAGCAGTTCGGAGTACGCGATTATACAGATTGATCGAATTTATTTAAAAAACAGTACATCTAAAAACGTTGAAAAAGTAAAAAATGGAATTTACATGCAGTTCACATTATATAATTTATTATTTACGTATACAAAGTTTCATTTGCAATTTTATGTACAAGTAAATTCAGTACATCTGTGATCACCGTGTAGAAACGAACTGAAGAATAGTGTTGTTATTTAACACTGAGTGTTTAAGAAGGTTGGGTGATCAACAAATTAAACATTAGACATCTATGTTTACATACTAACATTAATAAAGGAAAAAGTGAAAAAAAAGTTATATAATCTTTAAAATTTATCAGTTTCATATAATTTTATACAAAGCTTTTCTTCAAAGTTGCAGTCTAAAAATAGCCTCGAGTGTCAGGTCCTCTTCAAAATCATTTTTTGAAATGTGATTTCATAAAACAGAGAGCAATGTCGGTTTTGAATTTTTTTATGTGAATTTTTATAAGGGAAACAGAAACGGTATTTAAGAGCTTAACATAGATACTGTGGAATCATTTAAATTCTGGGGGGCCAATTTTCGTGGAGTATGACTTTTATGCTCATTCGTGGGGATGTAATTTCGTGGATACGTCGGTTACTATTTCAGCAACAAAGATAACTCTTTCTAAAAAATTTTTCGTTGAGGATTTAAATTCGTGGGGGAGGGCTACCTACGCATACCATGAAAATTGAGGCACCATGAATTCTAATGATTCCACAGTAGATAGAGAGATCATTTGAGTAATAATTCCTACCAGTGGAGTAGAATTTTCATAATTTTGGTTTAATAATTAATTTTTGGTGCTTCACTTGCATATCCAGTACTTTTTTGTAGGGGAACGTATTTAATACGTAAATGCAAGCATAAATCATGACCAAACTAAAGTATATTGTGTAATCGCAAATTAACAGAATTTCATTATATTGTAACGTGTATCTTGAAATTTTTTTAAAGTGTTTTCACTCGTAATTATGAGATGAATAATACTCGTTGTGATACGAATTATATTCAGTATAATTTTGTCAATATCTTACGATGGTTGCTATAGGATCCTATAACAGCCAACTTGGTATATTGTTGTACAGAATGGACCAGGGGTTTTTTATTCTTCGTCGAAAAATGACCCCTGGTCATTATTCTACGGCGGTCATTGTTCTGCTTTACACCGGCCGATTAAGTCTAACGAGCTGCTTCTGTAAACATTGCTCTCACCAAGTGGGAAAATCAACGATATTTTGAAAAGAGCTCTAACCATAATATATCCATTATTTAAAACGACAACTCAAACCAAAGGACAACATTTCATTTCTCATATACAGAACCGAGTAAGTTTTGGTGTTAACATTATCTTTATTCTACATATAATAAATGCATGCCGTGATACATGATGTAGCTCTGGGTTTTTTCTTCTTTTCATCATCAAACTAAATGTTTGCGGTCTTATCAATACAATAGACTCACAGGATATGAATTAACTTATGCAGAAAAGAAGAAGAATTTAAACACATGTTTAAGATGTATCTTTCTATAAACATTGAAAATACGTCAGGTGATAAAAAATCTGTCGCAATAGAGGAAATATTAAGTACTTTTACTATCTGGATCTTAACATGTACAATCAACTTACCATTTGTTGTCACAAAAAACATACCGATCACAATCATACAAATTGGACCTTTCATTTCTACCCCAAATCAAATTAAACAAACCAGGAAGTTGCAAGCATTTTTTAGTGTTATTTAAGTTTAAATTCATACAGCCTGTTTGTTTGCATACGAGGTCAGTCAGAATTCAGATTACACACTTTTAAAAAACCAGTCAATATGTATGTCATCTCCGTTATATCATTGATCCGTGAACAGTGAGTTTGCTCTTTATATGTTTTATTGTGGACAGCTGTTGAAAGAAATATAATGCACAAATAAACACTTATCATATTACTATGATTGTTGACATGACCTTTTCTTTAAATATTTTAGCAAAAACAAAACATGTTTTGGATCTTTTTTGTATTTTTATGACACATAGTGAATGTGCTATTTTACCTTGCCAGGTGTTACTTTAAAAAGTTTTCGTACTAGTTTTCCACCAGTAAATATTTTAGGAGGAGTATTTCCTTATTGTTTGTTTCAATACATCACATGCACTTTGATCGTCATTCGATAGCACGTATACTTCGCAAACATGGGCTATAATTAATGTACAACAATTCACAACTAAACTAAACAAATTGCAAACAAGTTACTTTGTTTGCATAAATTTATGCCGTTCCTAGGTCATCCATGATTTATTTCTTTTTTTCAAAATCAATAAATACTGTTATTTTAAGTGCATATTATTTCTAAAATGTTAAGTCCTTTTTTTTAAGTTCGTGCACATGATATTAAAAGAAGATATCTTTAATTCAATTTGGGTATGAAATTTTTATAGGACTTATTTCGTATTTATAAAATTGTGATAAAAAACAGTAACATTTAAATTCACTTGACTTCCGAATCAGTTACTAGTAGCTAACTTTACCTATCTATAATTTACACCACTTTATTAAAATAAATAAATATTTTTTTTACTTTCTTTAAGTTTTTAAGTTTCTGCCTACAAAGATTTTACGTTTAACAAAAAAAGTACGGTTTTCTGATGCTAAAATATGCTCTAGTTCATGTTTATCTGACATCTCAAAAAGTGCGATGACATGCATATTTTTTCTAATAATTAATGGAATTTAAGTCTATTAGGTTAAAATCAGTTATGTTTTTCAACTTTCATCAGCGAATTTTATGAATATGGAGTAACCTTAATATCACACTTATTCATAACACTGGTTTTTACTTGTTTGAGAAAAGTTTTCAAAAGATGGGGATAACCTTTATTATTGTACACTCTGACTTTAATGGCATTGATATATAGTTTAAATCAAAATTAAAATGTGGACAACAGCTTCGTACATAAATATTACAAATAACATAAATCATGGCAGTTTGTTTCATTATCTAGTAATATAATAACACTATTAATATAAGAAAATATTATATGACAAAAAGGTTCAGGCTGAGTATTACTTTAAATTTTTAGCGAATAAGTGTAAACAGTTAAAGGAACACATAAGCACTGGTGATATTTCTGCGGGTAAAAATTATTTTTCTGATAATACAGCAGAACAAATGTTCCTCATATTTCATTATGATATCAGATTTTATGTTTTGTTTCCGGTTAAAAAATCTCTCCTTGCGTGTAATATGATAAATAAATTGCCGACTTTTAATGGGTATAATAGTTTTTCGATCAATTATTTAAAGAATGATTGAGAGAACATTCAAAATAAGATTGTGCCTACGAAAAAGTTGTCATAAATGATATAACAGATGATTGCAATCTTTTTTGTAACCTTCATCTAGTCATAAGTGTGCAAACTATGAACAATCATAGAACATGTATGCAGCTATCAAGGTCTCCACTTTAAAAGGTTTACGAGCTAACGCACAAATCATATCGTTGGTATAATCGCATTCCAAATGTAGTTCCCTTAATCATCGTCCGCTATGCAATATTTCTTAATTTTATCGGAATAATGTTTTGAAATTCGATAGCAATCTTACTTAAATAAGGTCCTTTGATCCGCCTTTGTGGAGCGATTACATGTGAGTGGATCAACAGATTTAATTTCAACTAGAGTTATGCGATGGTTTTTAAAAAAAATTAAAACCAATGTTAAATAACATTACAGCAATGTTAGTTTTTATCCAGGTTGATAAAAGTATCATGTTTGTTTCATGAGTGTTTTGTACTTCTCTTCGTAGTTTTGACATAATTAATTACCTAAATGTTTTATTTATTAATATGGAATAATTTGTATATGGACGTCGTGTATTCTTGAATTTTTCATTTTTCTACTCATTTAAGGCGGACTTTTTTTTGCATTCAGTGTTATATTAGTGATCATTCACTTCTCTGGTTTTGACTTTATGGACACATTAGTGGCAGCATTCATAAGCGTTGGCAATGGGCCACGTTAAATAAAACTGTTGTTTGGAACTGCAGAAAGGGGCATTGGTGACGAATCGTGATTCATACGGTTGGTGTAAGGAACTTCATACAAGCACATTGACGATGTATCCCGATCTAAAGGCTTGTCACTCAATGGTACCTCATAGTCTGGGCCGATTCTATGCATAGTGTTTAAAGCTGTATGCTGTGATTGAACAGTATCCTTGTTCTGTTTTGATGTTACATTTAACTCCACTTCCTTCACAGTTTGACAGGTGGCGTATAAATGGTTGTCTGATAGTTTATTTCTGCTGTCAAAAACCATATACGAGAGCGATGAGTCCCCCTCTGGAGATTTAGCTTTCTTTTTCGATTCTTTTTTCTAAAGGTTAAAAGAGAAAATGTACAAATGACAACAAGAAAATATGTCTCAAAAAGAATTATATGTTCAGTTTTATTATTATTATATCACATTTTCGTTTAGTTTAAAAATACTATTTGAAATATTAAAAAAAAATTGCAAAGTTTTATACGTTGCAAATCAAAGATAATACACATATAAAAATATGTTTATCATATAATGAAGAAGATACCTAAGCATGACAAAGCTGAACGCTACAATAGAGACAAGAAAACCGTTCCTTCCTCCAGTTGCAGACAATGCAATAACACCTGAAACATAATAATAGTGCTGTATTCGTCTCCGTTTATACGTAAAATTATACTCAGGATTGATTCGTTTTCAATTAGATGTATTCTTTGTCAACTGATAACCAAAATAATTATTGTTTTGTCAAACACATTATAAGAATGAATAATGTATACACAGGATTGATTCGTTTTCAATTAGATGTATTCTTTGTTAACTGATAACCAAAATAATTATTGTTTTGTCAAACACATTATAAGAATAAATAATGTCATTCATTTAGTAAATGACAATAAGACACATGTATGTACAAAAAAGTGGTCATTCATATACATATTACATAGTAATGATACATGTGGTGCTGAATGCAATCACGACTTCTATAAAACAGACTTATTGAATATAAATAACAACACAAAACACAAGATAGGAGGCAAAAGATGTTGAAATTCAGCATACACACACTGACTTCACATTTTATTCCAATGCCATGTGCACATCAGATAACACAGTACACTGCAACTCAGCCTCCTTTTATAGAAGAGCTCATCATATTTAGACTTACAGAGTTATCTCTCTTAGAGAATTACATGCAACAGAATATTAACATTTATTAAAATTTCCTTTTTTCTATTTTTTTCTTTTGTGATATCTGACTATAAAGTAAAAAAAATTAAAAAAGATTTTAACATGTTTGAATATAACATATATACAAAAATGATGAACTTCATTGGGTTAGACTATCCTCGGGTCATCTGGGGATTATTTTGCCCCCTTACATGCAAGTGATGTATTTAAAAATGTATAATAATGTCTTTCATATCATTTCACGTGAATTCTTCGGGCCTCTTTCCCGTCTGTAAAATGTTCAGTAGCTGCATGCCATCAGCTCCTCCCTTGGTCAGGCAATTGGCTAGTTGTACTTTACCTGGAATCCATTGTCACGACAGCCGTCGTGTGTCTAACCAGTCAAGCAATGAGAACAACAATAAGTATTTACAATCTTCATCTATATATAAAATCAATAAATTTACAAATATACACATTCACACACACACAAAATATTAACAAAAAAATGTTTCTAATATCTGACTCGTCAATGTCCTATGTTGGTATATTGGACAGCAGTGTTCCTCCAGTGTTCCTCCAATGTGTCCTCCTTCGGTACCACGTCCTAAGATGACGGCTTCCGTCCACCGGCTTCCAGCGTAGTAAGTGAATACTCGAAGGAGGTTACACGGGTGGTAAGATGTTCAATACCGGAACACTGGTGACTATGGCCGAATCATCACTGGGACATTGCTGGAGCCTTGCTGGAACCTTGCTGGAACCTTTTAATTATATATAAATAACAATATTTTCAATTAAACGTTTCACTTTCACAATATACTTATTTACCTAATTACCGCAACTGCACGCCATACAATCACACCGAACAATACTCGCTGTGAAAAACCGTTAAGTATATCAGACCCCTTAACGTATCAAACACAGTCACAGTTAAGCGTATAAGACCTCTTAACATGCAATATAGTTAAGTGTATAAGACCCCTTAACATCACAAAACAGTCAATGTATGACCAATAACGCCGTATAAGACTACGAAATATAAACTCACAAATAAACTAGCAAACCACGCTTGTCACACAAACGTACCATAACTCTACGGTAATTAAACAAGTATGTAAAACGTTAACACGAAAATACTATCGAACACGTATAAGAACAGTTACCTAAAGTCTTAAATATTACAAACAAGACTAAAGTATAAGGAAAAACGAACTTACCCCTAATGGAGATGGTTACCGTAAAAAATACGTTTAGCTATACATCGTGTTACTACTGCAGTGCGTGCTAATGGACCCCGGCTCACTGACCAAAAACATGGGTATTTATAGCATCATAGTAAACAAATAGAACAGTCCGAGTATAGTCCAATATTGACCAATACCTGAATTGACAAAATCTGAGGCACCAAAAAGGATATAACATAGAATAAAAATCAGAGGTACCCTACAGGAAAATAGTAAGCATGAATAAATCTATTGATTGTGACATCCATTTCACCAGAACGTTGTTATTCTTAATTTCTTTTATTGCAGCTATGTCTATTCTAAGGCGTTTATCATCCACCATTTTTGTAGACTTTAGTGCTTCCACCACGCTCTTGTTGTCAGCAGATGCTGTAATTGGTACTTTATCTGAATCCAAATGACAGATTTCCTCCAGTAGTTTTCTGTAATACAGCGCCGATTATAAGCTCTCTTGCAAACTTAAAGCTTCAGCAGCTATTGTTGACCTATCAACTCTCTTAGTTTTGTTGGCCTGCCAGTGGATAGGACAGCAGTTTCCTATACGATCTTTAATCCAAAAAAATTGACCCCCTGTGCTTCCTTCCCCCTCACTTATGTTTGCTAGTGCTGCATCCGTAAATAGGACAATCTCCCAGTCTTTTTCAACTGCTCTATGGAGAAGAGGGAAAACTTGAATATGGATTATGTCTTTGAATTTTCCCACGGTTTTTATAGCTTTTGTTACAGTCTTTGTTTAAAATAACTGACAACAAAGATATCTGTATGGTTCGTTTATTCGTATCCGGACACAGTGACTTTAAAATTTGCAATGTATATTTAAGCCCTGAAATATCATAAAACAATAATATAATTTATATCAAAATATAACATTAGTACAATAAATATGTATGTATTTCCATCAAGATAATATTTTTACATTATCTTACTATAATTGTACTTTAAACATTTAGTGGGAGGTAACTCTTATAATATACATGAATTACATTTCTCCAAAATAAGTCATAAAATATATTAATCAGATAAAAAATATTCGAAAACACTTTCTCACCATTCTATGGGAACAGGCTCATAATACGTACACGGAATGCGTGGTGAAATTATATTGACATTGACTGATTCTGTAATATGAACAGAATAATTCTAAAAATATTTATTACTAAAGTATAATCTAATTGATCTTATAAATGACCAATTTAATCAAATATCTGATCATCATAAAATTCTTATATACAATTGATTTGAGAATCAATTAATACTATAATAAATAAACCAAATATTGATCTTTATAATCAACACTGTATTCCATATAAAAAAATATCTTTTCATTCTAATTCATTCATACTCATTAGTTTGTGATCATGGACTGAATGTTTTCTGCAATTTATAGGATAATCAATTTATTAATAGTAAGTGTTATAGGATATTAGTATACTTAGTATAACTTACCAGAAAAAGAGCAAGGTCTGGTCCAAAATTAAATTACTTCTCTATATAAATATATAGTCTGTTCTGGTCAATGTCCAGACAAAGATTGTCAAACTTGGCGGTAAAACACATAAAGCAAAATATACAAACCAACCAAATTCAACCTGACACAAACAACCAATAAAAACCAAGATCACAAATATCCACTGACCAACTCATGATCAAGTACTGCCCTAAGGGTATATGTACATGTGTATGAATTAAAAGAAAGGGTGGATCTAACTTTTTATATGTGTACTGTTTAGACGTATTAATTACAATGACTTTATTTATTTATATTACAATAACTTTATTTATTTATATTACAATAACTTTATTTATTTATTCAAATCAACAATTTTCATACTCTTACACTCTCCCCCCGGTCGCAGAATGACTTCCACGTCATTCAACTCGGAAGCTGCATATATCTGAAAAGTAACATGGCATAAAATACATATATTTACAATTTAAAAAAAATATCATGTATTAGAACATGTAGAAGCAGACACAATGTTAAGTAAAGCCATCTGGCATCTACTTCGGTCAATGTCTCGTAATGAACCATCATTCATCAACCCTTTCACAAATACTGCTCTTTGTAGCCAATCTGGTTGTGTTTGGTTCATCATGACAAACTCCTTTGTCCATGCTGGCATTTTTCTTTGTCTGGTAGATCTTCTTGGGGCTGGAGTAGGTGTATCGACATTTTCTCTGGAAGGCATTTCATCTTCAGAATCATCAGATTCATTGATGTCATCATCAGTGCTATCAACATCATGGATGATATTCTCATCATCATCATCATTGTTGACATCATCCTCTGGTTCATCATCATTGATGATCTCTTCAGGTTGGTTCTCAGGCTCTCTATCCTGATGGGAAGCGTCCTCCCCTGAACCAGCTGCTGAAGCTTCCTCAGTTGTAGATTGATCGTCATCATCTAAACTGGGAGTAACTTGGGAATTTTCATTTCTAAATGCAGAGTTATCTACATAAGAAAATTCACTGTCACTATCTGAATCATTCTCAGTAATAATGCTTACTGGTTCTGCCTTCCTTCTCTTTCTAGGAGTAACTGGAGGAGGAGAAGTACTTCTTGGAAGCTTTGTTCCGATAGGTAGAAGCAAATTTCTATGAAGAACTCTAGTTCTTCCTTCTCCATCCTCACGTCTGACTTTATAAACAGGAATGTCATCATTTGCTTTCGCTAAAATGACATAAATATCATCTTCCCATTTATCAGCAATTTTATGCTTGCCGTCGTATGCCACTTTCTTGACAAGAACTCTGTCACCTTCCTCTAAAGTGATGGCTCTTGCTTTTATGTCATAACGGCATTTCTGCTTCTGCTGAGAAGATTTTATTGCTGTTTGTGCCTGTCTGTAAGCATCTTGCAGTCTTTGCTTCAGCTCGGATATGTACTTAGTAGTACACTTATCCTCAGAATGGCTGCTGGAAAATCCAAAGACCACATCTACTGGCAAAACTGGTTCTCTTCCAAACATTAGATAGAATGGTGTGAACCCAGTTGTATCATGTCTAGTAGAGTTATATGCGTGAACCAGTGTGTTAATATGCTTTTTCCAATTAGCTTTCTGAGCGTTATCTAATGTTCCTAGCATTGATAATAATGTCCTATTGAATCGCTCTGTAATACCATTACCCATAGGGTGATATGGCGTTGTCCTGGATTTAGAGATGCCAAATATGGAGCATAATTCCTTAATGATGTTGCTGCAGAAATTTGTCCCTTGGTCCGAATGAAGTTTAGCTGGAATCCCATAATGAACAATAAAATGGTTATAAATAGCTTCTGCTGTTGTTTTGGCTGTTTGGTTCTTGGTTGGCACGGCAATTGAATATCGTGTGAAATGATCGGTTATGACTAAAATGTTTTGTATTCCTCCTTTCGATGGTTCAAGAGTGAGATAGTCCATGCATACAAGCTCTAGTGGCTCTGATGTTCTGATGTTGACCAATTCTGCTCTCTCATTGCTGGTCTTGCTCTTAATGCATCTTTCACAGGAGTTGATCCAATCAGAAACATCACGCTGCATCTTTGGCCAGTAAAATCTTTGCCTAATTAAGGAGAGAGTCTTATCTCGCCCTAAATGACCCATCTTGTTATGTAAGTATTCCAAAACAGTGGGATACACTGATGCAGGAATTACATATTGCTGATGAGTATTATCATCTACTTTGACTTCTCTGAGTAAAATACCTTCTTTTACTCTTAGTTTGGCAAAGTTCCTGTGGTAAACAAAATCATCTTCAGTAATAAGTGTCTCTCGTTTGGGTCTAATACATTCCTGTACCTTGTTTTTCCAAAAACTAACAGTAGGATCTGTGTTTTGGATTTCCATGATATCCAAATACTTTCCAATATCTGTACAAGGTTGTACTTGGTTGCAAATAGCATCATCTATAGCAAGAGATTCTGCATATGGCTGTCCAGTTGCAAGCTGGCAAATTGCCTTAATGGTGTCACTAGATACTGTTTCCACTTCCTTTAATCTGGATAGTCTATCTGCATCTATATTTGTTTTCCCTGGTTTGTAGATGATCTTGAAATTAAATGAAGCTAATGCTGAAATCCATCGATGTCCAGTTGCATCCAATTTTGCTGAAGTTAAAACATAGGTAAGGGGATTATTGTCGGTGTATACTACAAATTCTTTGCCTTGAAGGTAATCTGAAAATTTTTCTGTGACTGCCCATTTAAGTGCCAAAAATTCCAGTTTGTGAGTAGGATAATTCTTTTCAGATCTACTCAATCCTCGACTAGCATATGCTATAACTCTATCCATTCCATCCTGCTCCTGATATAGCACTGCGCCTAGTCCTGTCTGACATGCATCGGTATGGAGCTTAAAAGGTTTGTCAAAGTCTGGGTAACCTAGGACGGGTGGTGATGTAAGTTTCTGCTTAATGAGGTCAAATGATGTTTGCTGTTCCTTCTCCCACCTCCACTTTGGATCCACTTTCTTACTTCTTGATTTTTTTCCTGTGGCCATGATATCTAATAAAGGTCTAGCAATTTTAGAGAAATCATGAATAAATTTTCTATAGTATCCTGCAAACCCTAAAAATTGTCTTACCTCTTCAGGATTCTGTGGAATAGGCCAGTTTTTAACTTTAGCAAGTTTATCAGGGTCTGGCTCAACCCCATGCTCAGACACAATGTGTCCTACATATTTAACCTTCTTCATAAGTAAGGAACACTTTTTGGGAGAAAGTTTAAGCCCATAATCTCTAATTCTCTGGAAAACTTGCTGAAGGCGATTAAGATGTTCCCTGAAAGATTTAGAAAATATGATTAAATCATCTAAATATATAAAACAAATTTTTAGATGAAGGTCGCCTAAACATTGCTCTTGAAGACGCTGATAGGTTGCAGGGGCGTTTGCAAGGCCGAAACTCATGCGGTTAAATTCATAAAACCCAAGTGGACCAACAGTGAAGGCAGTTCTCTCCTTATGCTCCTCTGCAATTTCTATCTGATGATAGCCGGACTTCATGTCTAATACACTGAAGTAGGTGTTACCTGAAAGAGAATCTAAAATCTCTTCTATTCTAGGCAGAGCATAATTATCTTTGATAGTCCTAGAATTAAGATACCTATAGTCTATACATAGCCGCAAGGATCCATCATGCTTTCTAACTAAAACTACATTAGATGAAAACGGAGAATGAGATGGTCTGATAATGCCTGCAGCTAGTAAATCCTTGATGTGAGTACGGACTTCCTCAACCAATGCTGGTGGTACTCTCCTGTACTTCTGCTTAAAAGGTATCTCATCAAGGAGTTCAATTCTGTGCTTCACTTTGTCCGTTGTACCTATGTCTGTTGCTCCTGTTGATAATATATCCCTGTAAGAATTCAACAAATTCAAACAGTCCTGTTTTTCATCTTCTCCAATATCATCTGGGAGTTGAATTTTGGATATAATATCCTCAATTTGCTCTGAGCTTGACAAAGAGGATTTCTCAACTGTTGTGTCCTCAATAGCAACAGGCTGTATTTCGCAAATCACTCCTTTTGGGGATATTGAAATAGTCCTGGTTGTTATGTTGTTGATGGTAACAGGCATTGTTTGACACTCTTCATACACATACTGATGCAGTGTAGCTTCTATGTCTACATCAGATGGAATGCAGGATTTTTCAGATTGCTGCATCATGACAGTTACTTGATGATAAGGAATCTTCTTATCCAAGTATCCAAGAATGGTCACATGACTGTTCGGGGGGATGATAACTCTATCTGTCTCAGCACTCTTTACTAATCCTAATACATAGCCATGTCTGTGTAACTCCCTCTCTCTCAATACAATGCATCTGAATGCTAAATACCATGGTGTGTAAATGGCTGCATCCTGCAGAAATCTTGAGCCAAACTCCTGTTTTGTCACATCCATCAGGTTCTGTAAGATGTTTGTTCCTATAAGCACTGGTACATGTGCATTATAATTGCTCTTGGGAACAACTAAAAACAGACAATCATTTAGTTTGTTCAAAGATGGAATACCAAATGGTGTTAAATCAACACATACATAGCCAAGATAGGGCATCAGTTGACCATCTGCACACTCTATATTGATAACGTCGTCCAGTGAATGAAGCTCTACGTCTGAAAGGTACTGATTATAAAATGCTTCGCTTAAAGTGGATACTGTTGCTCCTGTATCTAGAAGAGCTGTACATTGTACATCATTGATGGCCACTGATATTTCATTTGGTTTTCCAATTAGTTGTTTTTCTCTGGGACTCTTGATCCTCTCGCCAACCCCTTGTCCCCAGGTGCTGACGTGTTGTAGTTTAAAGCCTGGCGCCTGTGGTTGACTAAAACTCTGCATCCCACAGCGATATGGCCTACCTGTCCACATCTATAACAAGTAGGGGGTTCTCTTACCCTGGAACTCTGAGGTTCCTTAGCAACATCTGTACTTTGGGGCTGAGGAAATCTGGGATATTGCCTATATCCTCCTCTGTATCCTCTTTCCTGTCTGCCTCTCTGATATGGTTGTCTTGGTGCCCTATAAGGCTGGGGCATAGGAGTATAAGAATACTCTTTTTCCTTTATACTTCTGACCTAAGTGGTTAACTGATTAATCTTAGCTTCTAAGCTATCGAATCTGTCAGCTGACTGATCTTTCACTGTTGCAGCTTTTGCTGTAGCTGATTTCTTTTCTGTAGTTTGTGGATGATGTTCAATCTCCAATTTTCTCACAGATGTTCTCAATTCATCGAATGATTTGCATTTATCATATAGATGTCCACATATATCTTTAAGTGAAGGTCGCAGTCCCTTAAAGAACATGGTTCTTAGCATCTCCTCGAACTGACTACGGTCAATGAGGTTTTTCTGTATGGCCTTATTCAGAATATCCTCCAATCTACAACTCCATCTCGCACATTCCTCATCCTCTCTCTGTCTAGCACTGTAAAACTCTGACAGAATGTCCTCTTTTTCAGCCACTGTGCCATAAATACTGTCTAGCTTCTGTATAATTGAGGTTATTCGTGCTCCTGGTCCAAGATGCATTACCACTCGACTTGCTTCTCCCTTAAGTGAGCGTCGTATAGCTTGATGAATGACATCTGGACTATAAGACTCATTATAGAGACATTCCACCTCATATCTCCAAACTTCATATGTGGCATCATTCTTAGAATCTCCGGAGAAAAATGGAATTTTAGGGAACTGACTAGGAGGTAGAGATTTAGCAGGTCGTGGAGAAGCAGAGGTAGTATCAGTACTTACAACCTCTTCCTTGATCTTCTTCTCCTGAACAGCAGATGACATCCATGATAAAAAATCTTCAGCTGAATCAGCTTTTGGTTTCATCTTTAGCTGCTTGAGTGCAGATACCACTTTGGCTATCTCCTCTGTTGACATTGATTCCTCAGTGTCTGCCATGGTGTTAAATTGTATGATTGTAGCTAACACAAGTAATATTGAATGTATCAAAGAAAATTCACACAAATTCATGCAATAATACAATGCATGTATCCAAGTAAATGTTGGTATAAGCAAATGAGTAACTAAATTTCACACAGATTATATCTCTGCAAGAAATGGCAAATTCAGCAATGTGAATTGTTTTGAATCAGGAGGGTAGTTCAAAATGAACCATAAATAATTTGGACAGTATGCAAAAGGCACAATAAATTATTGCAAGCAACAGCTGATGATTTTTCTGTAAGTAAATGAATCAAAGAAATAAATAAGTTCTACCTGAAAGATAAGATTCTGTTCAAATACAAAGATAACAATAAACAAATGATGAAAGAATTCAATAAATCTTTTCTATATTGAAATAAACTAGAAAAAATACCGAGATGAATGGAAACAGCGAATTTCCTCGATTACACTTTGTTTACTTCCGGTGAAACGCAATTATTACGGAAATCGAGCCCGATTAGATTTTTTAACGGCAAAACCGAACCCGATGATTTTTGAACGGCAAAACCGAACCCGATGATTTTTGAACGGCGAAAACCGAACCCGATGATTTAGATACGAGTAGAAATAATATAAACAATGGAGATAAAGCTTAAAACTAAATTAAAAGGGAAATTAATTAAATCTGTGTTTTAAATACTGTGTATAGCTATCAAACAACACAGAAACCACTTAGACTGATACTACTACAACTCTGCGACAGAAAACTTGTTCAACACTGAACTCACCCTCAAAATAAACAATGATGCAAACCAACTCAATCAACCGGCAAAGTAGTCCAAATCTCACGTCAGTCTCGTCAATAAACTGTCAAAAGTCTTGAGAGTATACAGCAAATAGTTTTCTAATTAGCTTTTATAATTAGTATATTTGGAAATACGGGGAAAACAATATGGGTTGTGCGCAAATTGTTAATGTTTTCACTTACACTGTACTGTACCCACACTTCCTTTCTTGCTATTGTTGTTCTTAATTTCAAATTCAAATGATCAATACACAATAAAGGGCAAAAATATATCTCAACAAAAAAATGGTTTAAGGATTGTGGCCAAACGCAACCCTGTCTCAGTCAATATTATACAGGTATTTAAATCCGGATAACTTATACTAAAGTGCACTGTCAAACTAAAGAAATCACAGATTTACATGCTTTGTGGTATACCAATTCTTTCAACAGTTTAATGAATTATGATAAATCAAGACTTGTCTACCTTGAGGTAAAGTGTGCATACATGCGCGCACACAAATTACTAATGTCAATATGGTGCACCAAAGTCTTATATCTATACGACTCACCAGATGAGATACACAGTTTGTTTGCACGTGTTGTACTCTGTCGATGAGTTGAACAGCTGATCCTAGGAATAACAGTAGATGCGCGGATCCCAGTCAATTTAGGAACACAGGCGCGGAACACTAGTCATGGTTCAATAGGAATACACTGGCAATGGTCGTCATGGTTCACAGTTCACTGGGTATAGGGTTAGTGAAGTCTTTCCAGCTCCAATTACATATAAAGTCACTGTGTCCCAACGTGGGCGCCAAAATGTTACAGTCTTTGTTTAAAATAACTGACAACAAAGATATCTGTATGGTTCGTTTATTCGTATCCGGACACAGTGACTTTAAAATTTGCAATGTATATTTAAGCCCTGAAATATCATAAAACAATAATATAATTTATATCAAAATATAACATTAGTACAATAAATATGTATGTATTTCCATCAAGATAATATTTTTACATTATCTTACTATAATTGTACTTTAAACATTTAGTGGGAGGTAACTCTTATAATATACATGAATTACATTTCTCCAAAATAAGTCATAAAATATATTAATCAGATAAAAAATATTCGAAAACACTTTCTCACCATTCTATGGGAACAGGCTCATAATACGTACACGGAATGCGTGGTGAAATTATATTGACATTGACTGATTCTGTAATATGAACAGAATAATTCTAAAAATATTTATTACTAAAGTATAATCTAATTGATCTTATAAATGACCAATTTAATCAAATATCTGATCATCATAAAATTCTTATATACAATTGATTTGAGAATCAATTAATACTATAATAAATAAACCAAATATTGATCTTTATAATCAACACTGTATTCCATATAAAAAAATATCTTTTCATTCTAATTCATTCATACTCATTAGTTTGTGATCATGGACTGAATGTTTTCTGCAATTTATAGGATAATCAATTTATTAATAGTAAGTGTTATAGGATATTAGTATACTTAGTATAACTTACCAGAAAAAGAGCAAGGTCTGGTCCAAAATTAAATTACTTCTCTATATAAATATATAGTCTGTTCTGGTCAATGTCCAGACAAAGATTGTCAAACTTGGCGGTAAAACACATAAAGCAAAATATACAAACCAACCAAATTCAACCTGACACAAACAACCAATAAAAACCAAGATCACAAATATCCACTGACCAACTCATGATCAAGTACTGCCCTAAGGGTATATGTACATGTGTATGAATTAAAAGAAAGGGTGGATCTAACTTTTTATATGTGTACTGTTTAGACGTATTAATTACAATGACTTTATTTATTTATATTACAATAACTTTATTTATTTATATTACAATAACTTTATTTATTTATTCAAATCAACAATTTTCATACTCTTACACTTTCAATAGGTCTGCCACTGTTGCTGTTTTTAATTTTGTACTTAGATCCACTAACTCAAATGCTAGATCGGGTCGCGAGCCTTGCACTGCCAAGTTGAGTTATCCACCTAATTTGCGGTATAAAGTTTGTTCATCATTACATGTAGTAAGTTTTTCATGTTTTTGTATCGCTCTTTTCGGGTCAATTTGGGGGTGATCCAATTTATCCATAAATTTGGAGTGATCTACCATAATTTCATTTTCCCTCTGTTTAATGTGGAATCCAATGTACTGGAAATCTGTCTCTTCCACTTTACCAGCTAGAAATCTCTGATTTAGTTTGAACAACAAGTCTTCAAATTCTACTTCTCCTGCATGTAGAAAGTCATCTACATGGCAGCATACTATTCCCGTCAGTCTTTTTCCAAATTTTTTAGTAAACACTGCAGGATCCACCTTTGACCGATTGCACCCTAGTTTTAGGATTTCATCCCGTACACTCATATTAAACTGACGGACACCATCTTTTAGACCATATAATCCATGCTTGAGTTTCCATACAAATCCAACAGGTGTATCACTTTCCTTGGGAGGTTTGATGTATACATCTCGTTGTAGTTGGTTCCCTTGTAGGAAAGCAGACTTTATATCGGTAGTTTTAATAATCCATCGTTCGCTTTCTGCCACTGCAAGAACAATTCTAATAGCTCCTTTTCCCACTGTTGGATTATCTGAAGGGATATCGAATGTTCTTCAAAACCCCGTGCAACCAATCTAGCTCTTGAACTTGTATCTTTGCCAGTTAAAACCCATATTGTTAATAATGTTTTCTGTCCATTGGCTTCTACTTCATCGAATGTGTCGAAATGATGCAATTTTTCTAGCTCTGTTTGCTTAGCTTTTTCTATTAACATTTGATCCTGCGATGGCTCACCATTGATGTCAGCTATGTTAACTTTCTCTTCATCAACTGCTTTCCACTCCACTTTGTCTAAGTCTACACTTTTATCTTCATTGTCAGTACTTTCCCTGACATTAAACCATGAGGGGTATCTTCCTGTTGCTTTTCCAGCACGCCCCAGTACTTTAGCTTCAGTCCATTCTTCTGAGTTTGGCAACTTGTATTTGATTTTGTCATTTTTTCGGGTTTCTGTTCTGAATCAGTTTGTGGTGTTTCTTCGTGGTTGTGTTGTACTGGTGCCTGAGTCAGAGTTTCTGAGACAATACTTGGGACAACAGCTTCTGTTTTCTTTTCGTCCTCCATGCTTCTCTTTTCACTTTGTTTCTCACAGAAGTCTTTATCAGTTTCTATATCTGATTGATCATGTTTAATTTTCGCAGTCTGTTGGGGGATACTCTCACAAAAACACCCCAGTGTCTCACAAATACAACTTTTCCATCTTAGAAAACCACCTTTCCAGGTCCTAACTAGCGCTCTCGACCCTCTCTTTTGTAAAACACCAAGTCCCCATTGTCATACTTTTCTTCTGCTGTCCTTACTTTCGTACGCAATGCTCTGCGAATTCTTTCATCAGTTTCACTCAGAATGAAGGCACACCTTGCTTCATACAAGGTGTTCAAATGTTCAAATGTCTCTGAACGTGTACTTCCTTCTAACGCCGGCAAATCAGCATTCATGATGTTTGGCAGGGAGTTTCTTGCCATATTTGCCTATGCCAGGAGTGTCTCGATGTTAACAGTTTTGTTTTCATCTTCAAGTTTAGTAAGCATCATGTCTGTTACTGCATGAACGCGTTCACAAAGTCCATTTTGGTACGGGCTCATTCCTGCTGTCGTACATAATCGAATATTGAGGATGGATGCTATTTCTCGCATTTCATCTGAACAGAATTCTCCACCGTTGTCCGACATAATAGCTCCCATTACTCCAAAAACTCCTACCCAGTACTTCATCATAGCGTCAATGACATCACTTGGTCGTTTTCGTTGTATGAAGACAGAGACTGTATATCTAGACCACATATCTATCATATGCAATATCCAGCGTCCCGTGTATTGTTTGAGGTCCATCGCAACTTTTTCATTGAATTCCTTTGCCATGGGCATTGAAACTATTAGTCTTGGTGGTGTTTTAGCATAAACTTTACAAAGATCACATTTTTGTTCAATTTCCAACAATTGCTCCTCAAATTCTTCCATCCATTCTCCTGCATCTTTTAACAAAGCTGCAAGTCTCTTTTTAGGGGTGTGTGCAAACTGTCAATGAAGTTTCGAGAGAGCTGCCTTGCTTTTCTCAGGTTCCAATTCTTCCAGTTTCACCGAGTTCACCTCCTCTACAGGAAAAGTCTCTGATTTGTCCACTGGTATACAATAATGGCCAGATGTGGTTAGATTAAGTGAAACATCTTGTCCCAAAATAACAGCAGTGTCCTTCTCCAAATCCAATTTTACTCCTGCTTTTTTCATTGTCGTTCTAGAAAGTAGTAAGGGGATGTCTGAATCAACTACATCTGTTTTGACAATAACTGGTTTACCAACTAAACACACGGGTAGTTCATACTCTTCTTCAGATTTTAATCTTGTTCCACCTCCGAACTTAAAATTTCTATGTCCTTCACGCCTCACAATTTCCTCACGTTTACTCTCCTTCAGTGAGCTTATGTAACTCTCTACCATGTTTTTCCACAAACAGTGGTACTGCAAGCACTATCAAGAACAGCACAGTTTAGCGCCTTTGTTCAAAATAGGCTTACTTCATTTTTATGGAATCCAGTGAACAAAACAGCATCTACAAGTCAGAATTTTTCCATCAGCACCTTGTGGGTTGAAATTTTTAGTTCCTCGTTGTGATAAGAAAAATCCTAAACCTCTTCCTCCTTCTCTACTGTTGAACCGGCCACTTCTACGATATCCGCTGTTGCCTCCTCGTCGTACATAACCTGTAGCCAATAGGGCCTTCTCATTTTCTGCTAAAGAGGTGGGTTCTAGTTTTATACTCTTACTGTCACACGGAGTGTGATCACCCTCACCCATGAATTTCTTCAGGGACTTTTTTTGCTTCTTCATATAACGTTGCTTTGTTTTCGTAATTCATCCCAGTCAAAACTAGCATTTTCCGTTCCTTTGTGATTTTAGCTTTTCTTAACAGTTTAAATGCTAATATTTCTGATGGTAGTGTCATGTTCTTTTTCCCAATTTTTTGGTACTTACTGTCAAATATTGCATTGAATTCTTTCATTGACTGTCCTTCGCTTGTTTTGAGGTCCTCGAACTCTTCAAACTATTCCAAACTATCAGCTCGGTCTACTATCACTACAACTCAGCCTCCTTTTGTAGAAAAGCTCTTATCATATTTAGACTTACAGAGTTATCTCTCTTAGAGAATTACATGTAACAGAATATTAACAAAAGAAACTTACCTATGTTGCTCTGTCTTTGCAAAATTCGTGTCCGGTCCATATCTTTTTTATGGAGAAACATTGGAAGTTCTTACTTCACACAAAGATTGTTTATGATATGAGGGTGTGTCATTACCTTGACCCAAGGTCATTCGGGTAAGGTCAAGGTCACTAGCAGAAAAAGTGCAAAATTAGTGTCCGGTCCATATATTTTTTATGGGAAAACATTGGAAGTTCTTACTTGAAACAAAGATTGCTTATGACCTAAGGGTGTGTCATGAACTTGACCTAAGGTCATTCGGGCAAGGTCACTGGCAGAAAAAGTGCAAAATTTGTGTCCTGTCCATATTTTTGTAATGAGAAACATTGGAAGTTCTTACTTCACACAAAAATAGCAAATGACCTAAGGTCATTCGGGCTAGGTCAAAGTCACCGGCAGAAAAAAGTGCAAAATTCGTGTCCGGTCCATATTTTTCATATGGAGAAGCATTGATTGTTCTTACTTTACACAAACATTGCTTACGACCTAAGGGTGTGTCATGACTTTGACCCAAGGTCATTTGGTCAACGTCAAGGTCACTGGCAAAAAGAGTGCAAAATCAAATTTATGTGTGGTCAATATCCTTCTTATGGACACATATTGGAAGTTCTTAATTCACATAAAGATTGCTTATGACTTGACGGTGTGTCATGACCTTGACCCAAGGTAAATTGAGGAAGTTCAAGGTCATTGTTTAAAAAATGCTTAAATCCTGTCTGTGTTATGTCTTGCATTAATGGAAATAATTAGAAACTAAAATTTGACACAAAGCTTGTTTGCCTCATGCCACATAAAATTATTTTTTCGATTATCATCCCCTTTTCTCTGAAAATGGCCTGCCTCGATGTATTTTCTTTTTGGGTGGGGGGGGATCAGTGGGAAAAAAAATTCGGACAAAAATCGGGCTCAGTATACCAATAATTCAAAATGGTTATAATAAATAGCTGCTTGACATGTGGATTTTCGTTTGATTCGAGTCATATTTGTCAACATAAGAATGCAAATGTCCTCAAGCATTAACAGTTACTTGAAAAAAAAATGGAATTTAAAGAATAGAAATTGGTTTGTGTACTCATATTAGCATTAACAACTTTAAGATATAGAGCAATTGTAATTTTTTGAAAATGGACAGTGAAATAGATTCATCTAATATTTTCTATAGTAGAAAATATACATGAGCTATGATTTTTTCTTAGCGGGGGCATTAATTGTGAGCTTGCCTGTAGTTTTTACAAGTGTCATGTTGTAAATTTTGAATTTACTGGGTGGCAGTAAATACAAATTTTTTACCATGACAACTGATTGACGATAGGTTATAATTCACGCACGATAGGATAGGATTGATACACGAAAGGAAGGGATAAACGATGTTCACGATTAACATAGACTCGTGTTAAACAATCTAAACGATTAAGCTGATGACGGCAGAATTTGAGGAAGGACATATACGAATCAAAATATACGTGAAACCTCTTGTTATTAACAAATGCCGAATTTTTAATCATCGCTGCATCATTTAAATAATGAAAAAAAATCAACCGGTTTTAAATTTAAACAAAAATTATGGGCTTAAATGATCAAAAACGTACCAGTATCGTTAACATTGTTTGGATAAAATAACTCCCTAATCTATCGCCACGAATATTTCAGCCTGAGATCAAGCTACAAGGAAAATAGCAGGTTAAATCAAAATACAACTCTTGTTCTGAATAAATATAATATATAATAGTTGTAAACAATTACCGTTTTCTTTCAACCTCAAACATTGGGTAAATCCATATGTAATGTTCCTTGACATATGTTCTGCTTTCACAATAAGTGTGTCGTTCACTCCGACTTTAAACGTTGAAGATATAGTTTATTGCAGTTAAAATAAACTGTGTTTGCTATTACTCTGGTATGACACAAATGTGTTGTTACTTTAAATGATGTCACAAGTAGATCACCAACAAACAGTGAATGTACAGTATAAGTACATGAACGGCCTATTTTATTCATATCGACGGAAACATAAGATCCTGACCTCACCGATCCATCACAACTGCTCACTATTCTAAAATCATCTGAAAATTTAAGATATATAAACTCATATTTTACAAAAACAAATAGTCGACTAATACTACATTGAATAACAAATATTGAAAGTAACGTGTAGTTAGCAGAAATGATATTCTCGTTATTATATATCGATGTCTAGAGAGTAGCGTAACAAACAATCTGACCAACCAAGATATATTCATTTTTGTTGATCAACAAAAATGTTGACTTTTACAGCTTAACGTCATTTTAATTAATTGTTCCATGAACTAATGATGAAAATCCGCTTACTGTCATTTACACATTGACCTGCAGTATAAAACAAGACCATTTCATGAATTTACAAAGAGTGGGGAGAAATTGTAACAAGAGAAATAAAAATCATAAGATCAAAAGTCTGTCTGTCTGTCTCTCTTTTTCAGATTTAATAATAAAGAATTCATATCACCAATTAACATATGGACAAAACATCAAAAAGGGTTGGCATGAATGATTTTAATTTGAAACTTCTTTTGCTGGATGAAGAATACGTAAGTCAAAACCTTCTTACCACCAACTGATGTTTAAAGACAAAAAAACTTATGCCTACATTAAATACACATGTACCTAAAACAAATAGTCTGATATATGTATAATCAAAATATCAAGAAAACTACTGATGCTATGTAAGCACTTTTCTTTTCAAATATCCTTTTTACTGACCTTATAAAAGACCATTAATTAATTAGAATTTCCCCTTTTCAAATCATTCTCATTTTAACTGATAATCATGACACCATTTAACATGTGTGTGTGTATCATTGAGCATTATTGGTAAAGATGAGCTAATTACGAAACTTAAAATTCTGAATACAAAAGAGCAACCATATATGAAACAGATCCCAGCTATAGGAATAAAGGGATTTTTTTTATTATTTACACAATTTCCGTGTGTCGTTTGAAATAAAAGTTAAACAAGTGACAATCATGTATTCTTAATCAGTCGTTTTTCTTAGGATATCTTCCTGTTAATTTAAGTAGTTTATTTGAATGTAAATAAATAAACCAACGGTAATGACGAAGACCTGAAACTTAATGCTTGAATGAAAAAAAAATCAGCTTTGATGTGCATGTGCAATAGAGGTCATTTTTCAGGAGTAATATATACACATCAGGCTGCTGTCAAGTTATTTAACATTTTTTTCGTGATACAGATAAATTCCGGTCAGAAAGTATCATATAATTTTTTACCCATAAAGGTCTCTCCAAAATGCTGCTATAATGCAAATAATTTATATTTTTGGTTAAAACATTTTAAACCATCTTTTTCTACATCCCCTCTTCTTTTTTTGTCTGTTTGCAGAAAAATAATAAAACATTTTGCATTGCAGTAGTTGGGCTACAAAGCAGGTCAAACTAGTGTATGACCGACGACTAAATATACTTGTATTAACATGCCTGGTTCCCGCAGGGGGGGGGGGGATGGTCAGGTTCCCAAAAGTTTCAAACTTAATTCACTAGGTAAAATTGCCAGAAAATGCCATTCCCCGTTCCCCCTCCCAAATTAGAAAAAAAAATCTTACGCTGCGTGTTAAATATTTGCATGTATTATTCAAATTATATCAATTTTGCATTATCAAAGTAAGAAAAACAGGTAATTGACGTGGGCGTTTAGATTCATGTACACGTATATCAAAGCATCAAATAAAATGATTCCTCAACCAATTTATTAAGACAACAAAAAGGAGCTCACCTTTTGCCATTGAAAAGGACATACAAATCAGAACTGCACATAATAAAGTCTTCATTTTCAGCATATTTTAAGAACAAGGAAAAATAACCGACGTTATAACAGAAAAGTCATTTCCGGTATTATAAGTAAGTTTTTTTTTTTAAAACCAAAGATATATAACTTCCATTTAGACATCCGACAACATGAAACAGGATTTCTAATTTTAAAATAAAAATTAGTTTTCTTAACCGGTTTTAATTATTTTGATCCTTTTAATATACAAGTATATTATATTCACAGCAATCACATTTGTATTTTATTTATTGGATGTTACATGTTATCATAGATAAAGCATTGGCGTGTCTCAAAAATAGTGTACATAATCGTACATTTCTAAGCTTCAATTTTCTGTTGGATAATAATGTCGTAAAATTTGTCAAAAATATCTATAATAGTTTCAGGGTTTTAAAGTTTATGTTTTGTGAAATATGTGAAGAAATTGGATTTACTCTCGCACTTAATGTACCTGAATTACAATAAATATTGAATACTGCGAAGCTACATGTATACATTCTCATCATTGTTATGAAAGAAAGCTTTCCTTATTTTTCCCACAAGCGTAGGCTGCTTTGCAGCAGCTAATGTTAGGAGCGAGAATTTAAAAAAATGGAAATATTTCAAAAGCACATGTTCTGCAAATTTATGAGTATTAATGTCTTAAAAATTCTTTTATATTTAATAGTACAGATTTTGTCTATTTCTGTATATAAATCTGTAAAATAATGCTAAAAACTGCAACCGACATACATGCAAACTTTTTACATGAAGCATTACACATACACAGAAGTGAACTCTGCGTATCATAATTACATGTGTGCATTTCTCATTTCATTTTCTGGTCCTAGTTACGTTTTAATCATCTATAAAATTCAAAGATTGTTGCTCGAAATAGTTTCATACATTCTATTAATCTTGTCTTTTGAATTTAAGTATGCAAGCTGTGAAATTAATATACGTCTTCACAATATTGAGGAATTTAGCTTCTCTATTTAAAAAGTCCAGGATCAAATTATCCATAGAAATACTAAGACATCTCTTAGTCATAATAATTTTCCCTAAAATTTCATAAACTGAGTTGTAGTTTTTTTACAGCATAGTAATTTATGAATAAAAAATGGGAAAAACATTTTCAATGTACATATACCAGTAAAAGTAGACATGTTTGTAATACCACTGTACGTTCAATTATTTTCATTTATAAATAGCGCAATAAATGGAGAAAATAAGATATATAATTTCTGTACTCCAAGATAGCATTGAGTTACAGTACGTATTTGTTCCATCGAGCCGACCCAGTGAGACGGTATTTGAATATTTAACTTGCATTCCGTTTAGTAAAAGTTTTGAATTGATTGATTTGTCAACGGCGTAAAACACTTTCTGTAAATTATTAAATTAACAAAAAAGCACTTCTTTTAGAGTAAAATATTAACAAACATGAACATTTCCTTACATTTATAAGCTAATTATCTTCTTGAAAAACTTAAATCTTAAATAATCTCGGGCAATAATAATGTAATAGCCAGATTACTAAACGATATTTAGAATTCTACAACGTATAATGCCATTATATGTTGTAGAATTTTATATATTAGTTTAAAGTATATCAAATGATTGGACGATGCAATATTAAAAAGACGGGCTTTCATCAAAATGCTACTTTTTCAAATTGCTTTTGGAAAGGCATATTAAATTTTTCAAGCATTTTGTACACTTAAAACAATATTTACATCACCATCTAATATTTCCATGCTCACATTTACAAACACTCATTTTACAATAGTAAAAATTTGGATTCATCAACTGCATTGTATAAGTCTATTTGTTGACAAAAGGAACTGCCAGCGCTGATTTTTTAGTGAAGACAGATTTCACGTGATTCCATGGTCGTAAGCACTCGACTCGGAGGTGTTTGTACATTGTAAGGCATTCAAAAGACCTCAAGTAGCCATTTAAAGCCTAAGTGTAAATGGTTACGAGATGCGTGTTTCGTGCGTACTCTTGATAATAATCCATGTATTCTTTTAGACAGTACTTCAATTAGTGTATGCATCTACTCGGACTTATGGCATTCAAATAGAGCGAGTATACCGTAAAACGAGAAAATATGTCGCACTACAAATTTTAGCGCCTTTGGCGCAACTGCCTCTGAGTGCTAAAATTAATAGTGCGCCAACGATTTTCCACATGTATTAAATTTCTTCAAGTTGCAAAACAATAACGTCAGTCCATTTTTAAGGCTATATAGAAGTGTTCATTTAAATATCAGATGCTGTCGGTTCTGTTTGTTTAAACAATTACACAGGTAAACAGTATGGGTTATCGGGTATAAGTGCCTTAACATGGATTAATTAATTCAGTTTTAAATGCTTTTTAATATATCTCATTAGCACCTTGAAAATTGGGTTTCTCCCCATGCCACTTCAATTTAGCGGCTCGAGGTGAAAATGTGATTAAGCGTGGCGATCGTTAATGCTAACAATACATGATTGATCATAATTTCTTTGATCTCTGATTAGTGGATATAAAGATAACAAGACGATACCTATTTTTGTGTTATTTTAATGTAAAATGACTGTGAAAAAGATTCTCTCATGGTGATCGAAACTCATGGTAAATGTAGCATTCGATTTCACTTTTAGTTTCGGGACTCTTCTAGTGTTATCCAAGTCAACACGTTAAATTCAAAGTCCGATAACTCAAATTTGTTTACCAACAAAAATTACACATCATCGCCAATAAATGAAGTTTTCATATCTATATACTGACGATTTACACAAAAGTAAGTGTACTGTTCTCAACGACAGTTTACCGTGTATGCGAGATATAAATCAAAGTCGTTGTGTTCACGTGCTTAGGTGAACACAGAACTAAATATTGGGTGTGATCGTTTATCAAACAACTTTTTTGCATTCTTTTTAAAAGAAAAGATGCATACGCTAAAATATAATTGCGCTAATGTACTGGCACTTGCATTTGCGCTAAAATACGTATGCGCTAAATTTTCTCGTTTTACAGTATGCAAAGATGACACACACTACCTATATATGCATGTACATATGTACATTGATCAATGTACATGCGCATGGATCATTACTATTGTGTTATATAAATGTTATGCAACAATAAAAATGTATCAAAATGAATTCAGTTTTAAGTTCTAGTCAACGAATAGCACTACAACAGCGAAAAACACAAAATTTACGAAAATCAAATTCTGGAACATAATGACTTGTGAAGACTTTATGAGAGGTATTTCTACGTACTATTTAACATGAAAAATGGGCAATGTTTGTTAATGTGAGCATGAAAAATCTTAATAAGTACTTAATATTTGCATTTTTCCCCCAAAAAATGGAAAATTCTATTTTTATAAATTGACGTTACCGCAGTCATTTGAAATCAAGTCGTTTTAAATCAGTCTAGACCAAGTGTTTATTCTAAAAACGTAAACATGTACTAAATCACATGTGTTGCTTTTTATTCACTAATTGGACAGTTGTTGGCGGTACGCATCGCTCTGCGCAATGACAACAATATCCATATAAGGTAGTTTCCCCGACCTATTACAACATTATCGGTTTCAGGACGTCATGGGGCATCTCATCAGATTGACCGGTCTTGGGTATTTTGTACAAATCCATGTTTTCCCCTCACATATCTCTCTTTTTATTTCGGCATTCTTTTTGTATAATGAGTCTAACATACTTCATTTTATGTTATCTTTATTAAATGATAATGACTTCTTACAACGTTATAATGTATAGAAAGGACATCAGCTTGAATTTTATGCAAAGCTGTAGATTAAACCTCTGTAACAAACATTTTCTCTTCGATATTTGTCTTCAACAGCCTAAAGAAGCATATTGATAAATAATTACAGAACCGATCAGACCTAACCTTACACCAGGGTAAACCCCAACTAAACCGCGGGTTTACTTTTTGGGTTTACTTGGGGTTTACTCTGGGTTTACTTTTTAAACATTTGGGTCCGCTCGTGGTTTACTTTGGGTTTACTTTGAAATTGCTTTTGAGGTCAACTGTATGCACTGAAGTGTGAAGCAGACCCGTCTTTTATCTTACCACCCTACTGCCTGTAATTCCTACCCTTTGTATATTCCGAATACACAGTTAGCGTCTGCTTTCAGGGGTATACTTCTGATTAGGTTTATTCTCTGTGTCCACTCTGGGTTTACTTTGGGTTTCCTCTGGGTTTACTCTAGGTGCACTCTAGTAAACCCGAAGTAAACCCAGAAAGGTAACCCAGGGTTTAGTTGGGGTTTACTTTCTGTTAGGTTGGGTCTGATCGGTACTGTATAAACGATGTTCTTTAATATAGCCATTCTAACTGTTGTTTTGTAAACTTTATATAATGGATAGCATTGTTTTTAGTTATCTCTTTTATGTCTTATCGTTTTCAACATATTTGATGTTTTAGATGTCGTGACAATATTTCAAAATGCTATAATAGTATAATGAAGAAAAAACACGTGCATAGATAATATTGTTAAGATATATGTATAATACATAAAAGTTTCCACAATCATGTTCATTGATACACAAAAAATACTTAATTCTACAAAATAACCTATAATGCATTTCTTATTTCAGTTTTTTTGTTAGAAAACACCAATAAATATTACAACAAATGGGAAACAAACATTATTGTTTGAACTAGAGAAAGTAAAGCCGTATTTATAAAAAGAGTAGAAAAGAATAAAACGTAAAACTACGTTAAATAAACAATGTCATAAAATGTTATTTCCTTATTAAGCACGCTTAATTTCGGCATAACATACACCTTCAGTTATTTATTTCTGTCATAGGTGTTTGTTTTGTGGCACCAGGGTTTTGTTTAACTTCCGTGTACAAAAGACAATCTTCATTACGTTTTCTTACCGGAAACTGCGCAGTGTCTCTGTTTGGTTTACATACCTCCGCATAAACATCACCAGTACCGACCTCAGGTGTACGGTCCTTACTCCTTTTAGAAACAGCATAAACTGGCATTGAAGACGCACCATGATCTACTGGTTTTATGTTAGCAGGAACGTCACAGTTCGAATTGATTTTTTTCTTCGTATTTGAATCCGTCGGTGGTAAGCATAGTTGCTTTTCCTGATCCGAACTGTACCCTAATTCGTTCATAGGTTGTGAAGAAAGATATAATGGGTTGTCTGGCAATTCTTGGTTGCTAACGAAGATTTTAGTTTGATGCGTTTTGTCTCCTTTCAAAGATCTTTCTTTGTTTTTTGTACTCCTCGATCTGAAAGATTATATCAAAACCATTTACTGATAGCCATGAGATTAAATATCGTAACAGTTAAAAAATAAGTATTTTTAAACTTGACTTTATTTGATCAAGAAGTTAATATTAAACACCTCTTCAGCTTCATTACAATAAGAATAAGAACAACTAGCCCAGCAAGTATTATTGCGCCTCCAGCAGCAGAACCGGCGATTATAACTAAAAATGGAAAAAGGGTTAGATGTTATGTATGTACATTCTAAAAAAATGCAACTCATATTAAACGTACTTAATGAAAGTGGTTGTATAATTTTACTTAATTTAACTTTATCGTATCGATCTCAAGTATGAATACATGTAAATTCTTTTATTTAATTGACCACAATGGAAAGGCACTTATTCTCAAAATATTTTATAAAAAGACTGTTCAACTGCATAATTACATATCATCTGTGGATTATCTTGTGTCGACTCCACTAACAAAGAGTCAAAACTTGAATTAACCGTGTTTGAAGACCTGGTGGCATCAGTGTTTTTGTCGTTAACTGCCACAGATGTAGATTCGAATTCTATTGATGATGTAATAATGGATGTTGATGATATCGTTATTGTTGTTGTTACTATTGTTTCTGATGGAGATTCACATATGACACTTAAAATCCCACCGATTCCACCTTTAAAACCAGTATTAAGAATATCTAAGAATATTAAGAATATTTAATTGTCAATTTTGTAAAATGACCCAGTGGCTATCGTACATGTACATGTTTTGTTATTTCAAAACAATATAGAAACACTGAATTTTAAATGTGATAATTCAAACAATAAAATGCTGTCTTTGGTTATTATTGCGGCTACATTGCATATTAATACATAACCCGCTTTTGTCCCCTGCAATGTTAGCTCCTATGATACAATTATTACCCACATGAATCATCAAAGAAAGCATCTAAGAAGGCATTTTATTGCTTTCTTCTCACAAATCTTTGAAATTAATGGTTAAGAGTACATGCAAGTAAAAGTATCTTAAGTATTGTTAATGTACATCAGTGTGTTAAATGTAAAGAAAAACTAAGTTTTTTATTTAGAATTATAATAATTATTTTTTTTGCAGTCTTTGACTTTTCTTAGGTTGCAGACGGTTTCTAGCGATCGATAAACTGGCTATTACAGAACCGTGTAGAATTAATTCCTGTCAGTTTCTTTTAAATTATGAATCACAATTTTTTGTCTCAAGAAATAGCGGAGACACCAGTGTCGAGATCGTAGCAAAGCAAAAGAGTATGACTTTCTTGGCAGTTGCATTATAAACGTGACATAATACAAATTGATATCTGGCAATGTTAAAATGTTAGATTGTAAGCCCTTATTATAAGAACCAACTACTTTCCTATATACATTTTTTCATGATTAAGGTGCTTGTGAAATACAATTGCTCTCGATTATAGCCAAGTTAGCTGCAGTAGTTTATCTTCTCGAGAAACTCTCGTTGATGATCGTGGACATACGGTTCAATCCATGCAAATAAAAAGCTATAAACATAAAATGCGCCCAAATAGTTGGCTGAATGAATTTAAGAACTTCAACTAAAAGTTGCGCAAAAGTTGCTTAAACCAAGTTAGAATTATATAAACCCAAATTTATCGTGGATCTACAGTTCTGCAGCTAATTAAGTCAAGTTGCAATGTTACTTAAAAAACTATCGACATATGTTATTATATGCCTAATAGTTAAGCTTTATACTATAAGTCTATTGTATTTATTTATGTTTACCGTATTGAATGTGTAAACATATAGGTACTATTTTTTTTTATTTCGAAAAGAGGTGCCCGATTGTGTTTTGACTAAAAATCTTCTTAAGACAAAGCCTTGTCATAAAATCTCGTCATTTCTGGAAAAACTGTCATATCTTATGAATATCTAAAGGTCTTTCAGAATCTTAAGACAACGATTTACATGTCTTTAGTCCATGGCAGCAGCCAATATTTTGGTTCAAAAGAGAGATGGAAAATTATTCGACTTTCCACAGCCTTTTATTTTCATGCTTCCGTGCAAAGTTTTTTAGCATTGTAGTTTTAATCAATGAAGTATAGTTCGTAACATTAATGTGTTAAAAGATTGTGATTTCAAGATATTAATAAAATAAAATACGTAAATACCGGTTTTAAAGATATTATCATTCTACAGTGTTGTGAATTACGCAAGAAACCGAAGAAGTATGAATATCTTGCATATTGAAGGTTACCGACATTGTTGCCCATAATTTAGTTATATACATATAGTGACAGGGCATAAAGCATGTACTTTATATAGCATTTTTCATGAGATTCTATTAATAAACGCCTATAGACATGATTGTATACTGCAATATACAAAAATAACAGGGATATGACAATGATCAAGAGAAAAGCTGTCAATGTGACAGCAAATCAGGTTTTCTCTTGTGTGAACATTATTTATAATCCATTTGTCAAATTTGAATTGATTAACACTACCTATCGAGGGACATGGGGTAATCTATATACAATACTTTGCAAAAAATTGACTTATTTCAACAGCTGGTTTTTTTTCAGAAATTATCAGAAATCAAAACCCCAACAATACGCACACTCTGATATATATCCAATTATTCTGTAGAAGAACAACTTCCTATCTTGAAAACTGTGGGAGAAGTTATCCGTGCTATAGGGGTAGCCTATATGCAATATTTTGCCAAAAATAGCTAATTTCAACAGCTGGTATTTTTATTTTTGAATATTTTAATTAATCATTTGAAATCAAAACCCTTAGCTATATGCATACCTCTTATTAATGTCCAATTGATATGCAAAAGAACGATTTCCTATCTCGAAAACTGTAGAAGGAATATAATTAGGGTACCCTTTTGGCAGCCGCCCGCCCGCCCGCCTTTTAAATAACCGGATTTTCCCTTTGTAAAACCGTTTAACAAATAAACTTTCATATACAGTCCTTGAAACGTTCCGTTCTACTTTCCTATTCTTCATTGCGTTCACCATGTGCTCACAGTGCGCTCACCGTTCGTGCACTTGCGCTTTCCGCTCTGTTCACGCAAACATTTATAATGCGCTCATCATGCGTTCACAAAGCGTTGAACTTGCACTCATCGTTCGTTCAGCGTTCACTTATCATTCAATTTCTTTTTATTCAATTTCATTCGGTACCTCAAAGTGAAAGGATCGGTCTCTGTGAGTCAAAAAATAAAGGAAAAACACGTGCATAAACGTGAGATAAATTTAACGTTTCACTTCAGAAACATTATTTTGAAAAGGATTTTTAAATTCGTAGAATTTATAGATCACATTATCAAACAAGTTCGTAAATATTAAAAATAAACAACAGTTACTGTTCTCATTTTTTTTGGCTTGTGTTCTCTTAAGACTTCATCAATGCCGTTGACTGACTAAGCGCTGTATTTCTCGATTAATGTAATTAATCATCAATATCTTCACGTATCTCTGATTAATTTTTTCTCATAGTGTCCAGTTATTGAAGCAGGAAATGAGTAACATGTTACATTAACGTTTATTTCAAATCAAATGCATATCACTGGTACTAATGTTATTACACAAAAGGATCTCTCAGTACAGTTGATGTATCAAATTGTCAACGATTTTACACTGCTCAACAAGGATAATATCATATTTAGGCTGATAACGAAATACAATATAAAGATAACTCCCGATGCGCTCCGAATCAACTGATTATCTTGCGTTCACATATCCTTTATCATGCGTTCATTCTTCACATTGCACTCTCGTCCGTTTGCATTTACCGTTCGTAAGCGCTCATCAAATTCCTCTCTGTATGCGCTCACCGTTCGCTCAGAGTGCACTCACCGTTAAAGTTCATGTATGAAAGTAGGACGTACGTTTCAGGGACTGTTATTCCTTGAACATTGTCAGATGATCAACATTTGGTGACTTTTAACAATAGTTTTCATACACGTGAATAAAGAATCAAACCCTTTGGACTGAAATAAAAAAGGTGATAATGTTTTGGCAGGTGATGTTAATGTTTTTTCGACTGTGTTCGAGTGCAAGAATTCATTGCACCATCCAACCCCCATTCCCTGCTCTTTATTTTCTCTGTCCACTGTATCTTTTTTTAAGGATCTGCGACATATATCTTTATTACTTAACACCGCGTCTGTTGAATTAGACATTTTCATATCGATGTTTCTGATCGCACAAACTTCCAGTCCGCAACCGCTTTATGACCACAACTGAATGCATCGAAACAATATCTATTAATTGTTTGAGTATACGTAAATTTAGCGTTTAATGAAATCAAGTAATTTAAAAATTGCAATATACTTAAAAATAATAAAACAGTAAAACACGCTTATAATAAATAAACGCCTACTGCGAAGTTATTTTCATTTCCCATGACATTATTACGTATTGTAAAGTTGAAGTATATAACGAATTACGCTTATAGTGAAGGAGTATCTCCGTTCCCTGGCACTTTTTTAAAGCGTGTTTTACTGTACCTTTCATTTCTTTACTAATACTTATGAGTTTATTAATATACCTGGAACATGTATTTCATTTAAACAATGTTTCAATCGCATACTTGTAAGGCTTACGATGAAATTATCAACAAATTAATACAGGCTTACGATGAAATAATCAACAGATTTAAACGTTCATAAACGGATACATAAGTTTTACGAAATATTTATGCAAGTTATTTTATCATGACATAAATTTGGTTTTAAATCAAACAGCTTAGTAAATGCTTCTTTGTATGACACTTAGTATGGTCATGTGGAATGTTTTGATAATTCTCCCAAATAGAGGTCATACACAAATATCAATATAACAAGGGCATACCCTATTTAAATTGAAAATTTAAATGATAATTAAAATTTTCTTTTTCAGTAGATTCTGAAAAATGCTGCTGCTTTGTATAGAATTCATCTTTTTCATAATAAGTTTTAGAGAAATGAGCTCCGATCGATTGAATTTTGATGACCTTAACATTTTACGTATTAATTTTATCAATTCATTCTATAGAATTTATTGAAGCAACAGCACTTTTTATTAAGTTATTCTAATCGTTCTTTTCATTGATATAAAAAAGATCGTAATGATTTGTTAAGGGTATGTCCTTGTAAAAAGCGGATTGATATAGGCTTCCTGTTTTCAAAAACATCAAACTTGTACATTAAACACTCTAGAAAAAATAATACACGCTCTAAAATTAACTATAATGCTATTATTCATTTTCTATACAATACTAGTAATAGCATATTACATCATGGCTATTATCATTGACAATCCCTTTTCGACACGAAGCTGCAACGAAAAACATTTTCGTTGCTTTGCAACGAGCTTTGCTCTAGTTTTGTTACTTTATCAATTTACAGCAATTATTCAAATTAGAGCTTCGTGAATGTTATATTTAATTATGACGTATTCTCACGCCATGTAACGGTTACATGGCGTAAGAATACGCACTGTAGAATCAAAAATTAAGTACATGTTTGATATCCACCGCATACTGCGCTACATGAATACAAGTAATAGGTATATTTATTATTAAAACAACAGACCGACGATTAAAATTGTAACTGTTTCAATTAATACCTACTGAATTGTTAAGCTATTTGGTATATATACATCATTTTACCATTTTGTAGAAATTCCATACAATGTAGGAACGTTCCTGATGTAGATGGTGATACGTATCTTGCTCGTACGTCCACTGTTTGATTGATTGTGACATTTAATAACAGATATGACGTTTCATACGTTGGACAACCAATTATCGTTGTATTTTGAACAACTACTTCTGTGTTACATGCATATCCAGCTCTAGATACCACAAGCAGACTACCTTCAAACGACGGGGTCACAATACAAGTGCACGGCCGACTGATTTTATAGAAATCCACGTATACAGATGGTCCATGTTTTATCATTCCTCCACAGCTAGATAGTAGTGCCCTGTTTCCAACTGCATAGAAAGGACAAATTCAATAAACAAACCTTTTTTCTAATATTGAATTGAAATTAGTACAGAATTTATGACGTATTGTACTCACCATTAAATGGACATTGACCTTAAAAAAAGAAAATATGATTCCTTAATTTTTTTTTACATAATTGTCGACGCAACACAAATTGGACACCAGTTTAAAATTTACAGGTTTTGTAAACAAACAAATGTAATATAATCAAGCATTAAATTGTTTAACAAATTCAAATTTTTTTGGATAGATCTTAAAAGGATTAAGCAACATCAAATCAATTTTTTTAGGTATTAACGGTGACTTGAGTTCCATAGCCAAGACATCATCGTGTGCCTCGACAATTTTGTGTATTGGCTATGGCACTCAAGTGAAACATGAAAAAACTGACCCCTGTAGAAAGATGACCCCCTCCATAGACAAGAATAGATTATGGGTTACCCCATACATCAAAAAACTGTCAATCGAACGAAGAATGACTTATATTTTCGTGAAAAAGACAAAGGAGGCAGCGAGCTAATGCTTATGAAAACTTCTTATTTACATCTCTGGGGAAAAATTATTTTTACGTTAATTTTGTTTTCTTTCACGTATTAGATATATATCGATATTCTTAACATTTGCTGTAATGTTGTATTTGTTGATCATGAATGGAATTTTTTTCGACGCAATGGTGAACAGAGTACCTGATTATATAGATTGATTAAATATATTTAAAAATATTACATCTAAAATGTTGATAAAGTAAAACGAATGGCATTTACATGTAGTTTACATTATATCTTTTTCACGTATACAAAGTTCCAACTGCAATTTTATGTAAAAGTAAATAAAGTACATCTAGATCTGTGATCACCGTGTAGAAACGGACTTAAGAATAGTGTTGTTATTTAACACTGAGTTTTTATGGAGGTTGTGTGGTCAACAAATTAAACATAAGACATGCATATATGTTCACATACGAACATTAATAAAGGGAAAAGTAAAAAAAAAAAGCTTTAAAATTTATAAGTTTCCTATATTGTTAAACAAAGTTTTTCTTCAAAGGAGATTCATGCAGTCTAAAAATGGCCATGACAGTCAGATCCTCTTTAAAATCTTTTTTTGAAATGTGATTTCATAAAACAGCAATGCTGGTTGTGAATTATTTAATGTGAATTGTTCATGCATTGTTTAAGTGAAGCCAAAACGGTATTTTAGGGCTTAAGATAGATAGATCATTTGAGTAATAATTCCAAACAGTGAAGGAGAGTTTTATCATTGTGGTTTAATAATTAATTCTTGGTGCTTCACTTGCATATCCAGTACTTATTTGTAAAAGAATTTATTTAATACGTAAATGCAAGCATAATTCAAGACCAATATAGAGTATATTCTGTCATCGCAAATAAATAGAATTTTATTATATAGTGACGTGTATCTTGAAAAAATTTCAAAGTGTGTTCACTCGTAATAATGAGATGAAGGTTACTCGTTGTGATAATTTTACTCTGGTACATTTTTTCAATATCAAACTCCCATAGACAATTTTTTAAAGTAAAAAAACTAAAAGTTCTCAGTAGTTTTAAAGGAAACTTAAAAATAAAAGACAATATATGATGATTATGACAATTTTAACTTTTACAATTCCTTTTTCTTAAAATTCGTTGTTTATTTCAATTTTTTTCCATCCCCCGTTTTTTTAGGTTTGAAGCCGAAAATATCGAAAACAGTAAGATATACAAAAAGTCGTCGCGAACGATTTTGTATATCATACCTTGAATTATCTAATTCCAAAATTTCTTATAATCAAAACGTAAATTTGATACAAGGGTCGTTTTGATATTTTGTATTTTGCAAGTGTAAACCGAAAGTAACTATATAAACCGGAAGTCCAAAAACGAACATTCGGGAGAATAATTAAACATTAAATTTATACTTTTTCTTCTGTTTTCAAAAATTCGCCAACGAATCCTTTTCGAGAATAATAATAATTAAACAGAACGAAAATAATAGGTGTCTTCGACCAAAAGTCGAAAAGCCCTAATTAAGCAGATGTCGTATCTTTTAAAAAAAAATGAAAACACGTCAGGTGATAAATTTTTTTGTCTCAGTAAAAGAAATATTCAGAACTTTTACTTTTTGGCTCTTAACATTTACAATCAACTTACCATATGTTGTCACAAAAATTGTACCGATCACAATCACGCAAAATGGACCTTTCATTTCTACCCTAAATCAAATCACAAAGAGTAGGAAGTTGAAAACAATTTTTTCGTAGAACCGGTGATACAAATTTAAATTTACAACCTGTTTGTTTGCTTCATGTTTTTACTGTATTTGATATCCTCTTCAGTTTTATACGGGGTTGTATAGTAGTTCATTGCTGCTTTCTAAACCCTTATACGGAAGTGTTAAGTGCACATCCGGAGATTCAGCTTTATTTTTCGATTCTTTCGTCTAAAGTTTATAAAAGAGATATCAAGATGCACAATATAAATAAAGTCTTTGTGATGTTCTCAAACACCATCATTTAATATTTTGAATATCATGTACATTGCAGATCTAAGACACTTTGTATGTTAAAAAATGTATGTTACATAATTTATTTATTATTAATTTTATTACATACATGATAAAGCTGCACACCACCAGAAAGACAAATAAAACAATACCTCCAGCTGTAGACAATGCGATAATATCGGAAGAGTTGGAGAGTTAGTAAATACATAAAATTCAACACAAGATCGGTTTTCCTTCAATTTTAATTGAATTAATAAATGATGATATCATTATAAAAATAAACTGAGTGAAAGATGACGTATTATGTGTTAAAGATTACATTTTCTCAAATTGCAATGAAAAAAAAAATCCACTGATGATCATGAAAATTCATCTTTTGTGTGTTATGGACCTTTTATGGTAGTGTTATATTTTGCTTTCAAAAAATAGGACAATGACCTACTTTTTGATTAATGGTCATTGAATATTTATTGGAAATTAAAGAAAAATCCTTAACAATTTTACACTATGATTAAATGGCAGTGACATTAATTAAATACAAAGAATGAAGTTTTCATTTAACATTTTTTTTATAATAATTCCACTCCGAATGTCCTCTATCAGTTGTAAAATCCTACTTATTTTTTATTCAATTAAACAAAAACTAAATGATAACAACGCTTAAACATTTATAGTATTTATACTAAGTATATTGACCTTACTATGCTTACATAAAATATCTCTGAGGTCAGTGGTCAAAATTTTGAGATATGGCGTCTTTTATTGCATGTTTTTAAGCATTTTCTATCTTTTTGTAGTGTGTGCCATACAATTACCTAAATGAAGATTTTTCTTAACTATGATGAACTCGACACGTTGAAAATTGATCATGTTGAGAATTGACCCCAAATCGGAGTTTTGATCTGAACTGGAACTTACTCTACACGGTTTAAATGTACAATCATGCACATATCTGGAAGTTTCAGTTTTAAAATTTTCATACTTTCCGATACATATGCGGACTTGGCTGATTTCTTTTAGGTTGATATGATGTCCGATTAATCATTTAATTTTGAGACTGAAAATATGATATCCATTTACTTTTACAATACTCTGTACGTAAATGAAGCTAAAAATTTAACAGTTTGCTGCGGAATGGAACAGGCGAGTCAGGCTAGAATACTTTTTGACATAGAATTGATTTTCATTCCCTCGTGTGAAAGAATTTAAACTTTTCATAATATCCGATAAATATATCTAACAAATATATTACCCGATAAGCACCTGACGTTGTATATTTTTCTAATAATTGAAAATATATAACCTCTATACAATTGTATTGGGTAAAGGGTATATATATATATATATATATATATATATATATATATATATATATATATATATATATATATATATATATATATATATATATATATATATATATATATATATATATATATATACACACACACACACACACACACACTTATTTCTATTTTTTTTTTTATGACTTAACAATTTTTCAAATTCTTGCCAGATTAAAGTTAAGCAGGATCAAAACCCTTTGCAGTTCTAAACAAAATAAAAAAAAAAAACCACAATAAAGAAACAATTGAACCATATAAACATGTACTACAGTACTACAGCTTATCACATATTTTTGCTATAGCTTTCATACTTCTTATACATGTATCTACAATTTTTCATTAGCATATTTTCGATCAAAAGCGTTTCTGTTATGATATTTTTTTATTCATGTTTATTTGGATTTGTGTTACTTTTATATTTACTGGAAACAATATATGCTCCACAGTAAGAACTACCAAGTTAAAAAGTTCATACATTTCTCTACTTTTATATTTTCTAAAAAAACTGATTGTTTATCAAATTTTATTAAAAAACAAACTGTCTCAAAATATATTCTTCAACTTCAGTCCATAATTCTTTTACTACAGTACATTAATATAAATGTTAAATACCCTCTTGATTTTTTTTTATTTACAGAAAATGCACACAGGAGACTCTTTTTTTGTTTTGAAAAGATATATATTTTTCGGAAAAATTCTATGAAGAATTTAGAATTCTCATCCATGTAATTTTCATTCTCGTATAGATTTAAAATAGAGTTCAAAGATTTTGTTCCGTGTTTCTTGTGCATAGTTATGGCCCTTTAATCTCTATCTTGATTTAGATGTACATGTTTCTCCCTGTTTGCAGCCTTTATACGCTCAATATTAATTAGCTAGTGGAAGTAAACTCAAGATATCTCTATTATACAATTAATAATAAACAGTAGGATATGATCAGGGATTACAAGCCCATATTCTTTTATGATTTGTAAGTTTGATATGTATAAATCTTTGTGTATACAATCTGGTCCTTACAGCAGTTCTTATACCTCGTTTTTTCTACTTATCAACAGACATATCTCAATAGCTGTTATACTTTATTGACACTCAGTGAAGAGATAACTTTTTTGATAAAGGAAACAAAAAGCAGCAAACACTGTGCCGGATAATTATGCCAGTGCCAAGGTGGCATTTTGCACCCGTCTAAGCTGCATATATCGAAAAATTCAAATATGCCATATGATTGACCATTGCTTACAGAGTTAACAACCACCTTTGTTATCATTGTATCTCACTTGTCAGGTGAGATTGTATCTCACCTGTCAGGTGAGATATTTACCTTTCAAAAACAAATTCCTATAGGAAAAACAATATTCCTATAGGTAATTTGAAATTTCCAATCGGAATACAAGAACTTTCTATAGGAATTTTAATTCTGATAGGATTTGATAAAATCCGATAGGAAAACTTAATATCCTATAGGAAAACTACATGTCTGAATCAAATTCCTACAGGAAATACTATTCTCCTACAGGAAATATAATTCCTATAGGACTTTTAAAAAATCCTACAGGATTGTCAATATTTACTGTAGGGGAATCAATTCTTCTATGGGAATTATCATTTTTCTATGGGATATTTATTTTTAAAGGTAAATATCTCACCTGTCAGGTGAAACACACTAAAAACAAAAGTGGTTATATACTCTCTAGACAATAGTCTATAATTTGGTATAAATGGATTTTTCCTAAACTGCATCTTAAGCGGGTGCAAAAATGCCACCTTGGCACTGGCATAATTATCCGGCACAGTGTTAACTGTTGTTTACTTTTCGAAACTGCTAAACATGAATATGATGGCCTGGAACTTAAATCAGAAATCCAAGTAAAGTTTAAAGTTATGTAAGAATATGCCAGTATTATTTACTTGATTCAAATGTCGTTTTTAAACACCAGAGTTATATTCAAATGGAGTTAATGCCAAAGCCTTTTTAGTGTTAATGTTTCTTTGCAACTTGCTCTGTTATATACCGAAGTTTTTTTTTCCATTATTGATTGATATCGTTCCTATTCAGTCATGGTTGAATAATGTACTTTAGTAAAAGAAATATATATCTTTTCTTTTTTATTTGAAATTTAAAAAAACAGACTGAAATAATGATAATAGGCAATGACAAGTGATCAAAAAAGCGAACTGAAGCTGGTTATTTGTACAAGGCTAAACGATAAAAAAATCTAAATACCAAGCAGGCAATGCAATCCCCCATCACCACCATCCCTGTATCCACCTTAAAAAAAGAATGGACCAAAACATGTACACATAGAATATGTAATAAAATTTAGTCAATATTTATTTTCTAGGGGTGTTTTTTCTACAACCCACACAGAGAACTATGACCGTAATGCCATAATTTCTACGATGTAATCCATTTATTCTACACTTCTACAATTCAGTGGGTCATTTTTCTACGTAGAAAAATGACCCTCGGTCAATATTCTACAGGGGTCACTTTTCGTCGTTACACAGGCGTACGGTCTTTTGGTTAACCCTCATTTAACGGTATGATATAAATATCTAATTATTTGTTTCATTAATTTTGTTGCGATCATCAAATTACTTTTTTTTTTACTTTTTGCTAATGCAAAACTTACAAGTTAAACACTGTGACATGATTTCGAATAAATCAAAACTACACTTTAACCACAAATTGTCATTTTAATAATTCTTGACGACATGAAAACGTCATTTCAAGATTGAATTTTAATTTATTTAATACACAGAAAGTTGTATACAATTACCGTTTTGACTAAATGATACACATTAGATAAAGCGTCCTAGCATGCTGTTTGCTGACATATGTTCTGCTTTCGTATCATATCCAACTTCATTGCAGTTGAAACTAACTGCTACTGCTACTCTGGTATTATACATGGATGCTGTTACTTTAAATAATGTCACAAGGAGATCACCAACAAACAATGGCTTTTCAATACAGGTACATGGACGGCCTTTTTTTATTCGTATTACCGGAAACAAAATATCTAGATCTCATCGATCCATCATAGCTAATTATTGTTCTCGAAGCAGCTTCAAATTGAAGAACAGTGGCAAAGATGTTAAACTCAGATTTACCGGTTTTTTGCAATTTGTACAACTCCGTGCTTTCCTCTCCTTTATTTATATAGTTCGGCATTGTATATCATTGTGGATCTAACACACATCGTATTTAAATTAATTTCATTAAATGATTTTGAATTCTTACAACGTAATAATGTATTGAACGGAAGTCAGCTTGAAGATTATGCAAAGCTGTATATTCCATTTTTCATTACATCACATGCACTTTGATTGTCATGCAAACGTACATGTACTTCGCAAACTTTTTAACATTAATGTAACATGGATGATAATCCATGCACAGCCATTTACAACTAAACAAAACAAATTGCATATGTGATACAGATGACTTCACAAAACTCGTATCGACCTCCGGGACTGATACTGGATATCAACCCTAGGGCTGATACGGATCCGTATCACATCCCTTGCGGAAACTCTCTGCCTTTTTTCATTTGTGCATATTTACAGACTAAAAAATAAAATATTTGTTAAAGTCGACATTTTTAAGTACTGTTGAAAACTTCAAAAGCGACCAAATGTTTATGAGAAATAATCTTTTTAAACCTGGGAAATTCCGGTTCTAAAGCTACATGTTGGTTAAAACAATAAGATTTTATATTTTATTTAAAATATGTACATAGTCAGACTATTTTCAAATAATATTTAAATCAATGTTTAATTAATAAAGTATGTAATAAATATAATAATAGATACCCTTTTCCTATATCAAAGCCAGTATCAGCTTTCGACTAACATCATCTCTCGGGCCTTCGGCCCTCGGGCTGATATTGGAGTATTGCTGTAATATGGAAATGGGTATCTATTATTCTCTATTTGATATGAATTTTAACATTTTTATTCCTTTTCTTTGATCTTTGCGCACATGATATTAAAAAAATATCTTTATTTCATTAGGGTATGAAATTTTTATGAGACATATTTCGTATTGATAAAATTGTGATAAAAATTCGGTAAGATTTAAATTCACTTGACTTCCGAATCAAATGCCGTAATATAAAACAATTGACTGCTAACACTGATTACCGGTATTAAAGTACAATAAATTGAGTCCATAATTTTTGTAGTTTAGTAGATTTATATCTAACCTTTATCTTAATCATTAACTGCACGTGCCATTGGCGTATAGAACGGTGAGTTCTTTCCTCATCGACATGCATTTTATCAGGAACTGGAGCTAAAAAATGATAAACGATATGAGAAATGTGTATTTATCAGAAAATACGATTTTTTAAAATCCAGAATGCGATATATTTGCTATACATTCACAATTTTAAATTTAAAAACACAATAAGACATCACGTAATAAATTTTCCAGAATATATATCAAGTCCTAAGACTCATGTTCTAATTTTACTTGATATCCTCTTCAGTTTTACAGGGGGTGTATAAGGGGTTGTCTGGTTCATGTAGCTCATTTTGCGGCTGTCATAAACCTTATACGAAAGCGTTAAAGCAATATGATCTGCATTTTGCATGTTGATTTTTTTTTAACCAAATGTTCTCTTCTACTTAAATGACAAATCATCATGGTTTTTGGGAGTTGATTTTAATCAATTCTCCTTTGCAGTAACTCAGGCAAACCAAAAGTGAAACAGTGTTTGGACCTAAGCACAAATCAACACCGCTGACAACATTTAGTTCTAATCAATAAATTCGATGTAATGAGTTCTTCAAGGAAACGCATTCATAGATACCTTGTAAAAAGGCAGATTTTAAATGGTACGAACAATTTAGATATTTTTTGAAGTCGTACATTTTATGTATTCCTACGCCAGAGTTCAATATAGTCTCGTTCAACCAGAAATCTTCGACAATCATAGAGTCTTTCTTGCTTGTCGGAGATTAACGGATACAGTTGAGAGCCTGGTTAAACGATAGTAGAGTTCAATTTTGTTTGGATCCATATTATGTCTAATAAGTATTTCGATTACTAATACGTAGTTTGATGGAATATTTCTTTGAATATTTCACAACATGATTGATATTGGATTTTCACGAAATTCCTGTAGGATTCATATTATAAAAATGTGCGTAATTCAAATACTTATAGGAATTTACTTGCCATGCAGAATAACATATCGTTGATTTTAAAATAAATAAAAATCGATAAATTCAACTCCCGTCAGTACTTCAGTACTTTGATTAAATTTGTTAGCCATAGTTTTGTGGAAAAAGCCGTTAAGAAGCTTTTTTGGGGAATTATTGTCTGTACAAAAACTGATTTGCTATATATTCCTTAGAAGAGAAATATTTCCTTTGACAAAAATTCATGTTTTTAAATATTATTTATCATAAAAGTTTAAGTTATATGCAGACGTATCATACCAGCAGGTTTTAGCAGCAAAAAAATGTACATCATGCACATGCACAATATAAATAAAGTCCTTGTGATATTCTTATTCATAATCATTTAATTTTTCTAAATATCATTTGGCAAAAAAAAAAAAAAAACCTAACAAGTTGTTGCTTATGTTTGTACGTCGCAGATCAAAGACACTTTGTATGTAAAACAATTTATGTTACATAATTTATTACATACATAATAAAGCTGCACACCACCAGAAAGACAAATAAAACAATGCCTACAGTTGTGGACAGTGCAATAATATCGGAAGTCCATCGGAAGAGTTGGAGAGTTAGTAAATACATACAATTCAACACAAGATCGGTTCTCCTTCAATTTTAATTGATCACAATGATATCATTATAATTAATAAACTGAGTGAAATATGACGTATTTTGTGTTATAGATTACATTAACTCAGAATGAAAAAAAATCCACTGACGATAATGAAAAATCATCTAAATTGTGTGTCATAGACCTTCATGGTAGTGTAATTTTTTGCTTTCAAAAAGTAGGACAATGGCCTACTTTTTGAGTTAATGATCATTGAATATTTATTGGAAATTTTTAAAAAAATCTTTAAAAAAATGTACACTGATTGAAAGTTTCTTAATTGTGAAAATAATCAAAATTGCTTAACACTTTTACAATAAAATATAGTTCATTAATGGCAGTGACACTAATTAAATACAAAGAAATAATGTTAATGTGCCGCCTCAGTTATGTATTTTATTTGTGTTCGTAAGAAGTGTTTTCGTCATTACTGTCAAATGACGTCATTAAACTTTGAGTGTGTCATGCCGCGCACCATGTTGTTGTTGTTTTTGGAAAGTAATATTGGAGAAAACAGTTCTTTACCCATGTAGAATAAATTGGTTAACTGACTGTAATCTTATTTGGCATCCCACGGATCAACAATATTAGTTAGTGACAGTACATTTAAAGAACCATCCCTACAGATACTGTCGGATACTTAGAGAAGATATTTTTAGATCCAGAGAAAAAGGATTTGTTCCTACCAGAGCGAAAAATGACACCAAAAGAATATACTTGTGCTTAGAAAATGTTGTTAGGATATATGTACCTTGAATAAATGTTCAGACAATCACAAAAAAATTAATCTAAAAATTAACCTGTGATGCATATTTGCGAGAAAACATAACATCAATAAATATTACAACTAATGATAAATATACATAATTGTTTGTACTAGATAAAGTCAAGCAATATTTATAAAAAGAGTAGAAAAGAAAAACGTAAAACTATATGAAATAAACAATGTCATAAAATGTTAGCTCTCTAAGTTTGTTTAATTTCGGCAAAACAGACACCTTCAGTTATTTTATTTTTGTTAATGGTGGTTGAGTGTTTTGTGGCAGCAGTGTTATATTCAACTTCCATGTAGAAAAGACCATCTTCATTACGTTTCCTTACCAGAACCTGTGCTGTGCCTCTGTTTGGTTTACAAATTTACATAAACATCACCAGCACTGACCTCAGGTGTATCGTCACTACTTCTTTTTGGAACAGCATTGACGGGCATTGAAGACGCACCATGATCTATGGGTTTATTGATTAGAAGAACGTCATAGTTCGAGTTAATTTCTAATTTGTCCAAAGGTTGTAAAGAGAGATATAGTAGGTCGTTGGGCAATTCAGGGTTGCTATCGAAGATTTCAATTTTATGGACTTTGTCTACTTCCGAAGATCTTTCCTTGTTTTTTGCACTCCTCGATCTGGGAGATTATAACAAAAACATTTACTGATAACCAACAGGTTAAAAATATTAAGAGTTAAAATATAATTGTTGTTTAAACTATATTATCATTGTATTTAGAAGTAAATATTTAATACCTCTTCATTTTCATTAATACTAGAATAAGAACAACAAGCCCAACAAGTATTATCGCGCCTCCAGCAACAGAGCCGACGATAATATCTGAAAATTGGAAAAAAGAGTCAGATTTTTGTGTACATTCTAACAATTTTTTTTATAATAAGATTGTTTAACTGCATAATTACATATCATCTCTGCATCATCTTGTGTCGACTCCACCAACAAAGAATCAAAACTTGTATTACCCGTGTTTGAAGACCTGGTGGCATCAGTCTTTTTGTTGTTGACTACCACTGATGTAGACTCTTTTTGTGATGTAATAATGGGCGTTGATGATACAATTGTTGTAACTGTTGTTTCTGATGGAGATCCGCATATGACTTTTAAATTCCCATCGATTCCACCTTTAAAACCAGTAACACAAGAATATATAATTGTCAATCTTGTAGAACAAGCCAGTGGCTATCGTACTGTCTTGTAGTTACTTATTTGGTATTTGCTATTTCAAAACCATATAGGAACAACACCGAATTTTAGATGTGATTATTTAAACAATAAAATGCTCTCTTTGGTGATTATTGCGGACTATAAAGGTAGCTACATCGCATAAAACAAATACATATCCCGCTTTTTTCCCTGTAATAATCGCTACCCTTATAACCCATATGAATCATTTAAGAAGGCATCTACGAAGGAATTTTATTGGTTTCTTCTCGCAAAATTTTGAATTGATCGTTAAGAGTATGTGCCAGTCAAAGTAACTTAATTATTGTTAATTTACACCGGTACGTTAGATGAAAGAAAGAATCAAATTATATTGAAATTAATATGGATATTCTTTGCAGTCCTTGGCTTTTCTTAGGTTTCGGACGTTTTTTAGCGTTTAATAAACTCGCTATTACAGAACAGTGTAGATTTCAAGTCAGGCATCACAATTGCTTGTCTAAAAAAATAGAGGAGACACTAAAGCCGAGATCGTTGCAAAGCAAGGAGTGAGTCTTTCTTGGCAGCTGCGTTATAAACATGACGTAATACAAATTGATAATCTGGCAATGTTACAATTTTAGATTGTAGGTGTAGGTTCTTATTATAAGAGACAACTGCTTTCCATATACATTTTATACATAATGAAGTGCCAGTGACACCCAATACTATTGCTCTCGATTAAAGCCAAGTTTAGATGCAATACTGTATCTCCTCGAGAAACTCTTGTTGACGATCGTAGACAAGCGGTTCAATGCATACAAATAAAAAGCTATAAACAAAAAGGCTGTATATTAAATGCGCACAAAAAGTTGCCTAAATTGATCTTAAAGTTGCTTAAACCAACTTAGGATTATAAATACCCGAATTTACTGTGGATCTATAGTAAGCCAAGTTGTGATGTATACATTTATGTTACTTGATATACCATCGACATATTATGTTATTATATGCCAAAAAGTCAAGATTAATTCTGTAAGTCTGATGTAATTAATTATGTTTACCGCATTGAATTTGTAAACATAAAGGTACTATTTTTGCTTATTTCGAAAGAAGGGGACCGTTTCACTTAACTGTCTTTTGACTAAGATTTATCTTAGGACGAAGCCTTTTCATAAAATCTCATCATTTCTGTTCCAAAAAACTGTCGTATCTTATGATTATTTAAGATCTTTCAGAATGTTCAGACAACTATATACATGTGTTAAGCCCATGGCAGCAGCCAATGTTTAGGTTCAAAAGAGAAGGTTGAAAATTATTCCACTTAGCACAGCCTTTTATTTTCATGCTGTCGTGGATTTTTTTTAGCATTGTAGTTTTAATTAAGTAAATAATATCCGAAACATCCATGGCATTTATCACCCTGTAGCGTAGAGATTCAAGAAAATAATCTACAACTGCATTGACTGTAATATATGTCGTTTACTATCTCTCATGGCAAAAATCTTGATAATTATTTATAAATGTGCAGTGATCTTACACGAAAATCATAATTCAAAGGTCAAGACCATAGATGTAGCAGACTTATGTCTCTTCTATATTGTCTTCCTTTGTCCATTACAGTTTTAGTATACTAGAAAATGTAAGTTGTGTGTTGTGGCCTTTAACTATTTATTACAGTTAACGGTTAAATAACGCGATTTTCTCATTAATGTACTGAACAGTTGTGACATTAAAACAGAAACAGATTAAAAATATGCTATACAATGTTTTGAGAAGTCTTTCTTCTTGCTATGAAAATTCATTATCACATATTTGGCTTTCGCTTTTAAACAGTTGTTGGAAATTCTTCATATTTTAGTTGCATTACAAACAAATTATTAATGCGCTACTAAATTAATAGAATCAGGTACCATTTTTTCTTCATAAAAGAGTTAATCACTGGATTTTTATATATATATCTTTTTCAATACGGGTCTGAGACATGCCATTATTAATTTACTATACAATACTAGTAGTAGCATATTTCATCATGGCTACTATCATTGACAATCCTTTTTAGACACGAAGCTGCAAAGAAAGACCTTTTCGTTGCTTTGAAACGAGATTGCACTAGTTTTGTTACTTTCTGAATTTACGGCAATTATTCAATTTACAGCTACATTAACGTTATATTTAATATATGACGTATTCTTACGCCAAGTAACATTTACATGGCGTAAGAAGACACACTGTAGAATCAGAAATTACATGTATAAAGTTCATGTTTGATATCCACCGCATACGGAGCTACATGTACACATGTGATAAATATATTTAAAATCAAAACAACAGAACAACGATTAAAACTGTACCGGTTTCATTAATACTGTCTGAATTGTTGAGTTATTTAAAAAAACCATATACATCATTTTACCAACTCGTTGAAATCCCATACAATGTTGGAACGTTCCTGATGTAGATGAAGATACGTATCTTGCTCGTACGTCCACTGTTTGATTGATTGTGACATTTATTAACAGAAATGACATATCATTCGTTGGACAACTAATTATCGATGTATTTTGAACAACTACTTCTGTGTAACATGTATATTTTGCTTCTGCTTTTCTGGAAAACACAAACAGTTCACCATCAAATGACGGGGTCACAGTACAAGTACAAGGACGACTGATTTTATAGAAATCCACAAGGACAGTTGGTCCGTGTTTCATCATTCCTTCACAGCTAGATAGTAGTGGCCTGTTTTCAACTGCATAGAAAGGACACATTTAATAAACAAACATTTTTTTTTCAATATTGACTTGAAATTTCTACAAAATTTATGACGTCATGTACTCACCATGAAATGGACATTGTCCTTAAAGAAAAGAAAATATGATTCCTTAAATCTATTTTACATAATCGTCAACACAATACAATCTGGACAACAGTTTGTAATTACAGGTTTTGAAAACAAACATATGTAATATAACTCATGCATTAAATTCGTTTAACAAATTCAAAATTATTTTGATAGGGCTTAAATAGATTTCTGTACCTAAAGAACATCAAGTCAATTTTTAATAGGCCTTAACGTTGACTTGAATGTCATAGCCAATACACAAAATTAACAAAATTATCAATAATGAACAATAATTAATTACCCCCCCCCCCCCCACCGGGCGGTTGCTAGTGCTAGACTTGCTTTTGTGTGCTGACATCATCGTGTGCCTCGACAATTTTGTGTATTAGCTGTGGCACTTAAGTGAAGCAGGAAAAAACTTACCCCTGTAGAAAGATGACCTTTCCATAAACACGAAAAGATTATGGATTACCCCATATATCAAAAACTGGTAATCGAAGAATGGCTTATATTTTCACGAAAAAGACTTAGAAGGCAGCGAGCGTAGGATTATGAAAACTTCCTATTTACATTTTTGGGGAAAAGTTATTTTTGCGTTAATATTGTTTTCTTCCACGCACTAGATATATATCGATATTCTATACATTTGCTGTAATGTTGTATTTGCTGCTCATATTTGGACATATTTTTTTTCAGAGCAATGGTAAACAGGGTATGTGACTATATAGATTGGTTGAATTTTTAAAAAAAATAGTACATCTGAAAACGTTGATAAAGTACAAAGAAATTGCAGTTACATGTAGTTCACATTATAGAGTATTCTTTACATACATGTATACACAATTTTAATTACAATTTTATGTACAAGTAAACACAGTACATCTGTGATCACCTTGAAGAGAAGGACTGAAGAATTATGTTTAACATTGAATTTTTAGGGAATTTGTGTAGCCAACAAATTGAACATTAGATATATATTCACAAACTAACATAAATAAAGGAAATAGTCAAAGAAATTAGCTTTAAAATTTATTAGTTTCCTATAATTTTATACAAAGCTTTTCATCAAAGGAGATTTATACAGTCTACATGTAAAAAGGTCCACTTCATTTTTGTTTTTTTTTAAATGTGATTTCATATAACAGAGAGCAAAGTTAGTTTTGAATTATTTCAAGTGAGGTTTTCATGCATGTTTTAAGTAAAACAGAAACGGTATTTTAGAGCTCAAGAAAGAAAGAAAGATAGATTATTCATGACCAATATACTGTATCGATCAGACCCAACCTAACAGAAAGTAAACCCCAACTAAACCCAGGGTTTACTTTCTGGGTTTACTCTGGGTTTACTAGAGTGGACACAGAGTAAACCCATAGTAAACCCAGAGTGGACACAGAGAGTAAACCCCGTTCAGAAGTATACCCTGAAAGCAGACGCTACATGTGTATTCGGAATATACAAGGGGCAGGAATCGCAGGCAGTAGGATTTTCAGATAAAATACAGGTCTGCTTCACACTTCAGTGCTTATAGTTGACTCAAGCAATTCTCGAGTAAACCCAAAGTAATCCCCGAGTAAACCCAAACTAAACCCCGAATGGGCCCAAATTTTCAAAAAGTAAACCCAAAGTAAACCCAGAAAGTAAACCCAGGGTTTAGTTGGGGTTTACTCTGGTGTTAGGTTTGGTCTGATCGGTACTACATTTGTATGAGTATATATGTCTTCGCAAGTTAACAAATTTCATTACATGTATACAGTGACTTGTTATCGCTCGTAATACTGAGATGAATGTAACTTGTTGTGATGAAAATTATACGTCGGTACCTTTTGTCAATATCTTACGGTGGCTGCTGTAGGATCCTATAGCAGCCACCATAGTATTTTTTTCTAAAAAAAGTGAAAACACGTCGGGTGATAAAAAATCTGTCGCAGTAGAAGAACTATCAATTCTACTATTCAGTTCTTAACATGTATAATCAACTTATCATTTGTTGTTACAAAAACATACCGACAATCACACAAAATGAACCTTTCTTTTCTACCCTGAATCAAATCACACAGACCAGGAAGTTGAATTTTTTTCATATTAACAGTGTTACTTGTTTTTATCCTTGTCACTCTGTCTCTTTTTTCTTTCTTTGCAAAATCTGTCAACCTTAACGATATACATGTACCTATCTTTCTCTTCGTCGCCATTGTTGTTGTGATAGACTGAGCGTGTTTTCACGTGACCGATTTAAGGCAAAGTTTTTTTTTCAAATGTTGTATTTTTTTTAACTCCACAATAATTTTAATTTTTTTTTATTTATTTCTGTATCTTGTTAACCCGACTGATATAAACTGCGTAATTTATTGTGAAGATCTATCTTTATATAACATATTTAAATAAATAAATCAAATATTTCTTAGCATGAAAAAATGCGCCACATATACCTTTAATAGTACGTGACAATACTTTAAGATTACATAACACGATAGAAATTAATTGTAATACGCGTTGATGTGCCTTTAACAAAAAAATAACATAAGGAACAACATGTGTTTAAAAAGGTTAAGCATAAAATGTTGCTACTTCTGTTGTTACAAAAACATGTAGGCAAATAACTTACCCATTGATGATGTAATGAAAGCACTGGTTTTGATTTGAACATATTTTTTATGAAAGCACTGACTGCAAAGGCAAAGATAAACCTGTTCATTCTGTATAAATTTTTCATATCAGGAATAAAAATCTTTTTTAAAAACCCTGTTAAGGAATTCTACACTTAGTAATAAATGAACCCATACCGATCGTTTATTGCTGCTCATGAATCTTTCCCAGGTTACACTTTTTATCTTTTGATAGTTTCAACCGTAATACATATAATTTATATACTTGTCAAAAAAGTACATGATCAATTAAAACCAATGAGAGAAACTACCTAAAATTTCTTTATTTACACAATTCTTTTGACCCGGAGTAATTGACAGGATCAAAACAGATTTTCTACGGAAATTTATAGTATGAACAATCCACATCTTTTCTCCATTCAGAAGAACTCGGATCACCTCGCGCAATGCAACGTTAACATTATCATCCGGGGTACTCTCATGTCGTTTGCAATGCAAAATCCCCGTAGACAGTTTTGCAATACATAGACACATGACAAACAAGAGGGAACGTTTCAAAGGAGAAATATCCGATAAATATATGACAATAAGATATACAACTCAGAATTTATGTATGGTTACATGTAATAATACACTATGAAACAGAGTGAACGTGTATAGTTGCGTGGTTCCATGAGATACTTCCGAAAAAAAAAACCCCACATATAAAATACTTCCTGTCACAAGAGAATGATCGACTATGATGCACTTTTTTATTACCATTACCCAAGACAGTATACACATGGCTACCAATTGCGTTAATACAATTCACCTTAAAGAATGATATAATTGTATATATTTTCCTTGTAGCCGACTCCAGTTGTATTTAATTTTAATAAAACGTGGTAAATGCTTTCTTTTTGCTATAATAATAGTGATATGTACTGATTTATTGAGTCGGGCATATATTTTACAATGTACGTGTAACGTATTTGCTTATAAATCCTAAAACGTAAAATTTATTTATTAACAATCAATTTCCGTGTTAGAAAAATATCGTTATGTTCTTCCGTATAACGCGGGTTATCATTACTTTAAGAGGGCTGACTTTTCGTGGTCTTTTTTTTTTTTTAGACTGTATTGATCTTGTTTAGAAGTAGAGCTCTGAATAAAGATTAAGTAAAATACTTAAATTCAAAAGCTAAAATTTAACGAATTTTCTTTCCTAGATGTGAGTTTTAAGCTTAAAAAACAAAAAGTAGATCTAATGGTTAACGTGTGGACCACCAAGCGTCCCTAAATTGAAGTTAATTAGAGTGTCCACAGGGGACATGTAAGATTAAAGAGGAAGATATACATGAATTGATCATAAAAAGAATTTTGATAACCAGACGCGTCATTTTAGGGGCGATTTTTTTATTAGACATCTATGTACACATACTAACATCAATAAAAGGAATAACTAAAACAAATAGCTTTAAAATTTATCAGTTTAATTCCTATATTTTTATGCAAATATTTTTTAAAGCAGATTTACAGTCTAAAATTGGCAATGACCATTAGGCCCTCTTCAAAATCTTTTCTTTGAAATGTGATATCACAAAACAGAGACCAATGTCAGTTTTGAATTATTTTCAGTGAATTTTTCATGCATTTTTTTAAGTGAAACGGAAATGGTATTTTAGAGCTTACATTTAAGATAGATATATAGATAGATTGATCATTCGAGAAATAATTCCTAACAGTTTAATAATTACATTGTTATAATTGGTGCTACACTTACATATCGAGTTATTTGTAGAGGAAATCATGTATTACGTAAGTGCAATCATAATTCATGACCTATATAGAGTATATCATCGCAAATAACATAATTTCATTATATAGTGACTAGTGTATCTTGAAGACATTTCAAAGTGTTTTCATTAAAAAAAATGAGATGAAGGTTACTCGTTGTGATGAGAATTATACTTCGGTACATTTTGTTTATATCTTACGGTGGCTCCTATAGGATCCTATAACAGCACGGAAGTATCTCGACCCCCGGTCATAATTCTACGGGGGTCTATTATTATGCCGGCCGATAAAGTCTAGCGAGCTACTTCCGTAAACATTGCTCTCACCAAGTGGGAAAATCGACGATATTTTGAAACGAACTCTAACCGTTTAAAACGAAAACTGAAAGCATGAGGACAACATTAAAGGGGCATGGTCACGATTTTGGTCAAATTTTATTTTTCTGTTTTTATCATTTGCAATGCTTTAGAAATGCATTTCTAATGATCAAATGAAATTTGGGTGCCAGTCGTTGAGTTTTAAGCAAGATACAGGGCTCACAATTCTTCGTCATGTACACAAGGGTCGTGCCCTGTTTTTGTTTACATAGGTTCAATAAACCTATATATACTCTATTATTAAACAGTTCCTAACGATTAACACATTTTTTTAGGTCTAAAACTGGAATTTTCACTTCAACATTCGAAATGTAAATAAACGCTTTGTTTACATAGTGAAGAATTGTAAGCTCTGTAACTCGCTTATAACTCATCAAATGACACTGGAATTTTGGTTGCCTATTTAAAATGCCTTACTTAAGCATTGTAAATATTAAAATCGATAAAATGATTTTTAATCAAAATCGTGACAAGCCCCTTTAATATTTAATTCATACAAAACCGAGTAAGTTTTGGTGTTAACATTATCTTATTGACATTATTCTATACATATTACATGCACGATGTGACACATAATTTAATTTAGGAAGTTATTTTGTTCTTCCTTTCATCATCAAACCAAATGTTTGAGGTCATATCAATACATTAGACACACAGGATATGAATTAACTAAGAAAGGAAGTAAAATTAAAACGCATATTATATCTTTCTAACAAAAGATAAAAACACGTCAGTTGATAAAAAAATCTGTCGCAGTAGAAGAAACATTATGTACGTTTACTATTTGACTCTTAATGATCGATCAACTTACCATTTGTTGTCACAAAAAACATACCGATCACAATCACACAACATGAACCTTTCATTTCTACCCTCAAATCAAATCACACAAAGTAGGAAGTTGAAAACAATTTTTTTTCATAGCACCAGTGTTATTTATTTAGTTTTAAATTGACAACCTGATTGTTTTCATACGAGTTCAGTCAGCATTCAGATTACACACTTTTAAAAAAACAATCAATGTGTGTGTTATTTCCGTTATATCATTGATCCGTTGTCACTGAATTTGCTCTTTTGATGTTTCATTGTGGACAACTGTTGAACGAAATCTATAATGCGCAAATTACCACTTAACATATTTCTATCATTCTTGACATGACCTTTAATCTTTATATATTTAAGCAAATCAAGATATGCTTTGCATCTTATTTTTGTGTTTTAAGACCGGTCATACTAAAACACGACTGCAGGTGAAAACGCACCTACCGAGAGAAAACCACACGCCTGCCGATTACCTTATGGATAATCTAAATATTTTCTTCATAAATCAGCACAAAATTAGTAAAAATTTGGTTTCTTACATTAAATCACATGCACTTTGATCGTCATTCAATAATACGTTTACTGCGCAAACATTGTCACAGTTATTTAATAAACATGGATCATAATTAACGTACAGCTATTTATAACTAAACAAACAAACTGCAGACAAGTTAACTTTGTTCACATCAATACAAGCCGTTCCTAGGACGTCCTGGATTTATTTCTTTATTTCAATTCATTAAATACTGTTAGGTAAATTTATTATAATGTAAACATTTTTATTCCTTTTCTTTGAGGTTTTCTCACATAATATTTAAGTATGTTTAATTCCATTTGCGTATGAAATTTTTATGAGACATATTTTGTGTTGATAAAATTGTTATTAGAAAATCAGGAACATTTAAATTCATTTGACTTCCGAATCAAATAGAGTAGGAAAATGAGGCATAGACCTTGACATATATTCTTGAAATTTTAGTATGTGAGTGTCTTATGATGATTTTTAATTTTCAAATTGTAAATGTATAGCAAATTAAATATATCACATTGTATATATAAAAATTATTTGTACTGATGAAAACACATTTCTCATATCGGTTATCAACTTTTAGTTCTAGTTTATGATATAATATATTAAGTCGATCAGAAAAAAATTAACCGTTCTATACGCCAATGACACGTGCAGTATATGATTAAGATAAGAGTTAATCTACTTCCTTATTGCTAAAATAATGGACTTAATTTATTGTGCTAATATCGGTTATCATTTGAGAACTGTCTATTGTTTGAGATATTATAAACATTGTACTTAATAAGCCACGGTCACACTGTCACGATTATTACTACGATTGCCCACGAATTACTAAAAGTTAAAAATCGCCATTATTCGCTATTTCAGTCTTGCGATAATTCTACAGACAATGTTTTTTTCGAATCTAAGACACTCGACTACGATATCTGCTTGACAATGTACATTTTTTTGCGATTTTGTGCAACAGGACGAGCTGTGGCGATTCAGGTACGAATTTCGGCGATTAAGTAACGAACGCATTGATATCTTCCAACGAGCAAGCAAGATGGAAGACGATTTTTATACGATACTCTCACCAATGATTACGGAATTGTAAGATTGATGCATGTAAATACGTTTTTGACGATTATATATCTGGTATGTTAATTAATAAAGTGATTAAATAACAAAAACAAATAAATGATTGCATTGTTGCTTGGAAGCATTTTTAATTTCACATAACATAAGATCTAGATGAATAACGCAATTAGAGTAATATTCATACATATTATAAAAGATATATGAAAACACATACACGTTGATGATTTGTGAGTTACGATTGCCAAAAGAAAATGACTCGCTTGCTCAAGCAGGATGAAGATTTTGTTCTGCAATGATGCATCGTAGTTGCCTTCACACAATGTAGCTTGTATAAATCAAAACAAAAAAGTGCGTTAATTTTTTTATTATCCCTTTTTAATATTTAAAGTATGGTAATACGGCAAACGTAATTTGAATTAATGCAAAAATAAGTAATGTTTCTTAAACCACATAAAAATTATCAAGCACATTTTAATTAAGATAATATTTACATTCAGGGTATATTACTCCTTACATTTTTATTGGAAAGCTGCAACATTTAATTTTCTATAAATACACTTTGCTAATTTATGCACCTTAAGCTCAAATATAAACGTTTCCACGTGTTTTGAGCATATTTTTTTCTTTACGATTAAACGAAACTTTCAATTTTACATAACCAATTTGATATGTACTTTTAAAAACAGTCATTAATATATATCTATCCTTGATAAAAAAAAATTTCCTTAAAGTTTCTGGCACTTTATTTTTTGTCGCGGAAGCTAAATAAATAACATATTAATATGCATGGCTGTTCCATATTCCTGACAAAGAGCGTAAATAATTGCTTTATAGCGGCGATACACAACATTACCTACAAATAGACATTAGTATTAAAATAAAAATATAAGCATTGAATGCTTAGTTTTGGATTTCGTCGGTCCTATGACCGCGTAAGCCCGGTATGATAATTTGTCTGCAACGCTTGATGTGTCATAGGACTGATGACATTAAAAAATAAGCATTCAATGCTTAATTAAAAGCATATACAAACCAAATAACAATATTAATAGTGCAGTCGAACTCTTCTAAACTGGTTTTATAAAATACAAGTTACTTTCTATACACATCACTAGCATACTGTTGATCAGTCAAGAAATAAAAAAAGCACAAACAACACCATTTAAATAGTAAAGAAAAGGAGTGGTACATCAACATAAGTTTGTAAAAAAAAAGTTCAATCATCACTTTTTAAAAATTTTGCTTTGAAATCTTTATCAAAAGCAAAAAAGGGTCACAAGCATTATTTTACAAGCACTTTCCAATGCGGAACTTTTTTGGCTTTTAAAGGCAAAACAAACAATAATATTAATGTTTACGTATTGTCAGCATATGCATGGAAAATGAAATGTTTACTTATCATCAGTTATCACACTCATGCTATGATACATGTACTCTTAACGTATTACACTTGGCTGTGTATTCTTTCAAGCATTTTGTTTTGGCGAAAAGCCGTTTCCGCTAAATCAAGATCATCGCTAAATGCTTATAATTTATGTAAAAGAACAGGCACGTTGAGAAAAACGCCAATTCAAATCCACGCTAGTTTGTTGAAAAATCGTTCTCCACCAAATATTGGACACGCTGGATATAATAGGTTTACAGTATTTTACAAATTGTTTCAATCTGTTTTCTGGGCATTCCAATGTCATGTGTTACATGTATGCATAAAACAGTTTTCATGAATAATTTAGATCAACCATATAAATGTAATACAGGGTGTTTCACAATATATGTCACACATATTAACGAGTGTCAGGCATAGTATCAAAGAAACTTTAATATCTTAAAGAAGCATAATTACTTAAAAGTATGATATTGCAAAATATCGGGAAAATAATTTTACGATGAAGTCACTGTGACGTTAAAATTGATGTCATAATTTCAGGTGATTTCAAAATGGACTATAATTTACAACAAAAAGCTGAAATTGTAAAACTCTATTACAAACATAAGTATCCTAAAATTTTACAGAATTTGTTGAAGAAACAGTATCCAGAAAACAAAGTACTGTCTATATATCAGATATTAAGATTGCTATGAAGTTTAAACGAAAGGGTAGTGTAAAGGATGAAAGACACTTAAATCCTGGCACTCCCAAAAAGCCAAGGTGTGAACACATTGACAGAGTGAGGTCTGTCATTGAGGAAACACCTAGCAAGTCAGTCATGTCAGTGTTAAGAGAGATGGAGTGCGACAGTGTCCGTGTCTGAAGTGTATTTAGAATTCTGCGGTTCGATTTTTGTCTCACAAGTTTACAGTAATGCAGCATTTAAAACTAACTAGCATTAAAGTTGATTGGATTTTGCAATGTGGATTGAAAGGCTGAGCCAGGAATTGGTGGAAAGCATATGGTTTTCAGACGAGGCACACTTTTATTCAAATTTATTTCAATGCATCTGAAAATAAACAAAACATGCGCTTTTGCGGTCCTGACAAACCAAATTTTTATGAGAAAAAACAAAATCGGACAAAATCACTTTTGGGCTGCAATTTGGTCAATAGAAATCATTCGTCCTTATTTTTTTTTTAAGATTCTGATGGAGAGTGTGAACGTTGAACGATACCTAAATTTGCTGAAAAGAACATTTTTACCAGCCCTGCAACAGAACACAACCAACTTCTCGCGATCGAGTGTTTGATATCAACAAGATGGAGCTACATGTAGTCCACGAACAGCTACAAGAGTGCTTGAGTGGTTAGACGACACATTTTCATGACGATATCTTTCACATAAAACTGAAAATCATGGACATCACATCCCCCTGGTTAAAATCATTGGATTTTTTCCTATTGGGGTATTTGAAAGACAGAGTTTATACCGACAATCTTGATGGGATGAAGTAACTTAAGAACAATATTAAGCGAGGAATCCGCCAGTTATACAGTGAAACATGCAGGGCAGTGATACGGAATTGCCGCACACGTGTCTCTAAAGTTTAGAAAAGGTAAACATCTGGAGCATATCACTTGAGGTTATCGTTGCCGTGGAAACGGAAGTGGAGGGTGTCTCATATCCCTGACATGAAATATTAATTTTGAATATCTCTTGCTGAAAATGATATATAAATTGTATTTGTAACTGTGTTGTTATCATTCTTTTTGCCTTTAGATTTATGACAATTATATTGTTAAACACCCTGTACTACTTCCAATATTGAGTCCAATTGCAAGTAACATGAATTCACCTGTAAGAAAAGTTTAAAAGACATTCGTGTTTATGTAGTTTTCCTGGCGTGAGATAGAGTCGTACTGGTTTTCAGATTCCCCTGACACCGTATTTCCAAGTTCTGTGTAGGTTTCAGCATTAGTTGCTGTCCCACTTCGATGGTCTTTTATACCTTTACAGTTAGATTTCCCGTTCCAAGATTTCTTTCTATTGTGAAAAAATATAATTTCCTTGAAATATGCCCATGTAAACTCAATGCTGGCTTGCAAAAACATAGCTTGCTTACATTTATAACTTTGTTATCAGATTACTTTTTAAAGTTATTATGACAATGTTTTTGAAATATACACACCATATTTTGTAGTGGTGTAAAAATAATAGCTATACATTTATTTCATGTTGATGTTGGACTTAATACATGGTTAAATCATCCATGAAATAATTTGTTTTATATAACACTGCAAACTATAAATTCTTTATTTTACGCGAGTACTTAATTCCGCGATTCCGCTATTTTGTATCAAATCGCGAGAATATAAAATCACGAGCACAATTTTTTGTTATAAATTCCTACAGTTCAAAACTGAAAAAATAAAAACAAGATTTTAAAATCTGCAAATGTTGCTTCTGTCGATTTTATGCGAATATGAATTTCTCGCGTTTAATAAAGAATCTACAGTATGACGTCAAAATGGGTGTTACTTTTGTAAGGTTATTTTAGATAAGAAACTCTCAAGATTTGTTATCATAATCGTATATGTTCTTTATCTAATATCACGTTTTGTTATCCATTAGGTAAAGCTAAAAAATAAATAAAAACCACACATAGTTCGATACAAATCAAACAGATCATAAAAGATTTTCTTTATCATATCATGTCTGTGAATGATGTACAAATATAAAAATAAACTTTTATTAAACATACCTTGTTTTGATGTATCTACAAAAATATATATTCAATATTGTTGAAACTGTCGAAATCATCACGAATAGAGCCAACGAAATTTGTAAGGACAAAAGTGACTCGGCTGAAATAGAGTGAAATAAGAAAAAATCGTTTGCTAAAATACGACCTTAATATGGATGCGGAAAAACAGTAATTACAAAAGGGGTGCTATACGGATCAAATCAGCCCTGCATATCGACATCATCCCTAAAAAGACCCTTATCTGCACAAGAAGATGATAGATAAGATATTCTATGTAATTAAGCATATTTTCTGTATTTATAACTTAGTTTTCGATAATGCGTTACAGAGTGAGAATATACTGTCTATTAAAATAAGAAAAGAAACGTTTAAGGTATTTTCCAAATTCTACAGGTTCTACATGAACTTATTGCATTTGACAATAGTTTAAACGAAACTTCTTTCGTAAAGTTGACAATAATCAGCAGGTTTGGATTTTTAGATATCATATATTAAAAAAAAAATCTACCAATTAAAGAATCACATTTATTTTCCTCCGACAAAGTAGCAGCAGTTGACCCAGTAGCATCCGATATATTCTCATTTATTGCAGATGTAGTTATAAGTTCCACTGATGACAACTCAGAAGTTGTACTTATAAATCGTGTAGTAGACGAAGCGGTTGTAGTAGATGTTTCCATTGATGTTGTTTCTGCTGAATGGTTACTTCAACATACTACACTAAGATTTCCACCTAAACCCCCTGAGAGTATGAACAAAATGTAATAATAAATCCAAGCCTGTAGAACAAGTACATGCATTTGAAAACTGCTTTCTTTTGAAACATTCATTCATTTTTTGGCAATAGATTGAAAATCATACTTTGGAACATAGATATTATGATAACAATCATCGTAAAACTAATTTGCATTTCATAAAGGTCAACTTCACTGTAAAAAGCAGCATAATACATGTATCCATGTTGTATAAATGATACATGTGAAAAAAGCGGTATTTTTTATCATTTTCATACATGTAAATATGATTGGGTTTTTTTTTTTTTATACTTTTAGTAACATTAAAGAGGAAGTTTATAAATCGGTCAAATTATTCAAAAGACGAACATTACAAACCTTAACTCCAATCATAACTTAAAAATGAACGACAAGTAAGTAATTGTACCGTTTTCGTTAAATCTCAAACAATGATAGAACGCTCCTGATGTAGAAAGTGATGAGTATTCAGCTAGTACGGATACCGATTGATTGATTTCGACATGTAAAACGGCAGATACTTCTGATGCCTGACAATTAAACATATATCTGTAAGTGTAAACGGTTACAACGGTTACTTGTGTTTCGCATATACGACCGATTCCTTTCATAGACGTTACGAGCAGATCACCATTAAAAGACGTGATCACCGTACAGTAGCATGGACGGTTGATTTTATAGAAGTCAATGTAAATATATGGTCCATTTTTGGTTGATCCATCACAACTGGTTACAGCAAGGTATCCAACTTGAAAATAAGGGAAATAAAAAATACACATTTTTACTTATTTGCGCATCATGTTGTTATTCAGATAAACTTGAGATAAATGCTTACTTTTATACGTATTATGTAATATACAGTTTACAAAACGTACCATTAGGTGGGCATTGACCTGAAAATAGATCAAACTCATTATGAACCGTGCTTTCTGAAGAAAGATATATGTATTACTTATCTAGCATTTCATAAAGAAATCTGGCATTTAAGATACAGGCATTTTCATACCACAAGAAATTTATTTGACGACATTACCTTACCGATTTACGATTTCAGTTTCTCAATACAACTACTTAATAAAATCTAATATTATTTTCATGCATTATAACAAATTCTATCATTACTTCTTTTGATATCAGGTGTCGAAGTATAAAAATGCGAATTGACCTGTACTTTCTAAAAATAAGCTTTAAAAACTCGGATTGACCTGTACTTTCTAAATATAGATAAGGGAAATTTTGCTCTAATGTTAAAAAAGAATTTGATTGGCTGGCGTGATTCACCCCAACCAACCAAAAACATTCTCCGCGAAAACAAACAACAAAGATGGAAGTTGCAGACGTTAAAGTAAACGGTCGTTTTGCGACAATTAATGACGCGGAAATGAAAGTTATAATGGAAAATGTTGATGCAAGGAACACTTCAACAGGGTAACTGCAACAGCCGTTAAGCTATTTCGGGAATATCTCGAGTCGAAAGCGGAGGCTTCGTAAATTTCGAGTGCGAGAAGTCAGACGACTTGCTAGCTAAATTTTACATGAAAGCTAGAACGAAGGATGGAGATATGTATAAAAAGACTTCAAAAATAATTTACATTTGTATAATATATCTGTTTAACTACTATTCGAAAATGTTTTAATATTTCATTATATTTATATCAAATGCATACGCGTGACATAATTCAATCAAACTGCAGTTGTAGTATTACTAAAAATCATTTTTTATAATTATGAGTAATATGTTGTAACAATTAAAGTCACGCGTTTGTATTTTTGAAATGAATTGTCCGAAAGAACAAAATCGGTATTCCAAAGTGTTACCTGTGCAGCGTCAAAAAAATGAATCTGTGCTTCTTTGTAAACAAAGGGGGTCTTTATTCCAACGTTTACTTTCATTAGTCAAATGATAATACCAACACTACGTGGCCAAATAGAGCTCTCACTACGTGTTGATAATACCCCCCCCCCCCAAAAAAAAAAAAAATAATTTTTTTTTTAAATAAAACAAAAATTCTGCAGCATTTTTACCTTGGATATAAGAAGAGAAGTAATTTATTCACATTTAATTAATTATTTTGTAAAAAGAAAGATATAAATATAATAATAAAAACGCTTTCTTTGAAGATTTAAACTGGTTATGATTTATGCTGACTATCGCGGATTACGTATTTCTTCTGCGGGCGCAGATCCAGAAAAATATTCCAGGGTGCTCCGACGGTTATTTGAGTTTTTCAGGAAGGGTCTGGGGCACATTTTCTGGTTGTTTATTAATGTAAATTTTAAGAAATTTGAATTAATTTTCCACAGGGCTCACAATCTTTTTGATCCCTTCTCTCTAGATATGCGCATGCGCTGTATTGTTGCTACCTTTATATCCCACATGAATAATCAATGAAATTTTTTGTTTTGTTTTAAAACTCACATTTAAATTGTGCATGTCGTACTTTCTTAGAAACAAGCAATAGATTAAATTATAAACTCATATATTTAAAATTTCCAAATTTTTAATTGTAAGTTCAAAAACAGTTTTAATCTTTCTAAGTTATAGTTTTTAAAATAAATGTTGGGGTCAAGTCGGGCATACAGTGGTAGCAACGTTATTGTTGACAAACGACACGCACAATTCTAATACACGAACGATCACGCACGATACACCAACGATTCTTCACGATACACGGACGATCACTAACTTACTGAAATTTCACGATACACGAACAAAAACGATAAAACAAGCAAAATCAAAATTAATTTTTAAGATTAGAATTAAGGAAACGTATTGCATTAACTTGTAATGCTTCATGTTTGTATTTTATTGAAAAGCAGCATGTACAGTAGCCATGCACTGTTTATATTTAACGAGTAAACAATTTTACACACCCATACACAAAAATATAGGATTCATACACAATTTGTTTGTCTCCATAACAAATAATAACTTAAGTGTAAAAGAAATGAAGATAATGCATAAACTACACGAAATTATTTACATACGAGTTGACTGTTTATGTAATCCAATTCCCTCACGTGCGATTTAATTATGAAGGATACAGGTAAATTTGTTACCTTGTTCCATAGAATTTCGATTTTACACAGTCATCCAATATTTTCATAATTTACAGTACATAATTGATTTATTTCTATTTATTCTAAATTTTAAAGCGTCTTAACAAATTTTATTTCAAACAATTGTTTATACAATGTACCAGATAGGAATGCGTGTCGCGATTCTCATTTGAAAGAAAAACGTTGGGAATTATCTTTTAGTTTAAAACGTAGAATGGGTAAGCTTGACCGATTGCATTTAACGTTTCGCTCTTGCTAATATGATTAAAATTATGTGTCAAGATACAATGGATGTTTGATATAGGCTGATTACAAAATTATGCAAAACTAACTCGACCGAACAAATGATAGAATGATCTGTGGAAATACTTGCTGAATGTATTTAACGAGTAAAGAGAGAATGAATGTTAACAGCTGGCAATGGTCTTCTATAAGTTTAAAATTCACATTGTTTTACAAAAAACTACCTGTCGTTGTTTTAAGAATAAATCCTACCATTCCGTAAAAAAAGGTTTTTTTACCGACCACGCACGGTAACAAGAGGCCCATGGGGCCACATCGCTCACCTGAGCAACAATGGCTTTATAAGGGTGTTCAAAGGATATTGTGCCATATGGCCCCTCGGTAGAAAAACAAGAAAAGGATACCATAAAAAAAAGTGTATCAAAATTTTACACTTATTTTCCTTCACTTAATCTTTGACATTGTACCATTTTAGCAATACCATTTTTACCCAAAAAACTAAATTTTTGCTGGGGGTACACTGTTAACTTCCAGTTTCCTTTATTTTAGTTATGCCCCCTTACTTTATAAAACGATCAGATTATATATGAGAATATGCATATAGGTACATATTCATCTTCAACTACATTGTACTAGCTAGTTATTGTATTTTATTGAAAAAAATCTTATTGCTCTGTTTTACTAAGGCCCACGTACCCTTTATTTTCATTTTTATTAAAAATCAACATTAACAAATGGCTACAAATCAAGATGATTTTCCGCTGTAATGTTTTCTTAAAAATAGCGATAATACATTTATCCCCGTAGCAGTAATGTTTTAAACTGTTTTAAAGAGGTCGTTTTAATTTAATTGTGTCTGAAAAACCAACAAAGTTGGTGTAGTTTCATCATATAAGGTGGGGGCCCCAAAAAGTTGTTACAGGATATCATCCTTTAGTTTTTTCTGTACAAGTATTTAACGTTTAGTGAGACATTTCTAGTGATAAATCAAAATGTCAGCGTCAATCGTAGAATTATAAGCAAGATACAGAACTCACAATTCTGCTTGGTTTGAGTCAATTTTTTGTTCACAAGAGTTAAATTCAACTTAAGATTTTTAAACTTTTTATTTCCTATTCAGAATGAACAAAAGCATGGCCTCAGTTCTGTGAGCAAAGCTCTGTATCTTGCTTATAATTCGTAACTTGACACAGCTGAATATGGTTAGTAAAGAGAAAATTTTAAACAATTAAAACAGAGGAAACATGCACTAAAACAAAGAAAAAGCACAATTTATTTTTCATTATATATATATATATATATATATATATATATATATATATATATATATATATATATATATATATATATATATATATATATATATATATATATATATTTTTTTTTTTTTTTCTAGCAGCAAAAACAACTATCGTTTAGACTGAAAATGCAGAGCATCTTAACAAAACAAGTTGCATTATACCGGTTATCAACCATAATGTAGAGATCGTACCGAATTACCAATAGAATGTATAGTATTTATAGTATAATACGTTGTTAGTGCATCAAAATTTGCTAATTTGGCACAGCTAAACAATTAACTGTCTGATTTACCGAAGCTGTGCAAACTTGTTATATTACAAGGTCATTGATGTACAATACGACCAACAGTTTTGTAAAGCAGCTATTTCAAGACTATGTTTATTTTACTTCAAAAACTTTTACCAAGAACAGTCAATGACTTTTTATCTGGCAGATTTAAGATTAGTAACAAATATGTTAAATTTTCTAATTGATGCATATACATGTATATGCAGATAGATGAAGTTTGTGATGTCAGACGTAAAACTGAAATTATACAGTCAACTATTTTTTCAGTCTGTGTTAATTATTTCTTCCTGAGCATGAAAAGTATTCAAAATACGTTCATTATCACACCACATCTTCTATCCTCAATTTTACACAAATAAATGTTTAAAAAAGATATAAATGATGTAGAATTTAATTTTCATCATATTAATAAAGACTTCTAACAATAGTTTTAATTCAAAATATGGCTTTACCTAAAAACATCATTAGCATTTGTAAGACTATCAGCAGATATACTCAAGGCATCATAAAGACCTTAATTAGACTGGTATATAAAACCTAACACAAAATTTATGTTTCAACTTTGTGTCATATACATCCGTGAAACATTCAAATATTTACTGTTACATCAGTGAAACTTTGAAATATCATTTGCACTCATCATCATCTTTATTAAGATCAGATCTCAAATTTACCAATGCAACACAAACGATCAAGTAGTCACGGAGCTTCTTTGCGGAGGTAACTGGAACTACCTGACTTAGTAAGCGGAACACAACACCTTTAAACGTCCAAAAGACCTTTCCATGGGAATCCGTACGATGGCAATTCGTCGCGTTTTTTTTACATCCTCTTCTGAAAGGTGGTCTTTACCTTTGGTATACGTAAAAGCTGGAATGTTAAGTTTCACTTTCAGATGAAAGAGCAAGTCACAAATGGTAAAGCCACGATCGGCCATGATTTCATCTCCTTGAAGACGGTAGTTTAAAATGCCAAATTATTCTACAATTGCTTTATCACTAGAAAGTCTCCCAAAACCCTTAGAAATGAACATTGTTTGTCCGTGTTATGCGATACCAACCACATAATTTCCTGTATTGTGGGACTTGTAATGACTGTAGGTTTCACCTCTTGTTTACAAGTTTTTTGCTCGTTAATTGAAAGTCTCGGAACAATCAATGATGATTGTAGTCTTTGGATAGTTTTCACGAAAAGACTGGCCTAGTTGCTCGAATTGTTTCACGGGGAAGCAAAACTTATAGGTTCTTCAGTTTCAAATCTTTAATTTAAAATGGTGCATACATGAGACCCCGGTATTCCATATCTGTTGGCAATATCCCCGAACAGTAGACTTAGCCGTAACTTTTTAGGAACCAACAAAACTTGACCTGAAACAGGAATGGTAAATTTAAGTGGGTCATCCATATTTTGCATAACACTCAAAACAGTTTTAAAATTTTTCAAAGGCAGTCCTGTGTACAGCAAGGATAAGAAGTCGGACGATATGTCAGCAGAGGTTAAGCGATAATGTAAAGAGATGCAGTTTACTCCCTTGTCTTCAGTCTCACCGGGTCTCATTGGTGTTCCTGTATCTCTAGATCCTGAAATACAGGGCCTTGCATATTCCTGCTCGTGTAGTGTGGGATCTATCCACTGCGTGCCGATCTGCTTTCATTCATTTCTGTTTGAGTGGAAAATGATGTTGTTTTTGGTTCAATGGTAGACCGATCAGTGTTGACAGACTCAACTTCATCTTCAGAAACCAATACAACACACAAAGAACTTGACAGTTCTGTCAAGCTAAGAATATACTTCAAAATATACCAGGACATCCCTGATTATACAAACCTTATTTTCACACATTTTATATGCAACCTTATTTAAATAGCATATCAATAGTCTCATGCATATTCACTGTAACAGTTATGTTAATGTTTTCATTCATAAATATTCGGGTTGGCAGACCGTATTGTCAACCCGAGTTTTTCTACAGGGGCTTGGTTGTTGGATAGTGAAGTTCTTAATTATTTGTTCCCGAAGAAACAATTGATTAAGATTGGTAATCTTATGAGTATTTCTGTGAATTGCAATAAATAAATTCACTGAACCCCCCCCCCCCCCCCGTTTCAGTCATGTTAAAAAAGTGTATTCAATGTACATTAAAAAAAGTAAAGGGACGACACTCGCCATCTTGGATTTATAGGGGGTCCTCGTTTCAAGCTATGTTTTAAACAAGTTCTTCAATTTCTCCAACGATTTCTGACAAGATATAGTTTGGAAAATATTCAAATGACTTATTCCTATCGTCTGACTTCATCTGTATGCTGCATAATAAACACATCGTTCCGAAATGTACTAGATACTTGCCAAACTTATCGAAAGCAACGGAAGTTTAGTTTTGAGTGACGTAAATTCTCCATATAATCACTGAGATGTTCCGAAAATGTATGATAAATCTAGAGAGAGCAAAACTTCCGCGAAAAGATATTCCTCTTGGTTTATCCAATGCTTTCGGATCTCCTCAGTGATTACATGGAGAGTTTGCATCAACTTCCGTTGCTTTTTAACATGACTGAAACGGGGGGTTTTAGTGTATTTATTTTATGCAATACATAGAAATACATCTAAGATTACCAATCTTAATCAATTTTTTCTTCGGGAACAAAAAATTCAGAACTTCACTATCCAACAACCAAGCTCCTGTGAGTTTTTCCGCATACTACCGTTCGACAGCGATGCAAGCGCAGTTAACCTGGGTGTTGGATATCGTGCTGTTGGTCGCCCGTCAATAAAATGCGTGGAACACACGAACATTCCGATGTAATGCCCGCTGCCATTTCAGTCTCTCGCTCTCCTCTTTGAGTATTTTATGCAGGCTGAACGGGACGACACAGGGGCAATCTTTGTGCAGATTAACTCCGTGCTCTTTGTATATTGATTGCTTCCATAAATAAAACACCTTTCTGTCGATAGTGCAATTAAAAACTGCACAGTACAGTTAAAAAACTGCACAAGATTCCCCACTTCCGCCTTTATACATCTTCAAGGTTTCACGGTTGTAATGGCGGGTGCTTCACGTGACTATTTATGTGCACAGAAAATATGACGTAATTGCGGGAAAAAGTCGTCTATACATGAGTGATTTGATTCAAATCCCTATATAGGGAGACATGAAATTTAACATTTTGATAGACGGCTTTATTTTCTTCCTTTATACGCAGTCAGTTTTTATTCAGTATCAGCTGAATTAGAGAAGACAATTTTTTAAACATTAAATGCATTAACACTATATGACTATTTTGGCCCTGTCCTAGAGTCATAACCCATACTCCAGGGGACATTCAATTTATACTGTTAGTCGAGGACTTCCTGTTAAACATAATTATGAAGTCAGTTTTTCTTAGGAGTATAGATGAACATTTTTAAACCTTTTTATGCTTTAACACTCTATGGCCAAATTGCCCCCCCCCTAACTAGGTCCTGACCCAGGGGCCATTTCACAATTAAGGTAAAGAGGTTAGTGGTATCATAACCATGCGTTGTTTTTTCCGCCTGTGGCGCCCCGGGGGTGGTAGAGCCATGAAATTCACAATTCAGATTCCTCTTATTCTCTTACCATAGAGATGCTTCACACAAAAAATGCTAACAATTAGCATTTTAGTTTTTAAAAAGAAGTTAAAAGTGTAAAAATGTTAACGCACGACGCCGGACGAAAACAGATAGCAATAGGTCACCCGAGTTTACTCAGGTGACCTAAAAAGATTTGTTGCAGGCATCATGATGTGGGGAGGGAGGTTAGGAATTGTGCTAATGGATGGGGTGGTTCTTTATTTTAGTCGGGAGATAAACGGAGTAAATACCACTCTCCCTGAGGGATGCATGTACCGAGAGTGTTTATATATTCTTTATTCACAAATTCCTCTAAACGAAAATCCACACGTGATTTATAACTTAAAAAGTAAAGACATGGAACACATGGAGCACTTACCAACCTGACTAGCAAAACCCCTACAACCTCATGATAAAAACTTAAGTTTAATTCGGCTTTAATTCCTATTCCATTAATCTACATGGTCTCCGATGGCAATCTTCCCTTTTTCTTATCTTTGTCAGTCTGTCTCTTATTTCTTTCTTTGCCAAATATGTCAAACTTAACGGAATGCCTATCTTTCGTCGCCATTGTTGTTGTGAGAAACTGCGCGTGGTATCACGTGACCGATTTCAGGCGAGATTAATTCAAGTGCTGTATTTATTGTGGACTCCAGAATAATTAGAAAAAAATATTTATTAGTTTCTATATCTTTTTAACCCGATTGATATAATTTGCGTAATTTATTGTGAAAGTATATCTTTATATAACATATTTAAATAAATAAATAAATCAAATATTTCTTAGCATGAAAAATACACTACATATACCTTTAATAGTACGTGACAATACTTTAAGTTTACAAAACACGATATAAATCAATTGCGACTCGCTTATAATGCCTTTAACAAACAAAATTAACCTAAGGAACAAAAAAAAGGGTTAAGCATGAAAATGTGCTACTTTTGTTCTACAAAAATATGTAGGCCAATAACTTACCTATTGACGATATAATGAAATAACTGACTGCAAACGCAAAGATAAACCCTTTCATCATGTATGAATTTCTCTTTCCAGGAAGAAAATTCTTTTTTAAAATCCTTGTTAAGTAATTCTTTACCTATAAATTAAGGAAACCTTGCCGATCGTTTATTGCTGCGCATGACTTTATAGTTTTTCCCAGGTTACACTGTTTATCTTTTAGTCATCTCAACGAAAATTCATATACTTGTAAAAAAAAAATGCATGATCAATTAAAACCAATGAGAGAAAAAATACCCAATATTTCTTAATTTACATAACTCTTTTGACCCGGAGTAATTGACAGAAACAAAAACAGATTTTCTACGGAAATTTATACTGCAAAATATCTATATTTTTTTCTCCATTCAGAAGTACTCGGATCACCTCGCACAATTTTTAACGTATTCATCAGGGGTACTATCATGTCGTTTGCAATGCAAAATCCCTGTAGACCTTTTTGCTATACATTAAAACATGACAAACAAGAGGGGGCGTTTCAAAGGAGAAATATCCTATAAATATAGAACAAATAGATAAACAACTCAGAATTTATGTATGGTTACATGTACATGTAATAGTACACCATGACACAGAGTGAACCTGTATAGTTGTGTGGTGTCATGAGATACTTCAGAATGAAAAATACATTTAAAAAAATACTTCCTGTCACAAGAGAATGCTCCACTGTGATGCACTATTTTATTATTAATGCCCAAGACAGTATACATACGGCTACAAATCGCTTTAATGATATTCATCTCAAAGAATGATATAATCGTATATATTTTCCTAGTACCCGACCCCAATTGTATTTAATTTTGATAAAACCTTGGTAAATACTTTCTTTTTGGTACAATGTATTATAATAGCGATATTTACTGATTAATTGAGTCGGTGATATATTTTACAATGTACTTGTGACATATTGGCTAATAATTCCTTAAACGTTAAATGTATTTATTTACCATAACTTCCGTGTTAGACAAATGTTGTTATGTTCTTCCGTACACCCATGCCAATGTTATTGTCATTTAAATTAAGCCCACGTGGTTTTATTTGACCCTCTCAGTTTCGCAGTAAAAATCGTGCCTCTTGTTTATAGTCTATTCCCTATAGAATATATGTGCTTGTAGTCATATATAAAAGTTTATTGATTTTGAACATTATCAACATTAATTGGTGGATAAAAATGAGTTATAAACATAAATGTGACAATAGAATATTTTGGTTTTTGGGAGTTGATTTTAATCAACTCTCCTATGCAGTTACTCTGGCAAACCGGAAGTAAAACGGTGTTTGGACCGGGACATACTAAAGACCTGAACGATCTGAAACGTTATATAAATGATATACTTTTATGTTTTGCATAAAAATGACTTAGTGTGTGTGAATATTAGTCCCCTACCGGGTTCATCTGAGGGGACTAAAGCTTTCCTCTGCGTCCGCCTGTCCGTCCGTTTGTCTGTCCCACTTACACTTTTTTTCTTTAAGCGTTTGAGTAATAATATGAAATTTGCTTAACAGCTTCAAAATGTCAAACTACAGATCAAGTTAACACTTTTGTAGCGTCTGGTTGACATATTTTCGAGAAAATTAATTTTTTATATTCCAATTTTTTAATGTTCGGGTTCGTTAGGGGGATTGTTGTGTATTAAATAAACGAGGCAAGTATGAAGTCAGTAATAATATCGTGTATTACTTATATCATTCCTTTTATTGTGTCTTACAAATTAATAAGTTCTGTAAAAAAGTATCAAGCATTGTGTAGTAAATTTAATCGACAGTTTTTTTTCCGACGGAAAAATCCGGTTATTAAATGGTGAAATTGTAAATATATCAGATGACTGTGTGCATATTGCTAGGATTTTGATTTCTGATTATTTATGAAAACAATACCAGCTTTTGAACTGAGTCATTTTTTGGCAAAATATTGCATATAGGGTACCCTCATTGTACGGATAACTCCTCCTACAGTTTTCAAGATAGGAAGTTGTTCTTTTGCAGATCAATTGTACATATATCAGAGGTGTGCATATTGCTAGGATTTAGATTTCCGATAATTAATGAAAAAATACCAGCTTTTGAACTTAGTCATTTTTGGGCAAAATATTGCATATAGGGTACCCTTTCACCTTATCCATTTCACTGAATACAGGTTGACATGGATTATGGATACAGTTCACATAAAAGAAAACCCGGTTTGCTGTCACATTGACAGCTTTTCACTTGTTGTATTATTACAATCGGGTTCGTCATCGGGTTGGTCTGTTGATTCGGGGTACAGAAGACGGTAAGAAATAAAATTCTGCATAACAGTGCATTGTTTTCGCAAATTTCTACCAGCAAATACCTAATGGACTTGGCGAAATTACAGGAGATAAAAAAGAGAGTATTATTTTACCCATTTTTTTATTTCATTTCTATATCAACTATATTATTTGAATTTCTTCTGTTCTTTTATCTCTGATTAAAGCATTACATCTCTTTTATAACAGTTTAAAAAAAATGTAAGCTTTATTAGAATAAAACAAACCGGTAAGGGACGTGTAATGCTTATGTAATACTCTCAAAACGCTTGTTATATTTCTATACAAAAAGTTGATTTTAATCAACTCTCCTATGCAGTTACTTTGGCAAACCGGAGTTAAAACAGTGTTTGGACCGAACATACTAAAGACCTGAATGATATGGAACTTTATATGAATGATATACATTTACTTTTTGCGTAAAAATGACTTGTGTATGTGAATATTATATTTCCATATAAAATGTGGTAGAAAAATATCATGAAATGACATACATATGGATAAGTTGGGCAAAAATATACAAGACTTGAAAATTTGAATTGACCTGAAATTTTATATACAGTACCGATCAGACCCAACCTAACACCAGATAAACCCCAACAAAACCCTGGGTTTACTATCTGGGTTTACTTTGGGATTACTTTTTGTAAATTTGGTTCCACTCGGGGTTTACTAGAGAATTGCTTTTGGAGTCAACTATACGCACTGATCGGTACTGTAAATGATACGTTTCTAGATCTATGTTCAGTGCCCCCCCCCCCCAAAAAAAAAAAAAAAAACGAAGTTTGGGAATGTATATAGGAATCAACTTGTCCGTCCGTCTGTCTGTGCAAAATACGTGTCCTTTCCATGTCCTCTTATGAATAAACATTGGAAGTTCTTACTTTACACAAAGATAGCTTATAATCCTAGGATGTGTCATTACCTTGACCTTAAGTCATTTGAGAAAGGAGAAAGGTCAGGGTCACTGGCAGAAAAAAAGTGCAAAATTCGTGTCCTGTCCATATCTCTTTTTATGTAGACACATTGGAAGTTCTTATTTCAAACATAGATTGCTTATGATCTAAGGTTATGTCAAGACCTTGAACCAAGGTCATTCGGGCAAGGTCAAGATCACTGACAGAAAAGTGTCAAATTGAACCAGCAGGTGTGTTTTGACCTAAGGTCATTTGGGCAAGTTTAATGTCATTAAATAATGCTTAATTCCTCTCTGTGTCATATTTTGTATGAAGGAAATGATTCGAAGCTGGAATTTGACACAAAGCTTGCTTATGTCAGGCCACATAAATTAATTTTTAGATTCTTTTACCCGCCCGCTTCTCTGAGAATTGCCTGACCCGATGTTTTTTTGGCCGGGGGGGGGGGGTGTGGAAAAAAAATATGAAATAAAACTCGGTATTCCAAGAGGCTGCTTGACTTGTGGATAATCGTGTTCGTTATCATAAGGATGCAAATGCCTTTATGCATTAGCAGTTAAGTTGAAATAAAATGGAATTTAAAGAAAAGAAATTGGTTTGTGTACTCATATTTATTTATTATTAAATTAAAGAAAAACAGAGAGTAGTTATTTACGGAGCTTAGACGGCGAAATAAATAGCATGCATTATTTTCAATTAAATAGTTATGATGTTTTTAATTAGCGGGGAGAATCATTTGTGAGCTTGCTCACAGTGCCTCTTGTTTTGATTTGATTTAATTTTTAAAGCGTCGAACTCTGTGTGATACGAGTTGCTATACTTTAACTTTAAAGTGTTAATATCCTGCAAGTAAAGGAACTTTTTCGCTTTAAGGCACTACTTTGTTGTCCTATATATTACACTGTATTCTTAATTTTAAGATAGGTATACCCATCTAATGTAAATCCAGCCACAGCCCTTTGTTTACATCAACATCGGAATACGTTTCATACCAATATTCACAAATGGTAACTTACTGATGAAAATAATTAAATACCTAACAAAAACAGATTTCTGATATTATTACATTATTTCATCAGACGTTATCAGGGCCATTACATCTTTGGTGTCAGTTTTTATCATATAAATTGAATAATGCTCAAGTGATTTAATAAAGCATTAAATGAAATATATACTTCGTTTATCAATTAATGATAAATATTTTTATTTCAAAACTTTTTTTCATTTTGGAAGTCACTTGGAACACCTGATTTTTGAAATGCAAAATCTCCGTAATAAAACGTGAAAAGCTAAATGGGCGCTTTAAAGAGAAGTCTTGGCGTTATTTTTACACTGTTGAATGAACATCGTTATAACTCTGAGGTTTAATTTTGATTATATTGAATAATAAATTTGGTAGCATAAACATCTGGGGACATAGTTCAGATAACAAGACTACATGTGTACCGGGACTCTTTAATGCAATTCGTCGATTCCCTAAGATTTTTTGGCTTTGGCTTTTTTGTACGAACTCATGAATGTTCTTTATATATCTATTTGTCGATAATTTTTTTTTTTAATTTTGTGATTGTGTGCCTAACTCACAACGTTTTATATTACCTTTATCATAGATAAGTTTGGGTTCCTAAAATAAAATTTTGAATCGAAAAGAAATCAGCTTAATAGCTATGCAATGCTGTAGACTACACCTCTGGTGTTCTTTTTCTAATTTTTGGTTTTTTGGTTTCTTTACTGTCTAATAAAAATCTTTTGTTTCTTGTGATCCTAAAGGTTGTACTTTTATGTGGTGCATATGCCTCCCTGTTACGTTAAAGACTGTGGGTGTGTACCGCAGACTATATACACACGTATCCAATGGAAGGTGTGGTTTTCAGTTCTCTTTTAATTTATATTTGTTTATTTTAAAACATCTGATATAGTTTGGGGTTGTGTGGTAATATTAAAAAAACCTCTATGTAATTAATTGTGAAAATAGTGCATTTATTGACTAAATACATTGCCATGTGTCCAATAGAAATTGCATTGGGTAAGACGCAAGGCGTTTTTTTATTCATAATCTTAGAACACAAAGCAAGTGATTAAATAAAATAAACAACAAAATAATTTTAAACCTCCAAATGATTAATACATGAACTTGGATAACAATTAAAATGATTATCAGACAATTGAGCTCATATATATTAACAATAAACAATCATTTTTTATACATTTGAAGTGTATGATAGAAAAGCATACATGTATGCATATGAACTCCGATAAATCGTGCAACTTTTATGCTTTGTACTCTTCAATAAATGACTAGGTTTGGTCTTAAATCATTAAGAGATTGAATTTTCGTAAAAATAAGATTTGCACAAGAGACAATAAAGCTGCACATAAAAAAATTGTGGAAAAGAAAGTAAAAGATCACATAAATAAACAGTGTCAAAAATGTACGTTCTTCAAGGACACTTTATTTCGGCATAACATGTGCTTATAGTGAGTTCATCTTTGTCATCGGTGTTCGATAGCTTTGCTACAGCGGCGTCTTTTTCAACTTTCATGTTTTCGTACCGAAATTTGCTGTTTGATTTACACACATGCGCATAAACGTCTCCAGTACTGACCGAAGGCGTTTGTACTTTACTTTTTTTTTGAACTGCATACACCGGCATTGAAGATTCATTATTATCAATAGGTTTATTGTTAGGAGGAACGTCATAGTTTGAGAGAATTTTAGTTTCCGATTTTGAATCCGTCGGTGGTAAATCATGTTGCTTTTCCTGATCCGAAATGTACCCAAGTTCGTCTAAAGGTTGTGACGAGAGATATAAAGGATTGTCAGGCAATTCAGTGTTTTTATCGAAAACCTCATTTGTATGCGCCATATTCGCTTCCAAAGATATATTTTTGTTTCCTTCACTCCTTGATCTGACAAATTTACCAGGAAAACTTTATAATCTTTACAAACTAATATCAAATTGCTAACTTTTTTTTCTCGTAAATTCAAAACATAGCAAGTTAACGATCAACAAAATCTAGCCTTTATATTCTTAGTAAAGTGATATATTGACACTGACCTGTTTATCAATATTATAGTGATAATGATCAGACAAACAATTATAAGCGCTCCCCCGGCAGCAGAACCGGCGATTATATCTGAAAAAAGAAACGTGTTTCTTTTTATTTGGTTTAAATATACATGTATGATACAAAATATAGTCTAATAAAAAGCAATAATAAATTAATAAAATTTAAAAAAAATCATTAAAAATAACCCAATAAAAACAGAATAATGTCGAATTTTTATTTTACGCGATTACTGTATCAACCCTTATCTTGGATATGTCAAGGATAATATATTGTAACCAAAATGTTGTTGAGTATAGATGTGTAACATTAAAGTTTTAAAATTCAGGGAATTTAAAACTATCTATAATTAGCCGCATAATTATTGTTAACCTGTAGTGAACTCTTCAGACTGAGAAGGTTGGTTTAAGAATCGTTAGCTAAGTAATATTTGTAAGTTATTTCCTCTTTAATTATTTCATGACAACAGTTTATATTTTGTTTTCTAGTTTTCTTGCATTTTATAAGCGTTATGCATTTTTATACTTATGCGGAATTATCGATCCTTAGATTATAAGGGTTAAAACAATCTCGCCTTCTCGCACTGCTGTGTTTTACCACAGTGTGTTTCAAAATATGTTTTATCAGACTTTCCACCCGACGATTAAAGAATAAAGAACTTGTTTTAATTTTACGGAATTGTTTCTCTTTTCCATTAGCAACCAGTAGAAGGCCGAGTGGCATCCTACCAAGGTATTCCCCAACTTAATCATATTCACAATCAGAGGAAATCTCGGTGTGAAAGATAGAGTCAAATGAAGATATACATGTAACATCAATCGCATCTTCTCGGGCCTTTCCGGGAGACTCGGAAAAACACCTTGAATGTATTAACATTGCCGGATGTTAGAATTTTATACAAAATTGGGTCGCTTCCCATTAAAATAAGTATCGGCTAGACAGCCTTGTAAGTCGGGTTTGTGTTATATTCTAGGGTATAACATTTACTTTAATGAAGTCTAGCTTACATCTCAACAGATCGTAAAATGTGTTGTATTTATATCAAGTTTTATAAAAAGGGGGGTCGTCATAGACGCCTTTGTTATACATTCGATGTGTTTTTCCGAGCTTGCCGGAAAGGCCCGAGAAGCTGCGATTAGATATAACATGTATAAACTTTTAAGTTTTAATCCTAATAAATAAAATAATTTGAAAATCCAGAAATAAAATAAAATGAAACTTTAAACATTTCGCAACATTTTGTAATTTTGTTATCTCTTTATCAATAAATATGTAGCACAAATAAAATAAAACATCAATGAAACGTAAAAACATAGTATTTTTGCGCCTGTTTATTCGTAATCGAGTAATCGTAATCGATTGTAATGATTACTCTTTTTCAAGTAATCGACAATACTTGTAAATATCGTAATTTAATCGATTACAGCTAAACTTTCCAGTGTAATTACAATTATTTTTACTGATGACAAGACAAATAACGTGCTTATAACATATAGTAGAAACATTATACTGGGTGAACTCTTAGAGGTTTTGTTGAGTGTATAAAATGAAACGTATCTCGCCTGTATAATCTTAAGCTACAATGTACGATTGACTTGACTAATCACGCACGCACGAACGCAAACACACGGACCCCCCGCCCCCAAAACCCCAACTAAACTTATGAGGTTCTTCTTCTTTCAAAATCGTAACAATAGTATAATTCATCTGCATATTTACATATCGTAATCTCTGATGTATTCTGTGCTGACTCTACTGGCAATGGATATTTATTGGCAGTGGTCGTCTTTAAGGACATAGTGGTATCTGCATTATTGTTGGCGTTTACCACAGATATTGATGATTTAATAGAAGAGGCCTCATATGATAGCTGTGGAATTGTTGACGTGGTTGTTGAAATTGTTGATGAGACACTTGATGTTGTTGTGTTTGATGGAGGTTCACATTTTACGCTTAAATTTCCGTTAAGTCCACCTTAAATCACATAAACAGGAAAGTATTATAAATATAAAATTTAATATTTACATGTACCCTATGAAATAATGAAACAAGCGATAGGTAATAAAAAAAAAACTAAACTGCTCAGCAGTATTGTACTCTTATCATAATAGCCAACAACCTTTTTTATCCCCTCGAGGAACTTGTTGCGAGCGGGATTAAGCATCGCTGCTGTGAGTGTATGTCTGTCCATTTTCAGCTTTTTAGCAAAGTTCTAAGAAAACCCTCTCATAAATGTTCATCAAACTTTGAACTCTTCTTTTACATCTTGAAAGGACATACCCTACTTAATTTCAAGGCAATCGATTAATTTATTTTTAAATTATCATAAGAAATCCGAAATTATTAAACCAGGAAATTTATGTACGACTTGACAATAGAGATTTCCGGTAATGTTATGTCCGATCTGAAAAAAATCACTACCATATGCAATTCAAATCAACAACTTGACATTTTTGGGGGAATTAAAAACTAGTAAAGGTAAAAATAAACCCAAACGTTTTGAGTAATGGAGGATTAAAAGATTGTCCATAATTAAAAGTTGAAGCGGGCAAGATATAAAAGTCCTTCGATTTACATCCAAACAAGCAGTCGAATTTCGGACAATTTTCCCCCTATTACTTATTATGAAATTAGTCTAAACTTAAGAAAAGACTTTAACAAATATCGCACATTTATCACCGGAAAATCGTTTCATATTAAAATGATTGCTGCATATCTACTACTATGGATTGACATACAATAGGCAGCTAGAAGTGTCCATCAGAACAGACTACAGATCTCTAGATCTTCACCTACGTTTCATAATGAGCACCAATCGTTTATGTATGCTTATTCAAACTAAAAAATGCTTTCTGTGGTGATTCATTCGGGATATGAAGGTAGCGACATTGCAGAAAAAATATATATCCCTAACACGGATTACGTAATTTTTTTCTACAATGATCGCTACATGTACCTTCATAACCCGCATGAATCATTAAAGAAAGCATTTTATTGTTTTTATTAACATCTTTCTTTGAACTAATTATTAAATTAATTATGAAAAGTAAGTGAAATTCACTAAATTGCTGTTAATGTATATAAGAACGTTAGCTTAAAGAAACAGCCAAATCGTCTATTGTGAGACTTTGAGTTTGACATCATCATGATTATTTCGTGCAGTCCGTGATCTTTCTTAGGTCGCTGTAGGTTTTGACCAATCGACAAACAGGCCGTGTCAATTTCATCCCCGTCAGTTTCTTATCAGTTTCAGCTGCTGTAGATTTCGAACAATCGATAAACGGGACATATAGATATCAGTCTGGCTGTTTCTATATAATAATGAATTTCGCTAAATGAATCTAAATTTTTAAACTTGAAAACATATGTGTTGAGTTCCTGCTAGGAATAGGAAAACTGTAAAGTCAAGTAAATGTAACTTCCCCTCACCAACCCCTAACAAAGCTTGGGGAATTGGGATAAAATAGACATTAGGAGTTTAAAGTGATTTTAGGAAGAAAAATACTTTATTCTGTTTGATACATTTACATGTCTGTTACTAAATAGTGCATTCCCAGTCCTACAATAATTTATGTCGCGATGGGATGCTCCGCTTAGCGGTGCCCTTGCAGTTTAGTAGATTGAAGGCTGCAAATTTCCAACCGACGCAACCAAATTACACACGAAAATTACAACAATTCTCAAACAAAATCATACCTGATTCAGGATTCTTGCGATGTATGTAAAGGTTGTTTTGGAAATGTAACAATAAGAATCGTACTTATTTTTCCGATTCTTGTTGTTACAATTCCAACAAAACCTTCACATACACAGGGAGAAACCTTGATATGGGGTAATTTTGTATGACACTTGTTGCATTTTTACGTGTATAGTTTGGTTTCTACGGTTTGGATTTTATTTTTAAATATCGTTAATGCATAGTTACCATTTTGCTGAAATCCAACACAGTGATAAAATGTCCCTGTTGTAGATGGTGGTATATATTCTGCTTGTATATTCACTGTTTTGTTGATTTGTACGTTTAACGTATAAGATGAAAAGGATGGCAATGGACATCCAAAACTAATACCGGGTGAAACGCTCACTCTTGTATCACACAAATTTATGATTACTTCCTTCGATGTCACAAGCAGTTCACCAACAAACGACGGAGTCACGATACAATTACATGGACGCTTAATTCTATAGAAATCAGCGTAGACATTTGGTCCATATTTCTTCGATCCGTCACAGCTAGCAATTAAACTGTTTTCAACTGAACATTAAATATAAAGCATTAAGTAAATGGACAAATATATCAATATTAAATTGAAATTATATATAAATTACTCAAAAAACTATGAGTAGCTGTACTCACCATTCGATGGACATTGCCCTAAAAGAAATATAATTACATAAATTTATTTTTCTACAATGTTTCATAAAGATTAGTGTAAGGTCATATAATAAAAAAGCTGTTTATGGGCATTTGCAACGAAGTGCTTCGAAAATAAAAAAAATCAGCACCTGCATTTTCTCTTTTATCGATGAATTAGAGTTACCTCTCTTGAATTTTTTTTCTAACTGGATGTAATATCCCATAATATGTTTTTTTTTTAATATTTTGGTAAAATAGCATTGTCAAGGTAAATAAAATGTCATGTTTAAGGATGAAGCGATATTTTTGTGCGTTAACAAGCAGAGTATATGGGCCTTAGAGCAGAAAAGAATATACTCCTATATGACAAAAATAAATTGATTGAATGTTATAACAGATTTATTTTGTTATTACGACTTCAACAAATTAGATTCCTTATAACAAATTTAACAAATTTGATTAAAAAAATTAAAACGTTACATGATATCGAAAACTTATTACAATGTATATCAAATTTAAAACTATTTTGATGGCTTCTACAGTGGCATACTTTAGCAACACCAACTAATTTATAGGTTTTTTTTTTATTACAAACGAACAAGTATAAAGTTACCAAGTTTTTGTTTACTAATAGGTGTTCCGATCTTTGCATCGAATTTTATTTGTTTTATGACATAAACAATCATTCATTTTAATATAAAAGCGATTAACATTGCTTTATTTATAGTCCATGTATTATCCCTTTAGGTTTAAAAAGATAAATGGGATGTAGATGTAAAAAAAACCAATGGGCACGAGGTATTAAAGAAAAAGGGCTGCTTACCATGTGCGTGTCTAATCCAGATTTAAAAACGAAGGATGGGGGTCATTGCAACTAGTTGTCACCCATGTGTCTACTATAAATAATGGTAGAATGTTGGTAATAATTGATGTTGGATTCTTAACGTTAGCACTCAGAATCATCAGCTTGGATTGAAGTAGTGATATAATGATATAATTATATAGTCTGGAACAGAACCAGCATAGAATTCATTTGCAGAAGCATGGTGTTTTGTTTCATAAACCCCGTTTTCTTCAAATGGACAATTTTTTTTTAAAATTGTTCACGCTTTGCTTATTTGATACAATAGTTTTCATATATTTAAAAGAAAAAGAAATCCCTTAAGCAGAAAGACAAATCCATTGGGAAAATATATGAATATTGTTAAGCGCAGAAAGACCCTTAATAGTAAAATTATTACTTTCGAAAAGGCCCCCATAGGAAATCGGACCGGTATTAAAAAAATGATCTAATTAATTAAAAATAATTGATATAGAGGTAAAATTATGAAAGGAATTTTATAAAAATATCATTTGTAAAATTAATTAGAATCGGCTTTGTTCATCAACACTAGTAAAACAATGATATTTTTGTGATTTTATTAGTGATTTATATAACCGCATATCCGGAAAATGCATTTTCTGCAATGCTAGCAACCCTATACTCGCAAGAATGAATTGATGTACCAAACAATGTGAAACCATATTCATTTTGTTTATTCTTTATTCGATTGAATTAAATACAAGACTGTTGTTAGAGAATGAATTGGACGCATCAATTTTTAGCCTAAAGGGAAACATCCCACTATTAATACATTAAATAAAACCACCCCGTATTTTTGGCGAGATTTTCTTAATTTTTTGCATTTCAAATTTTAAAAATTCAAATAAATGTAAACAAACATAATAAGTTAGCACAAGGGCTGGTTTATGACCTAAAATGGTTTCTGTAAAAAGTCCACTGGGTAACTTTTAATTCATATCAAGCTGCTCTCAATGTTATTGTTTGAAGCAGACTTGGAAGTGTCTTCTTATCATTAAAAATATTCTTGTGAATATTCTTGTGTTTAACGAAAGCAATATACATGTATCAATGGAAAAAATGTTTGAGTATCTCACATTAACGAGAATGTTATTTCTGTAAAACAGGGACAATTCTCTTTTTTTAGGGAGATAATCCCTCTTGTTATGTAACACTTAAGGGAATCATAAATCAACTAATCTTACCTTTCGCTGTCACAAAAAATACAGTGAGAACAAACACACTAAGAGGGCCTTTCATTTTAACACTGTATTTGAAAACACAAACCAGGAAGTTCATGCATAAATCAAAATATTATACATTTATTTTCATAATACCGGTTCAACAAGTTTAAATATGAAACTTGGTTGTTTTTATATGAGGGCAAACATGTGTGTTTTAAGACTACACAGCAATTTATTGTGTAATACCGAGGTATGGGTGTGTGTCTATACCAAACGGATCGAAACGCAAATGATCAAAACAATTTTAAAGGCACACATTAAGACAATTACTTGAATACGATTAACAATATGGTTGTCAAAACCGCCTAGATCATTGGAGTGCTGGTTAATAAGATTGTTTGTGCATTTTGTATTGAATTTAAATTCACGTGACAATCGATCAAATAAATCTAAAATTTATGTATAACTTTCCTTTTTGCATGACTAGAGAGAAGAAGGAAGAACGATTCGTTTCCCTATTATACCTTACATAACTGGATGAGATTGTAAGTTGTAAGCACACACATAATTAAGTGAATAAATTTTACCGTTTAACGTTTTAATATCCACTTTCTAAAAGGCTATCACTTTTTATATTGGTTTCTAACAGACAAACAGCATAGATGACATCGTAACAGTTTGGTATTTCATCTTTATATTAAAGATATTAAAAACCCATACAGAACTGTTTTTTCCATTTCAAGCAAACCTATCAAATTAAATAATTTTAACCTTTTTTAACAAATCACAACGTTTCCTGCCAATTTTTAAAAATATTTTGTTTTAAATAAAAAGCGGTTTCCTTTAATTTATAATGATATAATTGTTATATTTAAAAATAATAATGAAATAAATATTGATATGAATAAGCTGGCAGTACATTTGAATGACAACGTCCTAATTTTAATTCAAGAAAATATCTAGTTGCATGTATACCAAAAAAAAAAATCCAAGTCGTTAAACTGTATAAATACTGGTTTTACACGAAAAACAGCATTAATTCGTTCCTGATAGATTCGTCACACGGTTTATAAGGTATTTGTGTTCATGTTATTATTCCCTCGTGAGATAGAGTCGTACTGGTTTTCAGATTCTCCCGACACCGTATTTCCAAGTACTGTTCATTTCGTTCATTCCCACCTCGAAGGTGCATTATAATACATAATATATAACATTCTTGTATCAATCTGAGTCCCAGGTTTGTTTCTAAAATAAATACGTTAAACTTGAGTAATTAAGGAAAATACATAAAACCTTTTTGTTACACACAGTTACAAAAATATTACTTTTATATTCTTCCTCACTACTTTTGTCCGAATGGCAAACAAAAGTGCAAAATGAATAAAAACAACAAATATTACATAGGAACGCTGCTCGATAGCGTCCACATTTATAGCAAAAATTGTGTATTGTTTATTTCATATTTACTTATTATGAATATATGTGTATGCACATGCATGTACAGTATATACATACACATAGATAATTTTAAGACACCCCATAGTCATAATAATTTTTTTCCGAGCCGACCCAATTAGACGGTATTTGAATATTTAATTTCTAGTCAGTTCCGTTTTTAAAAAAAGTTTTCATTTGATTGATTTCTCTACGGCGTAATAGGCTATCTGTAAATTGTTGTATTAACAAAGATTAATAACCACTTTAAGAGTAAATTTAAACAAATATGGCCATTTCCTTAATCCAATAAGCTCATTATCTTCTGGAAAATCTTTAAAAATCCTGGGCATTATACGTTGTTGACTTTTATTTATTAGTTGAAACTAGGTCAATTGACGACACAACGCAATATAATAAAAAAATTATCCTAATTCACAACATTTCAGAACATTAACAGGCATATTGTCGACATCACAGTTTTACCAGTCTTGGGTATTTTGTACATTTCCCATATCTATTTATTTCGGCATTTTTTTTTATATAGTTTAACACACATCGTTTTATGTTTATTTTGTTAAATGATATTGACTTCCTACAACCTTATAATGTATCGAACGGAAATAAAGGTTGCATATTATGCAAAGCTGTAAATTACACCTCATTTTCTTTTAAATTTTCAACATTTTTATAACATCCTAAAAAACATATTGATCATTGATGCTTATCGTCGTTTTTTGAATATTAATATTTAGTCACTGTACCTTTACTAATGCCGACTTTACATAATAGATGGTATTGCTTTTAGTTATCTTTATTATGTCTTATCATTTTCAAATATTTGATGTTTTTGAATGTTGTGACAAATAATATTGATAATTCATACAAACATAATTAATCGTGAAAAATATGTATTTATTGGCTATTATTAATACATTCTAATGTGTCAAGTAGACACTGCATTAAAGAAGAGTTTTTTTTTTACATACATGTATAACCTTAAGAGACAAAGCTTAAGAAAAACATGAAAAATATACAATAATATTATCGAGAAAATCCAATAATACATGTGCTTCGATAAATATTAAAATATATGTATACTTGCGTGCAAATGTTTACATACAAGACTATTGTGTTTGTTAATACAAGAACTACGACTGGTAATTAATTGTGTTGCATTTCTTATTTCAGTTTATCATAGAAGATCACTACATCAATAAAGATTACAACTGATAGTGAGTATACATAAATACATAATTGTATGATCCAGAGACAACAAAGCTGCAGATACTAAGAGTAGAAACGAAAAATGTAACACTACAATATACAATGTCATAAAATGTACTTTCCTTAAGTATGCTTAATTTGGGCATAACAGACACCTTCAGTGATTTCATTTTTGTCATTGGTGTTTGTTTGTTTTGTGACAGCAGTGTCTTGTTCAACTTCCATGTACAAAAGACCATCTTCATTACGTTTTCTTACCGGATCCTTTGCAGTGCTTCTGTTTGGTTTACATACCTCCGCATAAACATTGACAGAACTAATCTCAGGTGTACGGTCCTTACTCCTTTTTGGAACAGCGTAGACCGGCATTGAAGACCCACTTTGATCTATAGGTTTATTGTTAGGAGGAACGTCATAGTCTGAGTTAATTTTTGTCTTATTTTTTGATTCCGTGGGCGGTAAACCAAGTTGCCTTTCCTGATCTGAACTGTACCCTAATTCGTCCATAGGTTGTGAAGTGAGATATAATGGGTTGTCAGGCAATTCAGGGTTGCTGTCAAAAACTTCATTTGTACGCGCCATGTCCGCTTCAGTGGATCCATTTTTGTTTCTTGTACTCCTCGTTCTGAAAAATTAACTTACTTCTGATACCATTCATAATCTTTTTGGGTGAACAAAGTTTTCAATTTTTAAGATAAGTACTCTTTTGTAATAACCTAAAGAATTCTAAATAATTTGGTTTTTTTAAGTGAATCGACTATAAAAATACAGACCTTTTTATCAATACTAAAATGAAAATAATAAGTGCAAGTATGATTGCACCTCCACCAGCAGAACCAGCGATGATATCTGAAAAGGAAAGAAAACGTGTCTTTAGTTTTGGTTTCTTCATTTAAATATCCTATAAAATTTTTCATATGATAAATAACATCTCAGAAATCACAGTTGCTTATCGTATGAAACACCATAAAAAGATGGGTGGGTTAAGGTGGGTTAAAACAATGAAATTTAAGGAGGTTGGGACCTGAAATAATAGTAATGTCATTTATCAGAAAACGTTTTTGATATAAAGATGGGGACCTAAAATGTTCATTGTATTAATTTTGTGACCCATGTCACATGACATTTTATTAAAATATAGGACCTCAAACAGAAATGATAATTTTCCTGAATTTTTTGCTTAAATTTGACATAGAAATTTATAGTTTGAAGAAATCAAACAAATATATACAGTTTGAACTATTATTTAGTAATGATTTTAATACAGTATGAATTTAAACACATGTATTGACTATAAAAGTAAAGTTAAGTCAAAGTTTGAAATCTCTTGCTTTACTGGTGGCTTCAAAGGCCAGTACATAATGAACACAACAACAGATGTTACAAATGTTTGATATATTCAAATTATAACGCAAGTAAAAAAAGTATAGTTATGTCATCTGTCCAACACTTTGCATACAAATAAACATACATTTGATGTATCATTTAAAAGTAAAACAAGTAGGGGTCACATCTTAAAAATTTGAGATATAGCTTGAAAAAAGCTAATTTTAGGCCAAAATTGGAGTTTATTTTTTCATAACTTCTATGAAATCTAAGCTTAATATGCCGAAATATATCCAAAGAAATATCAACATATTGTTTAGATATGTTTATAGAACAAAACGAATATATCGTTATACACTATCCAGAAGTTTGGTTTGCACAAACAATCAGGAAGCTAAAGTAACTGTGTACTCTAAAACTATTGAATTATGAAAATTGTCTATTTTCTTCTTGAAAACCTTCCGCCACAAAATATAGTCCCTCACTAAATTCTGTAAAAATGTAATTTAAATTTTTTTTTATTCAATATAGTTTATTTGGTACAGTAAAATATAAATATACTACTAACATAAATATGTGATGCAGAATTTTCCGACGATACGTGACCCAACACCTAAGGAGCAAGCCTCTTTAAATAATTAAACGATCAGACATGTATAATTTCGTCCGTATTTTTTTCTTAGTCTTATAATACATGCAAATGCACATCGTTGTCATAATAGCGCGTTGTTGCTAATATTAAATTTAGTTATAAACTGGTGCCTTATGAATTAATTTTTAATTTATAAACAAATAAGTTTTATGTTTTAGTGTTCCCCCCAAAATAGTGAAAACCTATGTAAATTCGTTACAAAGAAACACCGATTAGATGTATATTTACATAACATTTCCGGAGCATCTTGCGTTGTCTCAATCGACAAGGAATCATAACTGACATTTATCGTGCTTGAGGATAGGGTGACATCTGTTTTCTTGATGGTGTTTACTACAGATGAAGATTCCCTTGATGATGGAATAGGAGACGATGCATGTGACAACTGTGTTGAATTTAAAGTGGTTGTGAAAATTGTTGTTGGTGAGGTTGTTGTTGTTGCTGTATCTGATGGATATCCACACATCACACTAAAATTGCCATTCGATCCACCTGAAAACACAGGAAGAGAAATTATTTATGATAAAAAAACCCAAAACAAGCCTTTAGGGTATCGTTAATTTTGCAAGATAACCTTGGCATGGCTGTTGCTTAAACGCGGTACATAAAGTGAAATAAGAACAATATCAATAAATCACTTTAAAAGGGTATTACAATAAAAAAAGAAAGGTCTATTTAATTTGAATTGTTAAACATGTCACATGTCTATTGAATTGTTATTACTACGAATTGTTCTTGTTTCTAATTTATTCCTAAATTGCCGTTTCTTAAAGCGTGGAACAAAAAATATATACCAATACATTATGAATAATGTCTACTGACTAGCTAACTATTAGCGTTGTACTGTCGGTTGCTTGAAATGTTTGATGTGTAGGTCATTATTTTGTAATCGGCTGTGCGAATTTGAGGTAAACTTAGTTTTCAATATTACATTGAAATGGTAATTATGTGTTGTCAAAGCACATGTCTCACAACAACATAGACGTCAGTTTTGCTGCATCATCTATTTGTGAACCTTTTCTCGCCTCTTTAAGTATCATTAAATATAAAAACAAGGATTTAATTTAATTAAACAAACCAACCAAAAAATTGAGTTTTTTTTGATTTTATCAGCGATCGATGTCATAGATCTTGATCTTACGTTCGCCCGTTTTGAATCAGCATGATTCCCGTTTGAAACAAGATTACCTTTGGTGCGATTGTTTACAAACAAATTCACAACACGTGCTATCTAAAATGCTCGACTAAACCAACTGCATTATCGTGTTCATTTATTGCAACAAAATCACTAGATACGTTTATCGCTTACATTTATTTTGAAGGCCGTGCCCGATAACAAATAAATTTACATATCAAATTTTATTTCTATCGGGCACGGTCTACAATTAAAATGTAATCGATGAACTTAAATAATACTTAGTGAATTTTTACACCTTATTCATTCGCCATTTCTTGATTAAGCTAATTCATACGAAGTCTTATGCAATGAGTAGTCGATAACCAGGGAGGCAAAGTTGGGTTTTTTGTACACAATTTAGTTGAATAAATGGAATAAAAATCTTGTAATACGTTTAATACTTTAAGGAACTTATTTCTTAAGCGCATTTAAAAGGCGGTGCAGAGCATGAATATTTGGACGATTGCCAATCCAGACGATCGCTAGAAGGCTGCCGAGCATTAGCTCGACGCCTTAAAAATGACATTGTATGAGAATAAAACGTTCTTCAGCTTAAAACAACGTACGCACAAATAATTCTGAGGAAATCATACAACTTTTTAAATGATAATATCAACACTTATTCTTTTGAAAGAACTTTACTTATACATGAACATTACTTGTCAATAAACTATGAAACACCTGCATCAGAATTACTGCCTACACTTCTTATATTTCAACACATTTTATCCGATAGCAATTTGATGAGAATAATCAAAAACTTACTTTTATTATCGATAAACTATTTCGAAATGCAAAAAAGTAGTAAAGTGTGGACATGCTTTGACAGCTTTAAGTCAATTTACAGGTTATCAAAAGATAATTTGCAATAATATATTTCATTAAAAACTGATAAAAAGAATTCGTATACTTAGGAATTTGGATATGAATCAAATGTTTGACTAATCCAAAAAAAAAAAAAATGAAATGCGTCATTTCGTAAAAATTTGATTTTTTATGTTCTTTATACTTTTATGGTAACAATATACATGTACTGTTATTATGCGAATTGTTTTATTTTTCGTAGTATCACTTAGTGCAAATATATACAGCTGAAATACGCTTTTTATTATAAAAAGGCAACTTTTGCATCAAAACTTTACTTGAATACTCCTTGGTTGGGGGTTTAAACTATGTATCAATACTATTAGCTATATTAGTGAAAATTCATTTGAAGTCAAAGAGGCAAAATGTCGGACGTTAAAATGAAAATCCTTTCCAACCCCCCCCCCCCCACCCCCCCCCCCAAAAAAAAAACAACAACAAAAAAACAAAACAACAAAACAAAACAAACAAACCCAAAATGAAAAAAGGAATATTCTTAACAATCATGTTTGACTACATGCACATGAACATGCATTTTTTAATTGGAACAACTTGATATATTGAAGTCAAACACTTGTACATGTAGGTTCATCATACGAGAAAAAGTTTTAAACTTTAAGTTATTTCATTCTTTCATTTATATATTACTGCTTCAGTCAAAGAAGACTTTTGAAATGCGGTAACTGATACAAAGATAAATATATACCATTTTGTTGAAATCCAATACAATGATAGAACTCTCCTGATGAATAAGGTAGGATGTATGCTATTTGTATATTCACATTTTGACTGACTATGACGTCTACTGATTGTGATGACAACTTCTCAAGACGGCAGCCAAATACAATTTCGTTTTTAACGATAACTTGAGTTTTGCATCCAAATTCGACCGCTGTTTTCGATAACATAAGTAAAGTACCAACAAACGATGAGGTCAAAGTGCAGGTACATGGACGGTTGATTTTATAGGAGTCAATGCTGATATATGATCCATACTTCGTTGATCCGTCACAACTAGTAACTGAACTATTTTCCTCTGGAAAAAAAAGTTGGAAGCATTCAGTGTACGAATAAATTACTCATTATTAATTGAAGATAAAACAATTCTGTCTAATAAATAGTTGTGGTACTCACCATTTCGTGGGCATTGTCCTTAAGGAAAAAAAATGAATGTGATTTAATAAATCTAGTTTTCACCATCAATATATTTATACAAGATTTGACATCAGTTTGAGATCATATTATGTAAACCTGTAAACATAAACAATTTTAAAATAAAGTATTATATACATATAGGATCTCTCACCATTTAAATTGTTAATTATGATATTTATCCAACGAGTTGTGTGTTTCATCCCCGAACCTTTGCGAGGAAAAAAATCATAATAACCAACGTAAATAATGTCAGATTCGTTCTAACACATGTTTTACCAGGTCCTTTGTTAAGGCCAAGATCTAGTAAATGATTCCAGAGTGTCTTTTAGGTGCTTAAACCATAATGACATCATAATTGATTTGAAGATTTTTTTCCAGTACTTTACGGCTTTAAAGGAATTACATAGAACATTGAACAATTTATGGATGTTCTATGTTAAATTATTGGAAAAGTAATCCCGATATCCATATTCGATTTGACATCATTTTACAGAGGAAGTCAAGAGCTTGTTTAATTCCGTTTTTGGAGAGACTGTAGGCATTGTAGGTATATTTTATGAGTCAAAAATGGACAAAACTCCGAAATTAGTTCCTTTTTTCCTTTATATTTCATTGAGAGAGACAGTTTAAAACATGATTTTTCATTTTTTTCATTTTTCATTATTTTGAAGCATCATTAAAACAATTTATATCTTTAGTTTTATAAACCTGTAGGCACCTTCCATTTACTATATCTTGACCTTAAATCTTTTCGGTAAAAATTATTATTGTAACCCGCACAACACATTTACTGCAAGACGTCAACAAATTTACGCATGGAAACCAGTTCCTTGAAGATTAACAAACATACCTTCCATTTCGAACATATATTTTTCTCAATTCATGAAAAAAAGTTATTTACATCTACAACTCTACACTTTTCAACTAAAGTATTTTGTTACTTATTCGTTCTACGTCATTCATCCCTCTAAAACAACGTCATTTTTAATTATGATGTCACGTGGCGTACGGACACACGGTGTTATTTATATAGATTAATATAATTACAAGGCAAGTTTTATTTCGCATCCTATGTTAGCCCGAGGTTGCTGTATATCAGCTCCAAAGCCGTCAGGCTCGAAGGATGATATACAGCGACCGAGAGCTAATATTGGATGCGAGATAAAAATTGCCTTGTAATAATTCTTATAATTATCATATACTTATAGAGAATATCAAAGAAACAATAAAAAAAAATCACGTGATGAATAATTACTGTAAACGTATTATAGTTGGCATGTACGATATTTTGCGGAAATTAGTTTTAGAACAAGTTGGCATGGATTTGAATTAGCGTATTCTTGAATGTGACTATTCTTATACCTACATGCATGACATTTAGCGCGCGATGTACTTGATTTAGCGGAAGTCGCATTCCGCCAAAAGCGCTAAATAGAATGCACAGACAAATGTAGTACGTTTACAGTATTTTTAACAAATCACTCTCTGTCTTTTATCCCATCTCTGATAAACTTCCCTGGAGTTTCTGCACAAGCTGTTCGTTAATTGTTGATATGGGCGTTCAAAGATATTGTACCATATGGCCCCTCGGTAGAAAAACAAAAAATAAATATTGTAAAGTATTCGAATTTTATACTGAAGTCTTATATTTGCATACACGTAATCTTTGACATTGTATCTTTATGGAATACCATTTTACTAAAAAAAAAAATCCTAAGCAAGATATACTAAAGATTTGGTAAGGGTACACTGTTAACTTCCAATTCCCAATATTTTCGTTCTGCCCCTCCCCCTTCCCCCACTTTATAAAGCGATCAAAATATCTGAGAGCATATATGTACATTTCCTTTCTCAAATTCTTACAAGTTATTGTGTTTAAAAAAAAATTACTATTATAGTTATTATATTATATTTTAAAAAATCAATTAGATGTGAAGAATACAATTGTGCCTCAATGTGCTCAAATTAAAAACATTAAAAAATTTATTTTGTCCTCCCCATTATAAACGCTTGTTGTTTACCTGGCGTAAACTCGTGTGACTTTAACACCATACTCACTTGATTGATGAATAAGAAAATGTTGTCACATGACATGTTAAAGACCTATTAAAGTCAATGTATTGACAGGCATATCACTCTAGTCTACTAAGGCCCACCCACTCTTTTCATCTTTATTCAAAACAATAAATAGCTACAAATCAGAATGGTTTTCCGCTGTAACATTTTCTGAAGAATAGCGATAATGCCTTTACCCCCGTAACAAGTTTTGTAAAAACCTGGAAACTGTTTAAACGGTGTCCGTTTTGTTCATTCGGAAATTCATATGAAATATTAAGTTTCTTCTAAAATAAGTCCACATACTCGGATAATGTCGACCCGGGTTTGCCTACCATTTTACCAACTTTGAAGTCAACAATCATCAATAAATTCCAAAATACGCGTTGTTGTGCAGCAGTTTCTGCACCGAATACAGATATACCGGTCCGTAACATATCCTGATTACCCCATTGCAATGACTAAAGTCGTAAAAACAAAAATACTTGTCAAAACCTGTATCACATCAAATATCAACCCTCGACCAATATCTGCCCTCTGGAAAAAATATCAGCCCTCTGGCTAATATTGGAGTCGTAATATGGATCATAATATCCGTTACGTTTATAAATAATGAACTATTAAAAAAATACATGCGGTATTGAATTTTTCGCCCACCCCCCCCCCCCCCCAATTGAAGTTCTATAGAGAGCTTTTAAAATTAGATTAATAAAATTGGAACATATTGAAAATGAGTATGTGAAAGATTATCATCACTTCATGGCTTCATTATGCAGAAATGACGTCATGGTCATATTTTGATAGATTATTGTTTTGGAGCAAAGTATGTATATTTTTCGACGGTAAATCGAGGGCATGCTAGCTCAACTATCATTTTAAACTATATGTATAATTATATGAACAAAAACAGATATAAACATCGTACTTGAGGAGACATGCACTTTACCAGTTTCAAAGGCAAAAACCGACATTATTTCCATTTGTTTGCAAAATTGCGGTAACTTCCCCATGTTAGTAAATAATCAGCTATTGAATTCTGAAATCTTTTATCAAGATAAATATGATAGACATCCTCTGTATAATGTGTTTTAAGATTTGATTTGATACGATAAAATTGGTTGAAATGGGGGGGGGGGGGATTTCTCTGTCTGAAATGGATTCCTTTGCTATTTGAGAAATAAACAGCAAATTAAAAAGATCACTGTGATAGCAATGATTTAGTACATTTCTATAAATGAACCATAGGTTACTTTATATGATTTGTGCAAAAAAAATGAATTAATCATTTGTGAAATATGAGACCATTGCATTCCAGATGTTTGTACGATGATGAGGCAACAGTGTTTACATAAATAAAATGTTGTTTGTAGATTTCAAATAATATATAAAATTGTAACTTCGTTTTCTTCTGGCGTTTCTTAACCTTTCTTTTTATTTAAATGCATCATTCTGGGATCCAAAATCTTTCTCCATAAACCCCGTTTCAAAATGACAACTCTTTACACCATTTCAAGTTTTAATTCACATTTTGATGATAGCATTTTATCTCTGTTACTAAACGTGTGTAAAAATGCAATGTGTCTCACTGACATCAGCATTGGTGCTGCCCTCTCTTAGATGCTTAGAGATAGCCCAGAAGGGAGGTAATGATTTTAACTATATGGCAGATTCGTGGATTGCAAGAATTAGTTATTCTAAGTGGTATATCTTCTTACTGAGGAAAGCTGTGTCTAAATGGTTTTCAGGTATCATAATACACACCAAACAGACAAATTTAATCCCTTTATAATTTTTTCATGTTCACTTCCTTTAATGAACTATGGCCGTTGTTATTTAAAAATTAATAAACATTGAATTAACCTTTCTGAGAAGAAAAAAGATAGACTGAAAGGTGAACCAGACGAATTAAAGGTCTTTTCAGAAACACACGAATTTATATAAATCTTTTCTCGTAATAACAAGATCTTTTCCCGTAATTACGAGATCTTCTCTCGTAATAACGAGCTAATTAACTCGTAATAACGAGATCTTTTCTCGTTATATAAGAAATAATTGACAATGTAATCTTTCTCGAATATTCTTAAATACAGTTAATTATTGTAACGTACTAAGTGTAGTTATGAAAAATTGATTATCATCTATCATAATTTGTGAAGAAAAAATGAATTTGTTCAATTCGTTACTTCATAGGCACGCAGATAGCATCAGTCCTTAGATAGCTTTATATTTATATGTATCCCCTTTTTTCTTACGGAAACTTAGAGTTAATTCATAACTCTTTAAAAACAGCCAGACTGAAATCTACACGCCCCGTTTATCGATTCGCCGAAATCTACAGCGGCTTAGATTGACAGAACTGAAATTGACACACCCTCTTTATCGATACCTACAGTGACCTAAAAAAATCACGGAATGCACGAAATAATCATAATGATGGAAGACAAACTCTCACAGGAGACGTTTTGGCTGATTCTTTAAGCTAACGTACTTATGTACATTAAAAGTAATTAAGTGAATTTAACTTACTCCTCATAATCAATTTCTGAAAGCTTTACACGCTATAATTTACGTCAATTTTGAATGACAGTGAAACCGCATGTGTTTTTCTACTTATAAAAGTTATCCTTAATCTGTAAATTACAATGGTGAATTCCATCTCGTTACAAAGATATATATTTTTAATTGTATATTTTCCTGCCAGGAAAATATACCTTTTCATGAATATTGATGCTTGACAGTTGTTAATTTGAAATACATACATGAATAATGAGTAAAATACGTTTGTCATTCACGATACCCTTACTTCTGCATTAACACGTACATGTATAGGATCTATAAATAGCACATAGGGGAAACACACAGGTCGACGTCATTTTTTATAAAGGAAGTATTCATATCTACTCACAGGCTTGTATTTTTTTCTTTTGTTTGTACTCGTATATCGGACAAATTTATGCTTTACTGAAAATATCCCTTCCTTTGTGAAACTATCACAATTATGAAGATGTTGACCCTTCACCAGTTTCGGTATGATAGACTAAATTTAGCTGTCAATTTCACGTGATAGATTGATATTCACGAGGAGGCATTACTTTCCTGGGAGGAAATTAAATATTTTTTTATATTTGATATATTTGTTACGTGATCGAATTGAGCGTTATAATTAACAGCATAAAGATAACTTTCATTAGTAATCAAACACATACATTTTCCCCTTTATTCAAAATTGACGCAAATTATAGCGTGTATAGCTTTAATTAATAAAAAGAAAGATATTAATATGCGCAAAACAATGCTTTGTTTGATGATTCATGCGGGTTATGAAGGTAGCGATCATTGCAGAAATGTTGTTTACATAACCAGCTAACGCGGGTAATTTCTTTATTCATAGTTCTTATGATCATTCTTCATTGCGTGGTAGTACTATTGCCGATCAAATTCGCCTGGTGAATAGACGATGTAAAAATACAAGCAATTAATGATACGATGAACAATGAAATTCAGTTTATGAATCTTTATATCAATTGTTATAAAATATTTCGACACAGATTTTTATTTCTTTGAATATTGGTTCTGATTTTCTATACTTGTTCGTATACACAGATCACACCTACACGCAAATCGCTTCTCCAACCTAAAATAACATCGCGTGCATAATCTAAATATGACCTTTCGATTTTGTTATTCCATTAAACTATACATTTACATTTAACACATTTCAACAACCAGATCCTCACAATAAGTAAAAAGCTTTTAATGACGATACTTACATTGTATCATGTTGTAAGACAAGTGTCCGCTCTTCACTGTACGCATGCGATTTAGCTGACGTTTTGCAAATGCTGGCCAAACTGTTTTTATTTCATTTAACTATTTACTCACAATTTAAACTTCTTGTAAACAAGTCACGGAAAAATACCCAGTAATCAACAAATGAATGTTAGAAGTGATAAATGTATAAACAACAAAAAAAAAAAGCGAGGAAAAGAGACCAGTATATGAGTTATAATCATGAAGTCAGAAGAAAATTATTAATGAATAATTTCAATTAGGAACTCTCTTTTAAATATGGATTTAAGAAAACATAAAACTAAAACGTTTTCATTCGATAATTTGTTTAGCTATGTAAGAGGGGCCAAGTCGCGCGCGGCGCATGGCGTAATCTGTACTGTTATATTTAAACTGACTGACAGACAAGCACGTGGAGTCCAGAAATAAAGTCCCGGTCAAATGACCGACTATAGATACTTAAAGAGAAATAATAAAGTTCAGTGATAAAACTTAAATTAAAATAATCTCTCTCTCTCTCTCACTCTCTCTCTCTCTTCTATTCTCTCGCTCCAGAGAATCACTTCAAGCTATTTAAAGTCGTGTATGTACACAATGTATAAAACATTTCATAAAAATAATCAAAATAGCGATGCCACGAATTGTGTGAGCATTAATATTTTACAAATCGGCGATGCAAGTTTAGTCGAAAACCAAAGAAATGATTTAGGTTAAAAACTTTATAATTAAGATCGGAAATTAGATTAAAACATTTTTGTAATGGTTTTAATAAAAACAACAGCGTTTGGTTTTAGTATGTGTTATCTAATCCCGTGTAAAAAAAAATCTAGCAAAACATTGAACTTATCTGGTCAGCGATAATCTCCGTCCGTATTCATCGACAAAATTAATTCAATGTCAATAAGCAGTATATGGAAGTATATGTGGCAGTATAATTATGTGCACCCTTATATATTGCACGGTACAGTACGCTTTTGTCGGCTGTTTTGGGGTGGGATTTGCATATGTAGCGTTTGGTCGATATACATTCGAGAACAATATTTTTTTGTATTACAATTGTTTTAATGTTGTTCGTTATCGAATTCGGTGTGTATTAAGTAGATGATGCCAGTATCTGGTATGTGATAATATCGTGCGTTACTTGAATTGTACCATTACTTTTATCATTTCTAACAAACAAATAATTTCTGTAAATAGTGTCAAGTATTGTGTTGTAAATATGATCGGCAGTTGTTGTTTTTTGTATTATAACAATCGGGTTCGTTATCGGGATGGGCTGCTTAACTGTTTGGTTTGATTCGGGGTACAGAAGATGGTGAGAAATGATACTGTGCATAACAGTACATTGTTTTATTAGTAAGAGCATTATTTTAACAACTTTGTATTTAATTTCAATATCAATTATATAGTTTGAATTTCCTCTGTTCTTTTATCTCTTATTAAACATACATGTAACATCTCGTTTATAACAGTTCTGAAATAGTTGAATGCTTCGAAGTTTTCATAGAACAATACAAACCGGTAGGGGACGTGTATTGCTTATGTAATACTCTCAAAATGCTTGTTTATTTCCCCTCGTGGACAAAGGCAACATATGAATCTTGTTTTAAACGGCTAAGCTGAAGGGCGACCCTATATTTTTATATGTATACAGAACTGATTTAGCTCTCGGTACTATCGTTACCACTAAGTATTATATGCATGATACAATCATGCATATTGTGACACGGAATATATATCAGTTATTTTTTTCTGATCATCAAACCTAGTGCTTGAAATTAAATCACTTAAATATGAGAAGAGGTCCTGTAAAAAACCACTGGAAGCATTATTTCATATCATGGGTATTATTTAGCTCTTAAAAAAACAATTTCAACTTACCATTCGTTGTGGTAAAAAATATACTGATCACAAACATCCACAATGGACCCTTCATTTTTACATTGAATCAAATCACATACACCAGGAAGTTGAAAACAGTACCGGTTTTACAAGTTTAAATTTAGAATGTGTTTGTTTTCATACGAGATCAGTCATGCGTGTATTTAGATTACACACATTTAAAGTTCCTGTGAATTTGCTGTGTAATCCTTCCATGGCACTGATTCGCTAACATTTAGAAAAAACTCTTTATAAATGTCTTGGTTTGGATAACTTGAAGAAAAAAATCACCAGGCTGAAGCTAGCAGCCACTCACAACAGCCACTAAGCCCGTAGAAGCTAGCAGTCAATAAAGAAATTCATCAAAGTACTGAGAGTACTCGGACAGAAAATTATATTTTACTTAATTTTCGACATATTTTAATTAATATCAAAATGATTAATGCTCAATAATTTGTACGAGCATTGAAGACTTCCAAAGCAGTAAAGCTCGCCTGGATAAGAGTTAAAAATGCGTCTTCGTTGGATAGAAATGAAATACGTCTGTACGGGTGATAAGTTATGAAAATAATGTTATCCAAGTGTAGTCTTATTTATACAAATAGAAAAAACTATATGCATCGTATAAAGTGATATGCAAACGCATTATGATATAAGAGACATGGTAAATTAAAGTAAATTAAAAGGTATTAAACGATACAAATACCATAAAAACCCCAAGCCAATCCAGTGTGGCAAGATAATTTGTTTCCATCGAAGCTGAACATGTGCATGTTGAAAAATTTATGCTCTGGCCTTTTCACTCCCCCAAAAACAACATCAATCGAAAATTAAAAAGACATCGTATTATTACGAATATGAGACAATATAACACCCAGGATTGTGATTTTATTCTCATAAAAAAAGTATCATACGTCGCAGTCAAAAACAGAGAAAATCATCAGATAAAATTAGGATTATTTTGTCTCTTAATGCTTAAAATCAATAATAAGATGAACAATTCAGCTTGAAAAAGAACTTGTACTGGTGTATTGAACTAATGTAAACAAAAGCAGGGCACGAGCCTTGTTTTACACGACAAAGAATTATGAGCCCTGTATCTTGCTTACAACTTCACTACTGACTTTTCAACATTTTGTTTGTAAGTAGCTTGCCTCGTTTAATAAACTGTTCATTGTAGAGCATGCTCTTGCATAACGAATAAGCTGAGAGACATAAACCCCATAAGCAGGTGATGATGGTATATTGCTACGTATACATAAATAAGGGTAGTTGACAATAGAAAAATTTAAATCATCACGTTCATCTTTGAGTTTTGTTGTAAGGTTACCATTTACGTCTTTTTCTAGTAAAATATCCAAGTATAAAATAAGTGTTGGAATCTATGGTATCTTTTATTTCAAAATCACCGGGATATATTGAGTTAAAATAAGAGTGAAAGTACTGTTGTTAACGGATGAAACATCATCAATAAATCTAAATATGGAGTTAAAGGTCATAGCAAGAGCCTTATTCTTTTCTTGAACAAGCTTTTGAATAAATTCTGCTTCATAAAAATATAAAAATAAGTCAGCCAAAGGGGAGCATAATTTGTGCCAATGGGAATTCCGACTGAGAAGCGTCGAATTCATCAGAGTTCTAAAAAGTTGAAGTATAACCGTTTATATACATGAAACAAATTAGTACTGTATGCATTTTTCGCTGTTAATATTTGAAATAATAGAATCAAGAATTTCTTTTTTTTTAATGAAACAAATAGTCTATAAAACTGATTTATTTTTTCTAGTTTTCTAGTCTGTCAGTGAATCAAAGAAAAACAAAATAATTATCAAACAAGTTGTGTGAAGAGTGGTGACAGCAAAACTTTCAGATAAATAAAACGCGTACTGTATTTATTTGACAAAAATAAAATGGTATAATCAAAGAAAACAATGTGCAGAACAACATGACAGCAAGGACAAACGACGTTTATTAAACATTCGTATTCATGTAGTTCTCCTGGCCTGAGAGGGAATCGTACTGGTTTTCGGATACCGTATTTCCAAGTTCTGTGTAAATTTCAGCTGTTGTTGTTACAGTTCCAGTTCGAAGGCTCATTTTTACATTCGAGGTTTTAGATCCAATATTTTTCCTGACAAAAAAAATAATTTATAGTTTTATGACAACAAAATACATGCAGTATTATTATCATTAGTAGTAGTAGTTGCAAATGCGGTAGTAGTAGTACATGTAGTAGTAGTAGTAGTAGTACTAGTATGCATTTATTAAAGTAATGCTTTTTCTTACATGTTTTTTCAGATCATGTTATAAAACTTTTCAAATACTTTTAATTAAGTTTCAAGACTTTAACTTTAAAAAATCTAAATACATTGTATATATGCTTTCACTGTATATAAGCTTTTACGAATGCTACATGTGTAGGTATCATCTAGTTACTGAATGAAGTGAAAAACATGCAATGCCATGTTAATATCAAATTAAAACAATGAAAAACTACCTCAATTTGATGTGGATAAAGAAGTACATATTCGTTATTGTTGAAACAATGGAAATTACCACGAAAATAGCCAAAGGGATTTGTAAGGATATAAGGGACTCATCTATGTTGTGAAATGAAAACAAAGAAGTGTAAACTCATTTTACAGATGCTAAGAGCAGTAGAATCATTACTAAATACATGATGCATGCAAATAGATATAATCTCTCTAGTCAACTCATTATGAAAATAAATTTATCATAAATCATGTGGTCTCTAGCTCTAAGATAACGAAATGAATTTATTTAGAATTAATTTATTGACAAAAGACCCCATTCCTTTGACAAAGCTAGCTTTTTATCCTTATGTTTGAAAAGTTTAGAAAATGATACGTATATAATTACCGGAAACCTCATCTTTGTGACCACATATACATTCTTTTGACATAGTGGTGGCAGTGGTCTCGGTGACATTCACATCATTTTGGATTAATGCAGATGTCGGCTCTGTAGATGAAACTACAGAAGATAACCGTGAACTAGCTGTAGAAGTTGTTGCTATTATGGTTAGTGTTGACTCTCTTGCTGTTGTTGTTGTTGTTGTTGTTGTTGACGCTGTTGCAAGGGGACTTCCACATACTACACTTAGATTACCATTCATTCCACCTAAAATTGTAAATACATGAAAAATAAAATGTTTTTTTTTCGTCAAAATGGTACCAATTTTTCTAACACAGAAACGTAAATGTTGCTTTTTTTACATTACCTTTGTTCATTAAAAATACCAAAACATTGACATACGGATACTAATCAATATACAACCCAGATAACTTGAATAAAGTGATAACAATATGTGACAGGTGATTTCTTCTGTATAATAAATAACACGATGACTCAGTTTTTTGATTATGTAATTTAAAATTTGCACATTTTAAGAAGTTAAGAATATTCATCATTCATAGCATGATATAGAACACCATTGTAGATATACAATCAACTTAAGATATCTTTAAATCTTGTAATATACTATCAATCATACCGTTCTGTTGAAATCCTATACAATGAAAAAATGTTCCTGATGTATATTGTGATGAGTATTCTGCTCGAACATCCACTGGTTGATTGATGTTGACGTTCAATAACTGAGATGAAACATATTGTAAAGAACAACCCATAACAAACATTTTGTTAATGACAATTTGCGTATTGCATACCGATACGATTACTTTCCTTCATACAACTAGCAAGTCTCCAACAAACGATGGGGTCACGATACAAGTACATGGTCGGTTGATTTTATAGAAATCCACGTAGACAGCTGGTCCATATTTTGCTGATCCCACGCAGCTAGCTATTAAACTTTTACCATCTAAAGATAAGTGGAGAATATATTTAATTAAATGTATAATATTTAAAGTATATTGATTGTCAATGTTGTTGTTTAAATGGATAGTGAATATTAAAATAATGTAAATCATACTGACCATTAGACTGACATTGACCTAAAATGAAAAAGAAATCAAAAGGGAGTGTATACATTTCAAAAACATTTATATGTAAGAAGAATGGCGGTACGCGGTAAAAATGTAAGGAGTAAAATGAACGTGCGGACGCTTAAGAGGCTCAACCGACACTCAACTCAACTCAACCACATCTACTCATTAAAAAATAGGCTGATACCTAGTACATGTCCTTATATGTACACCAGTTGCATATAACTCGGTTACATACCCTCTGAAGTAAATATTTATATTTGCCTGGGGTTCATGCAGATTTTAGCTCTGATCTATTCATACTAGCTGACAAAAAATCGGAGACAGTATTGACATTAAATTGGATTTAAAGGTATGGTTGCAGATATAAGCATGAAATATAAAACACGAAGTTGAAAGACACACGTTGCTTACTTACATTCATGGATACTAATCAAATTCGTAGGGATCAAAATACAACAATAACCACTTCCCCTTTTTAGAAGGTTTTGATTGATCGAACTCTTTAGCAAATTTATCATACTTTTCTGACAACATGTATCAATTGTTGTCCCATTAAAACTTACAATGAAATATTGATTTTTAAACGCTGTGCATTTGCTCGCCCATACATTATGGGATTTTGTTCTACTTGGTTCATAAATTCATGAATAGTTCATCATATCGTTTTTTTATCCAAAAATATATGTACTAAGAAAAAAAATCACAAAGTCTCTGACTTTAGTTTACAGAAACAGAAATAAACTATCAACTACTGTGGTCTCATCAATATTCGTGGAATACCAATTTTCGTGGATTTTGTTGTTAAGTTGATCCACGAAATTAAATGTTCATTGCAGTGCAATTTCTATTAAGATTTTGTATTGATAGGGTCATTGACCTCGAATGTACGTATCCTTAAAACTGTGATTTTCACTTTATCCACGAAAATTGATACCCTTGAATATTAATAAAACCACAGTATCATAATTTGCCTTCAAAGAGATAAATCTTGACTTTACGCCAATTAACAACAAGAAGAAATCTAAGCGTTTTATCTATGTGGATTCAGCATGACCATTGCTTACTTTCACTTTACGAAAAAGATGCATTTACTAACCTTTTGTGGAAGTTAAGAAACCACTGACTGTAAACGCAAAGATAAAACCTTTCATTGTCTATGAATTTTCGAACTATGAAGAAAAATAAATCTTAAAAAACCTTTCTTGTTTATGACGGCTTATAAATAAAGAGCATCAGAGCAGAAACTTTCAAAACTAAAGTAAAGTACTAGGTGTTGTGTCCCTTGTAAAGTATCTAACGCGTCACGTTTTTGCTCATAATAGACTTGATTGTTATGCCATAAATTAGTTACATGCTTTCATTTCATCAACACAAAAATAGTATTAATTTATTGATGCAATCTATAAAATTATTAACATTATCTAAAAGAATCTAAAATGAATAACGTTAACATATTTTTTTCTTAGAGTTTTAATCTTCTCCTAACTACACCCCCCTAAAAAACTATTTAAAAATACAAAAACAAAATAAAGCAAACAAACAAACGAACTAGAAACAAGAACGAGTCAGTGTGTTCTTTGTTTTTAAACATAATTTTCTATTTTTTCTCATTGACAAACAAACTGATAAGTACATCCATTTTAACTGTACATCACTATATAATCATTTTGTAGAACAACATTTTTTCTTAAAGTTCAATGTTTTTATTATTATTCAATAAAATACAAATAGCTTTACATGAACGCAGATTTGTAATTTTACTTCTCTTAGCCTTGCTGTTACATCTGTAAGCAAAAAAGCATGTATTATCAATTACAATCATGCCGTTCTGTTCTTCGTGTATCAAACAGTCAAATATGTATCCGTTAATATCAAAGTAACTCAGTCAAATGATTTATTTTTTAAAATCAATCTAAGTTCCCTCTTTTATTTACATGCATATATATCTTATATATATGTACATGTGCTTAATAAATTACGTCTATTTTTGTTTTCAATCTTCTAATTAAGGACATTACGCGCTCTTGATCAAAAATATTAATTCAACGCTTCTTCTTAGATACATGACAAACAAGTTGATAAAACAGGACTATCAACAGTCTCGTTTTAGGTAATCATTTCGTACGTTCTTTGGTCGATAACGACCTTGTCAGGAAATACAATCTCCCACTGGGTCGCATGCTGACTGACGTTTTTCTTACTAATTGTTAGACCATAATTAGTCATCTAATTGATTACGGACTTTTCCGTTTTTTTCGATTACGACAAAGAGCACACGGCGGTTGTGACCGGTCAGCAGAGGATGCTCACTCCTCCTATGCACCTGATCCTACCTCTATCTTGTCGGAGGTCCGTGTTGCTCTGCTTTGAATTTGTATTCGTTTAATGGATTTTTGAGATGGTTGACAGTTTGTTATAATTGTCATTTTTTCATGCACATATTTTCATGTAATGTGTAGTTATACATGTAAATGTTAAATCTCTGGTCCATATTATACATCTATGTTTTGAGTTTCAATCTACATGATTATAGATAAATTAGAACTTAATTGTTTACATTCACTGACCTTTAAAGATCACCTGGCCTGACAATATAAAAACAAGGGATCAACCGAAAATAATGTAACAGAAGTGATAAAATCATAAAAAATGAAATATGATCCAATCGTAATTCAAATTTTAAAATTTAAATAAAAACAATTTCTTCTGATGATAACATATTGTTTATAATACACTGTACATGTAGGAGGTAAGGATAAAAGCAACAAGCTGGCGACGTTAACTTAATTCTGACGTTGTGTTTTAAATCTATCAGTTAGACCTTAACAAAAGGTTGGCAGTAATATATGCTATAATTCACACTATAATGTGTTTTACACTGCATAAATCATAACTTTTTATTAATGCATCAGATATAGAAATCTATTTGGTTTTCAAATACTTTGCCGTCAGCTTCTAGTATATTATTGGCTCTACAAATAGTTATGAGCGTTGTTTTAAACTTTGGTGATGACTTATCCTTTTTTTCAGAAGTTTTTTCCTTCTGATTGTTTCTCTTCCTACAATTCACTTTATTTATAATCAAGTAGGGTATATACTTTCATAAAACATTAGAACTTCTATCAAAGTCTATCAAAATGAACTTTTCAATTTTCATTCCAAATATAAAGAGACAATTTGTTTTTCTTTCTTTATTGGCATCTTATTTAAGACTTAAATAAATTACACTAAAGCAAATTGAAAGAGCAGGTTTGGAATCTTTTTTTTTAATGAAAATTTTTAATGTATTGGAAATGAGTTTAAGGGAGCTCTTTTTTAGGTACGAATGATGCAATTTCCTGGATGGTGTTGGGTCTATTTGTCAACATGTTAATCTAACATTTGGGGGAAGTCACATAGTAAGTATGTTTACTGTGAATTTTCTCTATTAGATGCCTTTTCAGGCATTTTTTTCGTATCTCAATTTTTTGTTAAAGCATTAATTGAACATGATTTTTTCTTTTTTCATTATTTATATTCTTAGAGTCTTATTATTTAATAAACTAAATAAAAGCTTTATAGTACATGTAACACATAGTCAAATCATTCATTGTTTGAGACCTGAAGGCATCCTGATCAATCACTCTTTCTCTCTTTTTCTCTCTTTTTAAGTTTGAGATATCAATTTCAGTAAATTTATTATTGTAATTGTTTGTATTACTCAATACCTATTTGCATCTTTAATTATTGACGCTTTAAAATCACCAATGGATAATGTTTTGAGCATATATAACAGCTTTAATACGTTATTCAATAAAACTTGACCAAATCTCCCATCGCAGTATAAACTGTGATTGTGCAACTTCACTAGTATGTTAATCCTTATTTGTCATTAGACTACCTTTCGGATTATTACATCATTACATTACTCAAACGAAACCGAAAATTTTATTCATGCGAAACAGCTAAGAAAGAATAAAAATAAATATTGACTGAGTGTAAACGTTTTTTCAAGCATTTATATCAGGTTGCACTAAAAAGGATAACATTTATTACACAAACTATAACAAACAGCGAAAAAACACAGACGCATACACACCAAGACGAGCAAATACTCTACTAGCTCACACAATAGGGACAATCATTTTCTTAAGACAAAATATATTGTCTTACTCATTGTCTTTAATTCGTTAAAAGCATACAGCTTTGGATTCACAAAGCCTTTTATGAACATGTTGTACGGTGTATTACCTGATAATACATAAAACACAGTTTGCCCCTTTTTCTTATTTAGAACTGATAAATGGACACTGAAGAATCTACAGGAGTGCTGCGAGGAAATACTTCAGTTTCTGGGTTATTTTTGGGCTTTGCTGTAAATATAATATGTTGATGGTTCTGATCTGTATTCGAAATTCGTCCATATGCTGCAAAGTGACGTATTCAGGGTTGTCTAATAATTCCTTATCTTTTTCAAATACAATGAAAACTTTTAATGTACAAGTCATTTTCCGGAGATCCACGCTTGTTTATTCTTCTTCTCAGTCTTAAAAAAGAGTAGTAGGTGATACATGTACATGTGATACGCATTAAACATGTTTTTGAGTGCCAAGTATTCAAACCATTGTAAGTTCTTTAAAAAAAATATTTCTATAGAAAGACGTGTGACAATTAGTTGATTCCTTTTATTTTCACAATTCTGAGGATATGCATAATATATTATATACTCTGATAACAAGCAATAAAATAGTGTTAGGTATATCGTTATATATATACATTTGACGTTCCTTTTCCTGTTCAAGTCATTCAACCACATGCAGTGTGTGGTAAATTACATGAACCTACACATGTAATAATATATTTCTTTTGCATTTTTCTAATTTACTCAAACGTTAAATTAAAGGTTTTGATTTTAATAGTCATACGGTCAATTGGTCCGGAATGAGGAAGTGCTTGACATTTACATTTCTACTTTTCAAGAAACTTTGCTTTCAAACAAGTTTTTCTGTAATCATAAGAAATCATAAGTAGAATCGTTTTGTTAAGGAATGAATATCTAGCGCATTGATGAAAACAGTTTTCCGGTTAATTTTTTCTTTGGTAGGTCGATCAATAGAAAAATTATGAAATTCATTTCTTTTCATTTAATTTTGCTTTTTGAACTATAGAAAACATAGAATATCTGTCATCATAAAGACTTGATTTAAAAAAAGGATCCTATTTATCTATCAATCTATTTATTTATTTTAAAGGTTTAAAACTTTTGTTGACATACATAGGCCTATATCTGCAGATCCAATTTTTTCTTTTCTAATTTTTTTCATTGTGTTTACTGGGACTTGTTAAACTTTTGATGTGTCTCATTTAAAGTAAACTTTAGTAAAGATAAACATTCATTTGCCCTTTAAACAATTCCCCTTGCATGAAATTCTAACAATCACACAAATTTGAGAATTTTGACAGACATTGAGCAGTTGAGGTTGTACACAAGTGTTATTTTGTTTGAATGTCTGTGTGTGCGTGAATTATTTCATTGAATATTTCTATTATTGACGTGAAACATGCGCTGCGTTTTAATTAAGTGATATTAATTGCGTTGAATTGAACAGTGCTTTAAGATATTTTGAATAAGAGATACATTTCTGTGACTGGAACATTGTGGTGAAATTTTGTTGGTTTCACGGTGTATTTGTTGGACAGGTGTTTAGTGTTGTCAGTTGTAAGATGTCAAAAGTGGCTGATCAAATTAAAATGTCATTCGAAAATGCTAAAAATCAGGAAGGTGATCATGAAGGTTCTTTTCATGATGAAGACTACAAATTAAACTTTGCAAGTTATGTAAATCCAAATGCTAAACTTGAATCTGAAATGCAGAAAACAAGTACCCCTGCATCTGGTAAAGAACAAAACCCCTTGAACTTTCCCAATGTTAAGACAACTCTGCCTAAAATGCAATTTCCACCTCCTCCAGTTATCCCTTCTGACATGAGAAAAGGTGAATCAGTGGGAGGGGCTAAGTTTAAGACTTTTAATGATTTCCCCCCTCAGAGAGATTACAGTGGTTACAAAGCAAGTCCAGAAGGTAATGTTACTCAGTATTATGAAGTTACTCATGCCCAGATACCTAGAATTCCCCAATTTTCTGGTGATGAGCCCCCACAGAAAGGTGATGTTACTTATAGAGAGTGGAAGTATGAAGTACAATGTCTTATCAATGACCCTGAGATTAAAGAAACCACAATCATTCAGAGCATTAGAAGATCTCTTAGGGGTACAGCTAAAACTATGCTCATTCCTCTTGGTGAAAAAGCTACTGTCATTGAAATTCTTGACAAACTGAATATTTTATTTGGTGAAGTGTCAAATAATGGCATGATAATGCAAGAATTTTTCAATACCTTTCAATTTGAGGGAGAGTGTGCTACATCATTTGGTTGTAGGTTGGAAAGCATGCTCCAAAATGCTATTGATAATGGGTACCTTAGCAAATCGTCAAAGAATGATTTGTTACGCCATAAATTTTGGACGTCGTTGAGTTCCGAACGCTTAAAGTCACAAACGCGTCACAAATATGATACGCTAAAGAACTATGACCATCTTTTACTTGAAATAAGAAAGGTTGAAAAAGAAATGGCCATAAACAAAAATCCTGCAGAAAAAGTAAGTACTGATTTCAAGAATTCCAAACTCCATCAACATGGTATAGCAGTGGAGGATGAAGTTGAGGAGAAAATCAACAAAAGAATTGAGAATTTGCAAACTGAATTAGAATGTAAAATTGATGACAAATTTAATCAGATTTTGCAAAAGTTAGATGCTTCAAAAACTGATACCAGGCAAAGTTATTCAAGAGGAAGCAGCAACAGAGGCAATGGCAATTTATGGAGAGGTGAGTATGCTAGGATAAATTTTCAGAATAACAATTCATATAGAGGGAATCAATACAGAAGGCCATTCAATCCTAGAGGGCGAGGTATGAATAGGTCTAGTGTACAAAACCAGGACCCAAACTACTAGTGGTCTCTACTGATGGCCAAGCAGAGACCAGTAAAGTCAAAAGTAACGGCCAACATATAAAGTGTGACATGATTGGTGAGTCAAATGAGGTTCAAGTAATCTTAAATGGTGAAAGAATGAATGCATTATTAGACAGTGGTTCTATGATAACAACTTTGTCTGAGAAAAAGTACAAAAATCTTCTAGACAAACCAGAATTAAGAGAGTTGTCTGCCCTTGGACTGCAGATATCAGTGGCAGATGGGTCGATTCTGCAGTACAAAGGATTTATAGAATGTACCATGAAGCTTCTAGATCTTGAACTTTTTGTTCCTATTGTGATAGTACCTGAAACAGAATTCAATAAGAACTGTCCTGTCATTGTTGGAACAAATATTTTGAGAATCTGTAGAGAATATTTTTCACATGTGTCTTGTCAGTTGCCAGAAGCCTGGCAGTTGGCTATTGACAGTACACAGTGCAGGTCATTCTGTGTTAAGGCAACCACTAAAAGAGATATCACTCTAGAACCATATCAGTCAGTTGTTGTCAATGGTGTAGTGAAAGGAATTGACAAAAATATTTCTACTGTGGTAACTGAAAATTCACAGAGAAATGACAATTATACTGTCTGTCCGAGAGTATTAACCCTGTCACAAAGTTTCAATAACCCCAAGATCAAGGTCAATGTCTGTAACATTTCAGCGAAAACAATAAATTTAAAACATGGGTCAATTTTGTGTACAGTGCAAGAAGCAAAAGTCATTGATAAGGTACCTACAGGTCTATCAAAGGGTGACAATTCTAAAAAGGTAAATCCAATAGAGTTGGGTGTGAAAGTAGATATGACATTATCTGAATCAGAGTTAGGTACTGTGAACAAATTACTTAGAAAATACAGTCATGTTTTCTCCAGAGGTCCAATGGATCTAGGGAAGACTGACATAGTAAAGCACAGTATAAAACTCGAGGATGAAAATCCATTTAAGTTACCTTACAGGAGAATACCTCCTGGTATGTATGATGAGGTTAGAGAGCATATCAAAGAAATGCTACAAGCCGGTGTCATAAGAGAGTCCAATAGCAATTACTCATCTAATGTAGTGTTAGTTAGGAAAACAGATGGGTCTCTTCGGTTTTGCATCGACATGCGCGTCCTGAATTCCAAAACGCGGAAAGACTGTTACATGCTCCCACGTTTTGATGATGTCATCGATACTCTGAGTGGTGCAAAATATTTTAGCAAACTGGATTTACGATCAGGATATTGGGAAGTGGAGATCGAAGAAGAGGATAAACATAAAACTGCATTTTCGGTAGGTAATTTTGGTTTCTTTGAATGTAATAGGATGTGCTTCGGTTTAACAAATGCGCCAGCAACATTCCAGAGATTAATGGAGAAATGCATGGGAGAGCTTCATCTCAGAGAATGTTTGATTTTTTTAGATGATATCTTAATATTTTCAAAAACTTTCAAAGAACATTGTCAACGATTAGAACATGTTTTTCAAAAATTAGCAGACCGTGGATTAAAACTGAAACCTTCCAAATGTGAACTTTTCAAACAGTCAATTTCATATCTTGGACATGTCATTTCAGAGGCTGGAATCTCCACTGACCCAGAGAAAGTTTCTGCTGTGGTGGAATGGCCAAGACCCACTAATATCAAGGAATTGCGACAATTCCTAGGATTCATTGGGTACTACCGCAGGTTTGTAGAGAACTTTGCCAAGATTGTTGCTCCACTGAACAACTTACTGCGTGGACATGAAACCAAGATCAGTAAAAAGCAGAAGAGATATGGAAGGAAGAACCATAAACCAGTGCCATGGAGATGGACGGATGTAGAGGAAATGGCTTTTACCATCATAAAAGAGAAGTTAACGTCTCCACCCATATTAGGTTTTGCTGACTATTCAATGCCTTTTGAGTTGCATACAGATGCCAGTTCCAAAGGTTTAGGAGCAGTCTTGTATCAGAACCAAGGAGGAATAAAGAGAGTGATAGCGTATGCGCCAGCAGAGGACTTAGACCCAGTGAGACGAATTATCCGGCACATAAGCTCGAATTTTTGGCGCTTAAATAGGCTGTGTGTGATAAGCTCCATGACTATTTATATGGGAACCAGTTTGAGGTCATTACAGATAATAATCCTCTTACATATATCTTTACAAAGGCCAAACTTGATGCTACAAGCCAAAGATATGTAGCTGCTCTTGCTAACTATGATTTTAGAATTTCTTACAGGAGTGGACACCTCAATGGCGATGCTGACGGATTGTCACGCAAACCAGTAGTCTTTAATGACACAGTGAAAGCTATCTGCCAGTCAGTTATGGCATCCGTACCATATTGCCAGAGTGTAACCATGGATGCGTCTCCTTCATCGGCCGAGGATGAGATGAATTCATGTGATACATTCACTCTCAATGACTGGAGACAGGAGCAGTCCCAAGACAAGGCTATTGGACGAGTTATAGACATCATGAGAAGTGGTTTAAGACCAAGGGGAGAAAGTGTCAAGAGGGAACCCTTGCAGGTGCAGAAGTTACTCAGAGTGTACAAGAAGTTGGAACTGATTGAGGGAATCTTGTACAAAACCTCTTCACATGATGGTCAGAAGATAAAACAGATAGTATTGCCAAAGTCTCTGAGAGAGGTAGCACTACATGGCATACATGATGATGTTGGACATCCAGGTAAGGACAAAACATTGTGGATTGCTAAGCAACGGTACTACTGGCCAGGAATGGAGTATGAGATCAACCAGAAAGTGGAATCCTGTGGCAGATGTATTTGCAGCAAAACTCCAGTCCGACCTACAGCGGAACTTGTTCCTATTGTTACAACCAAACCTATGGAGTTAGTATGTATAGATTTCCTTACTTTGGAACAGTCGAAAGGTGGATACGAAAACATTCTGGTAATAACCGATCATTTTACTCGGTTCGCCCAAGCTATCCCCTGTAAAAATCAAACTGCGCATACAACAGCTAAAGCATTATATGAAAATTTCTTTCTTCATTACAGTTTCCCACAGAAAATTCACAGTGATCAGGGTAGGAATTTTGAGTCGAATGTAATTAAACATCTTTGTAAAATTTTAGGGATAAAGAAATCACGAACAACTCCTTATCATCCCATGGGAAATGGTTCGGCAGAACGTTTCAATCAAACTCTTATTAGGATGCTTTCAACATTAACAGAGGAACAAAAGGCAGATTGGAGATCTTTTGTAGCACCACTTGTTCAAGCCTACAATGCCACAAGGAGTGACGCCACAGGGTATACACCACATTATCTTATGTTCGGATGGCATCCCCGTTTACCAATTGATGTTTTCTTTGGTATGGATATTAACAAAGAGAAAGGAGATCATCCAACCTATGTCACCAAACTCAAGGATCGGATGGCATCTGCCTATTCTTTGGCATCAAAGGAAGCTAATAGAATTGCCAACAAGAATAAAGAGAACTATGACCAGAAGGTCAAGTTTGCCAAACTTGAGGTTGGAGATAGGGTGCTTGTGAGGAAAGTAGGAATTCAAGGAAAACATAAGTTGGCTGACAAGTGGGAATCTGAAGTCTACACTATTCGGAGTATTCCAAATCCTGACATCCCTGTCTTTAGAGTCAAGAGTCAATCAGGGAAAAACATTAAGACTTCGCACAGGAATATGCTCTTGCCATTCAATGCCATTCCCTCTGAAAAAATTGGAATGCCTCCAGCACCAGTGTTGAAAAGGAAGAGTAGAAGTCAGGATGCTGGTAGATTATGTTCAGAGGACAGTTCTGATGATGATAGATCAGAAGACAGCTCAGAATCAGATTCTGACTCTAGCAGTTCAGAAATCAAAAGAACCAGAGTACTTAGGTCATCAAGAAACCCAGAAACTTCACTGTCTTCTATAAGACAAACTGAAATTAGCAATATTGAGACCAATACTAATCATGAGTTTTCTTCATTTCAGAACTCCAGTGTTCCAGAACCTACCGGTACCTTGAATCGGACAATTATTGATAATGAAATCGATGAAATGACAAGGTCTTCGGGTCGAGTAGATGATACCACGGTTGAACAGAGTACTAGGTTATCAAACCGCAACTCTCGCGTTTTTCCGCGACGAATTGCCAGAATTCGAAAGCCTCCTGATCGCTGTGGAGACTGGACTAGGTAGTGTTTTTATCCCGTAAACTGCTTTTATGCTTCATGATTTTATGATGCAGTTTTCAGGTTTTTTAAATTCAATTCACATATCATATTTTATGCCGACTCTCAGGGTAGAAAAAAAAATACCATTATAAAAAAAACAACAAACAAGTTCCCTGGTTTTAAAATTAATCACTATTATTTTCTGAACTATTTGATGTGGATGACTCTTAGTTTTTAATGCCCTTGTTTTCTTAATTTTAAGGGTCCCATATTTGCATTTGTGTGTCATGATATGATGATTATCACCCATTTATTGTGTTGTTGGTCCTGCTCTGATATTAGTTGTAAAACTGTAATATTAGTGTTGTTGTGGGATTTACAATATCTGAAGAGAAAGTTATCTTCCTCGGGAGATTCTAGTGTGTTCAGGGTGGTAAATTGTTATTTTGATCTCGTGTTCAGTGTTTTTGATGTTTCACCTTTGTGATCAGACTGACTGATGCAGCTGAATCATTTGGTGATATGTGTATTGGCTTAATTTTACAGAAGTTGAGTTTTCATTGTTTTATTGTTTTGCTATATTCTATTATGTTGAAATTATGTTGTTTTATTTTAGTGTTAAATCATATTTCCTCTTCATGCACAATGCATTTGAGTTTAATTTCGTGAAATGTCAGGAGCCATTTCAATGAAGATGGGGAATATGTAACCAGGTATATAATTTGTATATTAAATTACAGCGCTAGCGTGTTTGATTGGTATACGTGTTTAGAGTGAATGATTGTATGAGAGTTTAATATCTGTAACATGGACAATGACAAGACTGGACAATAGGGTCACATGACTAACTCTGCATGCACCCTTCCCCGCTAAAATCTTATACCGGACTGGCACTCTCCGCCTAGCCCTTGAACGGGTCAGAACTATAGCTGTATAGCAATATACTTAAGCATAAGGATTGTTTGTCCCGGTAAGACTTAATGTAATAAATTAAAGTCATTCTAAATTGTAATATTACTGTTTCATTTCGTTGTCTAATGTGTATGTTTGTCTGTGTCTAATTGTCTTGTCATTTGTGTCTATTCTGTGTTATTTGTTTAATTACGAAATTTCAGGTTTATTATGTATTAATAAATATATAACAACGACCCAAGCTTGGCTTATTTCGACCACTGGCTACACATATTATACATCTATGTTTTGAGTTTCAATCTACATGATTATAAATAAATTAGACCTTAATTGTTTACATTCACTGACCTTTAAAGATCACCTGACTTGACAATATAAAAACAAGGGATCAACCGAAAATAATGTAACAGAAGTGATAAAATCATAAAAAATGAAATATGATCCAATCGTAATTCAAATTTTAAAATTTAAATAAAAACAATTTCTTCTGATGATAACATATTGTTTATAATACATGTAGGAGGTAAGGATAAAAGCAACAAGCTGGCGACGTTAACTTAATTCTGACGTTGTGTTTTAAATCTATCAGTTAGACCTTAACAAAAGGTTGGCAGTAATATATGCTATAATTCACACTGTAATGTGTTTTACACTGCATAAATCATAACTTTTTATTAATGCATCAGATATAGAAATCTATTTGGTTTTCAAATACTTTTCCGTCAGCTTCTAGTATATTATTGGCTCTACAAATAGTTATGAGCGTTGTTTTAAACTTTGGTGATGACTTATCCTTTTTTTCAGAAGTTTTTTCCTTCTGATTGTTTTTCTTCCTACAATTCACTTTATTTATAATCAAGTAGGTTATATACTTTCATAAAACATTAGAACTTCTATCAATGTCTATCAAAATGAACATTTCAATTTTTATTCCAAATATATAGAGACAATTTGTTTTTCTTTCTTTATTGGCATCTTATTTAAGACTTAAATAAATTACATTAAAGCAAATTTAAAGAGCAGGTTTGGAATCTTTTTTTTTAATGAAAATTTTTAATGTATTGGAAATGAGTTTAAGGGAGCTCTTTTTTAGGTACGAATGATGCAACTTCCTGGATGGTGTTGGGTCTATTTGTCAACATGTTAATCTAACATTTGGGGGAAGTTACATAGTAAGTATGTTTACAGTGAATTTTCTCTATTAGATGAGGATATGCATTATATATTATATACTCTGATAACAAGCAATAAAATAGTGTTAGGTATATCGTTATATATATACATTTGACGTTCCTTTTCCTGTTCAAGTCATTCAACCACATGCAGTGTGTGGTAAATTACATGAACCTACACATGTAATAATATATTTCTTTTGCATTTTTCTAATTTACTCAAACGTGAAATTAAAGGTTTTGATTTTAATAGTCATACGGTCAATTGGTCCGGAATGAGGAAGTGCTTGACATTTACATTTCTACTTTTCAAGAAACTTTGCTTTCAAACAAGTTTTTCTGTAATCATAAGAAATCATAAGTAGAATCGTTTTGTTAAGGAATGAATATCTAGCGCATTGATGAAAACAGTTTTCCGGTTAATTTTTTCTTTGGTAGGTCGATCAATAGAAAAATTATGAAATTCATTTCTTTTCATTTAATTTTGCTTTTTGAACTATAGAAAACATAGAATATCTGTCATCATAAAGACTTGATTTAAAAAAATAAACAGTGCGTAGGAATACACATTATGAAAGGAACAGTTAAATTCAAAATGGCCGTATGTGTCACACCACAATGCTATACGAGGCAGATTTGAATGGGTTTGACCGACCAGAAATGGAAAGTTCAGTAGTTGAAGGCTGAGTTTGATATGAAAGACGAGGATAAACGCTAACTGGAGGTATTCTGCATGGTATTAAACACATACTGTGAGTGTGAATGTGAAACGGTGGGCTCGACATGTTCCTGATGTGGAAGTGCGATAGTAATCCTGGAAGTGCGCGGGGAAGCAACCATACAGAACGAAAACCCCACCGAAAAGGACGTTTAAGTGACTTAGCCAACGCATGACTTAGATGCTGCTTTCGTGCCGTTGAACAGTCCCTGTTGTAGGATCTGACAGATGCTTCATTTTGATGGCCACTTATAATGTACATGATATAGCGGATTTAAACCCTTCATCATTTAAAGCTTGTATTTCTGTGCAGCGGAGACACTGTGTTGTGTATTTTTGGGAGCAACGAGCATTCCTGGAGATATCTGGCATACATTTTGAAAACTGGTATTTCTTGCAGGGTTTGGCTAGATACCAAATATTAGTGGTTTGTGATGAGGATAAAGCTTCTTTACTGCAGTGGTTAAAGAGAGACGCTTGAGGATCAATATGCTGGAGAAAAGTCCTGAGTGATTGACCAGGACGAATCACCAGTCGCATACATTATTTTGTCGTGATGTACTTCCTGGTTTTCTAGCCGTCCTTGCAAGTTCTTTTGTTTAGGAAGTTTTAGGAGTCAACTGTTCGTGAAATTCTTATCCCCTTGACACTTATGTAGAGATAAATTGAACCAGACACGATAGCAGAGAGTTACCGGCAGGAGATAGACGACATCTATTGTGATATTTTGTGAAGAACGTCGATATCGAGAGATACTTCTGCCTTGTACTGTGTAGGTTTAGAGAATCCGAGGGCCATATTCTACTCTAGTTTTTCAGCAAGAGTCCCGTTGGCTTGTTTGAAAGCATGGACTATATCGATTTCCATTCCTATGTCACTGAGAAGACGGTTGATGGCAGACCTGATACCTTTTAAGGTGTTTTTATGTTTATTCATTTGGCATTTTATTTCCCTTTCCGCCGTTGATATCAGTTTTGGTTTGTACTTCTGTATAAAACTATCTCAAGTGAGCTCTTCTTTTGACATTGACTGCAGATATACAAATCTGTTGAAGATTGCTTCTTTGATTCAATTTTACTTAGCTCCTCAATTGTTAATGATTTAAACCTTTGTTTTGGTTTTTCAGCAATGGCTGGTAGCATTGGCCTTTGATCTTCTTCAAGAGCTTTGGTCAGTTCAATACTTGCTTGATCGTTGCATGTAGATGCAGCTACTTCATTCCATGAAAATTCTTGATATTGGATGTCCATTTCATTATCAAGCAAAAATGCTAACACATCTTCGTCCAAATCGTCCTCATTGAAGCCCATTTTAATTCGTTGCGTTATATTTCCAAGACCAAAGGTCGCCGGTTGATCAGCCATGTTTATGATTGAACTTGTACTATCAGCTGACGATTACGTGATATTAAATATATAATAGGATTTTGAGTCATCATTATTTGTAAGGTTTACTTTTTATACCCCCACTTTCTAAAGAAAGTTCGGGTATATTGTTGTTACTCTGTTCCGTCCGTCCGTCCGTCTGTCACGTTTTACTTTCTCAAACTGCTCTTACATCTTATAAACCAGCAATCTGAACTCTTAGAGTTTGATTTGGGGTGTCATGTTGTTTTGTAAAAAGGTTTCAAAAACTCTCTGATAGTCCTGGGGGTCAAATAATTGGTAAAAAATGACGTTTTTTACACAAAAAACCTTCTTCCTCAAACTCCTCCTACATTTTCAACAGTAGACACATCATTTCTTGGAATATGTTTTAGGGTATCCTATAGATGCGCAATAAGGTTTCGGAATTTTCAATTTTGTCCTGAGGGTCAATTAATTGCTAAAAAATGACGTTTTTTTTTTAACAAAAAAACTGGTTTCAAAAACGTCATTTTCTTTTTGCAGTAGCCAAATGATCTTCTAGGGGTGTCATATTGAAGTGTGATCATGTTCCAGAATTGTTTTTTTTTTTTATTAAGGGGATCAGTGGGCAACTACAAATGACGTTTTTTTGCAAAAAAGGTATGGTTCTGAACTCCTCTTAAAACTTTTGGGGTAGCTACGTCATTTCTTGGGATATAATTGGGGCTGTCCTATAGATGTGCAATAAAATTTTAAAAATATAAATTTCTTCCAGGGAGTCAAATACGAGGGTCAATCAAAAAATACGAAGACAATGTGGCTGTCTATCATATTTTTTTCATGAAAGTCATACTTAACAGTTTAATCTGTGCATCAACACTTATGTCATTGATATGCGAAGTTTAAGTCCATTTGATGAAACGGTATTTTTGTTACCCCTTTTTAAAAACAACATGTTTTGTCACCACGGCGCACGGTAACGTTCAAAACATGACGTCAAGATTAAACACGCACATTTTATAGATTTACCCCATCTTTATATCACGCTTTGTCTCTTGTGCCTTTCTCCTTACAATTTAAAATGGCACTGAACCACTTAACATTTTATTTCCACACATTTATTCGAGAATCATAAGTTAGTTCTTCGAAGTTTTCATTTTCTAACCGTGTATCTATTAGTTTGCAGTAAGGATAACCCTGAACGTCGGTTGACGTTACTTATTTTTTGACCAAATATTTACAGATATTCTACTCTCTCTCGGACTGTTTTATATTCAAAATACAATGACCACCACCCCCACAAAATTTATTACAGTTAAACACAAACTTGCAAATAATTGTTGACTTATTTTTTGCACCATTGAGCATTTTCACAACTTGTATCGGCTTTTTCCTGGGTTAAATCCATTTTGTTTGTACTTCTCGTTGCGCCGTGACGTCCGGCGACGTCGATGTTTTTAGTCAATTCTAAAGAGGACATCCTGTCTTTAGTTAAAAATATCTGTTCGACAAAACAATATATCCCGTCATTATTTGGAACATGGAATTCCATGACTTTCTTAATGTGAGGTTTCAATATAATTTGGTTTTAAGCCCAATTTATAGAGATATCACTTTCAACATTATATGGTTTATTGTTGACATTACACAAATGTTGACCGTGCGCCGTGACCTCATTTTTGCAGGATTTGATTCTAAATAATTATTAAAAATAAAGGAATTTATTATCTTTTTTCTTGCAAATTGTTTGAAACTTTTGCTAAATTATGTCTTCCAAATTTAGTAATGATATGCCGTTATGTAACAAAGCTATGACAAAAGTCTTCGTATTATTTTATGGACCCTCGTAGTAGCAGAAAATTGACGTTTATCACTAAAAAAAAAACCCATAGATCCCAGAACTCCTCTAATGATTTAATGGATAGACACATCATATCTTGGGATATGATAGGGACTGTTCTATAGATGTGCAGTAAGGTTTTAAAAATTTAAATTTCATCTAGGGAGTCAAAAAGTAGCAGAAAATTGACGTTTATCACTTAAAAAAAACATAGATCCTAGAACTCCTTTTATGATTTAATGGATAGACACATCATATCTTGGGATATAATAGGAACTGTTCCATAGATCAATGAAGATGTGCATTACGGTTTTGAAAAATTAAATTTAACCCTGAGGCCCATTACCTACATATCTTTTGATGCCCTTTAAGGATCAAGAATATATATGGTTAAGGGGTGGGGATCTCCACCGTTTTCGAGATATTAGTGTACTTCCTGTTTAAGGGGGGTCATGACCACCCCCGGGGCCCATGACCTACATACCGTTTGATGCCCCTTGACACAAGGAACAAGAATATATATGGTTTAAGGGTGGGGATCTCAACTGTTTTGAAGATATTAAGGGATTTGCTGTTTGAGGGGGTCAGGACCACCCACAGGGCCAATGACCTACATAACATTTGATGCCCCTTGACATCAGAAACATAAATATATATGGTTTAGGGGTCATAATTATAACAGTTTCTGAGATATATGGTAATTTCAAATTCCTGGGGGTGGGGATGACACCAGGGGTCAGATCTAATAAATCCTATATATTGCCAGTAACAGTCAATATATGATTATGAAAACCCTATATATATTATTACCTTTGTCAGATTTTAAATTACCATTTAAAATAGAGTCTACAATTCTTCCTACAAGGTTCAATGTTAGACCCAACACCCTTTTGACACCCGTTAGGGTCACGACTTACATGCCATAATGATCTGATGCGCCATGACCTAAGGAGGAATAATATCTTTGGATTAAGGTGGGGATCTCAATGGTTTTTATGATATTTGATAATTTCAGGAAGAGCACTTGGGATCATGCATGACCTACATACAATCTGAAATGCCTTGAACAAAGAAACAATAATATAATATGTACATGATATATGATTCAATTTAATCGCCCAGATATAGATCAATCATCTATGTTTTGTAATACTTCCTATGTATATATACATGTATTAGTTTGTGTTTTGTTCTATACTATTTATGTTCATGACTGTAGTATGGCTTAGTCTTATTTTAAATTACATTAAAAAATTGTCAAATATATGACTTGGAACCCCCACCCCTAAACAAACTCAAATATAAACCGCCCCCTACCCCCAATTGTCGAATGATCTATTAAATCAAAATATAATTTGGGTGTCTAAAAACTTTTAAAAATGATCTATTGAGATATGATCAGAGGTCATATTTCTATCTTGGGATCAATAACTAGTACTCATTGACAAGTTAAAAGTAATAACAATAAATAATTCAAATTATAAATGTTTATACTCCACATTAACCACCCCCCCCCCCCCATCTAACCTGGTTCTTAAGATTCAGTCTTCTTAATACATTCTTACATGTGTGCAGTAGCAAATTTTAATTCATTTTTTTCATTGCATGCTTTTTCTCTCCTGATGCACATTAACATTTTGAAATTGCTTAATTCAATTTTTAAGATTTATAAACAAAATGTTATATGCATGTGTATTCGCCTATTTTGGGCAATTGTAAAGTCTCCTAAACAAAGCACTGACATCATTAGGCTAGGAATTACCCACATGGATCAAACACTACTGTAACATATGAATAAGATAAAATACTTTATTGGGAGTTGATTTTAATCAACTCTCCTATGCAATTACTCGGGCAAAGCGAGTTAAAGACAACACCTGGGGGTCATTAATGTACTTTACACCATTTGATGCATCATAACGACATTAGAAGATATTTTGTATTTTCCTGTTTCGTGTGGTCAGAACAGCTAGTCCCATAAGGTCATGACCTACATTGTTTTTGATGCATTATAATACATTAAGAAAGAAATACTCTTTCCTGAGATATCCGTTCTAGAAATAGCACATAACTAAAACACAGACAGAGAAAAGTAGTTCCGGCTGTTGAGTGCAAACGAACTCAAAATTTTATTGAATCAGGTATCAGGTATCAACAAATATTTTCGACCATTCAAAAGCGTTAATGTCTCATCTCACCAAAAAATATTAAATGCTATATAAATCAAAAAATATGTTAACCATTTGGTATAAAAAAAAGTATAAAACGGATTAAAAAACAAACAAGAATACCACGTATTTGACAAATTTATAGCATTACAAACCTCTTTTTCATCACTAAGATAATAATCATTGGTCCAAAAAGTATTATTGTGCCAGCAGTTGTAGAACCAGCGGCAGTGTCTTGAAAAATGAATGATTGTTCTTATCAAAATTTTCATCATAGCTTTATCGTGTGATATCACATGAAATATATTAATAATGCTACAGTCACTTTTCCTCTTCAAAAAAGTACTGGAAAATGTGTCAGATTTCATCATTTTTGATTACATCTTAAAAATATGGTATAATGTTAAAGTTATTATTTTCTTTTCAAAACAATAAAAGTACATAACTGTACATTCTTCTTGTGAAATTAGGATTTAATTAAATGTTTCTTTAATTGATTTAGGCTATCAAACTTGCAATTAAAAGCTCATAGGGCTCTAAAGATATACAAATATTTTAACCGCGTACTAATTAAAAGTTTTCTCCTACATTTAAAAAAGCCTCTGAAATAAAAAAAAAAATAGCAATTCCTCTTATTCTAATTGATTTACGGTTGATTTATGGAAGTTTCTTAATAACATGATGACTTTTTAAAATAACTTTTATCATTTTTCATGCAATCGTCTATTCTCAGCAGATTTGCCTATTCTTCCTTCCTTATCTGATATACTACATGTACATGACCGCTATAGTGCCGTGACAAGTTTTTGATACACTTTCGTCCTTGTTTGCCCATGGTCTTGTGATTAAAAATCTATTCACAATTCCGACTAGCATTATCTCACTTTCGTGTAGAAAATCTTTCAATTTATTTCTACCAAGCTTATGACATTATATTCATCACTCGATTTATTTTGTTTCATGTACCAAAAAAAATTAATAAATAAAGAGCTTTTGCTAAAATATGCATGAAAACGAAAAGTTTAATTAGTTGAACCGTGTATCAGCTAACGTAAGGAGAAGATGTCCGCTTATATCGGAGAGAGACAACCAGAAATTATTGTATGGTTAACAACTTATGATTTACATTGAATAGATATACATGTAGTTATCTCTCTCTGTCTTTCTCTCTCTCGTCTTTGTAGTCGCAGCACATTTTTTTTATTGAGTTATGTGTGCAAAAAAAAAAAAACATTGTTCTTAACTGTCAATTCAAACGTAAGATAGTGATATTCTTATTTGTATATCCACTATTGTATGCATAGTGGTGGCATGGGTTAAAAAACAATGGTTCGAGAAAAAAAAATCCGGTCTGAAGAGGATAATCCACTGTGCTGTTTTATTATTTTCTAATTATTGGGCAACAGTATACATGTGCTTACGATTACACGTACTAATGTTTTTTTTTTTTTTTATAAAAGTTATCGCAATGAATATTAAAAACCATGTATTTTTACCACTTTGTTGACTCCCATAACACGTTCCTTAAGACGTTAAGCTAGTATTTCAGTTGTGTATTTACGGGTTCAATGATTTAGATATTGGTTATTAATTCTCTAAACATAAAATTAGTTATCTCTACTTCCGTGTTACATTGTAGTGGTATGTTCTTCTGTATAACGTTGTCTTATTACGTCGGTGTTGTTATTATATTGTCCCAAGATACAAAACAGCTCGTGTCTACTAATATTTTGCGTTACACATTAACAACTCTTTTTGACTACACTGAAATTTAAAAGAAAGGTGTTTTAAATGATATACTTAACTCTCAGCGAACGCTATCCTTAAAAGGGCGCTATAAATTCAAAAGTACTGAAATCTCATAACATACTAGCGTAATATGATGTTGATAATTTGTCCAACTAACGTGCAATTTAAAATAGCAATTTTTAAAATATATTTATCTCATTTAGACGAAAAGTTCTGGAAAAATATATATATAGGAAAATGGTTTAATTCTAAAGCTAAAATATTTAGATTATTTTCTTAAAATAATATTAATTTTTGTATGTGAGATATTTCCTCTCTTAACTTTTCGTCACAGTTTAAGACAAACCAGGGGTCTATAATCTTTTTTATATAACTCACTTGTCCAAGGGCAAGAGATACAACAAATTTCACTTGACAGTTGAAAAATTACAATCATAAATTTTAAGATTCATTGACATTATATATGATCATGATCGAACATTCATTTACATTTCAGATTTTTCCCAAAGTATATGGTCTTCAGGCTCAGCTACATATTTTTGAGCGAGACAAAGCACGAGTTAGTCAGTCATTTGACAGTTAATTTCCAACAAATACAATGAAAAGTACCGGGGGTTTTAATATATTTAAAGGGGTACACAACTTTTAAAAACTGAGGTTTTCCTCCTTCTAGAGAGGCTTTAAAAGTATTGATCTGCCTAAGAATGGTTTCCCGTCAGGCTTTATATTGTGGAAAGACTGAGGAAAAGAATGACAGTATCTGTATCTCAATAACGGATCCTCTGCCAAAGACAGAAAATCTCTACCTATTTGTTGTCTATTTGCTGTGTCCTATGGTGTTCCATTTGGACCACTCGCAACTTTGCATTTCTGCCTTTGGGCGAAGATGCAAAGGTGCAATGGCGAAACATGTAAAGTTTTGAAGGCAAAGGAGCGAGAACGCGATGGCGACGCGCAAAGATTCAAAGGCGAAGGAATGATATTACTATTGCTCTTTCGCGTTCGCACTCTCGCATTCACACCTCTGCATTTTCGTCTTCGCCTTCTTTTTTCTTTATTTCATATAATTTCATGCAGGTATCGTTTTCGCCAAAGTTTTTTCGCATGATCTTGTTTGTTATTAGTGCGCATGCGCCATGCAGTGTGGCGGCCATTGTGCTTACTATAAAAGTTAATTAATCTTTAAGGTTATCTGATATCACTTTTTACTAGTGCTGCCTAAGCCTAATCATCATGTACTCCATATAAAATTTGATGCCCGTCATACTGTGTATGCACTTCCAGACTTATGCCACTTAGACCAGTGTGCTTACCTTTATTCAATTGTATGGGTTATTAAACACAGTAACATTTGAATTTTATTGTACAAGGCGAGAGTGCAAAGATGGTAGTGGCCCTAACTACAAATTAAAGCATTTAATAGCATATACAATACTAATTACAATATTGCAGTCAAGTTCTTCTAAACACAAACAGTTAAAAAAAATCTCATCTATATTCATGTACAAAACACTGTCAAATTCTTGATCTGTTTAGAAATAAAACACACCCAAATACGCAAACACGTATACACACAATTTCCGCGCCTGTTTTTGTGTACACCAATTAAATAATAAGAGAAGAGGGAATACAATGTACAATACAAAAAGCCAGGAGAAAAAATATTAATCAATCTTTTGCACCGAGATCTATATCAAAAGCAAATATTTTTAAGAGTTAAAATGGTTTAAAAACAAGCATTTTGTATTATAAAATTGTTGCAGCTGTTAAAGGCGAAAAAAAACAACAACAGTGCGTACGTCATTGTCAACATTAACATGCATAATACATTCATGTTAAACTCGTGTTTATAGTTAATAAAACTAGTACAATGTTCAGTCTTCTTGATTTCCAGTTATTATCAATATACTATGATAACATTTATTTTCCAATTTGTTTGGTTTTCTTTGCATTCAAATGTTACATGTATAAATACTCAACAGTTTTCTAAAATAAATAATATCAACCACAAAAGTGTAATACTACTTCTTAAACATGTATTTAGTCCAATTTCACTCCAGGTGAATTTCAACTTTTAGAAAGGTTTATAAAACATTAGCGTTTATTTTTTTTCCTGGCGTGTGATCGATTCGTACTGGTTTTCAGGTTCTCCTGTCTCAGTGTTTCCAAGTTCTGTGTAAGTTTCAACATTCGGTTCATTCCCACCTCGATCGCTCATTATAACGTTTGGGTTAGTTTTATCGTTCTTAGACTCGTTTCTAAAATATGGAAAAGATAAACTTCTGTTAAAGTGGACTAAATGCGTTCGATTTCTTATTAATATTTATAAAAAGGAGCATGCATGTAACCTATTCGTTTGCAGTGCTACCTGTATTGGCAAAGCATGCTAATATAAATGAACACGGTAATCAAATAAACTTATTTAGTATAGTTAGAATAATTCTTTTTAAAAATAAGAACGTCATTTTTATATTTAAAGTCCTTGTGAAAATAATAAAAAAATATTTATTAAATGTTTTGATCGATATGCGGTGAGTATCACCCAGGTTCCATTGTCTTTGTGATAGATGTAACACCACAAATTGATTTTGAAATGTGTAGTCCTATACATGTACATTTCATCAATGACTTGATGAATCTTGAATAATCTTGAATATTTACATTTCCCAATGTCTTTGTTTATAATAACACTGCGAATTAATTTTTGTAATGTATAGTCCAATACAGTTAATCATTGTTATTTTTAATATTATTTAATCATTCTACTGCTGAATGATATAAATGTAAGTAATAAGGAATCATTTTTTGAATATCAAGAGGTGATTGAATACGGTCGTGCGTGATCAAATCTATCAGAAAGCCTTCAGACTTTATTGGATTTGATCACCCGACCGTATTTGATAACCTCATGATACTCAAAGAATGATTAATTATTCCTAAAATAGCACTATTGCTAAAATTTATATAACTACATGTTTTAATTATTTTTGGAATATAATGGGTTGTTCCGATAAGGTCGGGATGATAAAATCATTTTTTTTAAAAATCCCAAAGGGTATTATGATTGATTTGATTACGTCCGACTGTATTTGATCCTCTCATAATACTCAAAGAATGATTTCTTATACCTTAAATATCACACTTTAATGACTTCAAATGGATCTTTAAACATTACTTATGAATTGTCGTTATTTTATTTTATTTTTTTACAGCTCTCAATATTTGTGGTGAATGGTTTTATTTAACTCGATCTGCGTTTTCTATTAATTCAGCAAAGGGCAGGGATAAATAGAAACCAGACCTCGTTCAATCATGTATGTAAAACATTTTACAAAGATAAAACTAAACTTAAAGGTCGAAGCAAATTTTATTACACATACCTTGATTTGATGTTAACATACAGGTAAATATTCAATACTGTTGAAACTGTGGAAATCACCACGAATATAGCCAATGGGATTTGTAAGGACAACAACGACTCGGCTGAAATTAAAAAACATAGTCGTTTCCTAATATTAAATCATAAAAATCGTCGTAGTTCCGAAAGGGGTGCGATACGGAGCCAAAGAGTCTGCAAACAGTACCGATATCATCTCTAAAAGATCTGTATAAGCTTTGGAGACTATAATTATATAAAGTAAGGTGCATCGCAGATGCAGAATCATTGTATTAATTGCTAAATTTGTATTAAAGTGTTAGGTATTAAATACATGCTACTATTAAAACAACTAATTGTACCTCTAAAATTCGACAATATTTAAAGTTTTACAGAGATACTATTAAATTCTTATCGTAAATCTAAAAATTATCATGTTATAAGATTCTTACATTTCATATATTGAAATGAACATACCAATTCCGTGATCACATTTAAGTTCTTCTGACAAAATATCAGAGGTTGACATTGTAACGTCCAAATTATTCTTGTTTATTGCAGATGCAGTGTTTCTTCCAAGTTGTCTTCCACATACTACACTAAGGGTTCCACCTAATCCTTCTGAAGCACACATGCATATGAATGAAAAACAACATGTATTGCTTCTGGCCTCATCTTCGCTAGCTAAGGTTTTTCGGTCCACTCTGCTCTCCATATACCCTTGGCAGATCTCAGTACGAAAACTCGGTGATGCGATGGTGCTACATGTATCTAGGGAGCAATCTGAGTTGCGTCCCTTGCATATTTACATTTTAATCCAATGACACATTTGGTAATATACAATCGCTACGGCATTAAAACGATTTGAAAACATGTTGACTAACGAGAATCGGAGATAATTAACGATTCTGTTGAATAGAAATGAAGATACGATATAGAGAAAGCAAGGACTATTTCATTTATTGTGTTTCTAGTGACCTGTACCGGGAGTGAAAATGTCCTTAATATATGAAAAAATTAAACCAGGAATCATCGTCGTGAATATTGTGGACAACAATTAGATAAAATACAGCTCATTGAACATTTAAAAGCAATAACCATATGCAGGAACGTATAAACTAACGGGATAGGCAACTTCTACATTCACCATGTTTACTTCCCATACTATCACGCGAGCCTTGCATGACAAGTTAGTAAATCTCTGTTCAATCCCGTGCAGTAAAATATATCGGTTTTTCAAAGCAATCCAGTTAGATCATCGTAAGGGAGACACTGTACTCGAGCACTTGTGCTTCAACTTGCTAAATGCGTCGATTTTTTGTACCAAAGATCACACGTGTGTTTCTTAAAAAAGTTAATTTCCTAGAGCCTGATTTAAACTCTGGGATTGAATCAGCTACCTGCAGCTACAGCCAATCATAAAACGGAGCTTGTCACCGAGTTTTCGTAACGAGATCTGCGAAGGGTTTATGGGAAGCGAAGTGGACCGAAAACCCTTTGCTAGCGAAGATGACTAGGCCTATACAAAAAGGTCTTTAAAAATGCTTTGAGTTAAGCTTTGAAACATAAATGTCAGGATAACAGTCATTGTTAAACTGTTATGCATCTGTTGAAGGTTCGCCTAATTGTGAAAAGCAGCAAAAGGTTCTGAGTTCACCTGTTGTTTTACTATAGCTATTGTGTCACATTAAATATCATATACATGTATGTATCATATGTAACTTTATGTTCACAGATAATATTTATATAATATTTATATAATCTTACTTAGCAATTTTTTGTTTCAATTTTGATATTAAGTTAATTTAGTCGATTAGTATACTATACATTATCTATTAATTTATTAAAATTGTCTCAATTCTCAATTCCAGCTATTCTTGACTCAGCTTTCATTTTCTATTTTTCTTTCCCCTACATTTTTCTTATTCAATGTTCATGGGTAATGTCATTGTACTTGATAACATTACCTACCTCCCATTTGTAAACTGACGAGAGCGAGATTATGAAAATCCTTTTGGCTTGTTTCTCAATCTGCTATTCACTGTTACTAAGTATGTATGATGCTAATTTCAGAATAAATATTTCTAAAACTAAAAGCAGCAAAATAGCCATGTTGTATAAATGATACATTTATGATAAGCCAAAGCTAGCGGTAGCTTTCATTATTTTTATACAACATATAAAATATTGTATGCAATGTTTTTTTAAGTACATAAAAAAGAACTGAAGAAGGGGAATAAATCAGTCAAATTCTTATAAAGAACAACACAAAAACCAATTTAAAACCACAAAGAATGATACGTGAACAAGCATACCAAACATTTGTATGAATCCGATACATTGATAGAACGATCCTGATGTAGAAAGTGGAAAGAAGTCAGCTCGTACGCGCACTGACTGGTTGATTTGCACGTCTAATCTCTTATATATTCGTTCTGGAATGCATCCAAAAATTAATTTGTGTTCAACATTTACTTGTGTATTACATTTCTCTTTGATCACTTCCATGGATTTTACGAGTATAGAACCATTAAATGACGAAGTCAACGTACAGGAACATGGACGGTTGATTTTATTGAAGTCAATGTAAATATAAGACCCATATTTTGTTGATCCCTCACAGTTTGCCACTGAAATGTTTTGAACTGGAAAACGTAAAGAACTGATATGAGTATTTCTAAAGAATGGCGCGTCAGTGATGTTATAAGATAGACTGGGAGTAAATGCCCATTTGTTTTATATTATAAGTACTCACCATTGGTCGGGCATTGACCTGAAAAAAGAACGAACTCATAATGAACTGTGCGTAAGAAAGGTATCAATTTATGATACAAAAAAAAGCGTTTGAGATACGTGGTAAGAACAATTAATGACCTGTAGTAAGCATTAACGTTAAATGGCACTAATTACAGGAGTAACTGAGATGCCTTACATGCAACTGAAATAACCAACTACCTAAGAACTGGTTATATATCATGCGCCGATCTAGGAATGGTAAAGGGATCGTAGGCGTTCATCCCCTCCCTTACCCGAACTTTTTAAACCTCCACATAATCTTTTTGCCTTGAGATATAGGAAGAGAAGTATTTCATTCATTGCATTCAGTTGAAAACTGAGTCTACTTCAGTTACTCTTTCGCCCTCACCCTTAGCCCCCTTCCTCATCCCCGCCTCCCGACAAATGGATTAGCACATTCGATCTTGGTAAATGATGACTGAATTTTCTATCATTTTCTAATGTCTCAAAAATTGGAGTCGGAATTATAATTATCACAATTATCATAAGAACCCCCCATCCAGCCCTAGAGAAAATCCTTGAATCCTTGCATGCATAATTCTCTTTCAAAGACTCGTATCAAGATATACATGTATGTTAGAAAGTCATAAGAAAATGCTAGATATGACTCACATTTATATACATGTAATTGTGTGTGTCGAACGTATTTTTTTTAAAAGAATAAATTAAAGAATAATATTATATACATTTTTCTTTGATAATTTAGATATCTCGATGGATTTTCTTTTCCTGTAGTTAAAACGCCTTATCTTACAGAGTTTTTCTTCAACAATTTTGGTGTCTGGTAAATGGTGTTGCAAGCCATACCGGAATTTTTTTTTTATCTTTCTTATATTTTTAAACATGTTTTTTATGGTCAAATTTGGCAAATCATATAATCATTATGATGATAAAGTTATACTATACATGTACTAAGCTACTGAGACTATATATTGACTGAAAAATACACCCGGTCACGGATATGTAAAAATAAAACAAGAACAAAAACCTCTACGCGCGTGAACTTCTACATAGAATAACACTTTCATTGCACAACTATATCATTATAACTGGCATTCTGAACGTTTGATACGCTTATTGGTCTCTGCGTTTTTGTCCGATAACGGGACTTGTAAAAATTTATAGTATTCTCTCTCTCTCTCTCTCTCTCTCTCTCTCTCTCTCTCTCTCTCTCTCTCTCTCTCTTTCAAAGTTAATATTTTAGATAACAAATGGAAAGAATGTTGAGAATCATACAAAAGAGGTTAAGGGTGGCTCTTTTTTTAGCCGACTGGTCATTACTTATTTTTTTGATCAAGAAATTGTTGTCTATGCGAACTGTGCGGTTCACTATTTCTGCCAGTGAGAACAATGATATTGAAAATTTATTTATGTTTTGTTATCCAATGTCTGTTTTCCAGGAATGTGTTGTTCAGTATTTTGTCGTCAATTCTATCGGTCGTGTTTTCTTTTTTATATTGATGTCATTATGCTCGTCCAAATATTTTCGGTTTTGTTAATTTTATTTACTTGAAATCAGGTTGTGATTTGTTTCAAGGGCTGTAAATTTTTTTATAAGTTACCGATGCGATGCGCCGCCTCATTTGCTGAAAATGTGGTCATTTTACTATGAGTTCACGCATTCAACTGTATGTTTCTACAAATGTATATGTTGATTTTAATTATTCGTTTTTAACATGTCGAATTTATGATCTAGTATCAATTTATTCTCATACAATAAAGCAAATCAAAGCATTATTTTAATGCAAATAACTGAAACCCTGTGGGGCACCAGTACCATCTTCCTGTGTTTTCGATCTACTGAATAACGCCACTTGTATACGCGTTTTTGGGGGAAAAACCCTCGTATATCAAATTATGAAATGTGAGGAAACTGCCCATCACTTGTGAAGTGAAATGATGTGTTGAATTATATCAAAGCATAATTGTAATGCAAATTACTTGAATCCTGTTGGGCACAAGTTCCATCTTCCTGTGTTTTTGATTTAATAAATAACGCTACTTGTCTACGCTTTTTTGGACAACCTTCATATATCAAATTTTTAATTTTTCCCTTCACTGATGAAGTGAAATGATGTGCTATATGTCAATATATTGGGTAGCCCCCCCAATTAAAAACGTACCAAAGTATCCATAATAGGATTGTCGGGCATATTTATGTTACTTTCATTTTTTGGAACCGATGCAATTATATCACAATTGTTTAAAAATAAAGCCTATCTGCCAAGTTTATATGGGGAGCAGAGAGGACCGAAAACATTTGGCTCGACAATAATTTTTCGAAATGACAAATATGCACGTGATCGGTCGACTTATATTAATTTTATTTATGTATTTATGTAGCTTTTCGCCCTTGTCCATATTCCCATGTTTAAATTTCATCGCTTTTCATACATGAATATGTGTCTTTGATAATAAACAATTTAGTTCCTAAGCCTTTAGTGCCGAAACACGATAAAAATCAGATTGGGAAAAACTAAACAACAGGAATTAAAAGGAAAGTTTATGCTTTTGTTTTACAGAAAAATGTATAAACTTACCTTTTGATGCTGTAACGAAAGCACTGACAGCAAGTGCAAAGATAAACCCCTTCATTTCAAATGCATATATCTCTTACAAGGAAGAAAAAAAAACTTCTAAAAACTGAATTTGTTTATGTAGTTTTATTTTTAGAAATAACTCCAGTAAAACAATTTGTAAATAAAAATGTTGGTAATGGAAAGACATGTTAAATACGATCACGTCTTTTCAAGCATTATCAGGCCTTCTCGGCAGAGCTCGTAAAAACATTTTCGATGTTTTTAATCTGTCTAGTGACATATTCACTCTCCACATATTTTATACTGACTGTTGTGATTGTTGTGATGAAGTGGCAGTTTTTACTGTGTGGTATTTTTGCCTTGCCCCCCCCCCCCCCCCCCCCAAAAAAAAAATTAAAACTCTATAACGAAGAATTAAGTTAACTAGTGAAGTCCATCTACTAAACTTTCACATTTACACATTTGGTAGGCTATTATATTACACAGATAAAGATCATGATTAAATTAAGATTACACTTTTGCCTTTATTTTGTATGAATGATATTTAAAAATCTTTACCATTGAAAGGAGAAATACTTAAAAGGCCTTGTAAAATCGCTCGGTAGTATTTTTAAAAAAAAAAAAATACTTAATGAACTAGCTTCCCAGGGATTAGTACTCGGACTACTAGTCTTACGAATAGTGTCAGGAAATAAAAGACTTGTTAAAAACTTCTAATCTACATCTAGGCAAACAGTTTGAGGAGGTTTATCATTTGGCCTAATACCGGTAGTAACAGTTTTTGTTCTGCTTAACATTTGCGTAATAATACATATATATTGATTTGTAAAATTGTTTGTAGCAGTATTCTGGTATATGTATTATTAATGATTCTACTCCAAGCATATTCTTTAATAAGATGAAGTAGTATAAAGTTTGCAATTTTGTAGTCCCATATTTAATATAAATCAAATATTAATGAACAAAAACATACGCAGCTCAAACTTCATGCATGCTATATATGGTATGAATAAATGTACATAGTTGGCTGATGCAATGGGATACTTCCGAAAGAAAACCACATTTGAAAACTTTTTCCTGTCACAAGTGGATGCTCCACTCTGATGCGATATTGCATTACTAAAGGGCAATTGTATACCTATGACTACATATGTTCAGTGTACCAATAGTTTTAATCAATTCATCCCTAAGAAGGATAAAAACGTATATAGTAGCCGACTTTAAATGAGTTGGATATTAAACGAATGAGTGCGTTATTTCTTAAAACGCAAACTTCATTTATTTACCTTTCCATGTACCTCCGTGTTACAGTGATATTGTTATGATCTTTCGTGTAACGCGGGTTATCGTGTAGCTAAGTTAAATTTTATAATAATATTTACAGAGGCCAAATAATATAAGTCCGAACTATAGGTACCGATAGCAAGCGTACAAATGATACCCCACGCTTCAAAAATATTATAACTATTTGTAAAGTGTTTTCCTATAGGAAAGAAATGGAGCACAACTTTTCCTTCAGTGAAAATGAACTTGCACAACTGACCAAAGCTCAAGAGTAGGATCATGAACCTACACTTCTCATGACTGTTTATAGATGTTACTTGTCAACAGGGACTGTTGCGGGGACTATGCAAATGATAAAAAAGGAAATCGTTTGCAAGCAAAACTTATTCTTATTGATCTATAAAATATGTAAGTCGTATATTTAAAAAAAGTATTTCATTTATCAAAAACCAAATGTCAAAAATATTTTTTACTTTGCATGCTACCAAACTTAAAGAGTTTTGCTTGACATTTCAACGCTTTTTTCAACAATTAAAAATCATAAAGATATGACTGGTTGATTTGAATTTTAACTAAAGTTCTGTTTGAAGAATAGATACTTGTATAAGTAATGAAAATGGATCTGCACATAGCAAATGATCGACTTAAGTCAGCGGGTTAGACGTTGTTTTACTCAAATGCTTGCTACTTCTATACAGTACACTCTAGATCTTGTGCTAAAACAACAGCCGTTCAATATTTTAAGATAGCTGAACATAAAACAACATCGGAAAAGAAAGGGACAATTGTATGTTTGTTAATTCTTCAAGCGCACTTCAGCTTTCTATGCTCACAAGTTTGCACAGTGCATAATGTCAAATAAAAAAAACCCATATATAATGTTTTAGTTTGAACTTTGTAAAATCATGCATTGTTAGAGGTCTTGCTAATACTTCAGCAATAACGGATACACTTACTATATATTTTATATGGACATCCGTCATACCTGTGAAATGAGCTTCGTATTATTTATAAATACAGATAAGCCAGTCATACATATTAAATACAGCTTTCTATTATGTGTTCAAGAAAATATATAGTTTTTCGCCCATCTATTAATACCCGCGTACAGAAATCAATAAAAAAAAGCCTCTTAAAATCGAAATCATTTTATTTTTTGATTCCTAAAAAAGGGTTTTACAAAAAAAACCATGAAATCACCTCTAACAGAATCGTCACACGGTTTATATGATAGTCGTGTTTATGTAGTTTTCCTGGCGTGATATAGACTCGTACTGGTTTACAGAATCTCCTGATGCCATATTTCCGAGTTCTGTGTAAGTTCCAGCATTCGGTTCATTCCCACCTCGCTGACTTATGATAACATTTGGGATATCCGTTTTGGTCCTAGATTTGTCTCTAATATAAATACACAGAACTTACATTATTTAGAAAATACGCAAAAACTTTTTGTTATTAGCAGATAAAATAGTATTTCATATGCTCTGACATAGTTTTGGCTAACTATTCTACGTTGGATAATATATTTATTTTCAAAATACAGGATGTTTTAGTACATGCCTTAAATATATAAGCAGTTGCAAGTTCAAATGTTTCATACCTACCTTAATCTAAGCTTAATGAAGAAATATGTATTCAATATTGTTAAAATAGTCGAAATCCCCACAAATACAGCCAGAGAAATTTTTAAGGACTCAAGTGACTCGGCTGAAAGAAAGAAATGGCCACATTGGCAATGAGCAACGAATTTATTACCTTTAATTCACTGGTTTCTCAATTTTACATTTTTTTTTCTAAATTATAGCTAAAATTTTAAAAAGATTGTTGTTTTAATTCAAATTGCACTCATAAATTTAAGGGATAGTCATAGACATTTAATATCTAATTAAATAAAATGGCTAAAGTTAATAAAGTTGGCCACACAGTATTGAACATAAACTACATAATGAAGCTGGTCCATTACTTATTACTTTACAGCTTAAAATGAATTTTTCCAACTGCTAGAAGAAAACAAAACAAATCAAACAAAAAAAGTAAATCCAAACAATAAAATTTAATAAAAAAGAAGAAAAAAGAAAAGGCAAGCTTTAAGAACACGGATATTCTTTTTGATATCAATTGAAACAAGATAAACAATCTTATCAAAAAAACACCCGTACTTACCATTATCCGGACATTGTCCTTAAAAGAGATACAGTATACTTAGATTATAACTTTCTATTATTTTCAATATCATAGTAAATTATTAATAAATTGCGGAAAAAATGAACTATCCAGTTAATTAATTTTGTATTGATAAAATCTTAACTCTGTTATTACAAAAAAAGAAAGTAAAAGTTCTTTCAATTTATGCCATAAAAATCAAAAGTTTAGTACATGTACTCTTGAATCTACATTTGTATGTAGAAAGGGCAATGTGGAATTTAACAATGTGTCCCATTCATAAAGCTTTAATGTAATAAGAATGATAAGAATAATGAAAAAAACCATTTTATCTGTTTTAACAGTTAACAGTTTTCAAAAAAGTAACCAACAAAAAAATAAGTTTCATAAATTATGTGATACAGCCATTTCATTTATATCTTCCACAATAGTATGATATTCTATGGTGTGCGATTATAATATGTTATGAGATTTAAAGGCAATGCACTGTGATTTATATAAAATGCTATGAGATATTAAAATTAATTATATAAAAATTAAAAAAGGCTTAGTGATATAAAATTGTATGATGTGCTATAGTATAATACTATGAAATTAACAAAAACACCACCGCATACAGAAGAGTTCCAAATATTTCAAAGTTTCAAACTAATCTGCAGTTTAAATATTACAATTTATTCATGAAAAGTAAATCAGAGTTGAACGTATGTTTTATGCTCTGCTATGGCATGCTCTCGCGACTGATAATCTTAGGATTGCGATGAAATTATTAGCTATGGTATGATATTAAAATGCCATGGTATGAAATTTAAATGCTGCATGTATGCTATGCCATGGTGTACATGTATGTTGTAAAAATTTGATGCTTGTACTGACTGTATTGCATGCTAATGCAATAAAGTGACTATTTTTGTGGGTAACACAGTTTCCCATTTGATAATCTATAAACACATGTTGTCATAAACGTTTTAAGAAATGTCAAAATTATCCTTGTAAAAGTATGATGGAATTTTACTTGTAACATTTGGGTATGCTGTGTTAATCAAAGCTATACATTTTCCTAGGTAAGGCAATTCCTTTAAACATATCAATTTGCCCAAACCGACATTAAATAAGAAACTGTTCTATTACGAAACGAGTCAACCACGCATTTAATTGTATTAAAATATATGTTAGAGTAGAGAAGATTTAATCCATGCTCACTATATGTTCAATGACATATCAGTCCCGCCTTAAGACATGGCTCTCAATGTTAAATCAGCATTTAGTGCGTTTAACCGCGTTTTCAAATAGAAAAATTTGGTTATTGAAGATATGAAGATGTTTTGTTCATCAGTTGTACATATATTAGAA